>NW_028288599.1:0-600000 GCF_059628265.1 Tinamus guttatus | reverse complement strand
GGGTCTTGGAAGTGGGGTGAAAAAGAGGAAAAGGATGAAAAAGAAGAAAAGCAAGCAGTAGAAAGGAAAACAAGCCATGAGTGAAGAAGAGCAAAAGAGAGAAAAAATAAAATTCATATGGGAGAAGAGTTAAAGTAGTAAGGCACTGCTTATAATGACATGGGAGAACTGGAATAAGAATCTCTAAATGGAAGAGCTCCCTTGCTAAGAATGGAAGCTGACAAGAGGGAGACAAAACTGTCTAATGTTTACGTTGACTATTGCTAAAATAAAATAATAAACAAAGATAATTTCAATGTTCTTTCCATGTTCAATATACACTAAGGCTATTTTTAAAAAGCCAAAAAATGAAAAATGCAAAAAACAAACAAAACCCAGGCATCTATTTTAATAAATGTAAGGATTAAGATTTTGTGTCCATCTCCATACATATACATTACTAGGTCCACTAGAGGACAAAACTGCTCCAGTTCTCTTTGATGCAGATATAAATCTGGACACAAAGGCCATGGGCTGTAATTCTAGGTGAGTACCCTGATCACCAGCCTCCCAAGCCATTTTCTCTCCTGTACAATTTCTCCTGCAAGCTGGTAGAAACTGCCCAGGTATTTTGCTGCTACCACTAGCTGCCTGCAGCCAGCTGGGTAGGGTACTCTGCAAAGCAGCTGGAGATGCATGCTCAAATTTTCTCATCCTAACAAAAAGGATATAAAGGAGGAAACTCAGCTATTATTCAAACAGGAGAGGAATGAGGGAAATCCAAAACATTGTGTTCAGTCTTGGTTCTGGAGATGGACTGACCTGGTCATGAGAACTTAGCATTACTATAATTCTAAATCTGTTTTCGCTAATTACTAATTTTGCATCCCAGCAGCTTCTACCTTTTCCTTCCCAATACCACCACAGGAGAAAAAGTCTTTCTACATAAATTGCATCTGAAAGTTTGCCTAGTTAGAACAACCAAGAAAGGGTCTTACGATGGAATTAAGAAACCTTTAGCTATAGGTGTCACTGCCAGTTCCACCTACACACTGTGCTGTGCAGCTCCACTACCTTCACCACTAAGACTGCTACTTTCCCAAGCTAGGAAAAGGTGAGGCTGACTGCTCTCTGCTTTACTGAAGTTCTGTAAAGAATACAGAATACATTATTAGAAGATTAAGTGACACAGTAGGAAAACTCTTTATAACACCATGTGCATTAGCAATATTTTATTACTAGTACCTGTATCATCTGACATTACTCATAGCTCATCCAAATGGTAACACCTTGTTGGTCATTTGAGACTTATCTTACATAAAACCCCTTTTTTCAGAAGCGAGAAGCTGCTAATACTTACCAATACCTGCTCTGCCCAACTACCCTCTTCAGATGTCCAAACTCAAGGATAATGCTATAGCTATATATGATCATGCATTTGCACCCCTTGTGCTCATCTGAAACTAATACACAGCATTTTGCACTTCAAACCCGTATAAACAGGCCTATTTTTCAATTCTAAATACTGGGGAAAAAAAAAAAATCAAACAGATAAATTACACAGCAAGGTAATGATTAAATTTACTGGGATTGGCACTAGTTGGAAAAAAAAACACCCTAAGATGAATGTATTAGACTATTAAAATAATTGAATAGTGTGATTCAGGGGTCAAAAATGGAAGAAATTTGAACTTGCCCTCTGGAGTGCAAAATGCCACAGTCTGTTAGTACTTACTTGCTACTCTCAGTGACACTTCCTCAAACTGGTGGGTAGTAATACTTTAAGTAATAAGAGATGGAAGACTGAAAACTGAATAAAATTTTGAAACCAGTATGCAGAGAAAAGCAGATCTTGGGAATGCTGTGAGGGAAGAAGCTGCAAGTTTTCCACCTAAGGAGAGCAGGTGCTTCAGAGACTCAAGGGCCATGTTCTGGAGTGGAGAGAGGTGTATTAGGGTGACAGTGTTAAAGGAGCAGATTTCTGGTAATTATAACCTAGGTTATTAGCATGAAGGTGTCACCAGGTACAGAAGGCCCATGTGATGCATAAGAATCAAAGGGTGCTTGCATACACCTGATCTTCAAAATGGAGAAATTCTGACAAGGAATATCAGAGTAACAACTTCCTACTCAAGCTACTGAACAAACCAAAGTTTGGCTACTTGCTAAACTACTGAGATCTTCCTAAGTGTGTCTGGAATCTCAAACTAAAGCAAAAACCATTTGCTGTGACACCAAAAATACAATTTCAAAGAGAACATCTCTGATCAGATTAACTGAAGCCTGGCAGCCCTGAGAGCGGAATTTAAATCTTCCGCTCTCCCTTTTTCATCCAGTATCACAGAAAACTCTGCTTCCTCCCGCCCCAGAAAGGGAAATGGATCGAAGGGAGGAAGTTGGCAAATAATGTCTATTATCAAAGATATTGAGTGACTTGCCAGATGATCTTCCCCTAAATCTCCCCCTCCTCCTGTGCCTATTCAATTTCTTGCTCAAATTAACCCCTATTAGCCTCATTTAAGTGTCTTCCCACTCAAACTAACTGTGGACTTCCCACTGAGAATAAGAAATAAAGCATCCTCTTTGCTTCATAATCATATCTTAATCATATTTTTCCCTAAAATTCAGTTGCTCTGTCTACATTTATTGTCTCAAGATCAGTGGGGAATGTGAAAATAAACAATCTGCTTTATCAGTACTGTGCTTGCTGAAGCGGTTTAAAAATGTCCCCAAAAATCCACACTTTGAAAACTTTATGGATTCTATTCACACAAACCCTCAATACTCTTTAGGGAGAGAAGGAAAGGAAATCTGTTCTCTTGGCTCTTACAAACCATTCTTAGTACTCCTCCTACCCATACAGTACTTTTTTCAATATCTTCCTCTCAATACTTTTCACTCTTCTCACCTTTTTACACGGAGTAACACAGAGCTCTGCCCAGATGTCCTGCTCCCTCCCCTCCATGCAACTTCCCTAGATGACGACACAGTTTTAAGCCAAACTTATGTCAAAGTTTGTCACTCTCTATCAAATTTAAGTGAATGACTGTGACACCTCTTACTGCCTACTCGATCCTTACACCCCTTGTAGCACCATCATCCTGACAACTCTCACATAACCCATGAGACTCTGTAGTATCTTCTCTCCCTAGGCAGAAAATACACAGCTTCTTCCTTCTTAGCATTCCCAAGATCCAATTGTTTCAATTTTTGATTTTCCCTCTTTTCTTAAGAGGGAAACCTCCAACCTTTACTTCTGTCTCCCAAACACACCAGAAACCAAATGCCAAAAATTTCTTGTTCTGACCACAAAATACACGGCCTTATCTTTGCACTCCTCCATTCATGAATGAAATTCAGGACGTTTTGTCCTAGCAGTAACTAATTCTATTCTATATAACCACTGTAATTTTGCCAATACTATAACTCACTGCTACAATTAGGTTGGATTTCTATTTCATTCCTTATGACATGGTCTCACAACCATCTCACACTTTAAATTCCTCCGGGTAATAAAACCTCACAATAATAATAAATGGAGAGCGTCAATCCTCATGATTTATACATTTAATTCATACAATTCAATGTACATGTCCCACCTGCATGCCAAATGCACCACTATACTTAATGCTACTGCTACACTGTGTGGATTTAATACGATGAAGTTGCATCTGAGCTACTCAATGAAGCCTCCAGAGCAATTCAACTGTTTAGGGGCAAGTTCAGCAGCTCTCGAGTCTCTGTTCAGTGACTGCACTTGCCACCTCTCCCCGGGGCATAACTGCTCCTTAGTCAACTCAGCTCAGATGACGACTCCTACATACAGGTATATCAGTTTGGAGGACACGAGTGAGTGGAGCCTTCGCCTGAGATGAGGACGGATTTATTAGTAGAAGTGTGTATGTGTACTGAGCACTGTACACTGGGAAGTGCGAGGAAACTGAGGATACTCTGGCTTTGCTTGGCACATCTATTTAACCCCAAACTATCCAATTCTTTAAGAATTCTTGAAATTGAATGACTTGCTAAATTAGGAGGACTGAGTGAAAACATAACTATGTAACTCAAATGCAAACTGTATTTTGCTCTTGATGATTTTAAAGAGCAACTAGAGTCTTCCTGAAAATAGACTTAGTCCAAAAATTACCAAAAAAGTAACCTACAGAGTTTCTTTTTGTTTCAAGATGAGATGTAGGCCTCATTTATGTTATACAAAAAAATCCATCTCCCTAATACAAAAATACTTGAAATATCAAATTTATATATATAAAAAAATCCCATAGTTGGGATAGTTCGTTAACTTCATTCAAAAAGATGGATGCTGCGAGGAAAAAACACTCATCTGAAACATGCATTTAGAAGAAAACATTATAGAAATGAATAATTTATTCATTTGTTAACTTACGCTGAAGGCAAACCCACAAATATTTTCTCCAAAACTGAATATTCAGAAGCTTGAAACTCAACTTGGACCTATGCCTTGCAAGACATCCAGTCTTTCTTCCTTTGAAGATTCATTTTAGCTTGAAATTAGTGCTTACTAGATTTAGAACAGGTTCTCACAGAAGCCAAAGCGGCACCGGCTCCCTAACTCACAGGATCAGTTTTTTCAAATCAAGTAGTGTTCATCTTGCATGTTAAGAAGCGCAAGTGAGTAATGGTCTGCAAATTAGGTCTCTACAAACTAGCTCTCGTTGCCTGTACAATCCTAGCTTGACCTTCTGGATTTGTGGTTTTGAAGGTATCCACAGACATACAACGTTATCAGCAAGCAATTCTGCAGGACTCAGTATGATGATATTCCTAGGATAAAGCTCCATTTGAGAATGGAGATCACACTTGCTTTAACTTAAGATAAAAGGAAGAGCGCTATGTAATGTCTCTGGACAGATAGTTCGGAGACAGACTATACTACTTTATGTCCCCAAAAATTGCAAAGGTTTGCTACGAGACACAGTCAACTCCATGTTCCTTCAGCTCCGTATCTACATCGGGAACTGCTAGGGAGCTAGAAACAAAACCAAGGGCAGAGTGGAACAGAGCTCACCCGTTGGGGCTTTTGCAAAGATGCTCACAGCATCTCTGAAATTCCTCAGTGCTTGCAGGCTTACCTGCTACTTTGATGCAGAAAAATCTCTGGAAAGGTGGTACAGTTAGAGAAACCAGTGCTTCAGCACTTGGGTGATTCCTCATTTTGTGTGAAAGACAAAGGTTCTTTTTAAAAGCTGAAGTGACTACTGTGTGAAAATGCAATTACAGAACAGATCAGACAGGGGAAGTGCAAGAACCAGTTCTGTTCTGCAGTTAGAGGGATAAAATCTGATCGCACGAGATGAAGTGCAGAATAGTCCTGGAACACCCACTAGGAAATTTCCATAGATTGAGAGGCATTTTCCAAACAGTGCTCAGGGAGGAGTGAATCTGCACAAAACAACCTATTTGCAGTTACCATCAACTCTATTTAAACTGTGCTAAGATTAGAGAGGTAAAGTTTAACAATCACACTGAGGAGAGGCAAAGAAGTTTAAGCTGCTCATTCAAATGTGTACCCAAGCTTTACAAATAATGCTGAACTTCTACTCAACACATGCACTTAGGAGACATTGAGATCTCAATCTTGTAAGAACTATCCACTCCCTAGAGAAGTGGGAAGCCCGATGCACTAAAAGAATCTTGTGCCTAAGCTCTGCAGTACTTAAAAGCTCATCATGATCTCCTGTAATTAAGCAGTAATTTCCTTTTAATGTCCTAATTTTGTATTTTGAATCCTAGATTTAATAACATCATTAAATACCACAGGCATAAAATGCTTCAGAAAGACAAACTAATACTTCCTGTTGCATCAGGGTAGCAATTTAGACAACTGAGAGTCTTTCAAGGTGGTATGTGGTGGGATATCACAGATGTTTTATGAAAACAAATATAAAGAAAACAGTACAAACCAAAAAGCATAGAATAATTTATTAGGCCTGAACAGCCTCATGCCAGTATTTTAACCCAACCGAACAGCTTTAAGATCTACAGAGCTCAATTCTAAACAATTCAGCATAAGCATAGCAGGATTTTGATATTATTATTAGATTCCAAATAAGCCAATAACTTTAAAAAGTGATTCCCTTAGTCCAATAACAACATACCTGGCATGCCTGTAGCAAGACCCTGACCAAAAGCCAAAGCTGGATTTGCTGCTGCAGCTGCTGCAAGTGACTCTGCCTGTTGCCCTTGCTGACTCTGATTGGGAGTAAGGGGGCGTTGAGCTGCTCCAGCACGTAGAACCTGCAAGAGATCCGCGACACCCTTTTCTCAAAAGGAGAGAAATAAAACCCATTATATGCTACAAAAGGTCTAGAACAGTTGTTTTATGTATTTGATGCCATTTAGCTCTAAATTAATTATGTGAATACTCTTGCCTTATTGGTTTCAAGGACATGTACATATAAAGAGTAATAGGCAAACTAGTTTCCTAGCAAATGTAACAATAAAATATCTGCCCTAATCTGGACAGTAGATCTCATGCATGTTTCCCTCAATGTCAATGTGTATAAAATGAGAGAAATCTGCAAAAATAAATTTAGAAACACATCATCCAGATTAGTCAAACATCTTGTTCTTTCCTGGCAAATGTTTTCCTTATACTTCCTTTCAGCCAACTGAATGTAAGCCTGAACACTTTGCAACTTGTAATAACTTGCCTAAGCAATTACAGCATTGCTGGCAATGCAGCGTTAAAAATTCATCCATTAAGCTTTAAAAAGTCCCTTAACACTCCATCCCCATGAGACACAGGCTTGTTCCTTGATCTCTAGGAATCCATTGGCTTGAAGAGCAATCTAAATCCGCTCAACTACTCTATTCATCCTGGTATAGATAATTTTCCCAGGTTTGAAATAACAAAATACAACTTAGAGAATAAGCCTACAAAACATCTTAATATGCCTTTTCTTTAAAAAAAGAAAAAAAAAATCAACTGGATATAAATTTTCAAGACAGAGCAAAATAATCCCACAGAGTAGATGATACACATTGAGTTATCCATACAGTCCACCGATACACAAGATCAGTAGGAGGGAAAACTCCACTGGAGCAGCAAACAGTGAGACAGTATTGAATTTAAATATACCTCTAATGGGGAAAACAAACAAATAAACGAAAAAACAAACGAGAAACCCCCGCATTTCTTTGAGCATCTGCCTAATATCAGATTATTTTAAGATCTAAGTTTTTCCTTTAGGAAAAAGACTATTCATTCATACTGAAATCTTATATAACGACCCCAAAACTGCATGGAACAGTAGCAGAAAAATAGTATCTAAAGAAATCGTTTAGAGATAATAAAGTTCTGACCTATTGCCTAATGCCACTAATTATTATGAGAGCAGAAAAACAATTCTCTCAGGCTTAAAAACACCAATTCCTCCTGAAGTTACTACTCAATCTCTCCTCCACATGTTACGTTAACTTCCAGTTTTACATTAATGTTTAAATAATTGTACAGACAGAATTCACTTTGGTAGTTTTAAACAAAATACAGAAAGTATATTCAAGGAATTAGTTTAATGTACTTTTTTTTTTTTTTTTAAAGTTGGAGTTGTAGAATAAGCCACATACTTCTTATGCATTAAATGAATTTTAAAAGACTACAATAATCAGTAGTTTAAGGAAACTGAGAAATAAAAATCACAAACTGTAAACTAACATTCATATATTATATTTGGCAAAACACAGCATTTAGATTAGGCAACATTTCTGAATGTTAATCTTTTTTACACAATGATACACCAAATGTAAAGGTGAGACTCTAAACACCTCTTGTTTGTGTGAAGGACATACCGGCTGCTGTCCCTGTTGTGCCTGGGATGCCGCTTGCTGATTTGCTGTGGTATTTGCTGCTGCAGCTTGCTGCTGAAATAAATTGGCTGGATACACCCCCCACGGAACACCATAATACTGAGGAGGAACCACAGCAGGACCTAAGCCCAGAAAACATTATTATTCTATTTATTGCAGCCAGTTAAAATAATTGCTTATATTGTTTATAGTATCCCTCATTAATTCATCTTCTGAACACCAAAATTGAAAGTAGTATTAAAGAAAGAAAAAAAAAGGAATTCACATGCTAAATACACAGACATGAATGGGGAAATCAAAATCATTTTTATCAAATCATACTTTCTTTATCTAAAACTAAGTATCTTAGGGAGACCTAGATGGTAAAGGAAAGCTTATACAAGTCCTGTGGGTAACCAAAGCTTATACAAAATCCATTTCCATGTTTGGCGGAAGATAACTTTGAAAGAGTCACAAAATGAAGCAAATCCATCCTCCTGATAGTTAAGCAGTGAAACTTTGGTCCACTAACATTCCTCCATTTTGCAAACCTCCTCTGCCTCCCCTTTCTTCCAGGTCACACTCTACAAAGTGGGCTTCATCTTGTACATTTATTTCATTCAGCCTATTGATAAAACAACCCCTAGAAGACTGAGTTCTGTGTAACATTGCATTGTACATATCATGTACTGTGTATAAATACCTTTAATTATTTCTACTTTCTTTCCAGTCAACAATCAACTACAAATCTAACCTTCTTTTCAAAACACGAATCACAGCTCTGAATACTAAGCTGGCACTGGAATACTCCACTTAGTAAAATTATTGCAATAAACACTAGAAATGTGTTTATTTACCTGCTAGGGTGGCTGCTGCAGCTAATCCAGCTGCAGTATACGGGTCAGTACCTGGAGGAGCAGCACTGATAATGTAGGGGTTTGGCACAAAGGCAGCTGGAGCCAAGCCTGCTGAGAATACGCCTGCTATATTAATAAGAAAGAGTTCAATTATTGCTAACATACTTAGCAAGCAGTATGACACTCAAAAAAAAAATCAAAAATAATCAAGTAGATCACAAAGCATATCTGTTAAGCAAGAAATGATTATGCACTGGAAACAAGAACAGAAACAGGATTACAAAAGTTGGCCTCTTTTCTCACCATCCTCCTCTTGTTATTCCCAAAACCCAACAGCTCTGAGTTGCTGGCCTACTCCAAGTCCAGTGGACTCCAAATCCATTTTTATGATGTATGCCCTATCCCCCTTATGCAGATCTGGTTACTCAGATCAGGGTTTGCCTCATCCAACTATAGCCACCTATAAATTATACTAATCTTACAACTAAATCTGTAACAAACAGGTCATCTAGAAGCTTACGTGCATGAAACAGAATGAATCACCTGTTGGAGATACAGATCAGTTTCCAATGGCAACAGAAAAAACGAACAGTTTAAAGCAGATACTTGGCCTTTGAACAGCCAGTTACAAGATGTGAACCTCACTTTCAAGCATCTGAACTTGACAGAAGGTCTGTAATGAGAATAAACAACTGGCAAAGCCCAGTCATAAAACAGAGCATTGCTGCCCAGTCTCCTTTATAGGCAGGCTGATGTACTTTCCACAACACCAAGCAAGCACAGCATAAACTACGCTGCCTCTTTCCAACAATAAGTTTATTGCTCAAATTTCTGTTAGCATGTACATAGAAGATACTGCATTTCAAAGAGTCAAGACGCAGCTGACTAGCTTAATCTACTTCAAAAAACAAACCAACCCAACTCTACAGGTTGCTGCTTTGCAACTTGGAAATCAAAGCAAGCCGTGAGACAGGACTGTGGTCTCACACAGATGCACCAGGCTGCCACATTCCCAGCTCTAACCCTGCACTAGCCAGCTATCTAACCCTGAAGACACTGAGCTCCCAAGCTACAGGCTGCTGATCCCTGTCTGATTAGGCCAGACAGGAAAACTTAATCTTCACTTTATAACAGGACAGGTCCCTCTTCAGATTCTGCATTCTACTACTTTGTTATCCTGATCTCTCCTCACAGTCAGACCATGCAGATGCATACACCTCAGCAGGCAAGCGCTGAAACTCAGGCCTGATGGAGAGTGACAAGAGCAGAAATCTTTATATCTGCCCTAAGGGGCTAGAATTTGAGAAGCTCCCTTTCCTAAATGAGTAACTGCTGCTGTGCACCTTCCACCCCTTCCAAAAACACAGAGCCTCCCATCTCATGGCTGCTGACTCAGCTCTGGAGAAAAATGATTCCCCTGTTACTGAAATAGAGCGTCTGCGTTGAACCAGGAACTTCATGCACCCAATTCACTCACTGGACTACTCAGAAGGGGCAGCAAATACTCTTGCTAAAAAGTAAGTCCATCACTGAGTAGGGTTCACAGGAATAATGAGTTACCCGTTTAAAAGATACTAGTATCAAGTACGATGCAATTCCTTAATCCAAACAGTACCACTTTGACTTAAAATTCTTACTATACAATGATTTTAGGTGAATTATCAGAAATACTGAATTGTGCAACATGACAGCATCAGAGATTTCTTTTATTATTTGTAGATAACCGTTTTAGTTTTTCTCCCATGGAGAACTTCTCTCATCAGTAGTGCTACATAAGCAAAAGCAATTTCCATTTCTTCACCTGCAAGAGTTCAAAGTAGGCAAGAAGTTGCACAAAAGAAAATAAACCTGAAAACATTTAATGCTCTCTAAAGATAGAATCTTTTTGTGCAGGCATTGTTAACAGCCTTAACAAACAACATTAAGAATGAGCCAATTGATCAACACCTATTTGAAGCAGAAGAGAGGTCAAAACTGCAGTCAGTATACCAAAGCAAAACCCTGACTTTTGTTTCTACCTGCCATATTTTAGGGAAACCTCACCTATATGTGGCTGCTGAGCTGCAGCCAGTGCATATTGCTGCTGCTGGGCTGCTGTTAACTGCTGAACAGTCAGAGCATTAGTCCTCTGGAAAAGCTGTTTAAAAAAAAAAAAAAAAAAGAATTCAAGTTCAAGTCGGGGTTATAATTTACTGGGATTTACTTACAGAAGATGATTTCAAATCAAGTTTCTATCTCTGAAAAATTTCTCACATTGAAAATTACATATCAATATTCCAAATTTATATATAAATATATTTGCCTTAGTCAGTCACAGACTTTTAACCAAATGAAATAATATATTAATTACTTAAGGGACTAAGTATCTAAGAAGAAAACATACAACTTGCAACAACAACCAATCCAGTTGACTCAAGTTGACTACTAACCTGCTGTTGAGAATTGTAGTCAAAAAGTCCTACAGTAGCTCCTGAAGAGTCCATTTGTACCTGATTGCCAGGATAATCAAATTGTAGAGAATCAAGACCAACTTGTTCCATGGCATCCAGATTCTGATTTTCTGGGTTTGAAAATTCTTCTACCAGAGGCTTGTGGGCTGTAGGATTGGGAAGTGGACCTAATCCTTCCGTGGTGCTAGGATTGGGACCCAAGCGCTCAGCTACTTCTGTGGGGGAGGCCTGTCGACTTCCAGGGGTACGACTGCACAGAACAAATATAAGACAGGCTATTAAAGCTTTTTAAGTAAAGCAATTTGTGGACAGAGTCTAGTATTCCTATTTACAAAGACCCTCTGAACTCAGAGGGTTTACAAATGCAAACAAGACAGACTGATTTCAGTAATTTTAACCAGTATGCACTGATTGCTCAAGATAAAGAACACATTTTGTTTCACAGCATTTAAAACAAAAACAATTCCCCAGAAGCTTTGAACTATAACAATGTAAAGAAGGAAAACGAATAATCTTTCAGGCTATTCCGAGTGAAATGGAGTGAACTGTGGTTAGCAGTAACTTTTGGGAAGGTTCTTTATTGCATTTTAGAACTGACATGAATTATAAAAGGTACTAAGAAAGCTAGTAAAAAAGAAAATAGCTAAGCAGACCGCATACAAAAGGGGAGGAAAAGAGACAATACACACTAGTTGGAAAAGACAAGCACAAAATAATGAGTATCTTTCAAATTTCAAAAGCAAACAGGAAACTCCTCACAGCTCTAACTAAAATGGACTATAAACTGTCTCATTGAGCAGCTGTCTAGAGCATTTAATTTTCTACCCAGCTCATTTCTACCCAGACTATCACTCAGGAAAAAAATATTCCTAATGTAATCCTACCACATTACCTCAACTTCTCTAAGGATACATAAAGTCCACTTTACCAGGGAAAATATCTTTTAGACAGAGCAAGAGGTGTGTGTTGATTTTAGACAGGGAAACAAATAAAGCTGGTAATCATTTACTATGTTAACAAACTAAATTATTTTTGATTTTTCAGGTTTAAAGGATCTATACCAGGATTCTTTACTCCACTGTACCAGGAGTACAGTGACAGATTAGTGTACTGTAGCGTTAATTTTAGGATAGAAAGAGCCTAAGAGCTGCCTGTTCTCCTTCCTCCTACAGGACTGCAGAGATTAATTTTCTCTGACTGAATGATGCATAAGAATAATGCAGAGTAGCAGCTAGTACATATGTATTTTCTAACATTAAATCTTAAAACAGTACAGTTATAAAGCGGTCTTTTAATAAGTTCAGTAAAGAATACACCTTGCTCTATTACTTTGAAAAGAAAATCTATGCAAACCAGTTACACCAGTTTTTTGAATTTTCAAAAGAACAAGTTTGTTAGCCATCTATGCTACAACCGAAAAATCCTGGCTAGAAAGGAAACCTTGCTCAAAGCAGAATTCAGAAGCTGAAGCCATTAAACGTTCCTCATTTGTCCCCCGTGACACAGAATATTCAGTCAAGAACAAAAGGAAGGCGGCAGTTATTTCAGCACACGTTTTTGAGAAAAAAAAAAAAAACAAAAACAAAAAACCAAACACCTGTAAGTAAGTACAATAAAATACATGGAGAAGGACAGGACAAACCTTCTTTAATAGCTATGTTGACCTAATATATATTGCTGCTTATACTGGTGCTGTTCTGTTGCTATAGTTAAAGTTGTGTCAATGCTTCAATTATAAACCTCTCTTTGGAGGGCTTTGTAACTCCACCTTCATATGGGCCATTTAAGTTTAACAGCCTTGCTTTTTAAGAGGTTTACTAGCTTTGGATGCTTTTTTGCACCTGTAAACTTTTTGAATAATTATTCTCTTTAAATAACACAAAAAGTATCTAGCAATCAACTATTTTAAAATTTAAGGTTTCTGGCAAAGAAAAGCAGGACAAATAAGTATTCTGCATTTTTAACAAGCAATATTGAAGATAACTGTATTTATTTCGCATAGTCACATGCATCCGAAAGGAATTAATTATTTTAAGCTCTGTAATAAGCTTAGTATTATATTCTTTTCAATTTCATGTCTTGAGAAATAGACCTGAAAAATCCCTACTTCGCCTTTGGTAATTACATTTTTAAAAGAGTAGGAAATACTTACAGATGGGATTCAAACATACATTTTTATATATTGGCTCAATCATAGATTAATGAAATCACAACTATTCAGTTTTGTTCATCACATTAATCTGAACTTGAGTAGCACACTTATTTTCTGATTTCGTTAATATTTCTGCATGACAGTTACAAATTCATTGCATAGTTATTTAAAAAACAGAAAGATCAGTCCTTTAAAAACCCTCCAATTTAAAATCCTGTTTAGTATTTAAAAAAAAAACAACACTGTCTAGCTGTGCTGTCATACACACACTCACTAAATCTCAAGTTTGGTCCACTACTCACTAGCAAAGCCAGAAGACAGATTAAAATTCCATAGGACTAATTCCCTACAACAGTCAGATGCAAGAACTGAAGTATTAAAAAGCAGACAGAAAAGAATTGAGCTTATAGTTATAAGGGTGAAAGTCTCCATTCCTCTTTTAATTCACTCCATTTTGCAGGTAATCATTTACTTTGAAGAACTGCTATATTAAGATGAATTTGTCTTATGAGAAGTAACACACACGCTAACAACACCTTAAGAAACACGTGGCACAGTGGGAAAGGGAGACGTGAGATAGGAAGACTCAGTTTGCAGCTAGATAATGTTTAGAGCTGACACAAACCAGAACTGTAATAATGCCTTAAGAGACATGCTTGTCTTCTCGAGAAACAGTTAAAAGCTTACTTAAAATCTTTGCAATCCGCATCCATTCCATTTGGCAAACCTCTGCCATTTATTTTAGTAACATCCTCATCATCTCCTTGTTTAAGATCTCTGTTTTTGTCCTCCTCAAACGGAGAAGCCTTGCCTTTCTGATCTCCTTTCTCAGGTCCATCTGTTTCAGCATCTCTAGTGCCCTGAGGAAAAAGAATCTGTTTGATTCTGAATATTGAACAGAACACAATAGGAGCACCACAAGGTGACCTAATTCTACACTATAGTGCACGTAAACAATACAACATTTTGTTTTCAAAGAAATTGCATTTGGTGGGTAACTTGGTCATCAAGTTTCAACCACATGCAATTAATAACTGCCAAAAGGTGAAAAGGAATGCCAGGATTTATAATGGAAGAGCTAACTCAACCTTAACTATAGCGGTGCTGTTAAAGTAGAAACACCTCAAATTAGATTAATTTAAATTTATACAGTTAAAATAATCCAAAATCCCCTTATTAGAACAGAAAAGGAAGACTCAGAATAAAGGCAATCACATTCTTTTTAATTAAATGATTTGAAATCTCCTCCTACCTTCATTTAGAGCTATCAGGTAAGTATTGTTTTAAGACAACTATTTACTCTAAATTTGCCCAAACCACTTCCCTCTGATCTCTTCACTTTATGCCCCTCCAACCAGGGGAGGCAGGCAGGCAGCAAACACATTCTACCTTAGCTAGAGAGAAAAGGTAAGCAAAAAAATAGACAAGTAGAAAACCTAAGCATGGAAAACAGAAAGGCTGTAGTAGGTTAACTATGCAAACTTAACACACTATATTACTTACAAAAGCTCCTTTCCTAAACCGGGAATCCAATTTGTCAGCTGGAGAAGAACTTAACACATATTCTACCATGCTCACTCCAAGGCCACCACTTTCTGATCGTGGAGACAATACTGCATTTACTTCACTGTTTCCATGAAAACCCTGTCCAGGTTTTCTCTGTACCATAATAGGTTGGGACATAGAATGGTCTGTCAAAAGAAAGAAAAAGATACATATTATATCTATACAGAATACAATTTATGTATGTATACACATATGTACATACACAAACACACACCTCGTTATCGTGCTTTTTGAAAAAGACTTGGAGCACTTCCACCTTTCATTACAGAGATTATATTACCTAATATCAAAATTAAATTAAAAAATCTAAATTCCAACTACAATAACTGTTAGTTGCATAAAACAATCAAACAGTTCAAGTATACATTTTCAGAATTTAAATGAAAGTAACCCAAAATTTAATAGAAATTCGTAACACTAATATAACATTTTTATTTTGAAATTAAATTTTGTGAGCAGGAATGAGTTGCTCGACAATCACTTACGAGGAGTTCCCCATGCAGTCTCTCTCCACTCATCACCAAGGAATATGCCTTTTTGCCCATCTTTTGCTGAATCATCAGGTTCCCAAAACTTTTTGGCAGGTAAAAGCTATTTAAAAGGAAAAATTACTTTAAGAAGTGCATATAAATGGCAAAAAAAGTAACTGCAATTAGAGCAATTTATTCTAGGAACACTATTGAACAGCTGTACATAAGAAAGCATATTATAGTTAAGTAGTAACTCAAAAAACTCAGAAGTCAAGTTCTTCTACAGGGTGAAGCCATTGCCCAACATGACTCCCACAAGACTGAAATGCTGAAGTTATCAGAAGAGATGCAGAACATAGAAGTAGCTAAGAAAGATAACTAAATTAACCCCTATGGAAAGCCCATTCTCTCAGAAAACTTATTTAGAAATGTGAAACTGCCTTCCTTTTATATTTTGGCTCAAAACCTTGGCTTTAAAAAAAATACCATGTTTATAATCAGGAGGAGATCATCACGGACATGTTCATTACACACCAGTGACTTTTACATTGGAGCTTCACGTACCAATTAATTAATTCTATATAATGTCTTTGTTCCTTTGTTTTGTATTAAAAATACCAGTATCAGAATTCCTACTTGTACTGTACTTGAGAACAAAAGACTTTGCCTAAGTACTACACAAACCACTATAGTCAGCATTCTTATTGTTACTGTTCTACTTCGCTGCTTTTATTTCTCTTTTAGCTCAAAATTATTTAAGAGTACTATGCTTGCAACAGTATTACAGGGTAATGACATGTGCTGATAGAAACATCCACCCTCCTAGTGCACATGTAAGAATCACCTCCAGGTGTCAAACACATTCAGGGAACACCAGGTCACTCTAAGTATTTTAGAAGTTTTAAAAGGACATGCAGCTAGTCATAAGAATTTAAAAATATGGACACATAAGCTGCAATTAATTCAACCAAAATGCAATAGGTTATAAATACCGGATCAGCCAAGACAATCTAGTAAATCTTTCTGGCCTTACACTGTAAGGAGTTTGGATTACTACTTATTTTAATTTTGCAGGCTAGTGGACAGTGCGGGGCAGAGGGGGGAAGCAAGCATTTCCTGACATCTGTGAAACTTCACTTCTAAGAAAGGGAAGAAGAATCATATTTTATTTTAAACATGCTCTATCCAAGTTTAAAGACGTTTCCAGTCAAGATTAAAGCTATGAGAAATGCGAATGGGAAGGTCAGAGCAAGAGAGATGAAGTATCTTTGGTCATAAAATTAACATGTACCTTCCACTATGTTTACCTAAAACCGGACCACAACTTTTAAGTTCCATTATCTGACCAGTGTTCAGATAATACAGTTGTAAGGACAACAAGCAAACTTAATTAGAACACACCTCAATATTGCTTTTTATTCTCAAGCTCATTTGCAGGATGTTTATCAGCAGATTGTCGCTGCTAGAAAGATGCCTTATTTCTCCCAAGCAAAAGTATAATGAAAATCCTTTGTTTTGCAAAGTGCTCTACCCTCAAATTGCAAACATATATTTAGCTATCTACATTATACACTATGCACAAAGGTATGCAGAAAGTATCTTTAATACAATATAACAGATCATCTGTACCTCAAGAGGCCCAATTTAAACTGTATGCAATTTAAGATGAGACAGCTTCACAGAGAAAGGAGTCTGGGGTTAAGTTTCACATACTCAAGTCCCTCAAATACATAAAGAGATTGGTTAAAAAATAACCAATCATATTGTGTCATCTTTAGAAATGCAACCTGTGTTCACCATTTCCTGCATTTAATCCAATAATTTGCAGTGGAAATATTACAAAAATGCATCCCATCTTGATTCAAAATAATGGAACAAACTGCCATCTCTCCTGCTGCACTCTTCCAACAGAAGATCCACTAAAAGTGCATCTTCAGCGTGAGAACCAATTCCCATTCAGCTCTGCTAGAACAAAGTCTTCTCCTAAGGACAGATAATAAACAATTACGCTAAAGCTCTCTCTTAATTGGCTTTCCAATAATTAAGAGTATAACCTTAATTACTGGGTTTTGTATTAGGGTTTTTTTTCTTTCCTTTTTTTTTTTTTTTATTCATAAGAGATTCCTATGAAATTCTGAAAACACCAGAAATGGATACGCTGTCCCTAAAGTGAAATTTGCAGAGGCTCCGACCCTCCTCTAAAGGTTTCTGTAAGAGTAGGCGTTATTAAAAGACTGAATTTCATATTCTGCTTGGCAGTTAATTGTTTTCACGCGTGCTGCAGGTCACCCGGGAGGTGCCGAAGCCCCCGCCGCTGGCTCTGAGTGACAGCAGCGGCCTGGAGAAGGGCAGCCTTGGCCACCATCCTGACCTTCCCGGCCACGACGGCCTGGGACGCTCGAGCTGGGAGCATCATCTGTGTTTAACCCGTGTAACGGCTAGAGTTTTAGACTCTTGACAAAGATGCTTGCAACGCAGCAGATCTCTTGCTAAGAAAACTTCAATCTCTTTGCAGAATTTACTAAGAAAAAACTGCAAGACAAACAGATGAAGAAAAAGAGTAAGTGTGGCTCATATTAAAAATTCATACGCACAATACTGATTTATACCAAGGTCAATCTGAACACAGCTCAGAAGGACAGGACTTCTATTACTACTTCCATTATTTCCAGTGCCTTTATGATACCAGGAAATAGATTCCATACTATTTTCCTTCACAGTAGCACATGGCTTAAGTCAGTAGCACTGACTTAAGTAGTCAGATACAGTCTTAGCTTTATTATTAAAGTGAAAAAAATAAGACTTAATGACCTTGTAATCTCTGGAAGTATGGAATCCCAATGAAAACAAAGGCAGACACCAAGACGGATTAGAATTATGAACAAGAAAGCAAGTTCAGTTCAAAGCTTTTCTAGACAGAGCTTGAGGAAGAAAACAACCAACAGCTAAAAGTGTATCATTTGAAATCACCTCCCTTGCAAACTGGGCAGGAGACAGCACTCAAGAAAAGAACTAGTAGTTGTACATTCTTATGTTGGTATTTACGAGGCTATTTCCTTTAATATTGTGAAGGGCTATAATATAACTAGAAAGGTCATAACTGCCATGGACTCTGTTTCATAACTTCATTATTATCTTGCAATACATTAAGAAAAATGAGTAAATCAATGCACTGATCTGAATCTGTATTAAAACAAGATACTAGGGAGACACTGTTGAAATGAAAGGCAACCTAGTTAATGCAGGCCCACAGTAAGTCACATTCAAGTTCTGATTCCATCCTATGAACTAGAGCTTGGCTTTATTTTAAACATCTTCACAGATCTGTAAAATACCATGAAAACACACAAACAAAATTAGAATCAGTTCAGAAATGTCTCTTTCAGTCTGAGGTAACTCAAAACCATTTGCACAATTTAATCATTGGGCATTTGTGCAATTCTTGACCTCCACTCCACCAATCTTTCAAAGTACTTTGCAGACAGCAAGAGAAAAAAACTCCCAACTGAATCTTCCCTACTCACACTGGTGGTACTATTACAAATATCTTATAGCACCTTTGCCTTTCAAAAGGAATTCTCCTTTTATTTTTGGAGAGAGGAAAGCATATCCAGTGTGGCTACATATCATGGGGCTACCTCTGTTATTGCTATTTCAAAGGAGAGATAGCTCGAAGTTGATATGGAACCCTTGGCAGAGCAAAATTTGCTGTAACGCCAACCGACTGGTTAAATACTTTGTGAAATTTTAGACAATATGAGAATACCTTAAGTAACACATGTCAATTTAGATATGTTCAACAACTAAAATATGAATTTTCTTTCCATCAACAAATTATGCGCTCCCTAAAGATCACAATCATACACTTATTTTAAGAAAATGAAGTCAAAATACTGTTACTGATTCAATCAACAAAAAGTTTTATCTAATGCCCTGCGAAAAGCCCGACATCGCCACCACAGGAGCTCGGGTCACAAGTCATCCTAGCACTCCTGCAGGCTAGTCACTTAATCTGCACCTTGAACAGAAACCTTCAGTTGTCTGAAAACAAAACAAATTGGGACTCAATAAAAGCTCTTTATTAAATAATTGTCATATCACTTATGATTTAAATTGTATCAAATTTTCCAAACCAACTGGATTCTCTGCACTCTATAAATAATTACCTCTCCCATTCCCCGAGATTCTAGGGCAAGAGCTTGAAACTCATGATTCATCTCATCCACAGAACGAACCTGCAAGAAAAAAATTAGCAATCTGTTATACAGGCAAATACATTTTCTGAAGTTCAGCAAGTAAAAAATCTGGTAAAATCTTCTAGACTATTATGTAACAGTTCCGAGCACACAAAATTTTTTACCCAACCTGTGCTGAATGTGAGCTTGGATTTCATGAACGGGTACAGCCGGTGGCCAGGGTGAATGAACCATGCTAACACAGCAACACACAAGACAATTCCAAAGAAAATTTTAAAACTGTAACTATATGAATCAGAGTGGGCAATCACCATGGAAACAACAGCCAGTATTATATTGGCAACAAATGCAAACAAGGAAAATTAAAGATTTGTGTGTACAATGTACATCAGAGAAGCAATGACCTCTTGCACACAATGTTACTGAGTACACTTAGCAGCAAATGTAAAAAGCTCATGAGAGAGCTGACAAAAGCTACCAGTAACTGAATGCAGCATCACATCTTCCCTTCCAAAAACAGCTCTTCTGCTCCGGGTGCCTTTTTTGTAAAGGGCAAAAGGGATGACTACAGCAAGACCTGCTACTGGGACAATATCCCTTTGGGGCACACACACAGCACATGAGGTTGTGTCTTCTCACAGGGAAATAGTTTCTAGAAGGAATTTTCAAGATCATGGACAAACTTACAAAAAAAAAAAAGTGAGAAATCTAGAGTTGTTCCTCCTCTATCCTCTCAACATTTAGCTGCAACAACTCAACAACTAAAAAGCATAACACTTCAAATTTAAAGAAACATGAAGCTTCAAATTACCCTCCTAAAGTCACACTTTTTTCTTCTCAAAAAAGTATTGCCCCTAAATCACTATAAATCCCTTACATTTTGATGCTGAGTGTCAGTGTACTTTTGAAAAAATTTCACAGCTCAAAGGCGTAATATTCTCTCAGAGGTAAATAGTTAAGATGGAATTTTAAAACAATTCAATTCACTTACATATAAAGCAAATTTAGTTTCGCACAGATTTTTTTTCCACTATATTTACCTTTTTTCGAGACATGTCAATATTTAAGCCAATTAGAGTGATTTTATTATTAAGGGAAAAAAACAGATTGTCATGCATTTTTAAAAATGCTGAAGGCATGTTTCAAAGAGCAGAAGATCAGCAATCTATGTAAAATAAGCTTTTCTTATTAGCTCAGAGATAATCAGATCTTTGTGCATGCATATGGGTAAATTAACTGTAGGAGGATAGGAATTTTTGGAAAGAAAAACAGGAAATTTAAATTTTGAAGGCGTTCTGAACTCAGATAATTACAATTTCTAGTAACAGAACTTACTGTACAGATGGATGACAGATCTGATTATCATTCTATAAGTCCCTCCAACCTCATCGTGCACTTTAGTTTCAGTTATGATTAAGATTAGTGAAATACACTTTTATCTCAGGAAAAAAAAATGGGTTTAGTCTAACAAAAACGCCTAAACTCAATTTGTAACTAATGTTTGCCAAACTATATGCTACTCAAACAACTTTTTGATAAAAATCAAACGCGTATAAGTTGGCAAAGTGCTATACTTTTTTTTTTTGGGGGGGGGGGAGGGATGAAGGGCTACAAGATCTTATATCAATTGTTCATTTTTCAAATTACATTTAATTGCAAAAGCATAGCCGCTTTTCAAAATCCCTGGGGGAGAAGGGAAAAAAAAAAAGAAAAAAGCAATGTGAAACCAAGGTAGGAGCATAATTACCCCCTGCTCTGTGAAGTCACTCAAAAAAAGTTTTCTGAAATTGTAAATAAACTTTTAGTATACTGAATTTTTATTTCGCTCCCTTCATTTTGCTTTTCTTACAATTATGATATTTAAGATGTAGTTTTCTATTACTAGTAGGAGGGGAAAACAGGGAAAAAAAGAAAAACACTAAAGCGCAATTTCTCTAGCAATAGCAAGGGGGTCTTCATCTGCATTACTCTCAAAAGCAGCAGTCACAAGGCAGTGCCGTTTCACCACTGTATCTGTCACAGAGCAGTTTACAGACTGAAAAAACAAACAAACAAACAAAACCAAACGAAAAAACCAAACCACAGCCTTCCCAAGCAGCCAGGACATGTGTAAACATCCACATTCCTCAGCACCACCCTGCCCTCCGCAAGGGCAGGTCACCCCCAGAAGGACCAGTCCAGCCGAGTGACTCTACCACGTACAAAACCAAACCCCTCTCTCCTCTTCAAATCAGCGCTACCAGAAAGTTCTGATTTTCTTTTCTCTAATTCAATGCCCATATTCATCTAATTCATACGTATTTTAATAGGCACGTTTGTTTCTCAGGGAAAAAAAAGTTTACTTCGACCAATTCAGAACATTCGAAACTGTTAAGATGAACTTTCATTCATTCCTGAGCACCTGAAATAAGAAATATTTTCTTCGAAATGTTGATAATAATAATAAAAAAAAAGAGTCCTTGAATTTATTTTGCTTTTTAAATTAAACTAATTCCTCCATATTTACAAGGCTTCATATAAGTTTTTCCTGGTTGTGATTATTTTTATCTTCTCATTTTTTTCTGCCTGCAAATCTCTCTGAAGGCCACTCTTCTCCATTCATCAACCAACTGCTTTTGGGATCAGTTGTTAGTTTTAATTCTCATTTTCAGAAGTTTACATTAATAAATATTCCCAATGAAGAGAAGCTGGCAATTTCACAGAATTTCTAATACACATCAAATCCTTCCAAGGGCTTCCAAAATTATGCACAATTACACAAAATTATGCAGTACCAAAACTAGTAGTACAAACCAAAAAAAATCTAGTACAACAATTCCCTAGAAATTAAAATTATAAATCAAAATTACCAGTACTGCAAAGGGAAAAAAGGAACAGCTTATGCACCTATATGTAAACTTTTCCTCCTTTCACAGAAACTGATGAACCTATCAGCATATTCAGCATATATTAGCTTTTTTTTTTTTTTTTTTTTTTTTTTGGTCATGGCAAGAAGTGTAAGACTTAGTTTTATAAACGTAAAGGTCTCTGCAAAAACCTTTACTCTGCCAAAACACCTGCTAAGAGGTTTTTTTTTTTTTCATTCCTATTCTGAATCTCACAGTACTGACACCAGACGTACCCCTCAATCCTGAATGCCACAATACTCAAGCAATAAAGTCAGTTCATGCTAGAGGTAAGAAAATTCAGTTAGCTGCTGGTGAAGAGGATGGTTCTTACATCCTTCTTCCTGACAGGTTTTACCACTCTCCTTGTCACCAACTTGGTAAATGTGGGGTAAAAGGTTTAACCTTTGGTTCATTAAGTTTTTTTCCTCCTTTTTATGCATGTTGAGATTTTCACGCCCATCAAGAACCGAAATCATGAACACGTCACTACCGCACGGCCGCAGACCTGGCACAGGAAACACAGTAAGTGAGAACCGCTCCAGAGCAGGGGTAGAGCACCCACGCCAGCTACAGCTGAAGGATAAACTGCTAATGAGAACCCGCGTCCTTACGTGACTGGGGATAGGATTCAAGAGGCAGACTGTGGGCTCGAGAGGCGTCTACGATTACCAGCAAGAAATACTGCTTTTCTGGAATCCAGGCACCTAAACAGACCTAGGGAGAGGTGTTCTCACCAGCACCCCAAATCCTCCTCTAATCCAGCTCCTAAATATTTTCCTGCAAGCAAAAATTAGCCCCTGCTTTGAAAGAACTGGGTGGGGAGAACAAAACAGAAAGAACAAGATATGATGACTTTTCTACATCAGGAGTGGGCAAACCAAGTGACCAGACAGTAAGAAAGACATTTTCTACATGTGGAAATGCCAAACGCCACCTCTCCCCTCCCAGGTGAACAGCCAAAGTGCTCTGGCAGAGACTGTTCGGGTGCCGGGAAGGGAGAAATGACGCAGTTTGACGTTGAAGGAAGACAAAAACTCAAAGCAAAACTCCCGGTTCTCACCCAGCGCCCACGATACTGCAGCTGAAACCAGGGGAGGCTGCTGGGCTCCCTTCAAATGCTTGAGGCTTGCTTCTGAATTGCGCTGAATGACTTTATTCAAATAAGCTTTTTTACTTAGTTTTCTATAGGATAGTTCTTCTGAAGCATTTATTTTCTCATGTATGGCATACACTTATGGCAGATATGTAATATTATTAGCAAGTTAAATGGATTTTAAGAGTCCAAAAATGGTTATATTTAAGTGCAACACAGTAATCCTGCCAGCCCTCCATTAAATACTAAATATTATATAGTCATGTCAGAGATTTGACTACATATACAAAAAACTCATTTAGCACTTCAGATGGGTAGCCAGCTTGAAATGAATAAAGAAAAATATTTTAATACAAATTAAAAGAAAGTTAGAAGCATAGATCTATCAGAGATTTATAACAAAACAGCATATAGAGAAAAAAATTATACAGCAAGTGTAAAATGCAAATCAAAAATCTTCTATTAGCAAATGTTACAGTTCTGGGTTGAATAGGGAGATTGCTACTCCAGAGTATTTTGCCAAATTTCCTAAAATTTCTTTTTTTCTGATTTAATGAGCAGTTGATAGTGACTCCTAGTAATAAAAAGCTGTTCAGCAGCTGAACCGGCAACTACTATAACCATAACTATTTTTGCATATAAATTAGACAAAAAACACTAAGTATTTTGTGCAACATTTTGAACAAAACAATACACTGGCCTGACTAAAATCACCTTTAGCTCAGTGAATCTTTTCATATCTCTTTCAGAAGTCAAGTCTTCAAAAATCTAACTTTCTACCCTATAACAGCCTAATAAAAGTTGCTGCTTCTGAGTAATTCTGAGCACAGAGAGCAGGCTGCCTTCTGCGAATAGACAGCACTTTTTGAGCAAAAGAAAAGAAACTTAACTGCTAACTTTGCTACTCAAAATGAGCTACAAAGCCACTTTAAGGAACAGTCTGAACAAACACGACATCAGGCATTTCTGACAGAACACTCCTGCAAAGAATCTTTAGTTCAATACACATTTCTATAGTTGAAATCTCAGAAGTGTGTCTTCCCATTAGGTATTTAGCAATTTTCTACAAGTTAAGAATTAATATTGTAAAATAATTCAAACTTTTGACACCCCAATAAGCAATTCACTGATCCCTATGGTTAAAGTTGCTAAACTACAACTCTCAGGTCTGGGGTTGCACTTTTGTACTACATGTGATGCATCTAAATACTCTAACAAGAGCAAATTCAGTGTGTTTAACCCGCTCACACTTGATTTCCTCGTGAACTGTCTCTGCAGTTTCATGCAGCAATATGAAGAGGAAACTAATGGACTTCAAAGTAGCACTTTGGTAGCATGTGACAAGAGACAAACACTCAGCAAAAGCGCTGGCCAACCTGCTGAAAGAAGTAGGTCACAAAGGTGAGGGGTGATAAAAGCTGACGCTGTAACTCAACATAAAACAATTTATTCAGATTTGTGTATATTCCAGTGTTTTGAATAAGTACTTCAGTAATCTGAGAGCATGCATCCTGAAGTAATGAATTTTTTAGATTCTTTAAGCAGAAAAAAATATATATACAGACACACACGTATGTATTTTATTATGCTGAATAACACCTCACTGGCCGGGGTTGGAAATTACATATCTACTCGCAAAGGCCTCTCCTATTAGACCTTACAGAGCAAGTATAGCAGGATACCAGCCCCTATGAAGAGAAGTGGAGGAAATGAAACGCATCATGTTACCTATTGCAGTCAGGCGATTACTCTTGAGGCCTAGTAAGGCTGAGCAATCTTGCTTCCATTCCTGCCTGTGAAAGGAATACACGCTAAGAAAAGCTTAATTGTATCATTTCCCACAAACGTATACTCTTATCATACAACAAACTTATCTCTTCCTTACACAGGCTTTCAGGCCTGCTTTCCCACCCAACAAGCTCAAGCTCTGCTCCAAGAATGGCAAAACTGTTTAGGACAAGTTTTTCAAAGCTCCTGTCAGGTGTCTCCAAGCTTGGTATTTTAATCCCTACAGTGAAACGTGGGCAGAGCTACAGCCTCACACATAAATTAATAATAAACCGTCTGTACTGAAACCAGATTTTATAGCTATTTATAATAACTACACTGTTTGCTCCATTCGAGCAGCTGCAGAGACACATTCCAACATAAGTAGGCATACAATTTATACTAAATAACTTAGCAGGTTTCTCAACCAAATCTTTTTACCATGTTAGCAATTATGCATTCAAAAGAGCGTGTAAAGAAAGCACAGAACAGCAAGTCAGGAATGACAGATGTCACTGAACTCTGGAAAATGGAAACCTGAAAGGGGAGAGACTACTGCTAGAAAGAGTTCAGAAAGATTAATTTTGCTCAAAAACTTATGAAAGAACTCCCACAAAAGCTTGTCGAAAAAGCTTTTGTAAACTGGAAATTAACTTTAAAAACTTTTAATTAATGAAAATAATATTTATACATGGACATAAAATTACACTACACATAAATATATTAGCAGCAATTCATATTAATCTGCTTTTTAATCCTTTAAAGAGAACTTACTTCTGACTATAAAGAACCAACATGCAAATACATGTCAGAAAGACAAATAATCAAATAAGTATACGAAACAGAGAACTTTATTTCCACATCAGAAAGCAAGTATTTTGCTCTCTGATTTTTTTTTCACTTCAAGCATCTAAGAAGATATTTGCATTTCAGATGACCTTTTACAGCTGTAAAACAAATGTGATTTAAGAAAGCCAAAGTGTGGTTTTAGCGTTTAAAATGAGCTACAAGAAAACATGTTTTTCCCCCCCCTTAAAAAAGGGCTGACTGGACTCTTACTGCTTGAAAAATCAAACTGCAAATAGTCTTTCACACAAAAATATGTGTGGGTTTAATGTTCAATGTGAAATAGTTTAGGTATAACCTCTTCTAGTTTGGTGAGGCTCTTATCTCCACTGTAACTGCACAAACATATTAAAAACATTCAGACGTGTGGAAACAAAATTGAAGAAAAAGGAATCAGTTCTGCCTAAACAAGTTTATTTTTTGATGCTGATTGCTTAATATATTTAAACACACACACGACAAAACTAATTTTCTGATTTTACAGATCTGCATCTTCCTCACTCATTTAGTCAGCATCATCTTTCTAGAGCACAGTAAGCAGTAACTACTGCCAGTGCCATAGGAGCAGTTACAGGGAACTCACGAGATCAACCATTGCTCCTAACCATCACTGGATTCGCCAGTGAGCTTAAACACTAACAGCAACTTCTACAGGGAAAGACAACATTAAACCACTGCATTACAATTTTGAGACATCAGCCACGGTTTCTTCATAATTAGCTCAAATTATTCAAAAATTAAGCTGAAAAATTAACTAGACTGTTCTCTAGGCAATATACTATAAAATGCTCAGAAGCTGCCGTTTCTGAATGAAAACTCAGTGATAAGACACCATATATTCGCATACTAACATGGGAGAATACATAACTAATAACAGTTTATTCCATCAGAGACAGCAGTAATTAATGGAATGTCTAATTCATTCTATTAGAGTTAACAGGCTTTTATAAAATTCAATACTACAGTTCATAAAGTAAAAGAATAATCAAAACATACTGCTTAGAACCAAGTTAAACTCTACAGAAATTACCTCTATACATCATAATCAACTTAAAAAATTTTTTTTTGCTAATGTGTTTTCTTTAGCCATCAGAAACTGAACATAATTTAAATACCAAAGAACTAGGAAAAAAAAGGAAAATAAACAAGCTTGAAATAATTGACTACTTTTATTTAGAAAATAAATAAATAGAAGATGATTATAAAGAATCCCATAAAGTATAACTGGTTTATAAACCACTAGAATTTAGAACCAAGAACAAAATTGGGGTTTTTGTTTTGATCTAGCCTATTAAAAGTAGAGCTGAGGAAATGACAAAATCAGTCTGGTAGAACTTACAGAATACAGTAAAATGTTATTTGTGTTACTGTTATACCAATATCATTTATCAGAAAGGTTATCCACTGCCCTCACCAATTTTGAACATAAAACACTGTCATTCTTTCAGAGCTTTTATTCTCATCATCTTTACTATGGCAGATAGGCTCACCATAATGTACATTTTTCAAGGACACAGTTTAAGAATTCTAGATATAAACACTTGAGTTCAGCTCTCACTTCTCCTCTTTGGTAGCTTCTGGCATCATGACCATCTCCTTCACAGCACTATACCCTTTTGAAATAGCTATAAAAAGTCTTCTCAAAAGGCAAGAAGAAACCAGTGCACATTAACACAGCCTGATCTGCTCAAAGTGGTTGCTACAAGCAGAGATGAAGAAATGGAACTGCCCTGTCCTTAAGCGGTGATTTCACTCATGCCTAGCAGAAAAGAGTTTCAGAAATTAAGATCCCTCTCTCCACTATGAAAGCATGAATAGCAGTTGTTTTAAAGAGAGTTGTTGACAGAATACCCAACTGTTCCCCATGATAAACACAAAATGACAGTGGAAAAAACAGAAATTTGAAATATATGCTGAGTTCCCTTCCTCCCCAAATCTACCTTGATTCCTCTTCCAAGTCTTTACATTCTGTGCATATCCTCGAGGACAGCCAGAGAACACCAAAACAAGCAGCTTCCTAATGTGTTCAAGAACTACTCCCGTGCAGAAGAGTGTTTGCCACTTTATCTGCCTGCAACAGGGGAATGGACACTTAAAGTAATTGCTGTTATCAACAATTTCAGCTGTCTAAGGATGCACTCTTTGGACAATGTGCTTGTTTAAACTAGCCACGCATTTCTACAATTGCCTAAAAGCTGAAAAATCGACCAGCAAAAAACACCACAAAGACTACTTCTAATTCAGTAAGTCTCATTCCTAATTCATTAGGAGCAGCAGTTTAGTCTTAGACATTAATATCTCATTAAACGTTGACCAGTAGAGTCCTTTGAAAGAATTTAGAAAATATTATGGTCTAAAAATAAGACTGGTGACAATTAACCTACTGAAATAAAAGTAGGCTATTTACAATTCAAATGAAAGTAATTAAAGGTATGTAACGAAAATGAGTTCAATGAGTGATGTTAATAATATATCTAGCAACAATGGGTTTGAAGCCAAATTCTCTAACTTTTCACTGAGCAAGCCAAAAAATTTAAGAGGCAGCTATCAGTATATATAAATTGCAGAACTTTGGTTAAGTAAATGCAGTAACTGTGGACGAGGATACCAATGTTTGAAATGCCATATAATAAATGAAAGAAGGTGATTGTGTGTAAATTCTGACTTGAAGCCCAAACTCCAAGCTACTCATTTTCCTCTGAAATAAAATATTCCCTCAATCCATTTAACTTATTATGCACTCCCTGCTTCCCTTCACATACTCATCTACTTTTCTTTGCTCTTATCTTTGCTCTACATTGTCTTAACTAAAATGAAAGAAACTTCCTCAAAGCTCATTATCTTCATGTTTAAGATATAAGGTCAAGCTGTCTTTAGCATAAACTGTACCAAACAGTATAGTTCAGAAATCTAAATGCAGTTTACCCATATAATGAAGCAGTATCATAAATTTCCTAAATGCTATTTTTAGTTATGCTAAAGAACAAAAAACTATATTCTACATCCATAGGCAAAAACACAGATTATGCAAAATAATACTGACCCAAATTTAACATTTTTAGTTGATATTTTGAACAACAGAATGCAAGAAAATAATAAAAAAAAGTGTAAGTTCAAATACCTGAATGTTAATACCTACACGCTGAGAGTTTTTCCAGAGCTAACTGTCACTCACCACCTTTTCTTGGGTATCCATGCAAAATTCTCCTAGAACGCCAAAAGCTCCATGGCTTTTGGAAAAAACCCCATAGTAATCTGGTTTGGAATGAGGCCTTAGTCGCAAGCCCTCCTAAAACCTGTGGCATAGGGGAATAAACGCAAAGAAACCATGAGTGGCCAAGTGAGCAGCCAGCTCACCTCTGTGGTCCCCGCTGTGCCAGGCTCCGGCATGCACGAGCACGGGCAGGCTGCTTCCAGCTCACGTTATCTCTAGAAGCAGCTTTATTAGATTTACGCTAGTATCAATAATTTTTTCACTGGCATTTACTGATTCTGCACTGAGCTGTTGCTGCACAGGTACAATGGATTATTTGTCTTAGGTAAATCAAACATAGGAGCTGACTGCGTGCCATTTCGCTTGCTGCAATATCAAATCAGAGGCCACTATGCGAATTACTGAGCTACTAAAGCATAAAGGACTCTGCTTCAAAGAGCGCTCAGGCTAAGTGCAAGACAAATGACAAAGGTGCACACAACAATGAGTAACCAAACTGGTAAAAAATAAAATAAAATAAAGTAGCATTAAGACACTCAGCAGTGCACCACAGCCAGGTATTTGGGGGCAGCAGGGCAGAACAAACTTTTAAGACTAAGTGAATAAGAAGAAACCAAAAGAAATCTTAAGAAACCAAAGGCAACCTGCAAAAGCAGCACTAGCTGCTAAATAGCTTAACAGAGACAATTAATACCTTAATCCGAAGAAAGGAGGTAGCAGTTAGCAAGCTGATAGCATCTGAGGCAGTCTGCAACCTGTGTGCAACTGGCCAAGTATCTCAGGAGCCAAAACAATCAGCTGAGGTTTGAAACGGTGGCAAAAAGGGCACCAAGCACGTAGATACATTGAAAACATCAACACGATTGCGAAGGGTGATTAAGGAGAAACAGGGTTTGAAGAACAGAAATTACACGGGTATAAGACTTGTTCGTGCAAGCCAGAAATGCAGCTGCCAATTACTTCCCTTGTCCTGACAGCAGTTAGCACACAATGTCTATCCCATGCACTATGTGATTGAAATTGCTAAAAAAACCCAAATGCTTGCAAAATACAACACTAATTTTCCTCCCTCTGGCTAGGGGTTTGATTTGAAAGCTATCACAGATGAATTCTCAACGTTTGCCTTCTTCCAAAATATATGAAAAAGGTATGCCTTGCAGTATGCCATATAGATTCCAAATCAAAGAGAGGAAAGACAAACAGCAATTGCTTCTTTCCAGCTATCAGCGTTCCCAGTCGAATGCCTCCTCTCCTAGGAGCTGGGCAGCCACAAACAGCTGGGTAAGGCAGCACCTTAAGTAGGCAGCTTGCAGCACATGCCATTTATACACAGAAAGCCACCACCTTAAAATCCACTAAAACAAGTCCCTTGTTGCACACTTATACAGCAGCACCACAATGAAAAATGAAACATCTCACCAAAAGCTTACAACACAAGTTATGAAAGGGCATACAACATATCCCAAACCATGAATCAAACACCCTTTTCACCTCCCCCCAATCTAAAAGAAATACCCACACAGACTAGTACTTCTTTTCCTAGTTAGTGAAGTTTGAAACGTTTTATTTACTTGCAAAATTGAAAAACTGTTTGAGGTATAAATTCATAATCCAGTTTTCTACTCAAGTAGAGCTAAGTGCTAATGTAATGAAATGAAGAAAATGGTGAATTAAAACTACAAACTTAAAAAACAACACTTGCAACAGCTATTTTAGAACCTGGTGACTACTAACTCAGAAATAAATGATCTCCAGGAGAGTTTCAACCTGATATTAAATTTACAAGGAGAGGAAATCATAAATGAGCTTTTTACCCGAATTTACTCAGAATTTGAGGTTTAATATACTACTAATAAAAAGTTTTGATGCGTTTTGTGATCTAGTATGGCTTAAAATCTGAAAATATTCATTTAAGAAAGTTATTTTGAAAATAAAAATCTGTAAAATAGATGCATTTCACAATTTAAGTTTTCAAAATTGTTTCAAGTAGATGCAGGTTGAAAGATGATAAAAACAACCCACAAGACAAGGACTACAAGCTTGCTTAGATTTCTAGTGATGATTTAAAGTGGAATCTATTAAAGGAAAAACTAATGATTGAAACGCAACTCCCACTGTAAGGTCAGGAAACAGATTATGTTGTTCCCATCTTGAACGATGAGCTTGTGTTCATTGTTCCAAGGAATGGCTACATGACGATGAGGTCTCATATGGGAAAATTACTTCCCAAATTCAATTCACCAATATATTAGCACATCTTATTTGAACAATGTCAAACTAAAACAACTTTATTGTTTAAAAGCAAGACAAACTAGAAATTGTCCATTTTATCCTGGAGGCAAAAACATCAAACATTTGCAGATTTTATTAGTTTAATAAAATCCATGAATTTTCTTGTAGCTAAATCAATTTTAATAGATTCTCATGGGAGTCATGCTGAGTACTTGCAAAAAACTGATACAGAGTTTCTTCTCCACACCACAGAAATGCAGAAGAGTTCTTCAAACACAGGAAGACTCTTTATTTTGTCCTCTCCATTCCCGCAAAGACTTTTGTTTCTGGAGCTATTTGTAAAACTTCTCCAGAAGTTTGTAAATTCTTAAATAGATGAGTTACAGCAATTGAAGCTTAACTGAAGCTCTGTACAATTATATTATTTCATTTATACCACCACTACCCTTAAGAAATTGTCAAAAGGCTGCCAAAAATGCAGCATTTTTCTGGCATTCTTCTGCTCAAGTTTGTCAATTCTTGCTTCTTGCTTGACAAAGAAGCTCTGGCAGACTTATGTGCAGGACTTGAATAATTTCAATTGCAGTTCTTCTCCTTTTCCTCTATTGGAGGAGGGCACAGAGCAGAAGCAATGAACATTTTCACTCAAATTCAAAACCAATACATTGAAGTGTTGAACTGCTAAAACCCCTTTACTCCGATAGAAGGCAGAAGTCAGGAAAGAGAACAAGGCAAATACCAGGTGCAACATCAAACCGCTGTAGCTCCGACAGCATATGCTAAGAGCATTTTTACGTACTGTAAAACCTCAGATAATAGATATAAGATTAGAGATATAAATAAGATATATTTATCTTGAACTTGTCAAAACCTCATCTCCTCTCCAAAAAATACAGGTTGGCTGCTGTTTACTGAATTTTTATGTGCTTCTTCACACAGAATTGACCAAAATAATGATGAAAAGATCCCCAACTCATCTACAGCTACATGAGGACGTCAATGTGAGGGTGATGCCACAGTGGATGGTTGTCTTCCGCAGACTGCTGTGCCACCACAGACTATAGTATTTGCGGTCGTGAGACAGTGAGGTGGGGCAGAGGGAAAAGTCAAACCCAAGAGTGACTTTTTCTACTTAGTCCAGTATTCTTCATAGCTGTTTCCAATATTAACTATTTAAAAGGAAGATGGACAAGGCCTTGAGATGGTTAATTCTAGATTAAGAAACAGGATTGCCTGCTGCTTTAATATCCTGGGTGACAACGGAGGTTTCTTGACTCAGAGTCTAACTTGGGCTTTGACATCTTTGTATCATGAATATGTGTGGGCATAATCTTTTTACCAGTTTCATACATGTTACCTTTCGGTTAATTCAACATCCAAATATTTTTGGACAGTGTTTCCCATGCAAATTAATGTTTCTCTATGCTCTGCACCTCCCTTACTACCTGTTATTCTGTAGAAGCAAAGGCAATTCTTTTCAAACAAAATTTTGCCATGCAAGTAACTTGTCTAACACTGTAATTTTCTGCTGCTGTATCTGAAGCTACCTTAGATCACAGAACATAAACATTAACAACACCACATATATTTCTATGACTGCGGCTGTTACCCTTGTATATTCTGTAAGCCATAAACAATGTTAGTTTTGTGTTAGAGTGGCTAGTTAAATTTAGACACCAACAAGTCACACAAGCATGCATTTATCAGAAGGACTTTTCCATCTCCATTGATTAGAATTCCATTCAAATGTTGTGTCTTTGAAGTTCCTTTCTCTTCCCTTAAATATCAGTGGTATCTGAATCCACTGCATCTTCACTGTTTCTAGGTCAGCATACATTAGGCATCAGCACTATCATGGTACTGTAGAATAATTCACTAGGATAATCCTGATGCTAGACTGGCCTTTAATGCCACAATTTATAAATATGAATTGCTTTCCAACTATTGACACTTAACTGATGATTCCACAGTTCATTTACCAACGAGCCCTTATAAGGACCGCTGATGAAGGAAAACATTTCTTCAGTCCCTAAATCACAGCAAAAATTAAATATCCTACTAAATAAAATATCATTTACTAAAGATGTTGTCTTATCTTATGCTTAAGACATGTTTTGCTGTTGTTTTTTTTTCAAAGATATTGCAATTAGATTTCAGAAGACCAATAGTACGCTTTTCCCTTGTCTTCTGAGGATTTCGTTTCTTGAGTGAATCAAGTTTATTTGCCAGCTTTTTAGTCTGATTTAGAGCCAACTACGCAACTTTCCTAGCAGCTCTAACACATTGAAAAAAAAAAAGTATATGTGATTATTTTTGTTTGAAGAATCTTGTAATTTTCCATTTTGCATTTTACTTTCTATAGAATTTAAAAGACCTACTGGAATGAGTGGAACTAAAGTTCCACTGTTCTAAGAAATACTTTAATCCTGCTTTTTTTTTTTTTTTTTTTTAAATCTAAACTGTTTGTTGTTTTGGCATTGTCACATATTTTGCTATGACATACTAAAAATGTATCACAAACTCACAGGTTTCAGATATGCTTAGGTACTTTTTGTAATCTCTCTCTAAATGCATCAAAATATTCTACCTTTTATACATATGACATCTATACAGAGACCAGCTATTCAATGACTAGAGAATGGTAGTTACTTTATTTCCTTCTACAGACTGAAAAAAATAGCTGTGTGAATGTCCCTCAACCTGATACTAATTCAAGAAATGTCTTTGCTTTAAAAAAAGGATAAAATAATTTCCGCCTTAACAAAATTCTCTGAAATAATACCCCACAGAGATCATTCAAATCACAGAACAGAAAAAGAAGTCTCTTGATGTACACTTAAATTCTATTAGTTCAACAGAATTAGCTAATGCTAGTAGAAGTAGCTAATGAAGAACAGGAGAGCAGTGAAAAATGAAGAACATAAAAGTATATTGATTACACTGCATTTGAGAGCGACCAGCAAAATAAAGCAAGTTCCTCCTTCCTTGAGTCTTAAAAAACATAATAAATATATCCAAAAAAAATAAGGTTGCTCCATCCCCCACTCAAGCTACTATAAAAAACATATTAGGTTCATAACATTTACCTGCTGGAGAAAAGCAGAAATATTTTGAAGGATATAAACAAGACTACTGATTAAGATGTGACTGACTCCCACTGGAGATGGAAAGCAGGTGGCAGAAGAGAGATGCAACTGTTACTCATCAGTTACTTGTCTGTGAATAATTTTATATACACAATTTATGAGTCTTGTGAAATTGTAATGGAAAATCAGCACATAAGCATCTAGTTGCCTGTGTTTTACAGACTGAATGTCCACAGAAAAAAAAAAAAAAGGCATTTTCAAATACCCATGAAGTGTGTGCCCAAGTGGACAAGGAGAATATTGCAAAAAAAATAGCATTTACAGAACTATATTACAGAATAAACATGATGTAGTAGTAAGCAGCACATAAAGAAAAAGATTTTTTTTCCTGTAGTTCAACAGAGCAGGAAGAAGAAAGGGTAGAACATAAAAAAAAGCCCAAAGAAATAAAAATAAATAAATCAAAACAACAGTCAATAGGTTTTCCTGCTTTTAAGATTAGCCAGATGACCTTTATTCACATTTGCTTCTCCACTAACTACATTTTTGAAACATCTGTAACTCCTTGTGCTTGGTAGAAGAGCTCATGATGAATCTAAGTATGCCACATCACAAAACTCCTGGGAAAAACATTATTTTCAAAAATTCATTTTTTTAAAATAAAAATAGCAAACTGTCCCAATTAAAGGTTTTGGGGGTAAAACCACAGAACCGGAATTTTTCTAGGTAGGAATCTACAAAAGCAGCAAGTTAAGTTTTGATCTACGCTAGACTATACTACTTCTGTCTAACACAAACCTTTTACCTGGAAGTGTAACTAGTAAGATTGTGTGCAAAATTCACTTAATTCCTCAAGAAGTCTACCAGAAGCTAGCCCTTTTCCAAATTAAAACAGTTGACTGGATAAATTCAAACATAATAATTTGACGGTATTCCAACAAAAACGAGGTACCTTCCAGAAATATGAAATGCTTATAAAAACCATTAAGTTTAAAACATAATAAATTATGGTACGCAGTTTAATTTACAACTGCTTTATCCAACTTAGCTGAATGCTTAGATTGTGGATCAGAGGCTCTGAAAGAGTAACTCAGACATATCTTTCTGAAAGACGTAGACTCAAGAAAATGTAAGAATTGTTTCAGTGAAAAACAAACAAGCTACCTACCGAATGATCTACATGAATGCTATCTCCTGTGGGCCAGCGGTGTTTGCTGGAGTAGCCACTCAGCTGCTCACCAGCCTGCCTCTGGAAGAAATATCCAACTGTGGCATCATCCTGGGAACGTCCACTCAGGGATACCTGGACACTGGAAGCACCTGACACTGCAGCTGCAGGGATGCTGTGAGGATTGTTTCCACCTGAATTGGGCCCTGATGTTGCACCAACTGGGGCAACCCCCACTCCAACCCCACTGGCTTCCTGACCAATGTTCGCATGCATCATTCCTCTGGTCTCCTGCCATGCCACTTCGTTCATGCCTAGGACACATGGAATGCTCATTCCACGCAGAAACCTAAAAGGAAAAATTCTTGATAACATAAAAAGCTTTCCTACATATCTTTAAGAAGGCAGTTCTCATAATAAGGGTTTCAAAAATAAATAAAAACAAAACAAAAAAATCCGAGCTATGTAAGAACTATATTCATTGCTAAAATGTTTATTTAAATTTTAAATACTGTTATCAAACTAACCCTCTAGAGAAGCATATAAATCACCAGAGCTTTACACAGCAACATATTTATATGGTGTAGTTCCATATATTATGAATGCTTCCCTGCATATTTTCTAGCTAAACTCAGTAAAAATATGATTTCAGATCATAATGGCAGTGGTTTCTTTTTCATTATTACTCAGCATGATGCATAAAAACATCTGTCAAATACTGTCATACTGCTATATCTGATTCTGTACATATGTAAGCTACAAAATAAAATACCATGGAGAATTTGCTTCTGTATTTGAACTCATTCTTACATGAATAACTCCAGTTTTCCTTTCCAAGCTATTAAGATACACAAGATTCCAACAAAGCAGTTGACATTAAACATCTCTAACCCACATGACAGTGAGTTTGAGGGTTTTCAAGAAACAAAGATTTCATGCTTAGATTAAAACGAAGTTTGCCAACTCATTTTTGAGCGTTTAACTCCTGGCTTGAAACAAGTATAAATGGCCAGAGGAAGGAGGAGAAGAAGAAAAAAAAAGAAAAGCACCACACACCACTCTCTCCAATACTGACGACTTCCTTGTAGGAAAAAAAAAAAAAAAAAAAAAAAAAAACCTAAAATACCTACTCCTGAATACTTATACACACGCTGAATGTTCTCTACAGTATTCTCATCTACCATAACTAACATACTGCCAACATATGGCCTCAGGGAACATTTGAGATATGAGGACTGCAAATATAACCCCTTTAATATCCTCTACAATATTTATGAATCATTTTCAGGGGAAAAAAGAACACCAGAGATACTTTAATTTTCAACTTCAAGACATGTCTTCACTTTTCATGCTAAACAAGAAAACTAAATCTAAACAATAAAAACTAATATATGCAGAGATATTTAACCAGAACAAAATGTTTAGATCTGAAAAGGTAGAGAAAAGGAAGCTACAGTCCTCTGTTCCTTAACACACACACACTTCACATCTAGCCCGAATGACCCCATGCTCAATCAACAGGGGGGAAGGTACGTGAGCATCGAATGAGGCAGGAGGACTCTTTCTCACAATCCAGAACAATCTTAATTTTGTGAGTCATATGTAAAATCTAAAGCTATTTGTTTAATTTGTATTGTTATGGGATATATGCCTTATGGTCCTAATATACTAGATTTACTACTGCTTTAGACTACATGACAGTCGCAGAATCAATCTTTAAACAAAACGTAGCAATGGAGATTAACAGGAACCTGCTTAAAAATTATCAATCAAAACACTAAGATTCTTTTAACATGAGCTACAGAAAGTCACCTCCACTAAGCCTGCCTTTATATTTAAACAATAAAGTACGCACATTTAAAGACTCCTGGAACTAACTACACCAATCCAGTTGTGCAAATTAATTTCTCATTTAAAAAGATTTGCAAACAGACGTCATGTAAAATCTTAGAACAACTGCATAATAAAGCAGAAAAACATATACAATTAGTACAATACATCAGTATTAAAATTCTTCCCTAAAGTACAGTGGATGGATGAACTCAAAGCACAGAGATCTCGGGCAACTTTTATTTCTCCATTACATTTACATATGGAGAGCACAGAGCTTTCTGTATAGTGGAGAGAAACACAATCAGAGCTGTTGCCTGTAATCAAGAGTTTTGCCAACACCTCAGTAGTACTGATGAAGCAGAAGGCAACCTATCTGAGAATTATGACTACTAGTGAAAAATAATTACTGAAACTTAGAAAAGGTACATCAGATTAATTGTGCCAGTATGCAGATATATACATTGTTAAAAAAAAAAATCTGTAAAAAAAGCTGCACATATGATATTACTACAGCCTGTAAAGGATAGAGGATCATATTGCCATTCCAAATTTTAACCTGGGGTTTAACCATTGGAATTGGTGTGTACTAACAAAAATTTCAAATACAGATTAGTACACTCCTGCTACATTTTAGCTTTACATTTTTCTTTCAGATCTTAAGATGATTGCTCATAAGTTCTGCAAATATGTTCCTTCTCTACATACATAATGGTTCTCAAATAGCCATGGTTGGGGCAGGGCGAAGGGGATGTGTGTGTGAGAACGAGTTAACCAAAGTACACTCTTTAAAGATATTTCACAGATGACATAGATATTTAGACATCGATATAATAAAGATATTTCACAGGTTTTGATTTATAAACTAAATATTTTACATACAAGCTTGAAAAGTTTTTGCCCGCTCTTCTAAAGGCCACAGAAGGTATTCTGAGGGGAGTTGAACTAAATCTTGCTATAAAGTTTCAGAAGCACAAAACCATCATTACAAAACACATTTTATACAGCTTTCTTGAAAAAGTAGTTAAATTGAGCCTATTTAAATGATCTAATGTTACTCAAAACTATTTTCTACTCCATGACTGTAAAATGCCTCAGACTTCATTCTCAGAAGCACTTCACAAGTGGCATTTGTTGTTACAGGAGGAGAAAATAAGCTTTTAAGCGAAAGACTTCTTGTCCCATTTCTGTGACAAGAGCCTGGGCACTGGCTTTGTGACAATACTGGAACGGTCTCATTGTGTGGAAGAATCAAGACAACAGCTATGTTATGGGTAGGGAAAATTCACATTAGATGAGGTAAGCATTTTAAAATAAATGTATTGAACAGAAAGATGATTGATAGCTTTCACATTCCTCTACACATAACAGTAATTACAAAGCATGCCTACTCTACAGCTTTATGCAGTTTCCTCTGTAGTATATCTAACAGAAGCTGTTTTAAGAGAATACAATATATTAAAGCTTGCTTCACAGGAGACTCCAACAAATGAAGCATTTAACACTCAAGGCAGATTTTTTATTCTAACAGATAGTGACTTTTAAATATAACTCCACATTTAAAAAAAGAAAAACAAAAATGAAGGCACAAAGTTGAACCATTTACTGGATTACTTGCCTCCGTATATAAGAACTTGATCTAATAATTTGGTGAGGGGGAGGTTAGAAACACTATACAAACAAAAAGGATGAAATTATCAAGAAAGTTTTTCTAAAAACTATAAACATGCAAATTATTCAAAACACACACAGAAATCATTAAATCAAGAATAAAAAGATCTAAAAATAATCTGCAAGAAGTTGTTAAAAAAATAAAAATATCAAATCTAGCACATAGTATTCAATAAGCTGATGATCTGTTAACTTATTTGCACCAAGCATCCATAATGTATAGCCCAATGAAAACAGTGCAAAGATACTCTCCAAACAGCAAATCATGAAGACCCACACAACACTTCTATGCCATTAGGTTTTCTATACACAATGCAACATAATCTGACTTATTGTTTGAAAGATAGGGAAGCCCAAAATTTTCTGCCAACCACCTCTTCCATAATTAACTGAAAAATATATTGTTTCTTGCTTTTCAGTAATTATAATTCTCATCATTGCACCAATATCCCTAACATATGTGGAAAAAAATAAAATGCTATACAACAATATTGTAGAAAAAAGTCTCTATTAATGCAGAAAAATAATATTCAAATACTTTTCTATATGCAATATCCACATAACTGCAAAAAATCTACATAATCATTTGGTTTCTCACATTAACTTGCCAACAGTTCCATAAGGGCAAATTCCAACTTTTCAACTTTCTAAACAATTCAGACAACTGTCAGGTGATTTAGTGTTGCTGCTACACATGCACACAACCCAGACTACACCATCACAGAATTATCATCCTCCTATTTATTCTAGTTTGCTTTTCTCACCTACCCAACATATTTATACTCGCACCAGCACAAATGGAGCTGCAGACCAAAGAAGGGTATGAAATCATTCCCTCAGCCTCTCAACAAAACTGCAACTACTGGCAACATTTGCTTTTAAACCTAGACATGGCTAAATATAACAAAGGCTTCAAAATAGTAGGTCTTTTGTGTAAAAATGGTAACATGGAGGAGTAATTATATTTCAAATGCATTCGTATTGCATATAGCCCAAGATCTATACCCTCAACTCATAGTAACTAAAAAAAACTGACCTTCCAGCGGAGAGGCAACAAAGACCAACAATAAAAGCGAAACTAAAAATCTGAAAATATTTTCCTAATGTGGCATACAAATAACAAACAATTAGGCAGTATAAGAAGTTTTCCTGAAGCTCAGTGGCTCTGACCTACATAGCCTATGTGCGGCTTCGTCGGAAGCAGCATCCCAAAGTCAGCTGATAAAACCTTCCTTATCGCATCACGGACAAAACACGCTACGTGCTTCGGGGTTAAGCCATCTTGCTTCGAACGCCGAGCCACAAGAACACAGAAAGTGTCCCGAGCACGTCGCTTTCTTTCAAGAAATCAAGGCTCTGGGGTTATGAAATACACAGAACAAAGCCCAAAACAAAGAAGAAACTGCAAAATGTCTATCAAGGAGATTAAAAAGTTAAGAACGGCACCACCTGCCCTGCAGGGATCACACACTTATAAACACCGAGCTAGCTTTTCTGTTATCTTTGTCCGGGCAGGCGCCGTTGGGGGGGAAATTCAACCCCAGCACTTCATTGTGCGCTGCCAGCCCTCGGAAAGGCGCCGGGCCTCCCCGTCCCACCCTCGAGCCTTAAAATAAAATAGAACACAAATGAAATAAGATAAACACACACGAGGTCCCCCCGCTTTCGGTCACCTCTCGACCAGAGCCCCTCGTGCCCAACGCGGCCTCGGCGCCCCCCGCCGCCTCCTCCAGCGCCGACGGCTGCAGCCCCCCCACCCCGATCCCCACCGCCCCCCGCTGCAGGAAGCGGCTCCCCTCCACCCCCGGCTCTCCCGAGGCCCCTTCCCGATGGAAATCAGGGAATCAAAGGGGAGGAAATTAACGGGGGGAGGAGGGGGGCTCCTCACCGCCCCCCGCGGCGCCCCGGGGCGCCCAGCGCTCCCCGAGTCCCCCCGTGGCCGCGCACAAAGACGCCCCCTCCGCGGCGCCGCCCCCCGCCGCACCTCGGCGCCGCTCCCCGGCGAGCCGGGAGGACACAAAGGCGGCGAGGCGCGGGCGGGCGCCGCGGAGCAGGCCCCGCGCCGCCCGGTGACCTGCCACAACATGGCCCCCCTCCCGGCCCGCCTCCGCCTCCCTCCTTCCCTCTCCCCTCCCTCGGCGCGCAGCCGAGCCCGCAGACAAAAGGGGGCTGGAGAAAGGGGGAGGCGGCCCGCCCGCTCCGCCCGCCCGCGGCCTAGCCCCGCGCCGCCGCGGCCCCCCGCCGGTACTCACGGTCTGTCTGGCGGCGATGGAGCCGGAGCGGGCCCCGGGACAGCGCTGCCGGCCCGGCCGCCCCCCGCCGCCGCCGCCGCGCGCCGCGCCGCCTCCCCTCCCCCCCGCGGCCGCCAGCGGCTCACAACAACATGGCGGGAGGGCGAGCCCGGCGCGCGCCCGCGAGGAGGGAGAGGAGGGAGAGGGCGAGCGAGAGCGCCGCAAAGCTCCCCCCGCCGCCGCTGCCGCCGCCGCCGCCGCTCGCCCCGGCCCCGCCGCGCGTGCGCGCCCAGCGAGCGGGAGGCGCGGAGGGACGGACGGAGGGAAGGAGGCGGCCCCGGGCCCTGGCGGCGCGGCCGCGCCTGCGCCGCGCTGCCCGCCGCGCGCGCCGGGCTGTGTGTGCGGGCAGGGGCCCTGAGGGCGGGATCAGGGCTCTGCGCGGGGCGGGGGTTAATTTATTTTGCTTTATTTTGCTTTGTCTGTATTCGTCTTGATGCTTTTTATTCCCTCCCTTTTTTTTTCTTTTCCACCTTTCGGGTGTGGGCGGGAAGCGGCGCTGCCTCGGAGGCCGAGCGAGGAGACAAAGGGAGCAGCGGGCGCCGTTGGCGGCGGCCGTTGGCCCCGGCCCGGGCCCGTCCGCCGGGGCAGCCGCCTTGGTCGCTGCGGTTACTGATTAACTCATGTGCCCGCGGTTTGCCGCGTGATGGTTTGGGAGAGACTCGGTTTATTTCCTTCCCTTGAGAGAGTTAAGTGTAGGGGCTCAAACACAGGCGGCCGATTGTTGTTAGTTCATTACTGAACACTAGTAAACACTGTTAGCGATGCTTTCTAATAGCCTCACTGAGTGCGAGCATAAATTGCGCTCATTTAGCCATCCCTGAAAGGAAGGAGAGCCCAGCCTCTCCGTGACACTTCAAAATACCATCTTCATAATGCCTGCTTTGCCTTCTTACTACTGTTGAAATGAGGCCTGTTGGAGAGTGCTCCATTTCGGGATAGACAACACGCAGCTGGGATCCATAGTTCAAACCAAACCTTCAGACAAAGCTTCACGAGCAGTTAGACAACAGTTGGAGACAGTACTGTGCAATTTTTCCCTACAAGAAAGGCGGCCTGCATTTTCAGCCTAAATCTCTAATTCTGGATACAATAGAACAAGATTAAATAACCTGAGAGTATAAGAATACCATAATAAATACTGAGATATCTTAGTGAAAAAAAAATCATTTTTGATTTTACAGACATAATTAAAAACACAAGTTTCCAGCTCCTGATAAAGTTTTTTTCCCAAGAAATTAAAATGATTTATTTTGCCTGCTAGCAGTTAGCTAAGTCCCCAGACATCTACAGTCTGCTGCTGCCCATGTGGCTAATCCCTGTGATCCGCGTGCCCTGTCCCTCTGCCACCTTTGGGCTGTCCCCAGGGAGGCTGAAAAGCAAGTTTACTTCCTAACTGCATGATAAAAGGCCTCCAAGTCACTGCCTTCCTTTCATGCAGATGGGCCAAAGAAGGTGCCAAAAAACTGTTCTCTTGCTGTCCTCAACATTTAGAGAGCAGTTCTGGCAATCAGCAGCTAGGCTGGCCTGTGTTGCACCAGTTTTCCAGCTCAAACCCCTTTTTTGAAGACCAAATTTGTCCCAGATAATTCTGATCAGTGTCAAAGTGTGCTTACGTGAAGCACTGAAGTGTTCGGAAAGAATTCAGTATGTATTTGATCAGAATACACTTGAAGGGCCTCTCGCTCAGTCTGCTTCTCTGTACTGAAAAATCCACATGGATGAAGAAAAAGGGAAAGGAACAGAACAATTTATAAGTGCAATCCATTCCGGATTTGGTCTGAAAAAACAAGATTACTTGGTTACTGTATGACTGAAATATTTTTCTAAAAGAAAGTAACACCACATATATATATACCAATTTAACAGTAGCACTCAAGTTTTTGGCTCATATTAAAAGTTTGAAAAAAACCCTTTTGTCTTACTTTGCTCCTGAGTGGAAACTTTAAAAGTACTTACAATAGTTTAACTTGGTATCATTCCATCAGAAAATGTGTTTTTTAACTATTTAACCATATTGTATTAGCAATCAACAGTGCCATACTTTAGTCACACTCCAAACGTTTTGTGTAAGCTCTGTTAACCCAGTTTTGATGTACTTGTTCTGTGAAAAAGCATTATCAAAAAAAAAAAAACACCTATTAACTGTAGGTATGATTAGGATAGTAGCCAAAGTATATGGAAGGCCTGGATGCTGTTGCCTTCTTTCTCAGTTGTCCCGTGTGACTGTGGTCAAGTTATTTAATTGAAAATCACCTACTGAAATAAAAAGCTGCAGCCCTAACCACCCCTACCAGCCGGTACCTAATCCTACGTGTCTACACACTCTAACGCCACAAACTTCAGCACCTAAAACTGCCCCCATGAGCATGTTTCCTGCTCGCACGAGATAGTTTCCTGCTGTGCCAGGAGGTCCCCATCCCTCTTGCAGTTTTGACAGGCCTCCGCTGTAAGATTGTAGCAACTAACCATGAATTAATTAAAAACTGAGACCTAACCATGAATTAATTAAAAACTGAGACATTCCTCCATGTAAATGAAGCAGCTTGATACAGGAGACCTTCTCAAAGCATTTCCAGCAACGACTCAGGTCACTACCAAAGGTTGCACGCTTTTAAAACAAAGTGTGCAACTCTCTTTATCTCCTTCTAGGACGGGGGATCACCCGGATTTGATTTGTGAGATCACTATTCAGAGGTCCAGCTTCATCAGGGAAGGCAGATGGTTCTGGGCTGCCTTCTGCTGCAGCTGGGCTGCTGTGCAGAGATGACTTCAAGATGCTCCACTTGCCATCTCAGCTGCTGCCCTCCTGAATGAGAGAAGCAGGTGTAAAAGGGTGAGCCTTGCTCAGCTCTCTAACAACTCCAGCTAACTACCTACCACCTTCACAGACATCTGGAGCAACTGGAGCTATCTGCCTGCATTCCCGAGTAACCCGCTGGAATGGTGACACATGCTCGGAGCATATCCCTAACCCTGTAGCCATGCTGGTTTAGGTGGCAGTACACTTTGTGCGTTCCTGGGAGTGGATCCTGTTCCAAAATCAGTGATTTTCCCTGACATTGCCCTACAGAATTAGGCACATGATACACAATTCTGTATTCCATTTTGCGAGCAGATGCACAAATAATTAAAAAATTAAGAATGGCATTAACAAGACCTGGTGACAAATGCATAGCATCAGTTGGCAGTTTGAGAGTTAGGCTTGTAGTAAACGTAATATGTAGGAGTGTTTACTGAGATAAGACACTGAAAGTGCTTTGGTCCAGTGAGCCAAATGTTCCCTTTTGCTAACCTCTCCCTGGGGATCGAGAGAAGTGCTCCCATATTGCAGCTCCTTCATGGAGAGTGCTTCTCCAACCACAATCGCTCTGCCACATTCACTGTGTTCGCTGAGGATTATCTGGCCTCTTCTGGCCGGTTCCTTTGACCACAGAACCTGTCCTTAGCTCCTTCTGCTGTATCTCTTCGGGCAGATGCTGCTGCCTTAATTCCTAAGTAGCCTCATAGCCATCTTAATCTTCTCTCTCCTGATACAGGAATATTTTGCCCACTGTATGCAGCTTCATCTGTTGCCCAATTTAAATGTTTTAAACTACTCATATTTAAGTATTTTTTTCTTCTGTGTGTGGGAAGAACTTTTCTGAATTACTACTAAACTGTATCATATCTGAATTACTGTCATACATATCATTACTTCTGTATTACTATCATAACTTTAGCCTCCTTCAAATTCCTCATTTAACAACACACACACACACACACAAAAAAAAAGTTCTTCCTTTATTATGGTTCCTACAAAATAACTTGAAAACAGCCAGGCTCCGAGTGTGCTGAAAGCCCAGCCTACTGTACTTCTCGAAATTATGTTTATGGCTCATTTCCATTTATTTACCTACCTGTCTGTGCAACTAAAAGTATATTTGGAGAAGATCATCCTTTCATTTTGGATTTTTTTTTTGTCTAGCTAGCAACTGGCATAAAATACCAAGCTAGTACGAATAAGAATGGTTCCGTTGAGAACCTACAGAAAATTTACAGCTGAATTATAACAATTTTTGTCGCTGATCCAGTTTGTGGATTTATTCATTACTGCCTTTTTAAAATGTAAGGAGGCTGACTTGGCATTCAGTTACACGGTCACTGCCTCTGTGAGCGTTGCCAGCTTTTCCAAAGATGCTGCTCTGCAAGACATTTAAAGAAAATGCACGAAAGGAGAAACCAGTGAATCAAGTGCACAGACCTGCCGCACGTATCTCCATCAACACGCTGGAAGAAAGAAGTGTCTTTTGCGGAAGCGCTTCGCAGAGTAGGGCTGTGCTAGAATCACCAAGAGGTATGAGCTGAGCACTCGTTTCAGCAGCACGTTGGCTTTTGTCCCTGAGCCACTCACCTCCCCATAATTGGCTGAGGTATAAACACGCTCCATAAACATATCCTGGGAGTCACAACAGCCAGAGATACGCATTGTAACAGAACAAGAGGAGCTAATGACATGACTTGATGTGCATGAATGTGACTAGCTGTGGAGAGGCAGCGATAGCGCCAGCTGGTTTTTTAGATTCATATTCATCTCCTTCAAAGCTGAGTGGCTATCATTGCTTATCTTTAAAAAAAATGCCTAGATGTGTCCAAAGGACTATGTTTTTCTTTCCATTAGAGAATTATGTTCCAGGAACTCTTCACGTTGAGCACAGGCTGTCACGTTTAGAACTGAGGATCACATACTACACTCAGTACAGAGAAAGGACGAAACCTCAAAGATTTACATCAAATTGATTCTCATATCTAAAACAATAATGAGTAAACACTGTAATTCTTAATAGAAGGAAAAAAAGTTCAAAGAAATGTCTCAGGAAAATGAAATAATGGCATGATAACAAGAGCTCTGAATAAGAGACAATATTTTGTTTTGCACATTTAGAGGGGCAAGATGAGAGTTCAGCCGTATCAGAACACGGGACAGTAGGAAAGAGATTTTCTTTATCTTCTAAGGGAAACCATTCTAAGGATGCTAAAAGCACCTGCATAAGTCTTAATTTTCTTGCAGTCCCACTAACTTAACTTGCGGAAACTAGAAGTTTTATATAAATCTTCACAAATTAGAAACAATTAGACTAAAGGCCAATGTCAGTCAGGAATGGGCCTGCAGCATTGTACTTTCATCATTTCCCTCATCTCAGGTTCATCAACACCCCCTTGCAGGTATTGCCAGATACTGCACTGATCCTGTGCACTGCAGCGGGTGCGGATCCACTGGAAGAAGCTCAGCACCAACTGGAAATTGCCTATGGTAACACAGGACATCTGTGATCATCTTCATTTTCCTTGTGAAATCACCAGACTAATTTTTTCTTTCATCTTTACCATACCTGAGCATCGCCGGAGTTTCCTGTTCTTGTAGATAAGGCATGAACTCCTACTCAGCCCTGTGTCAAGGGGGATGACCGCAGGCAACGCGCTGTGTCTACCTGCACATCATTTGTAGGCCAGAACACAGCACAGCCGTATTAACATAGTCTCAGAGCTCGTTCAGGCATCCCTTCTGGCTTGCCATTACGCTGTGAAGACAAACTCACTGGTCCAGTTTGCACATAAAGGACCCAGGCCATCTCCTGTGCCAAACACGCCTTCAGAGCAGTGAGGTAGCACAGCGAATATATGACAGAGATGGATTCTTCCAGGAAAATCCTTGCTTGTTTCCTGAGCGTAAACAAAATGTTAATATTGAAAAGTAGGTGTCTGTGCTATGCATGTATTGCGCAAAGCGTTACATAAATAGTGACAACATGTTCATGCATAATACATGGGCTTACCTTTATTTACATTTGCAGGTTTTACAAACTTCTAAAGTGCATCTTCTGTTTCCAATGCATCCTTCTTTCCAGGCAGTTAGTTAAACACAAAGCATAACAAAAAAAAGACATTAATATGATGAAACAATGTCTTTTTTAATATTGTAAAACAGAAGTGTTTGTTGTTGTTGTTGTTTTGTTTTCAATTGACTCTCCCTCCCTGCCTTCAGCTAATCTCCTATCTGGGCCCAGCAGCTGTTCCTGCATCCACATCTTCCCAGCCCAGGGTGGGGACCCACAGCACAAACCTGTGTCTGGAGCAGAAAGGGAAAAGGCAGGACTAGAAGCAAGAGCAGAACTTTCTTTCCCTGCGGTAGCTGCTGGGGGTGGAAACCACCTACTCGGCTCTGCCTTTACCTTTCCTGTAACAACAGAGGCAGAAGGCTTTGCCAATGGGAAGCAGGGATTAGCTGTTCAGACTGGAATGATCAATTCCCATTCCCCTGGCACAGACCAGTAGCACCAGATCGTACCCCGCCGCCCGTGGCTGCTTTGCCTACTGCTTGAGCTGGATCCAGGCGGAAATCCAGTTGAGCTGGAAAACTTTTTCTTCTTTCCTCACAACATATCCTGTCAGTGGACTGCAAAACAGGAGTTTTATATGTATAAGTAAGAGCACCTTTCCATTCGTTTAGGCCAAGGACTAAGAATTAGAAGACAACATCCTGTACTCATGCAGTTTGTGTTCAAGGGTACATGCTACTTCAGAGCAATCCTTGGGCATCATCGTTATGCCATGAATTTATGAGCTGACGGCATCACAGAAAAGGGCAATTCAGAAGTTCTTATGTAGGACCAGAAAGAATCCCCCAAGACTTGAAGCACAGTCCTTTTCTTCAGGGAGTCTCATACAAAAATTGCCAAATGAAATTAAAATCTGATAGGATTTTTTCATCCTCACCACACATACTTACAGTGGAAGGCTCAAGAAGATATGTGTGATCCATTTCATCTTTCCTTTTATTCATATCTATTTATAACTTTAACAAAACATACAAGTGGGAGTAATTAGAATTTCCACAGGTCAGTATCTTCACAGGATCACTACATTTTCTCTCAGTAATTTTGTAAAAGATGAAATACTAAACACAAAATACATATTTATTGTAAGTCTTTCTAGAACATTACTCAAATATGTTATAAGAGTATTATAACCTATACAACTTTTCCATGCAAACTTTTTTCCCCTCGAGATTTGACAAAGGGGATTATAATTAAATAGGGTGTTAACATTAAATAGGATATTGTAATTAAATCCTTTTCCTGGCAATTTGGGAAGCCAGGAAGTAATTGGCATCGAAACAGGACGAGGCCCTTGTCCTTGGCAAACTTATCCTAAGAGACCGACTTCAGCATGGCCCAGAGCCCGTATTACAGCCATGCCCACCCCACAGCCCAACTGTCTGGGCACGAGGGGACAAAGCTGGACCTCACGGTGGTCCTTACTGCCCACTGAAGCACATCCACCCTGTTGTGGGGAAGAGCTGCGGAAGAGTCATCTGCCCCATAGGCCTTGAGTGTAATACAGGCCTATAAACTTACTCAGTCCCACCCTTAGTCCTGCAACCTAGAGGGCAGCGGCGATCCACAAAACTTTTATGAAGAGCTTCACACCTATTTATCTTCTTGACTGTGGTTTTCCATGTGATTTTCATAGCCCCTCACAAAGTTAAATAGTTGCAGAACCAAGATATGCTGCACGCTGAGCAGCACAAGGAAGCTTAAGCTCAGCCTTTTAAGGCCCCTGCTGCAGGCTGCCTGCAGACCCAGACAGAAAGCACTAACTCAGCTTATGATTAAGTTTTTGGGTTTAAATTCCCTCCTAACGCCTTGAGCTCACATGTACTCCTGTAACGTGACAGGGAGAGGTAGTTTAAGGCTAAGTTAAACAAGCTCAGTTTTAGTGATTGCTCCAGTTGAGAAGCCTACGGCTGTCATGCCTCTGCCTCAGAAAAGATTTTCCCATCCTACTCAGAGAGCCCAAGCAGGCTTCTTGCTTGCAGCAGCCCATGCTTGCATTTTCAGAAGCTGTTTGCCCTCAGGAGAGGCCAGGGGCCCTGACCTGTTGCAGGGCTAACCGAGCGCTACCAGGCCCCAGGCACCGAGAGGCCACCAGCACCACAAGCAGATCTGAGGAGCCCACATAAGCTCCAGATGTGTCATTTGTCTTCTGCGTTCAAGACCTGTTTCTGAATTCTTTCAGGAGCTCTGCTTTTCTAGCCTTTATTTCCTCTCTGTTTTCAAGCAGCTCTATTTGTATCCTAGATGCAGATACTAAGATCTACCTGCAATTATAGCCCCAAACCTGCATTTTGGTGATGAGGACATTCTCCTTGGGTATTTGGATTCCATGTTCTCAAGCAGAAGAGGCCATCAGAGCTACATCTTATGTCCTGGATGAGCTCTCATACTTCTGGCTTATCTCATACAAACTGTACTTTTTTCTTTTTTTCTTTCTTTTTTTCTTTTTTTAAAAAAGAGAATCTTGATCTGTGCCTTTTTTTTTTTCCTCCAAGTATAAATGGTGGTGCCTATCTCAGAAGAAAATTACAGAGTATGTCTTTGGCCATTCTGTCTTCATATTAGGGGGTTATTTTTACCTCATTCTGAGATTTGTAACTCTCTTCCAGGCATGTTACAGGAAAGCCACATCTATAACAATGTTCTAGATATCACTCCTGGGACTTAAATATTTCAAAGTATTTGCTCACATGTTTTGCCCAGTTCCTACTACTGGCATGGGCCTTTGCCTTAAATTAGCTGTTCTCTAGTGCTTGTAGCTATTGTCATGATGTAAATAGCCTAAAAGGTTTTCAGGAGAATTTTCATTCACGATTCCAGTGTATTCTATGGGTTTGTGTTACTTAATGTTTAAGAACTAATAGTCATTGTAGGATTTCCTTTTAATCAGGCATGCCAGACATCTAAACCAAATGTAGACTGAGCCAAACTTTGCTGGACGAAACTGTCTTATTGTTTAGAGACCAGTAGATGGCAACCATCCATTACAATGTCAAAGGTAAATGGAAAGTGAGAATTGTAAAGGTAGTGGATTTATTACATGACAGCTTGAACAATAAGGTTTGCTGCTCCCTGGATGGAGAAAGTAATAGTTTATTTCTCTTCCTGGTTTTGCACATTTTTAAGAAGTGGAACAATGAGATACAGTTTTATATAGCCAGTTTTGACAAATGCATTGTTAATTGTGAACATTTATTAGACAAAAATATCTTATGGCCATTCCTTCCTGCCGAGAGCAGTGAAAAAAAAAGGACTGAGTCAACAGAAAAAAAAAGATATAAAGAAACAAGACCATCTTCAACAGGAAGAGCTTCAAGTTGTTATCATCATTCACTTCATTACTACTTCAGATAAAACAATTAGAGAGAAATACCAATTACCATGGATTTGAAAATAGTGCTCCCTTTTGGACCTGACTGAGGTATTGACATACTAGTTAATTAATCCTTGTTATCTGAGGTTTTTTTAGAAATCTTTTGAAATGATCAAATTTGAAGTACAATAAAAGATTAAAAGTTTGGGTTTTTTTCTAGAAAAAAACTAGAATGGTTCAAAAAGACAGTATCCGAGAACTTGTTATTTCAGTCTCTGATTTCTTCAATATAAAGAAGGAAAAGAATTTACACTTTAAAAAGAAGTTCCATCGTTACAACAGGAGAAAAGTTACCAAAATATACATGTAAACCTCTTAGAAAAACACTCAAATATCTGGAGTCACATTAGCTTTTTCCCTAGCATGGATTTACCCATATTTTGTGAACATACAGTTAGGATCGCTATACATAAAATACAAAATGTATGCACACAGAAGTAGAGTGTCTATAGCACAGAAATAAATCAGACCTTTAGAGCTCTGAAGGATTCCGTTACTGCCCATCACTTTATAACAGGTTTTAAAAGAATATGCAACAAATAGCCAAACAAACAAACAAACACCACCAAAAAAAGAGCTAAAACCACCCGAAGAGAAGAGTACCATTACTTAGTAACAAAATACTTCACATTATTGAGATGCCTCCCTCTAACTTTTCTAACTCTTTAGAAACCATTAACTTAAAACACATTAACTTTCATCCTTGCAGTAAAAGGTGCATATGTTTATTGTCAGAACTCACAACTTTACTCAGGAGACTGAAACACTGCTTGATACAGATGCAGTAACCTTTCCTTCTTGTTAAAAGTTACAGCTTGATCCACGGTGAATATTTAAGTGACTTGAAATTATGCGAGCTCAACTGGGATCCATTTCTCCCGAGTGAATACTAATAACTTGGTATTAAGAGTAGCTTCTATATCCCTTAGAAAGGAGTACTATTCCTTGAAAAGAAGAGAGGCTTTTCTCATTATTTCCTATCTGTCTAATGGTAAGATTTTTACTTTAAAGAACATCCACTTGTTAATGCGATTTATGTTCTTTTTTTGTCTTTGCAGAAATTAAACACCTTTTCATAGCCTAACATTTATTCTACTTTTCATAGAATTCTATATAGAATATATTATAGAAGTCAATTCTACTTTAAAATGTGAAGTTCTTCTTTGACTAGTGTACCTTCATTTCCTTATGGACACATAAATTTTATGAAGAGTCCGACAGTTACTATTACTCCAAAACTAAAGAAAAAAAAAAGGAAAGATAAGATATATCTTCTAAATGATTTAAGAAGGAAGGAGTTTTTAGACAAACACTAAGAATACATCTGTTTGCTTATTGTATTGTATTGTATTGTATTTATTTAATTTATTTCAAATGACTGAGGACCACACACAGTTTTAAAGATTCAAAATCTGCTCTTTCTATGAAAGTCTGAGGAAGGTCTCACCCCTGTTGTCTGGAAGAGGCAACAGAAGTCTGGAAGAGATCAGCAGGGACAGCACATTTCCTTCTTTACTGTTTGAATGGAATTAGGTTTACTTTAAGTTCCAAGCAGCTCATACGGACATTCACTTCTCAATACTTAGTGCATGTCACAGATCACAAAATACACCCCATGCACTGTAACAAGCTTCTGATTTCTAGCAGACCCGCCCCCCCAAGTGTGAAAGTTTACATATTTTAGTTAAATGGGAATCAGTGGCATTTCCAACAACTTGTGCCCTACATTTTTCTTGGATCTGCACTGAAATTAATGTATTATGTGTAGTGCCTAAGTCTACTCAAATTTATGGTCTGGTGAGCATGTGCATACCTCATGCACGTTAACACAAGTGGGCCTACAACTTATTATAGCCTCACTTCACTCTTTTCCTCCTGTGCTTTGTAAATGTTGAAGGAACCAGAATTGCTCTCTACTGTTTTACATTCGGTCTCTGAACTGTTTGGATAGGGCATTTTTGAATCACAGAATCACAGAACGGTTGAGATTGGAAGGGACCTCTAGAGATCATCTAGTCCAACCCCCCTGCTCCAGCAGGGACACCTAGAGCACGTGGCACAGGGTGGCATCCAGGCGGGTTTGGAAGATCTCCAGAGAAGGAGACTCCACAACCTCTCTGGGCAGTCTGTGCCAGGGCTCTGTCACCCTCATAGGAAAGAAGTTCTTCCTCACAGGGAGGTGGAACTTCCTGTGTTTCAATTTGTACCCATTATCCCTTGTCCTGTACCTGGCCACCACCAAGAAGATGGCCACCACCATCTTCTTTACATATTTCTTTACATATTCTTTACATATTGGTCAGATCTCCTCAGTCTTCTCCAGACTAAACAGGCCCAGCTTGCTTAGTCTTTCATCATATGATAGATGCTCCAGTCCCTTAATCATCTTTGTGGCTCTCCGCTGGACCCTCTCTAGAAGCAAAATGTCCTTCTGAGGCATTGACAATGTCCTTGTCTGGGGAGCCCAGATCTGCACCCAGTACTCCAGGTGCGGCCTCACCAGAGCTGAGTAGAGGGGCAGGATCCCCTCCCTCGACCTGCTGGCAACGCTCCTCCTGATGCAGCCAGGATCCCATTGGCCTTCTTGGCCACGAGGGCACAGTGCTGCCTCATGGTTAACTTGCTGTCAACCAGGACTCCCAAATCCCTCTGCATGAAGCTGCTTTCCAGTAGGTCAAGCCCTAGTCTGTACTGGTGCCTGGGGTTATTCCTCTCCAGGTGCAGGACCCTGCACTTGTCCTTGTTGAACCTCATGAGGTTCCTCTCTGCCCAACTCTCCAACCTGTCCCTCTGAATGACAGGACAATGTCCTTTATTAAGACACTGGAAATGTGCCTTGTTGGGCAAAGTAATGGCAAATCGGGTGACAAGCTCCTCTGATAGCTTTTTATCGGGGAATGGAGATATGTCAGCTCTACAGCCCATGCCTGAGCACCGACTTTTAATCAAAGAATAAAGTACAGATTTATGTGGATTTTGCTTATCTGATTTATTTTTTCCAATGTCACATGAAGACTCATTTAAAGAGCGGTGTACTGAGTCACAGTTCTGAAAGGTGCAGAGTTGCTGCTGAATGCTATTGATTACCATTATTTGCAGTGGCATTCCACGGTAATCAGATTTGGCAGGATCTGAACCATCATAAATGAGCAAGATAAATGGGTAATAAAAAAGAATGCGAAACAAGACAAGTAAGTTTATGTTTTATTTCTTGACAGTGTTCAGCTTAATTGACTTTAGTAATGATTAACTCAATGCAAAAAGTCTGAGATAGCCCTTCCTCAAAAGACACAGTTCTATTCCTGTCCTATTTTCTCTGAAGCAGCATCTCCAGCACAGTGCTATTCCAGGCCTGTTTTCTCTGAAGCAGCATCTCCTAATGGATGCTTCCTCCTCCATAATGAGGAAAAGGAAGACAGCAGATTCCTCTACTGATCTGAGTGAAGGGAGGGAGAATTTAAGGCTGAAGCAGGAGGTTGGTCTCATCAGTGGGGTGTCATTAATTGCAGGCACCATGGTAGGCTCAGGGATCTTTATGTCCCCCGAGTGGGTGCTGTATCATATGGGCAGCCCAGCCAGCAGTCTCCTTATCTGGGCTTTGTGCGGGCTCCTGGCCATGTTTGGAGCCTTGTCTTATGCTGAGCTTGGAACAATAATTAAAGAATCTGGAGGAGAATACATTTACATCTTGAGGATTTTTGGTCCCCTTCCTGCTTTCCTTTTTGCCTACACTTCTGTTATCCTGGTGAGACCAGGTAGCGTGGCAGCTGTGTGCCTGAGCTTTGCTGAATACGCTGTAGCACCGTTCTACCCTGGATGTTCATCTCCTCAGACTGTCGTCAAATGTACAGCTGCTGCCTGCATCCTGCTTCTAACTATCATCAACTGTCTCAACGTGAAATTGGTGACATCTATTATGAACATTTTTACAGCTGCCAAACTCTTGGCATTGCTTGTGATTGCGGTGGGAGGATTGGTGCTGCTTGCCAAGGGACACACTCAGAGTTTTCAAAATGGGTTTCAAAACACGACTGCAGGTATTGCGCCTATTGGAGTGGCATTTTATCAGGGACTATGGTCCTATGATGGGTGGAACAACCTGAACTATGTAACTGAGGAACTGAAGAAACCTGAGGTGAGTGAGTGAGCTGGATTATACTTAATTAACATCTCTGCTAAAAGGTTTGTTTCTATCTATTATTGTGTTAAGAAGCATAATGAAGGAATTAAAGCACCAGATAAGGGATACTGAGCTTTCTTCCTGTTTCGCTTTGTATTCTGGGACCTTTGGATATGTCCAAAAGGGCTGTGGAAACACACACAAAAAATGTGTCTTTAAGCAAAAGAGCAGCTTGTGTACAAGAAATCCCTAAAACAGCTCATTGATTGGGAAAAGTTATTAGGTGTTTGGATGTTTTGGGGATTAAATCTGGTCTTAATATTCACAGGGTCTTACTCTAGGTACCTAGAGTTATGCCAAAAACCACAGCCACCTTACTTCCCTTGTAATCAGTAAAGGTTTGTAACAGCACATATTTCTCGAGAAATTTAATCTGTAATATTTGCTTCAAAAACATCTCTCTCTCCTCATTGCAAGGAAGAGGAGGGGCAGTTTAATTCTGAAATACCCTTATCTTTAAAATCTACTTTTTAGACATTGCGATATGTGTGTTGCAGGTACTAAAATAGCTCACTTGCATCTCACGTTGGGCCTCTCCATGCTACATTTCTACTTCTCACAGATTGGGCAAAACATCACTGAACAACCCCATGTTAAAAAGTTCTGTATGAGTGTAGGGGGTATAGACTACACTTTCTACCAGTGCAGCACACAAGATTTTACAGACTTAAACAAAAGTACACAGTTAAATACTAACCTAAATGTCAACAAATAACCTAGGGTCATGCTATGTTTTTGAAAGTTGGTGTAGAAACTGCCTTGGGAATATGGGTCTACATCTATTGTGAATGTGTTCTGAGGGAAAGCTTGGTAGATGAATGAGTTTGAATGAGAGATGCAGGTATCAGCAAAGACAAAACCAAAAAAAATGTGCAAGGGTAAATATGCTGCAGCTAACCTGCTTGTCATCTCTTTTCTAGGTGACCCTTCCAAGAGCTGTGATGATTGCCATTCCTTTGGTGACATGCCTGTATTTGCTAGTGAATGTGAGCTACTTTGCAGCCATGACTCCATCTGAACTGCTGTCTTCAGGAGCAGTGGCTGTCACTTGGGGGTGAGCTCTGCTTGTGATGACAGCCAAAATGGTCCGAGAAAAATTGGTTCCCTCTTGGGATTCAAAGATTTCAGTGCTGTTCTCAATGGGAATGGCAGCCCTGCATTGGTCAGGCCAAAAAAACATGTTGGGTGTTTACATGTTACAGGGAAGCTGCCAGTCCAGTTTCCATGAGCCTGGGGCAGGGTGCAGCTTTTCCTCACCAAAGGCCAGGCAGACCTGCCCCATCTGCCTATGGACGTGTCATTCACACTGGGAACGTGTGGCTCCCTTCTAGCCCACGTTTTTCCTGGTGGAGACAGGCTGTAAAGAGGGAATAAAATGCACAGTGGAGCATCTCCCCATAAACATTGACAATGCAGCTAGGGTGGAAATCAAGAGCTGGGGATGGGAAGATGTCCCACAGTTGAACCCTAAGGGCGCAGAACCCAGATGCTAAATTATTAGACTACGTTTTTGAAACTATTGTTGAACATTTACTACTGTCGTGGTTTTGGAAGGCCTAACTTGATTTTTGAACAGCTGTGATAGATGGTACTGAAAAAGAGTACATATGGCTTATGGCCACAAAATTTAGATGGGAATATAAACTATTCTTAAAAAAGAGTGATACTTCAATTCGGTGTTTTGAGCCAATGTGTGTGTGTGTATGCATTTGTAATAATTCCTCCAGAACACCTGAATTTTATTGCTCAGTTAGTATTCTTAACTTCATGATGCTTCATTCCAAATTTCACTTTTAGGTCAGAAAATTATCATATTCTCTAAATATTTGCCTCAAATTAAATTTGCAACCGTTGTTCTTCAATTTCCCTTCTAATGTTGTTTGCTGTAATAAGGACAAGTGCAGGGTCCTGCACATGGGGAGGAATAACCCCAGACACCAGTACAGATTAGGGGTTGACCTGCTGGAAAGCAGCTCCATGGAGAGCAATTTGGGAGTCCTGATTGTCAAGAGGTTACACATGAAGCAACAATGTGCCCTCGTGGCCAAGAAGGCCAAGGGGCTCCTGGCTGCATCAGGAGGAGCGTTGCCAGCAGGTCGAGGGAGGGGATCCTGCCCCTCTACTCAGCTCTGGTGAGGCCGCACCTGGAGTACTGGGTGCAGATCTGGGCTCCCCAGACAAGGACATTGTCAATGCCTCAGAAGGACATTTTGCTTCTAGAGAGGGACCAGCGGAGAGCAACAAAGATGATTAAGGGACTGGAGCATTTGTCATATGAGGAAAGACTAAGCGAGCTGGGCCTGTTGAGTCTGGAGAAGAGAAGGCTGAGAGGAGATCTGATCAATATGTTCAAGTATCTGAGGGGTGATTGTAGGTAGGATGGGACCAGGCTCCTCTTGGTGGTGGCCAGTGACAGGACGAGGGGTAACGGGTGTAAATTGAAACACAGGCAGTTCCATCTCCATGTGAGGAAGAACTTTTTTACTGTGAGAGTGACAGAGCCCTGGAACAGGCTGCCCAGAGAGGCTGTGGAGTCTCCTCCTCTGGAGATCTTCCAAACCCGCCTGGATGCCACCCTGTGCCACGTGCTGTAGGTGTCCCTGCTTGAGCAGGGGGGTTGGACTTGATGATCTCTAGAGGTCCCTTCCAACCTCAACCATTCTGTGATTCTGTAATAGCAATACCTCTGGGATTCACACTACAGCATGTCTGTACAAAAGAAATGCGTCTTTTTGCCTGTTGAGACTGTTTTGTACACCACTGGAATGCAGACAAGTGTACATGCACAGCAGGCAGGAAGAAGAGCTGCCTCTTCTGGACAGAACAAAGAAAGCTTTAAACTATGAGAGAAAGACTTTGGAAATACCTTTCATTGAGACTAGTGAAGGGAGGAATCCTAACTGGTTCTAACATCAGTATTTGATTCATTTACAATTAGGATGATACATGATGATATGAATTACTTTCTGTCTCAGGGATAAAGTCCTGGGCAGCTGGTCATGGCTGATCTCCTTGTTCGTGGTGCTGTCTACATTCGGTTCCTCAAATGGGACGTTCTTTAGTGGAGGTCGCGTGTGCTACACTGCTGCAAGGGAAGGCATATGGTAAGGGCAAAAAGGGGTTGCTTTGAGCGAGTATACTTTCTTGTGATGCTAAAGCAGAAAGTAAAACATGGTATATATTCATCTGGAAGAGCAGCAGGTCTTCAGTGGTTTATTTCTTGCTCGAAGACTTTCTTCCTTGCTTTTTCTAATGTAATGTGTACAGCCACTCTTGACTTCCTTCTTTAGCCACATGATACCAGAAAGCTTCTATGGCCAGATGCCTGATTTACATCTAACCTGAATTTTGTGAGCAGCTTTGAAGTCAAAAAAATCAAAATTCTGCTATATTAGAGCATCTGGCACAGGAGGGACCCAGCTGATACACCTAACAGTGAGTGGAAACCTGGCTGTGCTCTGGGAATACTAGGAGAAATCCTAGCAGTCCTGACCATGGCTTTGTTTGCCATGTCGTCTCTGCAAGTGAAGATGTCTGCACATTGGCTCCATTTCCTCTCAGTGCTTGAGCTGAGCAGCATTTGACTTCCTCTGCTTTGAGAAGGAATGTTGAGTTTCTCATGAACCTTTTTACTTGTTTGGGCCTTCCTCCCTGCATCTTCAGGCTTTTCTCCTCTCAGGTACAAAAGATACCACTCCACATCACTGCATTCTTTTTTATACAGGAGAAAATCTGTTATGTGTATGTGGCCCAAATGAGTTGGGTTATGGTTACTGGCTTCATGGTTTCTCTTGCTGGTGACAGGCAGTGTCTGCGATATGCCAGAAAACCCTGTTCTCAGCACTAGACAGAGAATCTGAATTTAACTGTTCCAGCCTGAGTAAGGGCTGAATTCCTACTTCATTTCTCAGACATCAGTGCTGTAGCAGAAAGGCCTGCGTGATATTTTGGTTGGAAATGAAAAAAAACACAAACCTTTCTCATTAAAATTTCCCACTGAACAGGCAATAATTCTCTCAGTGTTCTGGAACAAATCATGGTTTGCTTTGTGGTTGGTTGCAAAAATGTTGAAGGAGGAGTCCTGCATTTCTCATTTCGCAGTAAGCTCAAGAGCAGTCAAGCCCCAGAGAGACGTAGCAGAGGGCAGAGCGTGGCACCATGCACAGGGCCAAATTTGCTTACTGATGATGGCCAGAAAAGCTCTGATCTGATTCTCAGCCTTAATCTGTCACACTGGTAGTTTGAAAATTTCATCTTGTTTGCCTAAACTAAGCAGGCTTAATATGAAATCAGTGAGACACAATAAAAATATCCTTGAGAGGGGCTCCATGTTTACATTTCTTGGAGATTAACTGTTTTAATGTTATATTATGGTGCTTGATGATTAAGAATGTATCTGGCTACAGGCAGACCTCCCACTGGCAGCCGTGGGGGATGAATTAGTATCTCTGTGTACGTGATATGATAGTATGTTGTTTTGCTTTGGCTTTCAGCCAGACATTCTGTCGATGGCTCATGTGCGATGCCTCACACCCGCCCCTGCGCTGATATTTACATCCTCTATGTCTTTAATAATGATCCTGTCAGGAACCTTCACAACCATCGTGAACTTTTTCAGGTATATGTAACATTTCTGTTTACATCTTCTGTGATCCTGATTTTCAAAATCATTTTTGAAGTTATTTCTTTTAATATTTTTTGAGCCTAGACTATTAATTTCTACCTAATATTGTGTTTGAGGGGAAGAAAGGACTGAGTTTAAGTATTAGCATGCTAGCAATACATGATTATTTCTGTAAATATAGATTTGACTGGACATGATTCATCCTTATATTCAATCGTTTTAAAGTTCTGATCATTTGTGCTTGAAAAGGAAATAATGTAAGTATTACTAAAGTTAATCAGGGATAGGTACATGTAGGATCTGCAAGGCAGGACTGATATTGCTGCATAATCTCAACCTAAACTTAATGATTTTTTTTTGCAGTTTTATTGCATGGTTTTTCTATGGCATGACTATTTTGGGTCTTCTGTATTTAAAAATCAAGAAACCAGAACTGCCAAGAGCTTACAAGGTGAAGTAATAATAAAATTAACCCCCCACAATCCTTTACTGCCCAAGTGACTAAGAGCACATTATGAAGAAAGAGCACTGTGGTTGGTGCTAGCAGATGTTTTGTGGTTATCCTTCCTTTTCTAAGCTCCTGTTTTGTCCCAGCAAAGTCAGAGAAGGGCAAGATAGATTGGAAGTGCAGGCAAAAGTTCAGGTTGCATCTCAAGCTTGATAAGCTGATAATGCACTGCCCCCTCACTGCAGAAAATATATTCACCATATCCTCTTTTTTCTTAGAATTTTTAGAGGAAAATGATGCTGGAGATGATTCTGGCAAATAAAGTTACTGCCTGTTTATGCTCTCAGAGCTCAGTCATGTTCCTCACCTTATCCTAGACATAAGAACCTTGCAGAAGCCAAAAACTAGATGGATGCCCCAAGTGCTTTGGCATAGCTAGTAGACAAGTAAGCTCCCCACAAACCTGCCTGATGGAAGCAAATTCTGAGTTACCTGCCCTTTCCCCCAGTGCCATGAAGAGCTGGGCTGCAGGGCTCCCTCAGTTAGTGAGGGAAATGCTTCTGAAAGAAAAGGGGAGCTTGTGGGACCATGAATGCAAGACAGGGGCTTTTCCTCTAGACAAGCTGAATGATCCCCTGGTTTTCGTGGAGCTCCTTCAGGAGATGAAGAGTTGGCACTGTTAGGCTGTGTAAAGCAATGGTGAATGTCCTGCAGGGCCTGGCCGTGAAGCAGAAGGGCAATGCCCTGTTAGCACTTGAGCCGGTAGCTTCTGTGGCTCTACCCTGACACTGGATGTTGGATGGAGATGTTTAGCCAACTTCTTGGGCAAATTGGCCCTAGAATATCAACCTTATACAGTGTTTACTTTGAAGGACCGACTCCTTTCTCAAGGACAACAGCTCTTATCTGAAGGCCCCAGATCATTTGACAACCTATGGCCAAGTTGTCCTGCAGTCTGTGTGTTGCAGGCTTATTTCTAAAGGGAAAGATTTCCGTTGGTTTGAAAGCAATCATTTTTATTGCCATTTTTGTGTGTGGGGAGGAAGCAAAATGGAGCATCCCACCAAAGCACAATGGCTGGTCTTCTCCATGCTTCACTGCTAGGCATGAACAACAGTTATTTTGGTGCATTTCAGTGACCTTGTTTTTGCCCTTTTTTTTGGGGCAGAAGGCCAAAATATTCTTTACTTTCATAAGTAAACAATGAAATACCCCAGCTGGAACATTTTTTTTTACCTTGTTGTGCAATGTTTCCTCTTGTGCCTTCTCCAGTGTTTGAACAGGAATGGCTTCAATTTTAAACGCTTTATGGACAGACTTCCCGAACTAAACTCAGTTCACCCATCTGTGAACACCTGAATGCCCCGTCTTGCCCCAGGCTGATAAGAATCATCTGTGTGCGGTGTGTGCATGAAGCTGTGGGCTTTGTCCACAGCTCAGCTCTGGACAGGAGGCAGTAGGGCAAGCAAGAGAGGGCCTGACACCAAAACCAGCAGCTTGTATCCTCAGGGCTGGGAGGACAGGGAACACCAGTGGTTGGGACAGGTGGCAGGTAGCTCTTGGAAACGGGAATCTAGATTCCTGGATTATCTGGATTCCTGGATAATATCTCAGGCCACAGCAGGACTTCATCTAGAAATGAACCTGTTCTCACAAAGAAAGGACATACTATGCTGTGAAGCTTCTGCCCAAATTCCAGGATTGTCCAGGTCCTCAGGGGCCCGGGATCTACATGATTACTTACACTGATGTTTTCTTTCACAGGTCCCAATTATCATCCCTTTAATCGTGTTGGTGGCAGCTGTGTACTTGGTGTTAGCTCCCATCATTGATCAACCCAAGATGGAGTTCCTCTACATCTTCCTGTTCACTTTGAGTGGTATCATTTTCTACTTCCCCCTGGTTCGCTTCAAGTACCACCCCCGCTTTTTGCAGAGAATTACTTTACATCTCCAGTTGTTTCTGGAAGTTGCTCCAACTGCTAGGAATAAAAACTGAGATAACATCCTCTTGGGGTACAGCTGGCTGCCCCTGCTGATTTTTTCCAACATCTTGATTTTCAAGCTGTGAAAATTTTCGATGAAGAGAATTAGTAGAGTGATAGTGAACCCAAAATGTCTAACGGGGACTGGAGTCTTGATTCCTCACACGTTTTTTGGGTCTTTCTTTGGTGCTATGCTTTTCAGCTCTGCCTTGGCACTTTCCGTGCTGGCTCAGTCAGAATATATACTTCTTCATTTTCTGTCCTGGGAAAAAATGCCCTCAAAAACCTTAGCACTTATTTTTCAAGACAACAGGAAATAAAAGAGTTATCAATGAAATGCTATTCCTATAGCAGTCTGTGGTCTTAAGCCATTCCTGGCAATGCCTCTTAGTTACTTCCACTTAGCTCTGCCCGCTCCGATCGTAGAGCTGATCAGATAAATAAAACATACACAAAAAGCCATTTTCACAACAAAGCCAGTCTTTCCACCCAGGGGTCCGCCCGTGGTCTGGGACCATGGGTTGCTCCTTGCAGTCTCAGATACACAGTCACCACAGTTCTGTCTCTGACTCAGATGTGCTCCCACTGCGCTTTAGCCCAAATCCTCCTACATCTCCGGTTAAAATGTCTCTGAGATTGGAAATACTTTAAAGATCTATTAGTTTACTCATTTAAGAATGCATTTGTCATCTGGGATCCACCCATTCATGGTGAGGACACAGGCTACATCACGCAAACACTGGCAATCACCCAATGCCTCTCCTACAACTGCTTTGAAAACATACAATTTGTCTTGTGACTGAGTGAGAAAAGGAAAAATTCTACAGTATATGGGCCAGCAACATATTCTTGTTGTTAAAGAAACCACATACTGGGCTGCATTAGGATAAGTGTGGCAGATCAAGATCTTGATACTGAACATTGATGAGGACACATGGGAAACTGCAGGCAGTACTGGGCTCTGCTGTTCAAGAGGGGGTTGTGAAGATGACAAAGCCAGGCTCTTCTTGATAATGGCAAATAGGGGTAACAGCCACAAGTTATGGCTTAAGATGCTCAGGCTGAAATTCAGCAAGAAAGTGTGGCCCCAGAGCCATATTCAGAGAGATGGTGAGAATTCGGTCTTCATAGGTTTTCAAAACACAACCCTCCCAACCAATTCCTATGACACTAACATTACAGCACAAAAAATTCCTAGCCTATGCTCTCACCCAAATCTGGCACACTGACTGCAGTCACCATCATTTACCTTTATTACGAATCACGACCTTCTTTCTCTTGTTATAGGTAAAATGAAATATATGCTGTCTTCTTTTCCACCATTTGCACAGATTAGTCTAGGATGGAGGCTTGGCCTATCATACAGATCTGCTGTTAATCTCTGAAATGTCTCGAAGTATCTTGAAGTGCCAAATTGCTGCTGAGGTCAACTTGCTGTCTCACAGCATTTAATCTATGGATCTGCACCTAACACTGCATTCCTGGAACAAGGTCACTTGATCCTCTAGGATTCCCCCTGTGAATCTCAAAGATCTGCATTTCTGATTACAGGCTCACTCTGCACTGCCTCTCCTATTCCCCTGAACAGTCATACCAGCTGCTAGAGATATGTGAGAACAGTGGTTTTTTTTTTTCATCCGAATTTAAAGTATGTTAATAGGATCTGGAAGTTGTCACTCATCTTCTAAATCAAGGGATTCATTTAGTTTAAATGCCATCTAGGAGGATTTCCATCCACTAGTGTTTGCATGAGTCAACATCAGAGATGAATGAAGACACAATTTTCCCTCATGGATCCTAGGACAATGTGATATAACTGTCTGTCAATGTGATATAGCTGTCTGGTGCCACTTTGTCTTCTCTCCCTTCAACTCAAGGGAAGGAATGTAGAAGATTTATCTTGTCCTGAAAGGCCTGAGGAAGGCCTTAACTTACGTGCTCTGCTGTAGCCTCTTGAAGGGTAGACATGGACAATATTTGTGGCCTTAGCCATCTATCATTGCACACCTAAATACAATCACGGCTGGATACTGTCTACATAGAATTCTTGTGAGACGAGTTATTGCCACTGTTTGATATTGTAGATATATAGTATACTACAGACACTGAGCAAATTTAAGGATGGATTAAGTGGCTTTCTCAAAGTGTGGAAAATGTGTTTTTGCCAAGGTCCATGTCAAAAATCTTATTCTGCAGCACATCCTCTCTGTGCATCTATGAAGTACAAACAATAGCAATGAATGAAGACATGGACCTTAAAATGAAGTGAGGTTTCTTTTGGGATAGCTGTTTCTATTTTCCATCCAAGAAAAATAGCACCATAGAAATTTTGCTATATAAACAGTCAACACCAGGCTCATCTCTCTGTGGATGAAAGATTTAAGTGCATGTGTGGGTGCTTATATATGTACACAGTCATTTTCCAAAGTAATTGCTTATCTATTTCAGCCTCAGCATCTGTAAATCAAAACTTCTCTTTCCTTCATCAGATCTTAGCAGTGGCAGTGTCAGGAAGAGGCTCAGCCTAACTGCTCATTCCTACAGCACAGTGACAAACGTAGTGGCAGGCAGAACTCTACAGTTGTCACTGAGCTCCATGTTGTAGCCACATCAGTTTCATCTGTCTCTGAGTGCTGTAGGGATCCCTGGGTCCTGTCTCCCTTCCTTCATGGGCCCTATGGAAAACAAGCATGTCAGCATTGTCCTCAACACAACTTGAAGACTTGCATTCCAACTCAGGACCCTGCATATAACTGAATCTCATGCCTGAGAGGCTCAGGTGACAACATGTAACCATCGGATAGGAGTTTTGCTTGATGCACAAAGCTAAATGTATTCTGAAGTCTTCCTAGCTTCCTCAGAAGTACTGGAGATAACCTACAGCTAGGGAAAGTCAAGGCTGGGTAAGTGTGTGCGTGGTACAGAAAACCTTCTCTGGTGATTTAATTAACTTTGTTCATAAGCCCAATTTCTTAGCAATTGTCATAATTGAGAGATTTCTCCTTGGGTGGGAGTGTAGGGAGGATGGGGCCAGGCTCTTCTCCGTGGTGGCCATTGACAGGATGAGGGGTAATGGGTGTATGTTGAAACACAGGAAGTTTAATCTCCATGTGAGGAAGAACTTCTTTCCTGTGAGGGTGACAGAGCCCTGGAACAGGCTGCCCAGAGAGGTTGTGGAGTCTCCTTCTCTGGAGATCTTCCAAACCCGCTTGGACGCAGTCCTGTGCCACGTGTTCTAGGTGACCCTGCGTGTGCAGGGGGGTTGGACTAGATGATCTTTAGAGGTCCCTTCCAACCTGAACCATTCTGTGATTCTGTGATACCTTACCAGTTCTCTGCCAGTGGCAGACTGCTTAAGATGAAGATAATGAAACATATGAAGCTTGCAGGGCTATTGTGAAGCTTAAGCCATTCATGTTTGTGAAGTGAAAGGAAATAATCTCACTACAGAAGAAACAAGAAGTAAAAGGCTTCCAGTAATGGAGCTTTTTTTTCCCTGCACCAGGCAGTCCTTCTTGCCTCCGATCAGCATTAAGTGTGGGCGCCTGCAGGAAGCGCACGTGTGGGCTCTGGCTGGAGGGGGCTCCTGTAAGCCCTGCGCAGCCGAGTCACCGCTGCCGCCTTCCTGCGGGGACGCCGGGCCCTCGCGCCACCCGAGCAGCCGGGAGCTGAACCAGCACGGTCGGGCGTTGCAGAGGAGGGCGGCTGCGTGTCAACACGCTGGGCCACGCTGGGAAACGTCTCTCCAGCCCGGTGCCCTGGCAGGCCCCTTGCAATGACCCTGCTGGGGTTCGCGTGTGGCATGAGACTGTCGGTGTGCGGGGCGCAAGCATGACCACAGCTGGGGTAGCAAGGGTGGCTTTTCATCCCCTCGGTGCTGCCTGGAGTCCAAGACACTGCCTAGGCAGAAGTGGCTCCTAGAAATTTCCCTCCCAGCCTCCTCAAGTTTCCGATGGGTTGTTCCCATCCCAGGTCACCCCCAGCACCAACTCTTCCACCTCCTACCCTGAGGGCCAAGCCACCAACGTGCCCAACATATCCCAGCCTGTTTTTCCACTTGATTAATACACTTGGAGCTAATATATATTTCATCAGATTTGCAATGCAAAAGATGCCAGAGGCAACACCAAAATACTTTTTTTCAGGAGAAGTGAATGTGGGGCTGAGGGCAGGGGCGGGGCAGTCGCGGAGCTGTGGGAATATCCATGGAAGACGTGTGGCACACAGGAAGCAGGCAGGCGGGAAGTTCCCGTGGGCTAAAACTAAACTGAAAACTAGCTCAGGCAGCAAAAGGCACTGCTTTGAGGCAGCGCAGGAGAGCACGAAAGCACAGGTGTGCACAGCTAAAGGCTGTGGAGAACATTGTGCAGAGAAAATTTGTTCCGGTAGATGGCAGTGGCAGCCATCCGACTAGGCGAAGGCCTCCTCCGTGCCGCTGCCTCCCGCTGCCCTACTGGGGGTTCCTTTTCTGGAGGAGGGCCAGAAAAGGGCTTGGATGGGCCAGTGCAGGGGCGCAGGAGCTGGGGAAGCTGCTTCCGAGGACAAAGAGCCAAGCTATGCTCACCCGTGTAGAAGAGGCCATGTGGGGAATTACTGGTCCTGCTAAAGAAGGTGTGTTTTGGTACAGCTTTAGCCAACTTGGCAACTTGCTGTATCTCCAAGGCTTGCTGCCCCAGCTCCACCAGGCCCCCGCAGCCAGCATGCATCCCCTGCTTACCCAGAGCCCATTCCAGTGCTCAGGTGATGCCGCGGTGCCATTCAACTCATTGAAATGGAAGAACTCATTTTAGGAGCAGGTTAAAGAGATCACTCAGCTTTGCTTGTGATCGGACAAATGTCAACTCAGGTGCAAAGGAGAGGGAGAGGGTGAAGTCACATGTCCGAAAGTGGGATGGCGAGAGGGGAAGAAGAGCCAGAAGCCGAGGCAGATGAAGAGGGAACGAGTCCTCCCCTCCTTAGCAGTGGCTTGGTGTGGGCTGAGCTCTGCTGCCTCCTGAGGCCCTACCAGCACCAACCTTGGTCGAGTGCAGGAGACCCCCCAGGAAGGCCTGGCGAACAGGCAGAGGGGAGACTCCCATTGGGCTGTGACTATTGCACTAACTATTGCTGCTAGCCACGGAAAGGAATTTCTCGAATAGCCATTACCGAGGTGTTAGCCCAATGGCTTTTCTGCTTAAAAGGAGTAGCAATTAAAAAGGAAGAGAGCTTATCAGGCTTAAATCAGCACAAGCCCTTGTGAAGTCAGACATATTCCTGAAAACTGAATTATTTGTGGTTGTGTCCAAACGTAGCCTTTCCCCTGCCATGCTGGAAATCCAGATAAATGGTGTTGAGCTGGATGCCCCAGAGGTACTCCCTTCTGTAACGCACTTCAAAATCCCATCTCTTTGTCCTGTCTCGAGACCAAAGCTCTTTGGGAAGCAAGAGACACCTCTCAGAGCACGTGTGTGCGGCGTCGTGCCTGGTGGAGCTCAGTGCTTGCAGGAAACTCACAGAGTAAAACTCAAGGTGTGCAACTGAGCACAGACTGAATCTGACTGTCCACTATGAATGAAAAGAGATAAATACATGGGACAATGCCTAAGGTTCAATTAAAACAGCATATTTTTCTGTTGCCCAGTGCTGTAACAGAAGAATGATAGCATTTATTTATGGTCGGTAGCTCCATTACATAGAGAAGCCATAGCCATGATTTAGGGCCTGCATTTTGCTGGGTGCTACATAAATACAGAAGCTCTCTCGTCCCAAGAAAATAAGTCATTTGCCAGCGGTGACCTAAACATAATTTCACTGTACAACTCCTGAGCTGTGCAGAAGAAATACAGTTGTGTCTGCAGTCTCAAAAGCAGTGAGAGGGGAAGCGGATTATTCTGAATGGGAGCTGAAGTGATTGTCTGAGTCATGGGAAGAAATTTTACTCTTCTACCATTGCTGCAGTACTCAAGAGGTCCTTTGTAAGGAGGTCAGGTAGACCTGCTGTCCCTCTGGGCCCTGTGGGCCTGTTGTTTGCTACCAAGCTCTTTGGCAGACTGCAGAGGCTGCTGGGGTGCGTGCGGGCGCCAGGGATGTGCTTAGGTGACCTGAATTGTTCTGCCACTCCTCAGCGGGATGTCACTGTCCCCAGTAGATGGTGGGCACCTTCTGAGTCGTCCCTGTGTTTTGCGCTGTGACAGACAACTCACAGCTCAATTAGTCCTTCTCAACTGAGCAGTGGGAACATCTTAAATCAGCTGGTTCCTGCAAGAGCCTGACCTTGAAAGTGTGTATAGCAGCACCTTGCTGCTCAGTCTGGTTTCCCCGGTATAGCCATGTGCTGGCGTTATCCCAGGCTGATTGAGGAGGAACAGGTGTAACCATGACTGCTGCAAGCAGGGCTAACCCGTTAAAAAATCAGCATAATTTTAGTAACAAATGAAACCACCCCTCACTTACACCAGTTTTCGGGGCAGACCTGGTCAAATTGTCTTTCACTCACTAGTCAGCCTCTCCTTATAGCCAGTGCAGCTCCTTTGGAGGACGTGCGAGTCTCTCTGAACTCTTCCCCCCAAGTGAACTTCAGCCACTGGTCCTTTTCCAGAGTTTAGTCTATAAAAATCCAGGCCAAATCCAGTTCCTTGTCTCTCACAGGCTGGGTGGGTTAGGGGAGCTTTCCAGAAGTCTGATATATTGCCAGAGTCTATGGACAGCAAATGGGATCCAGATGTGTCCTTCAGCACGAGGCTTTTCTTTCAGAAGGAATTTTCCCAGATCACTCCCCAGGTTTTGCTGACGGGGTTTCTCGTATGACGTACGGCTGCTTGGCTTCCCTGCACGTCGTGGCTGTCGGCACGGCTTTCCTGGGGGTGAAGGTACGGCCGGCTCCCCGCGCGACGTGGCAGTGCTCCGTGTCGCAGCCGCCTTCCCCTCCTCAGAGCAACCTGCCACCGGGACATCCCCTGCGCCTGGGGAGCGAGGGCCGAGCCCCTCAGCTCCAGAGCTGCCCAGGAGGCCCCGCCACCCACCTCGCTTCCTCCTCAGGAACACCGGGAAAGGGCTCAGCGAGGGCGCGGGAGCACTGAGAGCCTCAACTGCTGCTCTGCACCTTGTTCTCCTGGGCTTCCGCAGGGCACTTCGCTCTGCCCTCCAAAATCCCCTGCTGAGGAATGGTGCTAACAGAGAGAGAAGACGACCTCATCTCTTGGACCTTGGCCCCACACCAGCCCACTGCCCTGAAAAGGCAAAGTGAGGGAAAGACACCCACTGATCAGATGGGGTAAAGACCCAGAAATGGCCCCATGGATGTGCCTAGCTGTTGGGTTGAGCCCCCAGACCTCTGTAATGTGCCCTCCTGGCTGGCTGGGCCAGCTCAGCACAGCCACCCCAAGTCCCCTGTTAGTCCATTCTCCCATACATCTAACACTTAACTTGGGTCATTCAGACATTGGGACACTTAAGTCCTGCTAAAAGGGGCTTTTCAAAACATGCAGAAAGAAGAGAATGGAGTTGAGGGCTGAACTTGGCTTTGTTACAGCCTCCCTGCCCTATACCAGAAATTATTATGAAATGTTTATTGAGTGGAATGAAATATAGCTGCACTGAAAGAGCTAATGCAATAGTCCACATGGCTCAACATTTCAGATCCTTTGCTTCAATATTTTTCCAACTACCAAGATGTATTTTTTTCTTCCAGGAAGACATTTGGCAGTAGAGTTAAACAAATCCTAAGGGCTGCTAAAACTTAGATATATCTTTGGGAGATCAGTGATGCACAAGAAAAACTTTTGCCGTTACAAAATTCTCTAAATTCACTTACTGTATTCTGCTTTGGCATTGAGAATTCCAGACATTTAGCAAGATCACTAGGTGGGTTGCAAGTAACCTAATATCAGCGGTGTGTCATCTTGTGTGTTATTCAGTAAGTTCAGATTTTCATACATTAGTGCAATAGGAAAATTCAGCAGAGAATTAACTTGAATAAAAATATATGCCTGGGACTGCAATGCTGAGGAATTTAAATCAAAATCACTTTCAATAAATGCAATCCATTAAGAGTCTCTTGACTGTCTATTTGAATATTCAATTTAAAATGCTACTTAGAAAGAGTAAATAAAATATCCTTCAGTTCTACAGATTCAATTTATCCTCTGTTACAACCCACTGAGAGTTACCCCAGGGGTGAATTTGCCCTACATCTCATTTCTGCCCTAGAGTGTTTTCATAACAGTCTGAGTCATCCAAAGCTCCCAAGCCGAATTAATTTTGCTGCTCTGAATCTCATAGTTGATATCCCACAGACAAAGCCATGTCTGTGATTCAGAAAAGTGCTGATTAATACCAAACAGGAATAAACCAGACACTGCTATTTGTTCCTGGCTGTTCCCAATCAACTCACTGTAGTCAACGTGGCTTTCTGAAGGTCATGAAAGCTGCCAGGTGGCAACAGGGAGAGCCAGCAGCCTGATGGAAGAGATGTGGAAGCCATGTGAGTTACCAGGCGCTTGTGGAGGGTCCTGCCCTCACCCCTCCCACGGAGGCAGGAGCCAGCTCCAGCCCTGGAGCTGCTGCTCCTCAGCACGCACCAGCACAGCAGGCCTCGCTGGCCTGCAGTGTGCGCTCCAACGTGCCCAAGCAGGCAGCAGCAAGCACTTGTACCACAGCCGTGCCCCCGGCAGACCTGGCCAGCGCTCCTGTGCTCGTGCATGGGGCTATAGCCTGTTACCCGTCCACATGCCCTTCTGAGCACTCCCCAGGGCTCAGCTCCCACATGGTTCAGCCTCTCCCTGTCCTGCAGGGAAGGTCCTTTCTCAGCTGTTTGCTTTGGTCTGCTGCATAGTTAGCACAGTTAGGAGGGAGGAGAGAAAGATCTGTCTCTTAGCTGCTCTTCAGCCCTTGCTGCAGCAGTGGCAGGACCTGTAGGCTAGGGAGGGCAATTTTAGGATGTCCCAGGCCATCTTCAGCCTGGGATTTTCTTTCCGCAGTGGAGAGCAGAGCAGCTTAGCTATGTGGGGACTGCTGGGGATGGTGCTGGAGCCTCTACAGAGATAATCTGTAGTGGGGAGCTCTGCCTTGGGATCCTCTGGTGTTGGCAAGGTGCTGAGGAGCTACAACACCAGCACTGATGTCTGAGGCAGCTGGATTTTCCAGCATTTTTGACTACTCTGCTCTCAACTGCTCTTTCAGTGCCAGGCAGAAGCTCTGTTGCAGCCCATGGAGCAGAAGAAGCCCAGGAGGGCCCACAACAGAGACCTCAGTGAGCTCTTAACTTGCAGTCTCCAAACATGTCCAGATCCTCGTGCAGTCTCAGCTAGGCCAGGAGGCATTTCAGCTACAGCAAGCAGTGCCAGCCTGATTGTGTTGGTGCTTTGTAACCACTGACCTGCATGTTCTCTATGCAGAGCCCTCTTAGGAGAGGTGGAGTGGTTCTCCTGGTGTGCCTTGTTGCGCAGGCAGATGGTGCAGTCAAGTTAATTAACAGCACCAAATCCAGTTTGCCAAGAACCTATTGATTTTCCAGAAGGCCAACAAATTTTCTCCGTAGGTACTAGCAGTGAGTCTGAAGCGATTTGCTATGAGCACGAAAGAAATCAGCTTTCAGTGTGAATTAGGGAGGGTGGTGTTGCATCCAGACACACGCCAATATGATCTTTCTTGAGAACTGTTACATGGTGCCATAGTAGTTAATTAGAAATAAATAACATTTACTGTTAACATTAATTTGTAACTGAGTTAGGACAGCAGGCTGAATGCAGCAGGAAGGAACTGAAACCCTGCCTCTGCTGGGAGCTCTCCCCTCGTGCTATGTGCTCTGCAAACACATAACCAAAGGAAGACCCTGAATTTGCCATCTCATCTCTTGATCACCCTGGAAATCTTCACAGAAATGTGCCAGCAAAGACTGAATATGTTACCACGACACTCTTTCATATCTGCCTAATTACAAAGCCACGTCTGTCTTGTGGTGGGGATCCAGCTGACTGGGTTGCAGGAGCAGAAAATTAGGAATTTGTTTTTGAGACGCTGGATGCCACTCGCTCATCAGCCCTCAGCCTCCCCGCACTTGGGCTTTTGCCTGGTGTCGTGGGCCTGCTTGAGGCAGAAGCGCTGGCGCAGGGACGGAGAGAATGGAGCTGCCCTCGTAGCCGCAGATGACAACCAAGTCTTAGGGCACTGAAGTTCCAATTGCTTAGAAAGCACGAGGGGGCCCTTTCTCACAAGACAGGGATGAAGGGAACGAGAAGTGTGAGCTGCCTACCTTATGTTTCAGAGCATGGCTCTCTGCTGGCAGTTTATTACTGAGGCAGCCCATACCATGCTTACAGCAGGTCACTGAAAATGTACCTGGACCTGTTCTCAGAGCAGTACTTTCAGCTGAACATCAGTTTGAAGTTATCCTGCACACAGCTATTTAATGGTAGACAGAAAGCCTCCCAAAAGATTTTTTTTTAATTAACTCTCTCTTCTGCATCTGGCTACTGATTAATATTTATTTAGACTTTCCCTGCCACAGGCCTAAAACACAGTCACATTTCATTTCCTTCCAGGGATAAGTGATAGCAAGCAACAGTCACTGATGGACAGTGTGTGAGTACAAAGGCAGCAAAGCCTGGAAGTATCTTCTGTGAAGACTTGTGGCTTCACAAGGCTGGAAAACAGCTGAAAAGGCCATCAGATCCTAGGTGTGAGCTAGAGGTATAAATACATCAGCAGTATCAAGGTAGTTTCAGTGATGCACATGTCCACTAGCATTAATGAAACTGGATACAGAAGCTTTCAAGGCTTTAGGACATGTAAAATTTAAACTGGCAAATAAAATTCTAGTCTATCTGCTCTTTCACACCCTATTATGAGGTGCTATGGAGGAATAACATGATCCAGTCCCTTATTTCGATCAAAATACTGTAATAAATTATAGGCTCTTGTATCAGTTGTCATTCTGTGCGTGATTGCTGAGATACACTCTAAGCTGACAAATTATTTAAATCAGATGCAGTACATTTTGGTAAATGAATGTGATTAAGTGGCAAGATATTATGAAGAAACTTGAGACAAAATACTAAGAGAATTTATTTTCATAAAAACTAGCATGTTTCCTGGCTGATGATAGTCTTGAGTAAATAGGCGAATTAGTAGGTAGACGGGTAGACCGACAGTGACAAAGAGCTAATATTGACACAGGAGGCGAATACAAAGCAAAGGATGGTGTTGCTAAGCAAGACATATTGCCTTTCCTCCATTCCACTCCAAAAAGGACGATGAATATTTTATACTTCTTCCCAAAGCCCTGCATGGTGTGCTGTTGTGATATGTTTTTGCTAAAGCACTATAATGTGTCATTTCATAAATGCTACTGCAGTTTATATGTTCCCCCCTAAATTCTGTACAAAGCGCATTCCAGTTTTGTTGTGGCTCTGTGGCCACAATATAGAGTTTTGCAATATAGAGTTTTACAGGAAAAAACAGGTAGAGATATCAGATCTGAAAGGGCAGCTTGAAGACATGAATGTCCAAAAGCCAGTCTGCTTTTTTCCAGCAAAGTCAGCTTATTTACAAACCTTGTCTTGATGACAACTCCTACACTCCCTTCCTAGCTACTACAACACTACTGCATGAAATACATAAATCATCCTTGCACTAAAATCGTAAAATTATTCTCACATAACGTCTGGTTATTGCTATGTATGGATATTTTCTTGCTTCTTTCCTTTCTCCCTTTCTCTTTCTTTCTCCCTCTTCTTTCTTTCTTTGCATTCCTTCTTTCTTTTTTTATTTCACTTCTTTCCTTCTTTCTTTCTTCTCTTCTTTTTCTCTTTATTTAACTGAAAGCTATAACAGCATTTATTTGCATAATTGCTTCATTGAAACTGCAAAAAAGCTCTCATTTAATTGCTATGCATATGATCATATACACCTAATTTAGTACAAATGTCTCCTACTGTTTCAATTGGACATCTGTCTTAAACTGTTGTGAGGGGGAAAAAATAGTGTATTATTTCACATATCAGTTGAATGATATGTGAACGTTCTGTTAATTTTGGTCTTCTCTTCCAAAAGGCTTTTTCTTTCCTTTACTTTTAATTCTCCTGAACAAAAAATGTCATATTTTATATTCATTTAAGTCCACAGAATTTTATATATATATATATTTTGATAAAACAGTCTATGTTTTCCCCTTCTCTTCTCCTCCCCTCTCCTCTCCTCCTCAGCCCTAGAAGGAAGAATTGCCTCAGTAGACAGGGCTTTTGGCTCAAGTTCAGCCTTCACTTTGGTTACTGGAAGTTTCATTCCACATGGATTCATCACTGTTGATTTTTGTTCCTGATTTTAAGGTATAGGCATGTACAGACAGGCACATGCCCAGTGCCAGTCTCATACAGATTTTCTAGCTCTCCTGTGGCTAATACCTGAGTCCTCTACGTGTCTGAATCCAGCCTGTCGCAGCAGCCCTGGGGGGAGGAAGCAGGAGCAGCGGAGGGTCTGTGTGCACTGCTGCCTGCAGAGGCTCAGAGACATCAACTGACATCTCTGATGTCTTTGAGACAAGGACAAGTGCAGGGTCCTGCACATGGGGAGGAATAACCCCAGGCACCAGTACAGATTAGGGGTTGACCTGCTGGAAAGCAGCTCCATGCAGAGGGACTTGGGAGTCCTGGTTGACAACAAGTTAACCATGAGGCAGCAATGTGCCCTCGTGGCCAAGAAGGCCAATGGGATCCTGGCTGCATCAGGAGGAGCATTGCCAGCAGGGCAAGGGGGGGGGATCCTGCCCCTCTACTCAGCTCTGGTGAGGCCGCACCAGGAGTACTGGATGCAGTTCTGGGCTCCCCAGGACAAGGACATTGAGCTTCAGAGAGGGTCTGGCATAGAGCCACGAAGATGATTAAGGGACTGGAGCATCTATCGTATGAGGAAAGACTAAGCAACCTGGGCCTGTTTAGTCTGGAGAAGAGGAGGCTGAGAGGAGATCTGACCAATATGTACAAATACCTGAGGGGAGAATGTAGGGAGGATGGGGCCAAACTCTTCTTGGTGGTGGCCAGTGACAGGACAAGGGATAATGGGTATAAATTAAAACAAACAAAGTTCCATCTCCACATGAGGAAGAACTTCTTTCCTGTGAGGCTGACAGAGCCCTGGCATAGGCTGCCCAGAGGGGCTGTGTGGAGTCTCCTCTGGAGATCTTCCAAACCCACCTGGATGTCACCCTGTGCCCTGTGCTCTAGGTGTCCCTGCTGGAGCAGGAGGGTTTTGCTGAATGATCTTTGGAGGTCCCTTCCAACCTCTACCATTCTGTGATTCTGTGATTCTGTGATCTGAAACGGGAATCACAGAATCGTATAGTTGGAAAAGACCTTCAAGATCATCGGCCAAGTGCAAGGTCCTGCGCCTGGGGAGGAATAACCCCAGACACCAGTACAGGCTGGGGACTGACCTTCTGGAGAGCAGCTCTGCGGAGAAAGACCTGGGTGTCATGGTGGATGATAAGTTGACCATGAGGCAGCAGTGTGCTCTTGCGGCCAAGAAGGCCAATGGGATCCTGGGGTGTATTAAGAAGAGCGTCTCCAGCAGGTCGAGGGAGGTGATCCTGCCCCTCTACTCAGTCCTGGTGAGGCCACATCTGGAGTATTGTGTCCAGTTCTGGGCTCCACAGTACAAGAGGGATGTGGAGCTGCTGGAAGAGAGTCCAGCGCAGGGCTACAAAGATGATCAGGGGCCTGGAACATCTGCCCTATGAGGAGAGGCTGAGGGAGCTGGGCCTGTTCAGCCTGGAGAAGAGAAGGCTGAGAGGGGATCTAATCAGTGTCTATAAGCGCCTCAAGGGAGGGAGGGAAGAGGATGGTGCTGGTCTCTTTTCAGTGGTGGCCACTGATAGGACTAGAGGAAATGGCCGGAAACTGAAGCACCAAAAGTTCCACAGGAACTTAAGGAAAAATTTCTTAACAGTGAGGGTGACAGAGCCCTGGAACAGGCTGCCCAGAGAGGTTGTGGAGTCTCCTTCTCTGGAGATCTTCAAAACCTGCTTGGACGCAGTCCTGTGCCACGTGCACTAGGTGTCCCTGCGTGTGTAGGGGGGTTGGACTAGATGATCTCTAGAGGTCCCTTCCAACCCTAAGCATTCTATGATTCTATGATTCTATGAGTCCAACTGTAAACCCTTCAACACCATGCCTGTTAAACCATGTCCTTAAGTGTCTCATTTACACATTTCTTGAATACTGCCAGGGACAGTGACTCCACCACTTCCCTGGGCAGCCTCTTCCAATGCTTCACCACTCTTTCCGTGTAGAAATTCTTCCTAATGTCTAACCTGAACCTGCCCTGGTGCAATTTGAGGCCATTTCTTTTTGTTATATTAGTAGCTATTCTGGAGAAGAGATCAAACCCAACTCACTACAACCTCCCTTTGGATAGTTGTGGAGAGCAATAAGGTCTCCCCTGAGTCTCCATATAAACCCAACAATCCCATCTCCCTCAGATGCTCCCTGTAAGCTCTGCTCCATGCTGCCACAGGGACATGGACCGTTTCCTTCCAGAGACTTTGCAGAGTGAACAGGCACAGTCTCTTCTTTACATTCATAAGGGAGACTTGCAGAGCAGGAAAACCAGATATATATGTGTTAGGTTCATGCTCTGTCTATTGTCTATATCCCCTCCTTTCTGAATCCCAATGCAAATGCAAGAGGAAAACGGGAAACAATCCAGTGTGGATTTCTCATGGGAACCATGTCCTAAAATGTGGATGGCTGTCCAAAGGATTTCTTGAAGAGCCAGCTGATAACCAAAAGTGCTCTGCGACAGGTAAAATGAAAAAGCATTTGAATTTTTGAAAAAAATGTCAAAACCAGAATTTGGACAGTTTTAGCATAAATGATGTCCAAAAAACTTCCATAGACTTCCCTTTTCCAGTTACCGAGGAGTATATTGCAGAAACAGATTGCCAGCATTTTATTTCACATTATAAATAAATAAATAAATAAATAAATAAATAAATAAATAAAAGGTTAATCTTAAGAAATAGGTAGTAAGGTCAATATAGGAACAGTTTTATTTTGAGATATATACTGACAGTGAAAGCAGTTACCTTTATCTTGAGCAAAGCACCCTTCTGAAGGAAAATACTTGTTGATTTAGATTAAAAGCAGACGCTAGACAATGTGCTGGCCACTGTTCTGCTGAGAAACACTCAGTGTAAGCTCAAAGTGGTCTCCGCTTTCAAAGCAGTGGGAGCAGTAAGTGCTTGGCATCTCTGTAAAACTGTATCTCTCCTTTTCAATATTCCACATCAGAGGCACCTGGGACACCTGTGTTCTTTAACTTATCTGCAGTCTAATCCTCCCCACCTACACACAAATATATAAAATGGAAATAACAATTTAAAGCCATCTACATAAATACAGCTCTTTGAAATGCACTAATGTATGTTATTACCTGAATCAGGAGAGCACTTATGCACAGCATAAACTCACATCCGAGTTGCAAGTGGAGAAAAAGATTTCTTTTCTAAATTTGGGAACATTATCGGGTTGCATTGAGAGCATTATTATAAACAGAGGGGAAAGGAAATTAAGGTTGAGAATGGTCCCGGAGGGAAAGAGGAAAGGGCAACGAAAAATGGTCAAGAAAAGGAAGCTCCGGGAAGTAAATGGTTTACAATTACTTTAAGCAGTTCAGTTAATCTTCATGCAGTCTCAATTTCTCATTTTTGAAAATGGAAAAAAAACATCTACTTATTACCAAGAGGTGGGTTGCTAATTCATGATGAAAAGTGCTCTGAGATTCTTGGAAGAAAGAGACTTTTAAAACTGTAAAGTGTCACCCTTGAAACGTCAGTTGTTATGCCATAGTAAAACTATGGATTTCAAAGCTGCTATTGAAAACTAATACAGAAGGAAAACAACAACCTATTCAATGATGAATACTTGGCCAACCCTAGCATTTCTACCCATGATACCATCAACAGACACATACCGGTCGGAAGAATGAGCAAGAAAATATCTTTGTGCATTTTACTAGGTCTCTCATCTGGGAAAGCTAGCTTGCTAAGTGTACAGCTGTGGGCAGCATAATCAGGTTAGAAATTTGCATTTACTCTCATTTTATTTCTTCCTGGGAAACTGTAACCAAGCTGCCAGCATGATGAAACCACTGCTGAGAAAGTCAGCAAAGGAAGTGCTGGTCTGCAGCGTTCTCCTAGTTCAGGGCTGTCGCGCTGTGTCAGGCTGCAGCTTCCGAGACGGAGCAGTGCAGAGAGGCACCCCAAGCCTTCCCCTTTCGGTCGGTCTCTGTGCCTTTCTGAGATTCCCTGCTTAGGTCCACAGCCTGTTTCAGGCTATTTCCAGATTGTAGACGATCTGCAAAGCTAAGTGGAGTTGTTGGCATTCCCTTTAGTCCAACTCTTTTGTCCGCAAGGGCTGTGAAGAGAGAGAAAGATTTAAGATACATTTAGAGCACAGGGACAAAGAGGCTTACAATTTGAAGTCTTTTTTACCAGTCCTCAAAACTTCTCTCATCTTGTAGGTAGGAAATCAAAATAGTTTCTATCAAAAGTAGATTATCCTAACTCAGAGCTAGGCTGTTTTAACTCAGTTTATCCCCCTGTGCTGGAAGAAGAGGTGGAGACAACACAGCCTTTATTGCACTCTGTAAGCACATCCCTAATGAACCTATGGCTCCAAGTCCAGGCCGGTTCTGGGAATGAGTCTTGGAGAAAGTCAGACCTGTTCTGCCAGTCACAAACCCACAGTGGATTACTGCATACCTGCACGGAGACTCCTTTTCCCAGGACATCCCTGAAGGAAGTATATCGAAGTAGTCAGAGCATGAGGAAATCTCATCACCACAGCTGCTTCCCCGTGAGCTTCGCTAGCAGAGAGTTGAGCTTAGCCTCACTCAGCTCCGTGTTCTTGTGAGCGTCCCAGCGGTGCTGCTCTAGTTTCTGCTCTAGTCCATGTACACGCATATCTCTTGATTGAAGGACCTCACTGGAAGAACATAGTTTGGCCATTTCCATCTGTCAAGATGGATTTTCAGATTTTCTGTCAGCCAGATATGGGATTTTTTCCCTTCTGTCTCTTCAAGACTAGCCCCCGAAGTATCCACAGAACAGAAGAAGAAATCTACCAACTTTCCACAGCATGAAATTCAACAGCAAAATAATATTCACTCCTCTTTCTTACAAAATTTGGCAGAACCTATGATGCCTCTTTCTACTCCCTCTTCTCATGTAACACACATTGGCTAATAACCTGCAAGGCTGTATCAACACCTTCTTTTGTCTTGGCAGAGCACTCCAGGGAAGCCTATGCCCCATGCTGGCAGCCAAAGCTTTTCCTGGCTCTCCGCCTGAGGTGGCCAGTTGCTTCTTGACACAGTCATCATCCCTTAGCTCTGTCCTCGTAGCCACCAGAATAATAAGTTCTGTGGAGCAGAAGAGTTGGATTTCTGAACCCAAATATCAAGGATGTCTTGCAGTGAGTCTAGCCTGTCCACAGAAGAGCACATTAAAATGTCTGTATTCTCATAGGAAAACGAGCAGAGATTTTGGAACTGGCTTCATCTGTGCCTGCAACGTCAAAGAGATTTAGCTTCATGTCCTTCCGCTCTACCTGTGCGTCAGTGTGTGAGTGTCAAACACAGCTGGCTCACAGCATTTTGGAAGCTGTTTGTGGTGCGGAGCAAAGAAGAGGCACATCTTACCACGGCAGTCACCTCCAGCAACAGCCAGCTTTCTCCTCAGAGCAGCCAAGCCTTGAGAACCAGCTTGAAGTACAAAACGAATCAATATATTGCCTTTTTTGTTCGGTTGTTTGGTTTTGGTTTTTGTGAAGAGGAGAAGAGAATGGAATAATTATTTTCTTCTCGTTACTTCATATTGGAGTTATTACGGTTCTTTCATCTTTTCTCTCCATACTTCTGCATTACCTGTCTTCCCCTTTTTTTGCCCTTCAGTTCCTGAAATGTTCTGAATGTGATCAGAATGTTCTGAAACTGTGACTAGCTTGCTCTTGATTATTTTTATGCTTCAAAAATTCAAGATAAAAACAAGTCTGGATGTAACCAAGATTCCTGCAGTGTCCTATGCTTCTATTTTATCATCTCATGCACTATGGTCAGTGTTCAGTTCACAGCAGATTTCATTTTCTAGATTGAATGAGTTAATTTTGTAAGGGAGATGGAATATAAAACACTGTATGGAACAACTATCCAAATAGGTTTTATTGCCTACATTTTTCCCACCCTGGTCTACCAGTGAAATTCTACCAATGGCAACAGCTATCCTTTGTAAATCCATGCTGCTTTAGCTCATAGATCTGTTTTCATGTCAGATTAAGAAAATGATCTCTCTCTTCATATATTCATTGTTATTTTATATAAAACAAAAGTTTGATTACAAGTCAGTAATTTCCAGCACCAACCTTCCTTTCTTGATTTTCAGTATTTGACTGGGTTCTTCCAATCTTGTTACCACTTCAGTTTCCATAGGTCACAGTTGGCCTATCTAGAGACTCACCACCACTTTACAAAGCATTATGAGGAACATTGCATTTAAAGGCATAGGCTGATGTTTCTAAATTTAGCCAACCAATCCGCAAAGAGAACTGGATGAGATCATGCCTCTTAAAAGAAACCCACTTTGCTGACAATAAAGTGCAAGTTACACAACCCATCGATGAATCACAGCACATTTGCTTTAGAAAATCCCCACTGCTATTAAAAAAAAGACCTAAAGTTTCATCCTGAGTACTTCAGCACGCGGTGTGGCAAACTGGTTTTGTGCAGAGGGCTGAGGACTAGAGAGTAAAGCAGATGTAGATTGAAGTCCTGCCAGGCAGACCTGCAGGATACTCCTTTCCAGATCTGCTGAGGCATCTTAGAGAAATGAATCTGGGAATGCCTCTGGGAAACCTACTTCAGTGTTTCATCACCTTTGTAGAAGTGAAATGAAATCTATCAAGGCAACAATCTATAGAGAAAGAACCGTCCAGTGTTCAAGTTAAAGAGTAGTGCGAACCATCTTGGACTTAAGAGGTGAAGATCGAATTCCCTGTTATCCTGCTGGCACTGGACAAGTCATTCCTTTTCCTCTGTCTCAGTTTCCCTGATAGACAAAGACTTCAGGGTGTTCACATGCTCTAAAAACTATGCAAAAAGGGAGCCGAGGTAGCTTAATTTGGTATCTCTGCAGAGAGAAGTGATTACAAAGGCATAAATGGTGACGTAGATACTTCACTGCTGGCCTGTAGTTATGACTACACAAGTCTACACACAGTCTATCAATTTTTTTAATACAGCACTGAAGAGTTCTTCATTGGAGATTAAGGTTTTAGCCCAAAGATGGAGAACGTAATATCTTACTTTTTCTTTATTTGGAGTGAGTTGGAGGCCTGAGGGCACTTTAGTTTTCTATGGTGGTCTAATTTTCCTTTGCCACACCAAATTTCCAGAAAACTACTCAAGTATACCTCTGATATTCTGACCACTGAAGCCCAAATTTTATAATAACTTGAGAAAGTAAGTCTTTAGATTCTGCCTTGCTTCACCTATTCTCGGGCAGAGTAATGCCAGTGAGTCCCCTAAGATCATAAAGGTACGTCTTGTTCGGCATGTGCTTTCACTGGTGCTGTACTTAGCCTGAACCTCTGCTTCAAAACTACACGGGCCTTTCCCCTCGCTTTTTTGAACCTTGGCATTGCAGTTTCTAGGTAGATTAGGCCAGAGCACTGATGACAAGAGGATCTGAGAATTAAATTCTACTTTTTTATTTAGGGGCGCTGGAAAGCAATGAGCTTGCCATTGTGTGCAGCAAGTGCTCTGATTCTTCTACGTGCCAGAAGTTCTTCTCAGCCTGGAGAGCAGGGCACTTATCGCGTCTGCCCGTCCTCCCGCAGCCACTCAGAGCTTTTCCAGCACCAGCCTGTGAACTGCTCATGCTTAGCTGCCTCCTGCTTTCCTTACTTCACTAAGAGGCTTTGCCTGCACGAGGCCCGGGGAGAGCTGCAGGATGCCTGTTGCTAGCGCTGCAGCACCAGTCAGCACGAGGGACTCGGTTTGCCAGGGCTGGCACACACGGCGCCCTCAGCACGCGGTGCCGCAGCGGGCCGCGTACTCACTCCTCTACTTACTGACAGAATAGGCAGAGATTACACTCCCTGCTGGGCTTTCATGCTCTTGGTACAGATTTATGCTTGAGCACAAATTATCTGAGTTACAGACGTGCCCTTTACAAAATCTGCTTAGGAAAAAGAGCAAGGGGGCATATGATCTGGAAACCATCTCCAGTAATTGCAATGGAATTGTCTTCTTGAGCAAAAAATGTCAGTTGGATTAAATCATGTGAAAAACAAAAGGCTGAGATTTTATCTCAAGACCACGAGCGCAAGCAGTGAAAGCGAAGAAGCAATGCCTCCTTACTCCTGCTTCATACTTGCCTCCCTCATCGATCGTGCAGATACATGTGGTGCAGCATAACTAATATATTCTCTGGTCAGAGAGTTTACATTTGGGGATTACTGGAAGTGAATTTCCAGCTTGCTTAAGAAGAATAATTTAGCATATCATGTAAATTTGAGCAGGGTATGTAAAAATCACAACATAGGCTCAAATTTGGCCCTAAAATATGTGAGCTGGCTATTCTCCCATGTCCCTTCCAGACCACACTGCATACAGCATCAGGCACATACAAAATCGCCTAGAGAGAAGAGAAGGATTCCTCAACCCAGAGCCTAGTTTCATTTTTTTCTTTCCAGATTTTCCACGTCTGCTCCTAGTTACTACTATGAGAAAGAAGTTTAAGCACTTCCACCCCGCAGTATTCGCTGTGCTCGCCTTGCAGCAGCTTCCCTTTCTGCTGCACTCACAGACTGGGATTCTGACCAGATTTTCGTTTTCCTTGAAGCATTGGTCTAAGCAGGAGGAGAAAAGGATTCCCCTGCACAGTTCCTCTCTTGATTTTCACTGTCCCTCAGATTGGCTCACCTCATGCCTTTGAGTATGATCGGAAGAAAGGATATTCCAGAAAGGAGAAGCATAGATAACCAAAAAGATAATATGAACTAGAGGTCTCCTTACTTGGAGTTAGCTGGCTCAGTGCAGATACCACATTATGGCTTCCTGTAACTTCAGTAAAAAAATCAGGCTGTGGGGATTCATGTTGCGGCTTTCAGATAATATTTATGGGCTAAATCCACTGCAGGAGAAAGGCAGCATGTGGCAAACTTCCAATATGTCTGAAGCCCAGGTCAACACCAAGCACCACGTGCATTACACATTCAGGTTTAAATGCATGGTAAATGTAGTGCCTTTGATGCTGCCAGTAGGAACCACTTCTGGAGTGTGTCCTGGGACAGTGGAGTGAGTGGGATTCGGTATGAGTGAGTCACAGGACTGGGTCGCCCCATGCAAAGCCAGTGGAGACATTTCCAATTGCTAGGTCAAGGCCCTGCATGGACTTTGCTGAAGTCTTTCTTGAAAAGGGAGAGATGAAATATCAGGTCTATGGGCTTCAGAGTAACTGCAGACCCGCCTAAAATAGCAAATTAGTTATTTTATCCCTTAGGCCATATCCCAGTATCCCTTAGGCCATAGCTGGGTCCTGGCACTACATCTGCACTGCCAAGACTCCTGGCACGGGTTGGACTCAGGCCCGCCGAAGCTTTGCTATTAATTTTCTGAGCCTAGTTGGGAAGCTGGGACCAGAGATGATCCCCAGTGTGTGGTTTAGATGAGGCCTCCCTATTTTGGAGTCTAAGAGAGCTTGAGAGCGTGAGTGGGCGCTCGCTGCTCAGTTCCTGCATGTGATGCCAACAGTGGCCGGGTGGGCAAAACAGCTGGGCGCTCTGGAACGAGTGCGCTGTGCATCTCTCCAAAATCCAGATTAAATAGCATTAAAAAAAAAAGTATTTAAACAACATCCATCATCACCTGTAAGATACTTACAGCTTTTCCCCTTGACCCCCTAGACAGGTTTCATGTTTTTGACTCATGAGGAACATGGGCATTCACGCCACAAGGTGGCGCTGAACTCCAACGTAAAATCCATCATTTTAATATTTTTGAAGAGCTTCAAGAAAAGTGGCAAATATATTTAGAAGATTGATATTATACAGCAAAATAGCTCTATTTGCCTTTGCAAAAGGGTTTACATGCCTATTTATACTTATAGAGAAAACAGCTACAAGCTGTAACTCTGCCACCATAAGAACAAGCCTGGGGAAAATCTCCTTTTCACATAGCTCACTTCTAGCTCGTGAAGAATTTAAAATTGTGAGTGGTGACCATAAATATGAAGGGCCAACACGGGTTAGAAATCTAACCCAGGAAAAGGTCAGAGGTGCTGGATAACATCCATGCATGTGACTGCATTTTCAGTTGCTTGTTTTGTCAAATGTCAGCCTGAACTTGGGATATCCACTTGCACATTTCAAATCCACAAAATCCACATTCAAATCCACAGCCTGAAAATTGTTTTTTTTTTTTTTTTTCTTAAAAATGCAAAGTGCACATGTGCATGGTTGGAATCTTTCATGTGAAAGCTACTGCACAAATGCACACAAATCAAGGTAAAATCAGGCTATAAAACTACCTTGTACATTAGAGATGGAGCCGATCATCACAGTCATCAAATCCATCACCAACCACAGACATGTTCCCTGACAGGGCGAAAGGGGAATTAGAAAAAGCCTAGTGGAAGATGAATTATATTTCACTGTGAGGATTAAGTGAACCATAACCACTTATTTGCCTTCCTGACAATACACTTTTGCAGCAGTAAACTGAAAGCAACCTGCCAGACTGCTCATTTGATCTTTAAGTGCCCTTTTTTTTTTTTCTTTCCTTATGCAGATGGAATCACACTGGCCAAATTATTTTTGTTCCATTCCCTAATGCCTCCGCTGGCAAGCAGGAGGGGACACCCTGGGTGCCGTCCCGAGCCGCCCCGCGGCATCGCAGGGAACGGCCTTTGCGGATGAAAAGCTTCTTCGGGCGACAGCCGGGCAGCAGCGACCGGACAGTCAGAGCAAGACCCAGCACCGTCCGCCTGAGCCCTATGTTCACAGCAAGGTCCCTACACCCTATCCTCGGAGCAATGTGAAACGCCTGCTTTCTGCACTCGTTTATTTTCCGCGTTTCTTTTTTTCTTTTTTATTACTGCAACTTCTGTTATCTCTGTGAATTGAGACTACGAGGGCATCTCAGTTCACGCCGGCGGCTTCTCCCGGCTTATGATTCCTCAGGTCCCTTTTGGCCATAAAGCTGGCAGGAGACAGCCTCAAAACACGATGAATTCCTTCCTCGGAACGGAAGCAGCTGAGCACTGTGATTTTTCTTTTCTTTTTTTATTTCAGTAATACCCGGGGAATGCTTTTGTTTTATCCAATCGCCTGAAACAATCCCCGTCCTGCTTGCTTGGGCTTTAAAACCTGGATCTGGGCGGCAGCGCTGCTCCCGTTCCCGCTTCCTCCCCGCTCAGCCCGGACCCTGCGGTCCCGGTCCGGGAGCCACCGGCCATACGGCAGGGATCTGCCCCGGCCTCCGAACACCCTCCGGCCCCGGCCGCCCCACAACCCGGCTCCGTAACCCGAACCCGCCCTCAGCCCCCGGCTCCTCCGCCCCACACGGCGGCCCCGGCCCGAGCAGCCGCCGCCGCCTCACACGGGCGCCCGCCCTCCCCCCGCCCGGCGCCGCGAGCCGGGCGCCGCGCGGGCCTCTGCGCTCCCCCCGGCCCCGCCCTCCGCGCTCCGCCAATGGCGGCGCTCCCCGCCGGCGATGACCTCACCCGCTCCGCTCCCATTGGCTGGCTATATTAAGAAAGTGGCCGGCGCCTTTAAATAGCGGCGCCGGGCGCAGCTTGCGGCAGTGGCGGCAGCGCGGGCTCGGGGGCTCCGGCGACAAGAGCGACAGCAGCGCGGGCTGAAGCGACGCCCCTCAGCGACGTCCCCGGGGCCGCAGCGGGCCGGGCCGCCGCTGGTTGCCCCCCGACCCGCCGTGCAGACGCCGCGGGAGAGCGGGGGCCGCGCGCCTGCCCGCACGGGCGCCGGCTCGCCACGGTGCCCCGCGACAAGGCGGAGGGAGGCGGCGGGCGCGGGGAGGAGGGCGCTGCCATCGGCCTGCTGCACAACAAGGCGAGCTTGGCGAGCCTGGCCATGGCCGCCATCCGCAAGAAGCTGGTGGTGGTGGGGGATGGCGCGTGCGGCAAGACGTGCCTCCTCATCGTCTTCAGCAAGGACGAGTTCCCCGAGGTGTATGTGCCCACCGTCTTCGAGAACTACGTGGCCGACATCGAGGTGGACGGCAAGCAGGTGGAGCTGGCCCTCTGGGACACGGCTGGCCAGGAGGACTACGACCGCCTGCGCCCCCTCTCCTACCCTGACACCGACGTGATCCTCATGTGCTTCTCTGTGGACAGCCCGGACTCGCTGGAGAACATCCCGGAGAAGTGGGTGCCTGAAGTCAAGCACTTCTGCCCCAACGTCCCCATCATCCTGGTGGCCAACAAGAAGGACCTGCGCAACGATGAGCACGTGCGCAACGAGCTGGCCCGCATGAAGCAGGAGCCTGTGCGCACCGAGGACGGCCGTGCCATGGCCATCCGCATCCAGGCCTACGACTACCTGGAGTGCTCGGCCAAGACCAAGGAGGGCGTCCGCGAGGTCTTCGAGACGGCCACGCGTGCGGCCTTGCAGAAGCGCTACGGCACCCAGAACGGCTGCATCAACTGCTGCAAAGTGCTATAGGGGCGCCGGGGCTGCCCGAGGCGCAGAGGAGCCGGGCTGCGTGGGGCCGCGTGCCCTGAGCGCGGGGTGCCGGGGAGCCGCCTCCCCCAGCACCGAGCCCTGCGCTCGCCCTGCGCCTGACCCTCCTGCCGCCTGTGGCTCCCGCACGGCCTCCTCCCCGGCACAGAGGGACCAGGCTGCTCCCAGGGACTTCCGTGCGCCGGCCCCGCTCTCCTGAGACATCCCCAGGCCAGCTGGGAGAGCCGAGTTGGGGGTCGCCGCAGCATCCGCCTCCCTGAGCGCGGAGCCCGCGCCGTGCCCCGCAGCCGGGCTGGGCCGCCCCAGCCGTGTGTATATATCTGACTTTTCTGTCTTGTGCAAACCGGGGTAGGGCAGGGGGTGCTTTCGTTGAACGGAGGTGGGGAGGGGGTGCCCAGCTGGGACTTGCCTTGCGCGGGGAGCGCGCCCAGAGGGGCTGGTGCCTGCTGATAACGGGAGCCGTGGACTAACGCCAGCCGCACGAGTGGCCTGGCGGGAAAGCCAGAGGCTGGACTGCTTCATCCTCCTTGCTGGACATCCTCCTCGTCACCACGGGCTGGGCAGGATGCGCAGGGGGGAGGGGGCGACGTTGCCATACACTATGATCTTGGTGCCTGCGCCTTCATTCAATGTTGTCTTCTGCCTAAATGTTGATATGGGTTTATTTAAGAGTTTACTTTCAAAAGAAATTACTTTGCACAAGTTGGGTTTTTTTTTTCTAAATTAAATACTCAATGCACTTGTCATCTGCATACAACACTGTAGCATTGCAAACGCTGTACTCAGTAACCTCTTTTGGCTCTGGGTTGTAAATGGATTTTTGTTTAACATAGAGGAAATAAAACCACTGTATCTTTTTTTTTTAATGTTGAGGGAAAATAATGGGTGAAAGCACTGGTCCTCCAGCATTGAGTACATCAAACTTTAATACTAAAGGGCAGTTTTAAAGTATTTAGGTTTATTTAAAACTTATTTTCACAGGGTAACAAACCTGCGTGAAAATAATCTTGTGTTTCTCTGGGTCAGAGAACAATTGTATCCATTTGTGTTTGTTTACTTTTCTTCCCTTCTTCCCCCAACAGTGGTACTGAGACTGTTTTCTGTTTTTAATAGACTGACATGGCAAAAGCAATGAAATGTATATGATGTTTACATAAAACTATGAACTGTGTATGCAGGTTTTTTATGTAAAGTATTAAAAGACTCTATGCTGATGTCTATGAGCGCGTTGTTCTGGTTTAATGGACTTGACTGGCGAAGGGTATCCCAAGGGTGTGGGAGCAGGACAGGCACCTCCCGGAGGACCTAGGGGCTTATTTTTCCCTTGGGGGGAACCAGTCCCCTCTGCAGGGGGACAAAAACCATGGGGCTCCCTGGCTCTCGTGTCCGAGCCGGGGGCTGTGGGGTGGCTGCAGCTCTCCCCGGTGCAGCTTGGGTCCCTTGGGCACCCGTCTCGGCTTTTTGGTGGTCTCAGTTTTTTTGGAGGGAGGGCAGTGACTTATGTAATAACAAACCAGTGCAGAGAACTGAAATTGCAGGCGCTGTTGGACTCATTTTCAAGGAAAATATGTTTTCAGCAAAGCAACCTCTTATTTTATTCTCCATGCCAGGCCTCGCGGACAGACTGCTTTGGCTTGTGAAACAGGAAGTTGAGCTTTGGCCTACACTGCATCAGCCTCCCAAGACACATAGCTAGATTGTCAAACTGTGGCCTTGTCACTTCCCAAGGTAGTGAAAGAAATTCGCGTTCTTCCCATGTTGGGCAGTCCCCTCCATGTTACATCCCTTGGTCCTTGGCCGCCGCGGCGCTCCGAGGCGTTGGCTTCGTTCCCTGAGCTCGGGGTGTTGCTGCACTGGCTTCTGCGTGTGGGGTGGTGCCGTGGGGTCCCTGTGGGCAGCGGTGGAGGCACCTGCAGCACGGGCGGCTTCGGGGGAAGGGAGGCACCGGGCGACACCAGCGAGCAGAGCTGGCTCTGCCTCCTCTCAGAGCAGCCAGCGACGTTTCACCGGTGCCACGTGTCAGTGTGAACCGTTTCCTACGGCGCTTTCGCATTGTGTATGGGGAGCACCGCGATGCCCACCTGCAACTTACGGCAAATAATTTACATTCTCATTTTTTAGGGAGAATCTCAGGGATTAGGAAGAAGTCTGCTGACTTTTACCAATCTACCAGTCTACTCAGTCTGGTAGAAAATAAATGACACGGACTTTTGTTTAACAGTGAAGCCGGTGCTGAGGTCTCCCTTTGTTTCAGAAAAACTCTCTTAAATACCCACAAGAGAAATCTTCTTGCATTAGAGCTTTGCCTGAGGGTCTCCTCAGGACAGTTTTGCAATTTTGCAAATCCTCTTGACTCCTTTTGCCAAGGTGTGGGAAATAACCCAGCCTTTTGTTTATCTAGTGCATGAATATTCGCTAGGATGTGCTGAGTTGTTCTGAAACATCAACCAATATCGAGGCAAACAAGCCACATTCAACTCTTCCTGCTCTGTGCAATCACAGGCTCGCACTGAAGCTCGTAGGGCGTCTCCTACACACCACCAAATAGGTTGTGAGCTCACTGTTCTGCATTTGGAAAGCCAATCATAAATGTTATGGAAAAGCCTGGTTTGCATTTTAGGACTTTGAATACACAACATGAGTGTATTTTGTTTTTTCATATAATCCTTAATGAAACATAATGGGGGTTTCATTCAGATATTTTGAAAGGATTTTTTAAAGATATCCAAGCACCATGTTTTGGCTATCTGTCTCCAAGGATATCACATTTTCCTGATACTAAAAAGGTGAACTTCTCAGCCTCAGTTTGAGAATCCACAAATCACTTGTTTGAGAAAAAAATATCCATGTTTTTTAAGTTTAAAGGCCTTTGCGAAACACTCCGGACTTACAGGCATTCGAAAGCCCAATTCTATGCAGCATAACACTTTTTTCATACAATATTGATCAATGAGAATAAAATCATAAAGGGAAACTTTTTCTTTAAGTTGATTGTGATAGCTGCCAAACACACAAATTTGTTGAGATTGTCCAGAAGGAACTAAGCTGCACAAAATCCTAAAAGCAAATGCACTTGTATTTATATTTTAAATACAGAGAAATGAGTTAGCATTGCATCTCTGTATAATTAGCTCTATCGATATTTTCCACTAAGATGCTTACGAAGTAATTACATTCGTTATTTCAAATTGGACTTTCATCCAAACTGGAGCTAGAGTATCTGGCCCATGCTGTAAGAAAGCATGTTTCAGTTTCAACTGAGCGTGACTTTTCTTTACTACTTGTGAAGTCATGAATAAGCCTACAGAGCGAGATCTCCGCGTGGGAGTCCTCCCTTCAGGTCAGATGGTGGGAACGGGCTGTAATTTGTTCTGCCCTGTGCTGCATACTGCACTCAGTCATTAACATCACTGCTGTGGCAGGGGGGACATCATCCTGCCTTTGCTTGTCTTCCTCAGATCCTCCAGCTTATCTGATGTATCCTACACCCCTGTACATGACGGGACACTCAGAGACCTTCTCTGCCGTGTCCTCATGCCTGCAGAGATGTCTCCAGTCAAGTTAAGTCTGCACTTTCCCGTGTTGTCTTGAGGAACATGTTGAGGCTCCACGAAGGGGTGATTCTGCTGGTGGAGCTTGAGCTCCACTGGGGCAGTTTGCCGAGGAGACGTCGCCAGCCCATCCTTAGGTGCTATGGCCGGGAAGTGCAGAAAAGCCGTATCCAAAGGCCCCTTCATCTCAGTTGTTCTCCATTCAAGTGAGGAGAGCACTTGCACACTCTTACCAAGATCCATTTGGATCCTCTGGCAGTGCAAAAGTATCTCTAGGAGTGGACTAAAAATTAAGTTCCTCAGGGAAGGGCAGTACCTTCCTCTCCCCTTTGGGAGAAGCAGCAAAGGAAGTTGCAAGTAGTCCTTACATGACCAAGTGGAGACTTTCTGTTTAAAATGCATTTTCAGAACTGTAGGCCAAAAAAAAAAAAAGACAAACTATCTTTCACTGGAAGTCAATAAAGATCACTAGTAGTAATTTACTTGTTATGCACTAAAATGAAACTGCATTTTTTTGCCATTTTTTTCTTATTGGCATGTAACTACATATACTACAGTTGCATGAGTGTAAGCAAGAGCAGAATTTGAAGGAATGTCTTCTTATATGGCTTTGAGTTTTTGCAGTGATAATGTAGCTCCATTTGCCTTGACTAGGTTGCAATTCTGTTTGGCAATTCGGTAAAGACTGAATAGTGTTCTGGAAGAGAAGGAAGTATTTTGAGGAAATCAATGAGTATTTTACTAGTATCACTGTCATCAACCGTAAGTCACTCAGGGATTTTATTCCTTGACTATAGAAAGCGAAAGGGATTCAGTTTCATCTTTCGGCTTTAGTGTAGCACTAGAGAATCTAGTTATTTCCTGTTATTGCTGACTCCGTAACAGTATTCATGAATAGAAATTAAAAAAAATAGTCTAGTGAGTTAACTTCAAAAGCTCTGTCTCAGACAAGTTGTTTGCTCCCAACCAGTCTGGAAAAGTTTTCCCCAGTCTGCTTCATCTGGTCTGTGTGTGGAGATACTTGCTCTAGGCCAGGGATTCAGATCTCCTTCACTGTTTCGGCAGCCAGCAGAAATGGTGGAGGAAGCTCAAGCTTCTTCAAGGAAACATTCTGGAGAAAGGTTTAGGAGTTTCTGGAGGAGTCTCTTTGAAACCAGGACAGACACCCAAGGAAGCACCTCGTGGACATCTTCAGGTGCGGAGTCTGAGGGAGGGAAGGATCTGCACTAACTTCATCCCTCTCCAAGTTAGGTGTCCCTTATAAGCTAACAGCCCAAGGTCCCTTTAGAGCCAGCAGGCAGAAACAGGATGGGCACCAGCAGAGGACAATTCCCCACTGCCCAGGAAGGGCTCTGCCCTCTGGTCAAGGGCAAGACGTGTGAGCAGGGCCCTGCTGTCACCACTGCCTGCTCACCTCGCCCAGAGCCGTTGACGTGCTGGTCTGTTCCCACAGGGAACACCACAGGGCAGCCACGAGGAGGGCGGCACTCGTTGCCTCGAGCCTTACCTGATACGTAGCTGTGTAGGGCAGTTGTCCCCACACCCTGGGTAGGCAGCAGCCCCACATTTGACTGAGCGGGTCCTACCACTGCTGGGACTCATCAAGTGCCAGCACTGACACCAGGCCTGGGGCAAGGATGGACACACAGCATCATCAGGCCTAGGGTATGAGGAGATGTATATATACCTGTATGACCAGAGAAACATCTCTAAGAACTTGGTTCGTGTAGCCTGATGTAATGAATGGCCATTTTTTTTTCTGCATCAGGGGGCATAACTAGAGGATGGAGTTTTCCTTCCCCTAGATTTTCAGAGTTCATGTTGAGAGGAGAAGTTATCTACAGACTTACTTGCAGCACCAATGGTAAGCCAGAGTCTGTGATAAGCAGCAGTCAGATACATTAAGTTTTGTGGCTGGACCATTTCACACTCCCCAGAAAGAAAGACCTTCTTCAGCTTTTCACAGGATCCAGGCAATGAGATGCTTTGTGGCTACTTTTAGCAGGTGCCCATTTGTGTCAGCAGTTTATTATTCATGGATAATTCAGCAGAAAATTCAATCTGCTGTAATAGTAATAAGTGCAAGAATATCTGCTGCTTTTCCATGAATGAAATATTGAACTGGTGATGAAGGGTGGGATGAAAGAATGGTGGTTAGAACCGTGGGCCCTGATGTGATATCCATGCTGAACTGTAGTGGCATAGCAGTAAGAATATTAGATTGGTGCCTATGGCATGTAATAAATATATGTATGCACTTTTAAACATAGCTTGCTAACTTGAATGTTGCTAACTTGTGTGTGCTAAATCCTGGTACCAAATAAAGGGCACCAATGGGTGGGATTTAGCACTAAATGCTTAATTCCGTTGCTTTTATGGCATTCATCCTCTCCTGCATTCAAAGCTCAGTGTGGCAGTGCTGGAGAGAAGAATTTGGAAACAAAGTGGGTTTCCTGGTGGGCTCATTTGCATGATAATGTCCCCTCCTCTCCCAGCTCCCGGGGACAAGGAGGGGCTGTGGCAGCCTTTGGAAACACACTGGGGTCTCCAGGAGGCCGGAGGGAGCGCGGGAGGCGCTGGCAGGCGGAGGCCCTGGAAGAGCCTTTTCTCCTGGCGCCAGGCTTTTGTGCAGTGGGTTTTTCTTTCCTCACATACAATGAGGTTTGACCCTATACTCCTTGCCATGGGGCTATTCCCACTGACCTCATCAGAACAAGGCAGGAATGCAGAATCAGGTCTTGTTTTGCAGACTCTTCTGAGATTTGATGTCACCAGTCTGACCTTTTCCGGGATATCCAATTTTCTCCTTCAGTGAAAACAGAGTGAGTTTTAGAACACAGGTTTTCATAGCAGCATGGATAGCTAGATGTAGGCACGCTATCTGGGTAAAAAACAGAGAAGAAAATCCATCCTGTTGCATTTGAGGTTCTCGTAGGAGTAAATGGACAGTTTGCATCTTCAGCCTCATCGGTCCTGAAGATACAAAGGATCATCACTGTTTGCTGTGCAAGTGTAACTTATGTTAGTGATAAAAGTTATACACCCACTCTGGCAGCTGAACATATTCTTTATGCTTCAGGGCTAAAACTGACCATGTCCCCGTACACTCTCATTTTCCTCTGACGTTTTGGGGGAGAGACACTGAAGTTACTATCATCTAGAGGAGCAAGGAGACCCAATGTGGGAGGGCTTATGTCAAAACATCCTCGTACCAACCTGTATCCCCACACTGAGGTGAAGGGCTGGAACATTTTTCAGAGTTTTCACACTCCAATACTTGCATTTTATCCCAGTGTTCCCAGAACGAGGAGTCTTTCAGCTAGGAACAAAAAGAAAGCTGGAGACATTTTGTATGTGTGATGATTCCAGCTTTTCACTCCAAACATTCCCAAGGATAAACTAGACTGAGATGGTGGCAAGACCAAGAGACAGATATCTATGTAAAATGATAAGAAGGGGAGTAAACTATAATATTTATCTTGCAATTTGGAATTTAGCAAAGGTGCGACTAATGCTTGGTCTCCTGCCTTGGTTCCCACACACCAGCGACCTCACCTCTGCAGTGCTCTCATTGACTAACACTGTCGTGTTAAATTTAAAGCAACTGTTGTCAACCTATATTTAGCTTTGAAGATTGCTGCCTCTATTCCAGGCTTGAAAAGGGCCTTGGTGCGGGGAAGCTTCTTTGTTTTTTTCAGCCCTAGCACTGGTTTTAATAAAATCCCACTAACCTGCTGCCCATACGTAGCCTGACTTGCATCCTTAGACCAACATAGCTAAAGTGGTAGTGTGCAGTATGAAACATTGGTTTCAAACACTTTTTCCCAGTACTTAGTGCAAGCGTGTATTTGAAACAAAAATTTCAGAAAATCTGTGTGCCATATGCTAAGTGAAGAAATAAGCCTGATGATAGAGATTCCTTCCATGTGGTCATGAGAAAGTGGGGAACATAACCACTTCAACAGAGTTGAAGTCTGGCCGTTGAGCTCAGTGCAGGTATCCGGCAAGTCTAGGGACCTGCATTCCCCTACGCACCCCTGCGGAAATGCCCAGGGAAGGCCCTTTCCTCGTTTTCTCGTTTGCCCCTAAACCAACGTGCACACAAACCCTCACGGACGCTGCACAGGAGCTGCCGTTCCCTTGCTGCGCATCCCCGGCAGCTCGCGGAGAGCTGCTCATGGGCTGTGCTGGGTGGCAGGCACGGGGCTGCTGCAGACACGGGGCCACCGGGGGACAGCGGGGACAGCGGGCAGGAATGCCCCCATCGCCCCTCCAGCACAAGCTCCCCCATGCCATGCTGTTGATGAGGTGTAAATAATGGATTGGTTCCCTCCACAGGTGATACCGAGCTCGGGAGCCCTGCGAGCTTCAGGATTCTTATCAGCTTATCTAAAGAGGCAAATTTATCAGCGTAATTATAGCGATATCCACACAGTCATATGACTATTGGTGCACTGGTAAAGCTTCCTGTGTTATTATTACACTGACCTTTGCAGGTTAGTGCCCTCCCAATAGAACGGTCCATATAGTAAACTACAGCAGCAGGGTAATGTTATGGGGGTGATAACCTCAGCATGTTCCTCTGCAAGCAGCAGTGGGCTGAGCAAGAGCAGTGACTAAACTGGAGCCACTGCTCATTCAGCAGCAGCTGAAAACTCACCGCAAAATTTTCTTGCTCTCATTTTGTTCCTTTGATCTGTTGGAAAAGGATCCAGTTTCAGGGGAAAATCAGCCAGGACAAACCACAGAGGGCTAGAATTACCTGCACGCAAAACACCCAGGGTAAGACAAGATATACATTTCAGACTGCTCTCAGTCCTTATTCAGCTAATGTTTGAGCACAGGACAGATAGGAGGCCATATCAGTTGCTCTTAATGTTAAGGACCCAGATGTTTAAAATTTAAAGCATCCATTCATTAGTCATTCCCAGATGGCTAGTTTGTAAACTAGTCACACCAGTTCTGGGATTCCTGGCTCTTGTACGGTCAGACTGGCCCCAAATTAATTTGCAACATTAATGGTTTTAATAAAACTAAGAAAAATAAACACTGTCGCATGGTACATTTGCATAGGAAATAAGTTGCTGTGCTCTCGAAAGCTAACAGCAAATATCCTGGAAAGTGCTCACACCCCAGAATGTGCTGGATTGGGCTAAGGCATGAAATGAACAGAGGAGGTTGGTCTGGGGGTCTCTGAAATACACTTAATGCACTGGCTATAAATTCACATCTTTGCATCATTGCTGCATAGCACTCACAAATACTGTGAGTCCTGCAAAATGAGCGGGTCAGTATCCGGGCTTTGACGGCCACCTTCTCAAAGCAAATTTAAGTCAAGGCTTGGGAATGATTGTTTTCCCACACAGAAACACTTGTTAAATAATTGATTGATTTGGATCTCTTTGTAATTATGGTAATATTGTCCTTATTGTAGCTAAGCTGTCCTTTTGCTGTTGTGTGGATGCCATCCTAATCATATTTTAACTCCTTCTCACACTCATGGTAAAGCCCTGGCAGATTCTAGACCATCTTTAATTAGTATTTCTGGACAAGGGAACTGTTGTGTGTCAGGTGATGAGTTTTTTGGGGCACAAAAGAAGGTCTGGAAAATTAAATGCAAATAGTTATGCCAACAAGATTGTTTAATCTGCAAGACTGTTTAATTTGCAGTACAAAGTTAATTGAAAAAAGTACTTTTTTTTTTTTTAGAATTTGTGAGTGTTATAGCTAGTCTATAGAATTTCCTGTTTTTTTTTTCTTCTCTTAAAGCTCTTCAGCCTTTTGTTTATTTTAAACAATTCAGACCCGACAACTACTTCTATGCTTGAAATTGGTACCATAAAAATAGTGAATAGCCTTGAAGGAAAAACAAAACAAAACAAAACAAATCAAAACAAAACAACCCACCCCCCCAAATTCTCTAGAAAACATCAGATATTTTCAGAAAAAAGTCTCCAAGTGCAACAGGAGACACTCTGGCACGCAGCCCCATCGTCTGGGTTACTGCGGAGCTCTGTGACGTCTCTGGGACTTGTTCCCAGCTAGTTGAGTTCCTTGGCTAAGGGCTGCAGAGCCTAGAAAGGGCTGCTTCTGACTGATGCCTGGTTTGCTGAGGATTTTATTAACTCCTCTCTGTTCGAGCAAGGTGAATTTTAGTCTTCTACTTCAGGACTGAGATGGTAGCTCAGCCCGAAGTGTTTTTTGAGTGGTTTTTGTGTGTGTGTGTGTGTTTTTTTTTTTTTTAATGGGCATGTTATTTGGCCCCAAGTAGAAGTTCAACCAGTCAGAAGCAACACACAGGTTGAGAAGAAATTCACGCCTGTGCTTCACCTAAGCCAGTGCTGGCCCCATCTTTGGACCAGGCCCTTCCAACCTAGATTATCCTACGACTCAGCACGTCACAGATGTCACTCACTATTTGGACCAGGCCCTTCCAACCTAGATTATCCTACGACTCGGCAAGTCACAGATGTCACTCACAAAGTCAGGAGTGAATCAAGCTCATCTTTCACCTATTATCCCCTGGGAAGACCTACATTCAAATATCTCTTCTCCCTGCAGGACATTTTTAATGTTGCAGTGACCATCGTATCCACCATGCGGGTTATGCAGTCTGTCACCAAGCCCTCAAGGGAAAGTGTGTCAAAATTTTCCATCCTGTTATGCTCTTAGACTATTATTTAAATCGAGGGAAGATGAGTGAGTTTGACAGATAAAATGAGGAGCAGTACTGACAAATGTGGAACACCAGGTGTAAAGGGATGATGGTGCAGAGATGCATGCCCTCACTCAGCTTGCTATACCCATTAAATGGGACTTCTCAAAGCTGCGGCCATGTGCCGCATGGGGAGGATGTTTCCTTCTGGCCAACCAGGGTTTAAGGCCAGAATCAGTCTTGAGGTTTGAGCTCCTGGTTCCAGCTCAGGTGAAGACCCCCTGCGATGGAAGTCTGGAGTCTGGCTGTGATTGTAGCCCCTCATTGCTTGGCATACGGCACATTTACAAGCCAAAGTATAAAATCTGCAGTGATGATAGGTGCTGAACTCCTCCACAGTGCTGTTCCTGGCACTGTAAGTGGGGAATGTCACGATGTTTAAAGATACAGCTGTGATAGCCAGGTGATACAGGAGACCTGATGGGCTCGCCTCCTGCACCTCTGATCCTGAATCTGTGCAGACTTTACAACTGCAAGGAAAGAGTTTGAGGGCAGTTGTCGTGGGGAATGACCTAAAGGCTGAGAACAGACAGCACGCAATTTTCTTAGTGCGAACGAAGCCATCCTTAAATAGATGAAAGAATATCTGATCCACTTAGCTCAAGAGTTCGAGCATTTCACCAATTTCTAAAAGCTCTACAAGAGACTTTGTGCTTCAGCAGGCAGCTTTGGCTTTAGAGAGGTTAGACAGAAGCCTCAGGAAGATCCGTGTTCCCTGCACACCCTGAGCAGCTGACAGGGGCCTACCAGAGATGCAAGAGACCTGTCAGACTGTTCAGACCCCCTTGCAGCTTGAAGCAATGTGCTGATTTTTGATGTAAACAGGAGCTCCCCACGGTGAACACATAATTATAGCGTTGGTTGTAAACAGAGACATGCTGCATGATGCCTTTGTCTTCTGGGCAGCAGCTTTAACACGTGATAACACAGGCGTTTTCCTCACACAACGTGCTATGTTGATAATATCCCGACTGTCACGCGCCTCCGGACGGGAAACCACGGGCTGGAGCTGGAGCTCCCGTTCTTGTGCTGCTCACTTAGCAAGCCTTGGGGCACTCAAGATTTCAGGTATTTGGGCATACACGAAGGCCTCCCCCGTCTCACAACATCATCCGGGCTGCCCAGTGTGGACACCCACCAACCCATCAGCCCCTCCTCATCCAGCCATGTGTGGCCTTGGCTCTTACAGCCACTGTCTCTCTGCACGGACAGTCACAGTGGGGCACCCAACAGCCCTCGTCCAGGATGCAGACCTTGTCTAGGGCCTGACCCACGTATGCTCTATTTAGTCTCTCTATCCCTGCTAATCTCCTAGGATTCTCCCAGATTTTCAGAATGTTTCTGCAAGTCATTCTTTATGGATCGACCATTTGCAACTTGACTTCTCCTAGGGAAGTGTTTTAGAGTCAGTTCTTCTCTTGGGCATATCTAGAGAAGCGCATCATATCTAAAGCACAGCAGCATGAGTGGAATATTTCCCAGCATAAATAACATCAGGCAAGGTCTCAGAATATTTATTTTGAGTATTTCCCACAGCTTTTCTCTTGGCTTCACACCGTCTTACCTGTGTTTCATGATGCTTTCAGCACGGGGACTCTTCAGCAAGCTGTAGCACACATAGCTGTGGGCTCTGTCCCCCCGAGACCCAGTGGCACATGCAGGTGAGGATGTAGCACTGCTGAAAAGTGCCAGGGCCCCACAGAGCAATGGTTATTGCTGACCGAATTCACCCTGTACCACAGTCCCGCTCTGATAAGGCAGTGCTACACAGTGCTATACTACACACGAGTCTTGTTTGCTGTCTGTGCCTTGAGTAACCTCTTTTTGCCAGCAATGAGGCAAAATCAGAAGTGGGGAGGGTGAAAGGGAGCTGAGTCACTGCCGAATCTCATGCTGGGCCCATTTCTGTGGCTAAAACAGCTGATTTTATTTTCCATAACTGTCAGTCATGGAAAGCAGCTTTGTTTTTCTGTTTTAAAAGAGAAAGGAAAAATGACTTTGAAAGCCTGCAAACATCTATTAGTTATTAGGACTGATGGAGCTAGACTGCACTTGTAGAACATTTATTCCTCCTACTCCCTCAATAACTCAGCTTCATACTGCAAGATCAACAAATTACTCTTATGAAACTGCTGTCAGCTCTGAGGTGTGTTTCCTCTCCTCGCTCAGGCTGCAGCAACTGCCATAATGAAAGGGATGCTTCCTACCTGAGTTAATCAATTAAGTTGGGGATGGGGGGATTGTTTGCTTTTTGAGCTTGCTCAACAGTTTAATAAGTTCTGGAAGCACTTTATAAGAGCTGCTTAGCTTTTTTAGAAATTAGCTTTCACAATTCACATGCCCTCTTAGTTTGGATTTTCTTCTGTTTCCTCACAAGCTTTTCTCTCACCAGCTTCAGCACGTGGGTAGGACTTTAATGACTCCATGCTCTGCTGCCTGTGACCCTGTGACCGTAGCTCTGGTAGCAGCCATGGTGGCATTGCCGTTTGCCACCCTGAACCACAGGGTTCAGCTGTGATAATCCAGGCAGCTGCGAGAACCAAGAGCTGACAGACTGTTCTTCAGGGTCTCACTTCAGAAACCTTTTTAAACCCAGAGAGTATTTTAGCCACCCAAAATGCAGGACATTTCTTCCACATAAACTTATTCTGAAATATCTCTTTCTTTAGTTTTGGGAGAGAGGGAGAGAAAGAGTCAAGCTCCATCCGGGTCTGCTGTGTGTGCTCTGAGCAAAAGCACTCAGTCCCTTCCCACATTAACAAGCTGGCCAGCTGCCAGCTTCTGCACTTGGTCTGGAGGGTGGGTTGCTAGGAGTGAGCTTTTAGAAATAAAGGAATAGGATGCAGAATAAAGAATTAAATAGCACTTTTTCTTCTTTTTTTTTTTTTTTGTTGGCACCTTCACATCGACTCTATGAACAAAATACCTGGTAATCCTCCTCCTCTCCTTTCCCTGGCCCAGTATAAGAATAGGACCCCCATCCATTTCTCTTGGCTATATTTTAACAGTTCATATAGAAACAAATGCAGTCCCTCCAAAGATGGCAATACTCCCCCCTGGACAGGGAGAATTATCACCCTGCTGGGCCCTGCGGTGGAGCAGTCAATGCAGAGGGGATGCAGGGAGTCCACTCCTTCACATTAAACATCTGGAACATCTGCCAGACTGCCAGGCATGATAGCTGGACAAGAAAGTTCATCTTTATGGGCATCTTTGCACAGCTCTTATCTGGCCACAGATGTTAACAGCACCATTTTGCCCTTCACTCATGTCATTTTTGTTCAGCAGAGGAAACTGTCGGCTCTCGCTGCTCAGATGCTTTCTGTTCTGTAGATAACAAAAAGTAAATGAGGCTGAAAAGGTGCCAGGGACACCTGATTCTCCTTCCTTTCCTCATGTTCATTTATAGTTGACCCACATGGGATTTCCTCCCCACTAAGTATTTCTTCTCCTTTTGGTGACAAAGTGCCTGCTACTCACAGGACCCAGAAAATGTGAAGCAAAGAAAATACAACCATGGCAACAAACGAACAGCCTAAATGTGCTGGATTTGCGTCCTCACATTCTATACGCGCCATGTATTACTCTCCCTATTGCATTCTTCCTTTCAGTCTCTTTAAATTGTGTCCTCAGTGATTCTCACCACGCACACAGAACCACCCTTCTCCATAGTAACCCCAGCTGGAAGCTAAATATTTAGCAGTCTCACAGCATCTTTTTTAATCTTTTTGGGGTTACCAGAACTTGGGCTTTTCACATGGTCTGTTTAATCCATCAGCTGTTTTGGGGTCTATGGGGATGTCAGCTGGCCAGTAGGGTTAGGACAGGCTCTGCCACAGGAACTAGTATGGGGCAGGTGGCGGGAGAGCTTCAGAAAAGGTTTCCTAGTGAAAAAGTTTTTTTGTCTGGAGAAATATGTAGAGCGTCAGGTGCCCACTCAGTCTTTCTCTGCCTTAAGGCAAGATAGCTAATGTTCCTTATTAACTGTTTCTGGCTGTGGGCTTGGTTGTGGATAACACCGTCAACCACTCAACATCTGCTCTGCTTAACAGCTTCCTCTGCAGGCCTGGCTCATGTGCATTACTTTCATAGCACTATCAGGACAGCTCAGAGTGTGAAGGTGCTATACACCGCTTAGCTCACTTCCCTCCCATATGGGAGTAGGTAAAACACATCTATCTCCAGTATACGGTTTATATTTCTCCTGGAGTGCCATTTTTTTTGCATGCAGACAAGGCTGAGGCTGTTGCCTTGAAACCCGAGTGGCGCTGAGATGATTATGCACAACGTGGAGGCATCTCTGCCGCTGTCTTCAATCCTGCCTTCACCCCCTGTTTCGGTGTCCTGGGAGCTACCCAGCGCGCAGTGGCAGCTGCCACTCATCTCCCAGTAATGTTTCCGATGGGAATCAGAGCTTGCCGGCGAGGGCTGCCTCCAGGCACAGGCAACCAGGCTGCTGGAGGGGAAAAAAAGTTTTAGGAGGTACTGGACGGTCAGAGCCAGCACCAGCAATATCCCAAGCTTGTCTTCGCTTCCCTGCTCCCTGACTGTAGGATTAACCTGGGTCTGTTTCCTTGTCCTGTTCCCCGCATTTTCGCAACAGGAATAGATGAAGTCTTGTCTGTTTCTTTTCCTAACAGAAAAATTCAGCAGACACTCCTTTGCTAAAGTTTTGAGACTGAAGTTTTGCTAAAGCAATAACTAAACCTGCTTGGCAGGCATTGCAAGGCAGTGAAAACCCTGCAGTTTGCCATTGCTTAATCTTTTTAACAACTTATTTTCAGGCAGGGGGAGCATGGCCAACTAGCGTGTGCAATGCATGGTGTCAGGTGCCCTCCGCTCTGACCCTGGGTCTGCTATTGATTCTCCTAGGTAAAATATTCCATCCCCTTAAGGTCCCTCTCCCCGATCATGACTCATACTGTTAAAATCATCCATTCATCCACTACCTAAGACAACTAGTCTCTGATTTTTCATTTTGGACTGTACAGTAAAACACAAAGTTGAAAATCCTCATGTGTTGATATAGTCTTCACAATCACACCATTCTCTCGAATGAACTTATATATTTAAGCCAGAAGAGAGCAATCTAACTTAGGAACTTTGTCTTGCTTATGCCTAGACCACCATGGCTGCAGCAATACTGCTACTGCTGCATGAGTTGCTGCTGCTTCTCTGCATTAGTAGAATTGTAGCTGCAAAATGACACTTTTAAAGACACTTAAAAAAAAAAAAAAAAAAAAAGAACACAGCCAGGCTGGTCACTGCTGGTCAAATAATAGTGCCATTTGCAAGAAATGTTAGGATTCAAGGAAACATGCACAGAGATATTTTTAATGTGGCTGCTTGCTGGGAGGAGGGAGGTATATCTGAATACCACAGAGCAGAAATAGGCCAACCCTGAAGGTGAAAAGGTATGAACTTCTATTTGGGGAACATGGTGTGACCAGAGTCACATGAGAAACGAAGCAGTAGTGGATAGAGTCAGTGCAACATCTTCTGCTTCAGCTCACAGGATGTCTGGGACATCAAGGCCAGAATCTGATCCCTTTCTTCAGTGCTGATACCCAACCTGAATAATAAAGGCAGAATCTGGCCATTTTTTGGTGCATTTTTGGGACCCTGCATGTTTCTTGGAAGGCAGCCTGAATGGTTTTAGGTGTTGATGCAAATCGATAGGTCTGCAATTTGCAATCAGAATGAATATTCAAGACTCTGCTGTTCTTTCACCTTGTGTTTTTGACAGCTGATGAAATTACGTGCTGAATAGTTACTGCCTTTCCATTAGCTGTGCCTTTATTGCCTTGGACTGAACTAGCCTTTTAAACAAGGGCTGTTAGCCATTTTCACAATTCTAGATTTTAATCACCACCAGCTTGTAAATTCCTTTTTCAGAGGCTGAATCTGCTGGAAAGATTCTCCAGGAACTGACAGAAGTGTTTTATAGATGCGGCCTCTCTTTTCTTCTGGGGAATTACAACCCTATAAGTCTTCATGTTGTTTGACATTCCAATTTGCAGCTTCGGTGCCACAAGAAATGCCTTGGTTTTCAGCTTAGTGATGAAAGCTGTGATATCATAAGACAGAAAAATGAAGATCTGCAAAGGCCTAGTTAAGCTTTTCCTTTGCTAATGTACACAGCCAACAAGATGAGGAGAAAACATCATTCCAGTTGAGGTATTTAGATTTATATTTAATGATTACCATGAAAACCTTTCCTCGTCTGTGGTGCTTGGCCGCAAGTATTACCAGCTGGCCCGAACAGGGCAGTCCCAGAGTTGTTCTGTGGATGCTGAGGCCAGGCAGAGAAGCCTCACTACTAGCCAGACCTCCTGCAGTTTTAGCCTAAGTAGGGAAGAGGAAGGAAATCACCGGGCTGGGTTTGTTCCTGCCCTTGCAGCCTGCAGGCAGCTGTGGGATGCAGATCTGGTACTGAGCGGTGCCTCTGCACAGGGACTGATGAGCACAGCTCGGCCTCCACGCTGTGAGTCCAGTTCTGCAGGAGGCATCAGCTCCATCACAGAATCACAGAACGTTTGAGGTTGGAAGGGCTCTCTAAGAGATCATCTAGTCCAACCCCCCTGCTCCAGCAGGGACACCTAGAGCACGTGGCACAGGGTGGCATCCAAGCGGGTTTGGAAGATCTCCAGAGAAGGAGACACCGCAACCTCTCTGGGGAACCTGTTCCAGGGCTCTGTCACTCTCACAGTAAAGAAGTTCTTCCTCATATGGAGGTGGAACTTCCTGTGTTTCAACCTACCCGTTACCCCTTGGCCACCACAGGAGAAGAGCCTGGCCCCATCCTCCCTACATTCTCCCCACAAGTACTTGAACATGTTGATCAGATCTCCTCTCAGCCTTCTCTTCTCCAGATTCAATGGGCCCAGCTCGCTTAGGCTTCGCAGCCAGATTCCCAGGCACGGCATTTCATCTTTGCCTACCCAAGTGACTCCCTCACAGACTTGCTATTGTCCTGCAGTGTTGTCATGCCCTGTTAAACACCCTCTGGGGCAGCGCTGCTGCAGTGTGCCCTTTGTACTGTTTGTCCCGTGCCTGCTGGACCGCTGGGGACAATGTATCGCACATGCAGATGCTCTCCTAGCTTGGACTGGGCATTGCAGAGGGAGAGAGGAAAGTGTAAACAGCCTTGTTTACACTCACACAGGGTATGATTCACTACCTGAGCTTATTTTCTCATCTGCTTGCCCGGTCAGCGTCCGCAGACACCGTGTTTTCTGTATAGCAGGAGGTTAGATGACACAGCCCCCTACATCCTGTGGCCATCCGAGGGTTGCTAGTGCACAGCCAGGCAGACCAAAGCCTGATGCTCGCATTAGAGCACGTTCTGCTTTTCTGTCCATAGGGCCTTCCTGAGACCTGAGTGGCTTGGCTAAGAACCATGGTTGCAAAAGAATTCACATCTGCTTTCCTGGCCTGAGGGATTCCCCGTAACTCTATCGTAATGCCTCCTCCTCCCCAGTTCTCTGAAATCCTTATGGACAACTAACCTACAAAGCAGATACATTTAATTGTCAGGGAAAATGAACATTTATGAATAAACTGTTCCCGTGACAGTAGCAAGAGGCCCAAGAGTTGGCCACCTTGGTTTCTTTTCATTTCTCTACATAGGAAAAGTTTGTTTCCTTGATGTAAGTAGGGACAGGAAAACCCTTGTCTCTCCTGCCACAGCCCTGAACCTTTGAGAATCAGCAAGGATGCAGTGATATCCTTCTGTGATTATTTTTATAGAATCATAGAATCATAGAATCATAGAATGCTTAGGGTTGGAAGGGACCTCTAGAGATCATCTAGTCCAACCCCCCTGCATACGCAGGGACACCTAGAGCACGTGGCACAGGACTGCGTCCAAGCGGGTTTTGAAGATCTCCAGAGAAGGAGACTCCACAACCTCTCTGGGCAGCCTGTTCCAGTGCTCTGTCACCCTCACTGTCAAGAAATTTTTCCTTAAGTTCCTATGGAATTTTTGGTGTTTCAGTTTCCGGCCATTTCCTCTAGTCCTATCAGTGGCCACCACTGAAAAGAGACCAAAATATATCTCTATCTTATATCTCTATTATTTTTCCCCAATCACTGGCAATTTACAGCCTTGCATGGAGAATTTGATGCATGGAGACATTCCCTTTCCACCAGGCCTTGAATCCCTTATTTTGGTCTTGCAGAAGCTTTTTGAGGGATTCCAGATTTTTGGCAGTAGGTCTTTGGGACTCTTATGTACAGGGATAGAGCAACTACCTCTTGGTCCTGGCTCTGGTCTGTGTTTCAGAGCTGCCTGAAACCAATCACAGCAGCAGAATCTGCACAGACCGGCCCTTGCAATCCAACATATTGCTTAGCAGAGGGTTTTTCCCAGCAGACAAAGCAAGTTGTAATGCTAGTGAGGGTGGTAAGATCTGGGATGGATGAAGGAAGTGTAACAATGCTGTGCCGTTCTCTCTATCCTCTGCTACCCATACCCACATCTACCAAGTCTGTAAGTGCTAAAAATACCTACTCCCCAGCTGTGACCTTGATTTCTCCATACTACCTTTTTTTTTAATGCCATGCAGAAGATACATCAGGAATAGCCTTAGCAATGAAATGCTAAACAGGCCAAGAGTGAGTATTGATAAAGATATGCTGCTCATATGGGTCATGGGACTCTTTTCCATTTCACACACTCTCTACCTTTGGCTTATGTTGGTGGGGACTGCTGCTTCTCATAAAGCATGAGTTGAAGCAGCAAAGCATTAAAACAGGGATAGCACTTCAGTTCTCTCTCACAAGCTGATGCAGGAAGCAGTATTGCGAGGTAGGACCCCAGGCCCAAAGCTGGTAGCCAAGAACTAACTCTGCCTATGCCACTCACTGCTCTCTTTGCTTCTATTTCTAAAGGGTTTTTGTTTGCTAGTGGTGTTTGATGCACAGAGGAGGTCTCTTTGGACTCTGACGTAGATGGTGATTTATGTACAAGTGCCCAGGTGCTAAATGACCTTGCTCCAGCTTTTGAAGTTTGGTAAATGAATAACCCTTCTCCCTTCTGGGCAGGGCTGCACACTTTGGGCCGTGTTGGGAACAACGATGAAATCCCAGCAGGCTTCTAGGTATTGAGGTGATGTTACAAGAGCCTTTTCCCCTCTGCCAGTGACGCCAAAGACGTCCTTTCCTTCACATCTGCTCCTGAGCACCCACAGGGCTGATTTTCAGTGCTCTTGGTGTCTGCTGAGCAGGCAGCTTCACTGCTTTCTCAGTCCTCATATTTGCAGGCTGGACGTGAAACTATATGCCAATCTGTGGACTCATTACACTGCAAAACTTCAAGGATGAGTGCTTGTTTGAGGAAACAGGGTAGCACTGAGTCTCTTAGACCTAAAAAAGTGTCCTAAAGTCTGAGTCCTAAAAGTCCTAAAGTCCTAAAAAAGAGTAAGAAGATGCTCACTGACGAGAGAGTGCTGCCAGCAAAGCTCGCACTTCCTCTGAGAAGTAGGGAAATTAGGACATCTCTTTCAGGGCAAAGTCCAGGTTTATGCATCCAGGGCTGAATCCAAGACTTTGGATAACTGCACAGTCATTAAGTTCAACACTAGCTGTGTGTACATCTACAAGCGAAGAATTTTTTTCTGCTGCTAAGGGCTCAGTGGGAGACAGGTCTGCCTTTCCAAGTACAAGGAGGCATTTTCACATAGCTCATATGGTCATGGCTTTTCCCTGCTGTTAACTCCCCTGAGGTGCTTTAGGCTGTTCCAGCCCACTGCTGCTCTGCTGTCCTGAGCTGTTGGAGCAGCCTCTTCCCAGGCAATAGACTTTTCCTGTATTGCACAAAGCCAATACCCCACTCTGGTGGGCAGTCGGATGCTTTCTAGGTCAAGGCTTGCTCCTCTAACCAGCGGAGTGAAGGGAAGCTCTGGGTGGTGTGTGGGCACGACAGTGAGCTCTGCATTTAGATGCTGTGTGGCTGCAGGAAGCCAGGCGTTGCCAGGACCTCCTAGGTTGTTGCATAAAAGGGATGCCCGTGCTGAGCTCTGTGAGCTGCTGAATTTACACTGCTTTTGTTGTGCCTATGGGAGTCTTCACTATAAGTGGAGGTAAAACACACAAAGAGATTTTCTTCAAGTGTCTGTCCTGAATATCAGACCTGCTTAATGCAGTGACAAAGGAAGACATCTACTTTCTCTATGTAAAGTTACAGCCACCTGTAGGTCCTTGCGTGTGTCTGGTTTGGAAATGGGGCTGTTGTCACTGGGTTAGTGACAGCCACCTGCACCCAGGTCAGCTCTTGGGAATCTCTGGATACACCAGCAAAAGACAGGATCTAACAAACCGCTTAAGCTCTCATTCTCGAGATCAACTGACTCGCAGTCACTGCAGATCCAGAAAAATGCATGAGCTCTCTGAAAACAAATCATCAGTCTCACACCCTGGCAAAATGCATCTCTTGCATTCATACAGAATGCAAGAATCCTCCACATTCATACAGAAAAGTTTGACTTTCCTGCCCCTGTAGGTCAGGTGGCTTCAGGAACACTAGATTAGTCCCTTGTTGCCATGGGAATGCTGTAAAAGAGAGATTTGCTCTGGAAGATGGAGAGTATTTGCTCTTTACATGGCCAAAATGAGTTGCTTGCCATTCTAAGTACAGGGAAACATTGTGCCACAGGATGACCTCTCAGCCAGGGCTTAGTATTATAAAGTCCCCACCCGCTTTAATTAATAAGTTGTTTAATGCTTCCTTGGCCAAAAAATAGATGACTCACAAGTCTGCATATAAAAAAAAGTGGGTGGATTAAAAAAATAGAAGTTCTGTGATTAAATCCAACACACATCATGGTACAATTTGACATGGCAATTTGAACACATGCGCCTAATTTCACTGTGCTTTTTTCAGTCCCTCCTACTTGGTTGCTCCTAACAGTAGCAATGGGCAGGTTTCTAGATAAACATTGCATAGGAGATGCTTGGGAAGCGCCTGTGCTGAAATGCCTGGGTCTCAGAAAGCTCTACTACAGGCACCATACGTGCCACAGGCTGCTTGGAGCACGTTCAGTGCCAGACTTGCATTATGATAGGGCTCTGGAGTTCAACCTGCAGCACCTGCACATTCAGTCATCATCAGGGATCACCTTCACTCCAACTTTCTTCCCAGCAATCCACACGGTTATGCCGTTCTGTAGCAGCAAGAACAGAAAAACCAGTCTGGAAAAAAAAAAACAGGAGACTTTTCTGTTCTGTCCTTCTGTCCTTCTAACTGTTTTTTTTTTTTTTTTTTTTTTTGTGCAGGTTAATATTCCAGCTCCACAAATGCTTAACCTTAAATGCTTTGGAAACTGAGAAGCAGTCAGCTAAGACTCGCATTTCACTTTTGTTTTCCTTTGTGCTTCTGGCTGAGGCTGCAATCATGGCTGCCAAGTCCACGCAAGAGAGGCTTCACTCACGGTCTGTCTCGCCAGGAACATACACAGTAGCGTCAGGGGGCTCCCAAGAAAGCCAGTTGTGTGAGACTGCCAGCCTTAATTTGGAAAGTTAGCGTTCAGAGAGTTCACACTGACGCCCAGATCTCTCATGCTTTTCCAAACCATAATGCTGAATATTTTGACATTTATCCATTACTAGACAGATGGTCTTGCAGGCTCAGTAAGCCAATTAGGTTAGCCTTACATCACTCTTCTGTGAATAATCCTCATTTTCATGTCTCTTTTGGACTGTTAAGTTCTCTCCCAATTTTGAAGTGTCCTGAAGCTCTCACAGACACATAAACACCTCATGTCAAGGATGAGAGTCATGACAATCTGCTATTGAAGTTGTTCAAAAGTGTCCTGCTTTGAAAAGTCCTTTGCAAGAGGGACTATTATTAAACCTCATCTCTACCCCTTTCTAAGCTTTGAAAGGTCCCCAAAACAGCTCATTTATGTCTGTGGAACTATCAGCTGTCAGTTGTCTGCTGCCACTGTCCACAATGTGCTCCTGGCTGTCAGCTGCCACCCAGAGACCTCCTGATGATCCTTCCATCGCACCAGGTGCACAGCGGCACCGTTACCACCTTGCTGGGTACAGATGTGTCTTGGGACTGAGATGCTGCCAGTGGAGCAGGGCAGCAAGGAGACAGGAGAGAGAGGGGACAGAGTCGTGCTGGGTAAGCTCAGGGGGGCTGAGCTGTGTTGAGTAAGCTCAGGGGCAGGGAGGAACTCTCCAGAAGCCAGAGCAGAAGGTACCAACTGCTGCCATGGCTGCTGAGACCCAGGATGGGCTCCTGTCAGTCCCCAGCTGCCCCTGGGTGAAACAGGGAAAATGCTTTAGACCCTCTGCAAAGCGTTTTGTTTTCTCAGAAATCCCCTGTCAGAAATAAGAAAAAGCCCCTGCTACGCCAGTGGTCTCAGGAGTACCATCTGTTTGGTCCTGCTGTAATAAGCAGAATCTGACACATACCTAACACATGAACCTTGCTTTTCCCAGATAAGAAATGCTTTTCCTATGCAGGAACTTATTTCCCTCTCTGGTAATTGTTGATTGAATATTGAACATTATACATCATAAAGCCTGTGCATCATTTTCTATTAACAATGGTTTTAGCCATGTAATATTAGTCTAGAGAATTAAGAAGCTTTTGGACTTTTGCTTTGCGTCTTTTTGAGCTCTTTGGAGTCTCATACGAACTGTAGTTTTGTAACACATACCTCACTCTGATGTGTTTGGTTCCTATACGCAGTGTCATAGGAAAGAGCAACACTGCCTGCTGTTTGCAACTATTCCCACAAACTTTCTGTTCCGTGTCATCCAAAATTGTTTCTCTCATCAGTGCCAACAGGTGCATATAGATTGTCTGAAAGAAAAGCAACAACATAATCTATACACAGAGAACTCCTTAGGTGCAGAGGGAGGTGTAGAGGAGACCACTGCCTGCCTGGAACCAGCATCTGGGCTGCAGGATGTTTTGGTCTCCTGCCTTAAGAACAGAGTTCCACCGGGATTGCCCGTATGTGTGATGGGAATGTCCTTGTTCTTTGGGAGGGATCTGTGGAGAGCTTGGCCCATCTGCAGGAGCTTGTCTATGCTCAAGCATTGCATTGCTTTAGGCTTCTGCAGCTCAAGTGGTGCTACACCAGAACGCAACTGCACTTAGACCCACAGAAAAACCTTTTCACTGATACAGGTTGGACTGAGGTGGTGCTGACAAGACCTCTCTACATAGTGTCTGGACTCTAAACTCTGGACACTGAACTGTTTTGGTGGAAATGGAAGCTGGTTACACTACTCCAAGTGTTGTACATATGGGTACCCTAAGACTCTGAGAAGTGTCTTAGAAGATGTTTGAGACAGAATGATTTGAACATTTCCTTCTTTGTAACACTGAAATGACTCATTCTCTTTAGCACTTGATTCTGAGGGCAGGAGTGGGATCAGGTGTCAGAAACTGAGCTGAAACAAAGGTTAGGTTGAGGCCCTAGAAAATTTAATGTTGCTGTTGTGGGTGGATAATGACACAGCTTCCACAGACCGACAGCACAGCAGCACAAAACCCAGGCAACAGGGTGACTGCATGAGAGAACTATTAAAATGAGAAAGGCTGTGCTTTGGATTTTTATGTGAAAGATCTAATTACTGGGACTTAAATCCTGCCAGTGCAGCTACTTCAAATGGTTAAGAGCTGCTCGCTCCCAGCAGAGAGGCACATTCCCAGATTGTTTTGGACAAAGCGTTTAAGGATCTGATCTTTATCCTATCTCCAAAAGCCAAACCTGTCTTATGACAACAGCTTGTGCAGATCAGCATTGCGCTAGAAACAGCTACTTTGCAGAAGGTGATTTCTTGACTCGGCCGAAAGATTTTGACCTAAGTCTTGCTGTTGCAGTTGCAAGGGACGGGGGAATGCCAGGAAGTGCTAAATGTCACACCATGGTGTAACACTGGATGCAATTCCAAGAAAAAAAAAGTCTGTTTTTTCTTAGAATGGATATGAGTCAAGCCTTGTTAGTTCAGCAACGCTGTAAGTACATCATAGGTGTTAGTGAGCTCTTACGCTAATAGAATTTTAGCTCTTGAAGGCTAATAGGACAGAAATTGAATACATACTATGCTGTGTCATGCTTTGGGTTGCTAAAAACAGTTCTGGCCTTGTTTCAAATGTCTGCTTGCTGTGCAAAACCCAGGGTTGCCTGCATGATGCAGTAATCTCCCTGGCTTGAAGAACTTGCCCTGCTTTGTTTTGCTTACCTACCCCACTGCAAAATACGCTCCCTTCGCAGGGGAAGAAGCAAGAAGCCTTCCTGAGAGCCACCAAGGCAACTGCATGGCACAAGTTCTCTTCCTTTCGCCTTCAGATGTAGGATTTTACATATAGCCGCATCTTGGCTTTGCACCCAGTGGAACAGAGGCTCCTGGGCGGCTCTAGCCCAGAGGGCTGCAGCGTTTCACCCCCAGCGCCGCTGTGCTCTGCCTCACAGGGAGCTGTGCTCCCCGAGGCTGGGATATGAACCTAGACACACACAACCTGGCGGAGCAACCTCCTGTGCAGAGATCCTCATCTCAACAGACACATGGTCTTTCCCTGTTTCATTGGAGTTGGGAAGCCACAAATTTGGTTAAAACTGAAATAATCCTTTCTTAAACTGCAGACAGACAGGCCCTTCACTTTTCCCAGGTCAGTTCGCTGGATTTCATCAAGCTCTCCAGACTTGTGTGGAAATATTTTTCCCATCGGCCACGGAATTACAGAAATGAGGGAACACCTAAAGGGCTCTGGTGAACTTCACCTTCATAGGCTGACATGAGGTCAAGCATATCTTGTCTACCTGAAATCTCTCCTCAGTGCCAAGAAGTCCACACCAGTACAAGTACACAAGCTTTGCTGAAAAATAACCCACATTTCCCTTGCAGCAAAGATGATTTCGTTTTTCCTTTCCTCCAGTCTACCTGGGGAACAATGGAGAGTTTAATGGAAAGCACCGATTATTTCCCCTTTAAATTTCCCTTTTTCCTGACTAAACAGTTCTGGGTTCTGAACCTTTGTCTGTAGGTGATACTTCTGAATTTTTTCATCATCCTGGCCACTTCCTTTTATCCTCCATTTAATCTATTATCTTTCTCATTCACTTGCAATGGTCCAGTTGAGGCTTCTTCAGCGCGGGCCAGAACGGAATAATTATATTGCATCTTGCAGAAAATCTTATATTGTTCACTCATCTTTATCTTCTGATCCATTATAAACTTGAGGACCTCTGGTTTTCTGATGCCACCTGGTTTGTTCTTCATTTACATCTCTGCCTTTAGTTCATCCATGTTAAGCTCAATATTTTGCATGTGTATTTGCTGAATTAATTTACTGAATTAAATTTTGCAGAGTTTGGTTCATTGTTCCAATTTTTCAATATTCTTGAGCTCTGAATTTATGTACTGGAATGGTTTTGGTGACAGCAATTTTTTAAAGTACTTGTTCATCACCCAAATTGTTAATAAAAATATGAAGTGTTGTTTCTCAAGTTTGGTTTGCCAGTTATCATAAAACCTTTAAGAACAGTTACATGATATACCTTGCTCTATAAATGAAAAACAAACACTTCTGCAGAAATAGACTATAGTATAGAGGGGAGTTCACAGAAATTTCTGTTCAGATATAAGCATTAATGGCAATCAAAAATGGCAGCATTGCATTGCTTGGGCAGAGTTTGCCGAGCATATATTGTCTTACGTGCATGCATGACATGCTACCCACAGCATATCTGGCACCCTCCAGAAAAGCCTGCCTGGCATTGATTTTTTCTTTTTTTTTGTCCTCTGTCAAGCCAATTTTAAATGCCAACACTTAAGATTTTAGTGGAAGGACTAGGTAAAAGGATGAGACTTCTCCAAACACAAGGAGTGATTTAAAAGGACCTAATCTCACATACCAGTGGATTACCTTTAAAATGCTCAGAAGATGTGTTTGTTACATTTGAACATACTCTTAGAGACCTTTTTTATTCTGACTGATGAATAGTGTTCAAATTATCCTGCTGTTTTGTTAATATGGTGCTGTGTGGTTAGTGTTTGAAGTGGTTGGACAGCAGAGTGGAAAACTGCCTCTAACTTCTTGGACTGCTGCACTTGAACTGGGTGAAACTTGGTGAGCGAGGCCTGGGCTGGTAGCAAGTGAACATGCTCATCTTGGAGAACTTCCTAGGGTGTGAGGAAATTGGGGCACTAAGCTTGGGGCATCTCTCAGCAGACCCTGGACCTGTAGTAGAGCAAAGAATGGACTGATAGGCCCGTTCCAAGGTAAAAGAAAAAAGTATACATTGTGGCATGTGCAAAGTGAAAAAAAAATGTGCTAGCCTGAACTCTCAGCCATCACTTTATAACTGTGAAGGGCAATACTGCAAATTCCTTTAATGGCAGATGGTGTGTGACTCTTGTTTTGGCCCCTAAGGTGGGTTATTCACTGTGTGCTTCCCTGTGCTATTGTGGGGAGCTGCAGATGTGTGAATGGTTTGTCATCACAGCTCATGGAGGAGCAGGTGACAGGTAACTGTTGTTTGCCCAATCTCCCTGGATGTGCCCAGGGGAGAATTTGCAAGTCTGCTAATCTGCAAACAGGTGCTTGCTGAAAAATGAATTTGCAAGAGCTGTTTTCATCCTGCAATGTCCAAGGTCACTGATTGCTCTGGTCTGCTGAAAGGTCTTTCCATCTCAAAGTCAAGAACTCATCCTTTGCCTCAGTGTAGCAGCTTTATATTTGTAAGTAGGCTGTTAATTTTGGCTTGTAGCCATGGTCCCAAATTGAATAAAACAGGTATGGAAAAGACCCCAAGAGAAAAATAATAGCTAGGTATAGGCTTTTATTTGAAATACGGCATCAATGTACTTCACCTTGTGAAACGTGGCTTCTGTTCGTATAACAATATATCAGGAAACTATAGGAAAAGAAATTGTAATTTTCAATAACAAATAACAAAGGTTTCGGGCATTCAGTTCTGTAAAATCCTTGAAAAATTATGTAAGTAAAAATTCTCTTTCAAAGTAATAATCTATCCTTTCTGCTGAGGATCTTCAGACTATTTCAAGATGCTAGTATGTCTCTGATGTAGTAGTAGTTCTATATCTCAGTTTGATGGTAATAAGATAAACTGGTTTGTGGGTGACCAGCCAGAAGTCATAAGTGATTTTTTTTTCTTTTGCATAGGAACAGAAAGCTGTCTGCTTTGGAAGGGATTTAAGCCATCATATTTTAGGCTTTAAATCAGAGCAGATTCAAATTAGAAGCACCTGATTAAATTCACTCCAGAATTCCCAGGGGCTGGAGGATGAATGTCTGAACCATTATGATTTATTTTAGAGAAACACTCTTTGTAGCTCAGGAAAGAACAGCTGTAGCATCCATCTTTAAAAATGGGAAAGAAAGAGATCCTGGGGATTTCAGATCAGATAGTATCTCCTTCAGCTCTTGAAAAGACATTTATGAAACAGTCATTTTACAGGGGACTGCAGGACAATATGGAAACAAGACACAATCAGCACAGGTGATTTAAAATCTCTTCTTGCACTTTTTCTATTTATTTCACATGAAGGTCCCCTTGAAACGTGAGCGGAGCATCGTCATGCTGGCAGGCTGAACCTGCTCCCACTGCTCCATTCAATGCAGCAAAACCTCCCTGGCCTCAAGGCACTCAGCAGAGATTATGGACAGGCCAAGTCTCCTGGACCTGTGGCTTCTGCAGCGTTTAGGTTCAGAAAACTCCGTCCAGCTTGTTTAGATAGGAAAATGATTCTGGACTCAGGTAGGGGTTGCGCTTAAACAATTTTAACTGATATGGTATAATTTCCAATGTAGATTTTCCCCCTTCTGCGCTTATATTGGAAATGCTCTGCTGGTTGTTTGCCCTTGGCAGGATCCTCAAAGTAACTCTGTTTTTATTATGTTTCTTGCTGCACATTTCCATGCTGAAGATTTGTCCTGGTTCCAGCACTGTGTGTGGGAAAAGGCTTTCTCTGAGGACAGACTGGGTTGTCACAAATAGCGAGAATGACACTTTGCGTTGCAGAAGAAACTGCTCTTATGCAAACTGTAGCTTCTACTCCAGTAGGTGCTAATGCTGCACTGCTGCAATGGTGTTCAGAACCGAGGGAAATCCCCAACTGAAGAAGAGATATTTAAAAATTTCTACTACAGAATGGGACATCTGTCCGTGGCCAGAGATACAAACCACACAGTGTCATGTCTGATCTTATATGGAGCCAAGAAATGTGAGTGCTCAGTAAAAGTGCAGGTAAGCTTGGTGCTGATTAGTCATCTGCAGAACATTAAAAAAAGATACTAAGAAATGCTAAAAGCCCCCCCAAACTGGCGACATCATTTATTTGAAATACAGTGTTTTGTGCCTTGCAAAATGTGTTAAAATGTAGCAATACAGAATAAGCCACTTGAAATATTTTATCATAATAAAAAAATCGCAGGAAATGAGGCAATGAAAGTCTGGGGAGGGACAGAGATCAAACTTTGTGGAATGTTTTATCCAAAAGCCATCAAAAAGTCATAGCACCCAAGCCAGCATATGTGTCAGAGACTCAGCTCTGTCCCTCTCTAAAAATGCTGCCTTGGGAGAGAGTTTTAGTGCCACAGGAAATGCATGGAATTTGCATATTTTTGCATTTGCAGCTTCAGCACATCACGTGGTATGTGTCCCTCTCTGTCCTTTATGTGTCCTTTAGTTTATGCACCTGGTGCAGCAACAACCTTCATATGTTAGTCAGGGGCATCTGACTGGTATTGGCCAACTTCAAAAGCCGTCTTTTCAGAGTGAGGTTCCTGTGGAATAAGGTTGTGAGCCTGAAGCATCCCAAATTTCCAGTAATTCTGCATGGAAGTTGATTTCAGATGAACCAAGGCTGCCTATGGCAGTCTCAGAGCAGCTCTTCTGCTCCACAGCAGACTGCAGGAAACCCTGATTCTTCTTCCATCTTGTCTCATAGGTCGTGGTGAAAAATCACATTTGCTGATTTTGTCAACTCGAAGGGGTTCTTTTGCTTTCAGGGAACTTCAGTGGTGATAGAGGAGTAAAAGATTTACAGACAGGACTTGATCCAAAGATCACTGAAGTCAATGGAGAGTCTAACAGGGTTTGCATTCAGGCCCATAACTGCATTCTGAATGATTTCCAGTTAAACATATAAAATAAACATTTTTTTTTCAAACCATCTTCTTATAACTGTTCTAATTCTGACAGTTGGCTTTAGAAACAAGAGACCTTTTAGCTGTCCCCCATTATCATATAAATCTCTTCCATAAACTTTGAAAGAATTCAGCTTGAAAGTTTCTCTTCAAAGAAATGGTATTTTTTTGCCTTTCTGAGAGATTTTCATTGCTTTAGAGGTAAGAAACCTTCTAATTTTCTGTCTAAATATATTTTCAGGTGGTCTGTACTTACTTGTTCTCATGCCAACACCATGCTTTAGGTTAAATTGATCCTTTCCTCCTCTGTTTGCTTCCACCCTGCCATATTTATAGAGAGCAGTTACAGACCTTCTTAGCCTCCGGTTTCCTATGCTGAGTAAGGCAAGCTCTCCAGTTTCTGATACCTTTCCTATGGCTTTTTTCTTTTTTGTTGTTGAAGGAGACATGCTGTAGTCTCCTATACAATGTTCATACTACTGTATTTTTGATGGAGGCCATTCAATCTCTGGTTCAAGTGCATCAGACTGAGTTTTCCCTTCCCCTCAGACACTGTTGTTCCCAGTTCTGTGTGCTCATTCTCACTTTGTCACTTTGCTTTTATCCGCACTGATTAACCATGGCATTCTGGCTAACACATGGGCAAAGCATTATTTTTCCTTTCAAGATATGCCTAAATTACCCTCAGATGTTACTCCACAGCCTTTCTTTCCCTTTTGTGCCTTTTATTTGCAAGATCTGACTGCTGTGCAGTGTTCTGGGCTCTGTGCATCCTTTCTTGCATTCCAGGGAGAGTCTCTGCTTCTTCCAAACACCCTTTGAAACCAACTATTTTTTTTCAATTGCCAGGCTGTTCTTCAGATATTTTGGCAAGCAGTTCAAAGCCCAAGAATCTGAAAGGTATAGTTGTCCATTCAACAGCGTGTTTAAATCATCAGGAATGTGCCATGTTTATTTTCCTTGCTTCTATAGCACCTTACAGCCATCCACAAACATGTGCACAAGAGCAATGCCAGATCACGACGATGACATTCATCTTGTCCATCATTACTCTGTCCCTGTTTGCCATCATGTTGCTTGTGTGCCAGCCCAAGGGTATTTCTGGCTTGCCTTAGTGTGAACTGTTTGTTTTTCACTTGTGTCAGTCATTTCACTTGTGTCAGATCTCGAAGGGAAGGGCTCTGGAGCGGACGCTCGTCCCGGAGCTCCTTGTCTAGAGGCGAACAACAGAGCGAGAGGCAGCCCCAGCGCCGACCCCCGTGCGGGCAGTGCTGAGCTCCCGGCCAGAGGCGGCTCTGACTCAGCGCGGGCGGAGCCGGCAGGGCAGGCGGGAATTCAAAAGCTGCCCCCAGGGAGCGCGAGCGACCAGGAGCGCGGCGAACAGAGCGGGCAAAAAGAGCGTGGCGCGGCAGTTAGCGCGGCAGTTTGCGCAGGCAGGAGGTGCGGGCAGGGGTCAGGGAGTAAGGGTCAGGTAAAGACATGGTCTCCACTCGGCAGAGAGCTTCCGCCAGGAAGACTGTGGCGACCCAGACTGAACCGCCACAGAAACATGCAGCGGTCCAGGCTGCTGGCTGCGGGGAATGCCTGGGCCTCTCCATGTTACCGGGGAGTGGCGAAAGCACAGCCTGCCTTAGGTGTGAGCAGGTGGATGACCTGCTCAGCCTGGTGGCGGAGCTAAAGGAGGAGGTAGAACGACTGAGGGCCATCAGGGAATGCGAAAGGGAAATCGACTGGTGGAGCTGCATCCTGCAGTCTTCCCAGGAAAGCTACCCTCAGAACTCCCCAATTCAGTCAGAAAGTCCAGTGCCCTCTTGCCCTACGGTAGAGGGGGTGGACTTAACAGTTTCCAGGGACGACCAACAATGGAAACGGGTCCCCACTCGAGGTGGCAGAAGATCCCCTCCACAGCCCACCTCACCTCCACCGGTGACCACGTTCAACAGGTACGAGGCCCTGGAACATGTGAATCAGATAGAGGAGGCCTTGAACCAAGGCCCGTCTAAGGGGATCTCTACACAGGGGCAGTCTAATCCATGCAGCAAGGCTGCTCCCCCTAAAGTGAAAAGGAGCACCCGGAAGAAGCGGCGGGTGATCGTCGTGGGTGACTCCACGCTGCAGGGCACGGAGGCACCGATATGTAGACCGGACCCCTCATCCAGAGAGGTCTGCTGCTTACCTGGGGCCAAAATAAAGGATATCACAGAAAGGCTCCCAAGAATTGTTCAGGAGTCGGACTATTATCCTCTACTATTGATTCATGTGGGTGCTAATGATGCCATGGGGAAAATGAGGGACGTCAAGCAAGACTTCAGAGCCCTAGGGATGGCCATCAAAGGTACAGGTGCCCAGGTGGTGTTCTCCTCCATTCTGCCAACGAGGGGAATGGACTCAAGGAGGAGAAGGCGAATATGGCAGCTTAACAACTGGCTGCGCCGCTGGACCTGGCAACAGGGTTTCGGCTTCTACGACCATGGGTCTCTGTTTGATGACCAACAGCTAGTGGGGAACGATGGTACTCATCTTAGCAAGAGGGGCACACGTCTCTTTGCAAAAAGGCTGGCCAACCTGGTTAGGAGGGCTTTAAACTAGGCAAGAAGGGGGAAGGGGAGTGGCACACTGACGCGGCAAGCAGTACCGCACAGCCCAGGTCAGATGGCATCCAGCGGGAGTATGGTAGTGGGGAAGTGAGGATAGGAAATGATCACAGAGGGTCCTCTTTCACCCCTCCTGGGAAACCTGTGGCCTCTGTTGCTTCCCTGAAATGCCTGTATACCAATGCGCGAAGCATGGGGAATAAGCAGGATGAACTGGAGATCTGTGTGCGGTCCCAGCGTCATGATCTCATTGGAATCACAGAGACGTGGTGGGATAGCTCGCACGACTGGAGCGCTGCCATGGAAGGCTATGTGCTCTTTAGGAAGGACAGGCTGGGAAGGCGAGGTGGTGGAGTTGCTCTTTATGTGAGAGAGCAACTGGAATGCATGGAGCTCAACCTGGGAGTCGAGGATGAGCGAGTTGAGAGCTTGTGGGTAAGGATTAGAGGGCAGGCTAATGTGGGAGACACTGTGGTGGGTGTCTGCTACCGGCCACCTGACCAAGACGAGGAGGTTGATGAGGCCTTCTATAGGCAGCTGGATGTTGCCTCACGGTCACAGGCCCTGGTTCTCATGGGGGACTTCAACTACCCCGACATCAACTGGGAGGACAACACAGCCAGGCATAAGCAGTCCTGGAGGTTCCTGCAGAGCGTCGACGATAACTTTTTGACGCAGGTTGTGGAGGAGCCGACGAGGAGAGGTGGGCTACTGGACCTCGTGCTATCAAATAGGGAGGGCCTAGTAGGAGATGTGAAGGTGGGGGGTAGCCTCGGCTGCAGTGACCATGAGTTGGTGGAGTTCAGGATTCAACGAGGAGGAGGAAGGGCTGTAAGTAGCCTTGCGACGATGGACTTCAGGAGGGCCAACTTTAGCCTCTTCAGAGACCTCCTCGGTAGAATCCCATGGGCTAGTGCTCTAGAAGGCAGGGGGGCCCAAGAGAGCTGGTTAGTTTTCAAGCGGCACTTTCTCCACGTCCAGCAACAGTGCATCCCTGTGTGTAGGAAGGGAGGCAGAGGGGGCAGGTGACCTGCGTGGATGAGCCGGGAGCTTGTGGCAATGCTCAAGCAGAAGGCAGCGGTATACAGAATGTGGAAAAAAGGACAGGCCCCCTGGGAGAAATACAGGAACGTAGTCAGGGAGTGCAGAGATGCGACAAGGAAAGCTAAGGCACGTCTGGAAGGCAAGCTGGCAAGGGACGTTAAAAATAACAAAAAAAAATTCTTCAAATACATTAACAGCAAAAGGAAGATCAGGGAAAACGTGGGTCCGCTGGAGGACGGGATGGGCACCTTGGTTACAAATAACACAGAAAAAGCAGAGTTGCTCAATGCCTTCTTTGCTTCGGTGTTTACCAAGGGCAGCCCTTTAGAGCCCCAGGCCCTAGAGGCAAGAGAAGAAGCTGGTGGAGAGGAAGACTTGCCCTGGGTAGAGGAAGATTGGGTCAGAGAGCACCTAAGGAACCTCGATACCCACAAATCCATGGGCCCTGATGGGATGCACCCCAGAGTGCTGCGGGAGCTGGCAGATGCCATAGCTAAGCCGCTCTCCATCATCTTTGAAAGATCCTGGAGAACGGGGGAGGTGCCGGAAGACTGGAAGAAGGCCAATGTCACGCCAGTCTTCAAAAAAGGCAAGAAGGAGGACCCAGGCAACTACAGGCCAGTCAGCCTCACCTCCGTCCCCGGAAAAGTGATGGAACGGCTCATACTGGCCGTTGTCTCCAGGCACATGGAGGACAAGAAGGTGCTCAAGAGTAGTCAGCATGGATTCACCAAGGGAAAATCTTGCCTGACTAACCTGATAGCCTTCTATGATGAAATGACCGGCTGGATAGACGAGGGGAGAGCGGTGGATGTCGTCTATCTCGACTTCACCAAGGCTTTTGACACCGTCCCTCACAACATCCTCCTGGGCAAGCTCCGGAAGTGTGGGATAGATGAGTGGACAGTGAGATGGATTAGGAACTGGCTGGATGGCAGGGCCCAGAGAGTGGTGATCAGTGGTGCAGAGTCTAGTTGGAGGCCTGTGGCTAGTGGGGTCCCCCAGGGGTCAGTCCTTGGTCCAGTCCTGTTCAATTTATTCATCAATGACCTGGATGAAGGCACAGAGTGCTCCCTCAGCAAGTTTGCTGATGATACCAAACTGGGAGGAGTAGCCGATACCCCAGAGGGCTGTGCTGCCATCCAGAGGGACCTGGACAGACTGGACAACTGGGCGGTGAAAAGCCTCATGCAATTCAACAAGGCCAAGTGCAAGGTCCTGCACCTGGGGAGGAATAACCCCAGACACCAGTACAGGCTGGGGACCGACCTTCTGGAGAGCAGCTCTGCGGAGAAAGACCTGGGTGTCATGGTGGACGACAAGTTGACCATGAGGAAGCAGTGTGCCCTCGTGGCCAAGAAGGCCAATGGGATCCTGGGCTGCATTAAGAAGAGCATCTCTAGCAGGTCGAGGGAGGTGATCCTGCCCCTCTACTCAGCCCTGGTGAGGCCGCATCTGGAGTACTGTGTCCAGTTCTGGGCTCCACAGTACAAGAGGGATGTGGAGCTGCTGGAGAGAGTCCAGCGCAGGGCCACAAGGATGATCAGGGGCCTGGAACATCTGCCCTATGAGGAGAGGCTGAGGGAGCTGGGCCTGTTCAGCCTGGAGAAGAGAAGGCTGAGAGGGGACCTAATCAGTGTCTATAAGTGCCTCAAGGGAGGGAGGGAAGAGGATGGTGCTGGTCTCTTTTCAGTGGTGGCCACTGATAGGACTAGAGGAAATGGCCGGAAACTGAAACATCAAAAATTCCATAGGAACTTAAGGAAAAATTTCTTAACAGTGAGGGTGACAGAGCACTGGAACAGGCTGCCCAGAGAGGTTGTGGAGTCTCCTTCTCTGGAGATCTTCAAAACCCGCTTGGATGCAGTCCTGTGCCACGTGCTCTAGGTGTCCCTGCGTATGCAGGGGGGTTGGACTAGATGATCTCTAGAGGTCCCTTCCAACCCTAAGCATTCTATGATTCTATGATTCTATGATTCTATGATCCAGAAACAAGCTGGTTTTTTTCTGATTGAAGTGACATTTCTGGAGGCAGGGGAGGATTTTGTGAGAAAAATCATTTATATTTTTGTAAGCAACCACGGTGAAGTTTTCTGAGCTCCAGGACAACCTCTTGGCTTTAGCACACTTTTGTTTCCTTATCCCACAACCACTTTGGAAAAAGATAGTATAATATTAGCTGACCCTGTTACTGATTCGCATTCAGCTATTCCTTGTGTTTCTGTGGACTACTACTGACATAGGTCTGCCTCTGGGAAAGAGGAGACTAATATCACTTTGAGAGCTGTCTGGAGTAGCACAGGAGATTTAGACTCTGGAATACGGAAAAAGACTTAGGACTCTAGGATTTGGGGAAAAAAAAATTACACCAGGTAACTGGACTTGGATTTCCTCCTTTTTAATGTGTATATAAGGAACTGAGGTCTACAAACTTCATCCATGTCTGTTTATATACAGTGTATCCTTCTATCAGAGAGTGCAGAAAACTAATCTGAAATGTTAGATTTCTCTTTTGGTGATCTGCTTTGCTTTATAAAGAATAACATTCTGTTGCTCCTTGTGTTTATTTTTTTTCTCTTTTTTTTTTTTTTCTTCATAATAGTTTAATGGCTACACAGATCTCACACCTGCCTAAGAAGATCTGTGACCTGGGAGGGCCTGAGGTTGGAATCATGCAAGTGTTCACACACATCAGCTGGCAGGCCCACATTGCTGTGCTCCATGCTGTACAGAGTGAGGTCCAGCTCTGAGCTTAGCTGTGTCTGGGAAGCTCTGCTTCTGCACGCTGGCCTGCAGTGGTTTGCAGAGCACTGCCGGCAGCCTGAGTTGCTTCTCAAGTTTGTTTTTCTGGACATGACTCCACATGGGTATATCTGCTCAGATTTGAGGCCTTTGAACTGCACTCCCCACAGCATTCCCCCTCAGCCCCTGATTGCAGGAACCACATCGTGCTTGCTCTCACGTGGACCACTTCTGCCTCCTGGGCAGGTGCACCGTGTTTCTCCTGCCCCTGCTGCCACTTGGCTCTTTGTATGGAGAGCAGTTTTCAGCCACAGGGATCTATAGGTCCCCTCCTTGTCATGTCCTTCCTCCCCAAGGCACCAGTTAAACCAGGCCCCTATCAGGGCCAGGCTCATCTCTATCCTGACCATCCTGGATGAGGGGATTGAGTGAAGCCTCAGCAAATTTGCAGATGACGCCAAGCTGGGAGGAAGAGGTGATCTGCTCAGGTCGGAAGGCTCTGCAGAGGGATCTGGACAGGCTGGATCGATGGGCTGAGACCAACCGTAGGAGGTTCAACAAGGCCAAGCGCCGGGTGCTGTGCTTTGGTCACAACAACCCCATGCAGCGTTACAGGCTTGGGGCAGAGTGGCTGGAGAGCTGTGTGGCAGAAGAGCATCTGGGAGTGTTGGTTGACAGCTGGCTGGACATGAGCCAGCAGTGTGCCCAGGTGGCCAAGAAGGCTAACGGCATTCTGGCTTGTACCAGGAACAGTGTGGCCAGCAGGATAAGGGAAGTGATTGTGCCTCTATATTCAGCACTGGTGAGGCTGCAACTCGAATACTATGTTGTTTTGGGTCCTTCACTACAAGAAGGCCCAGAGAAGGCCTAAAGAAGGCCTTCTTGTTGACATTGAGGTGCTGTACAAAGACACTGAGGTGTTGTAGTGTGTCCAAATGTGGGCAACGAAGCTGGTGAAGGGGCTGGAGCACGGACCTTGCAAGGAGCGGCTGAAGGAGTTCAGATCATTTAGTCTGAAGGAGGTTCATCGGTGACCTTATTGCTCTCGACAACTACCTGAAAGGAGGTTGTAGTGAGGTGGGTGTGCATCTCTTCTCCAAAATAACTACCGAAAATCAGACAAGAGGACATGGCCTCAACTTGCGCCAGGGGATGTTCAGGTTAGATATTAGGAAAAATTTCTACACAGAAAGAGTAGTTGAGCACTGGGACAGGCTGCCCAAGGAAGTGGTGGAGTCACCATCCCTGGCAGTGTTCAAGGAACGTATAGACAAGGCGCTTAGGGACATGGCTTAATAGGCATGGTGTTGAAGGGCTTATGGTTGGACTTGATGATCTTGAAGATCTTTTCCAACCATGATTCTATGATTCTACATTCATGGCCTCCTCAGATCCTCAGCAAACACCTGGGATTATTTGTCCCTTTAGAGTTACCAGGAGACCGACAGCACAAGCCCAGATTCTCTGTCGAGGACAGGAAATACTCAGGAACTATACAGTGCATACTTTGCGAACATCCAGGAATCTCTCCCTTTGTTCAGGGACAATGCTTGCCCTTCCTTTGGCTATTGGATCCAAGGCTGACAGCGAAAAACTTCCAAAAACAGGTGAGAAGAATTATCCTAAAAGAAGAGTTTCACACCCTGCTTTTTTTTCTATTGCTTCTGTATGGCCTCCTCTGGCCTCCCTGAGTCAGCAGCCACCCAGTGCGAGGGAACCCATGAAAGTTTTGCCACTGCCCTGGCTCCACCAACCCTCACTGTTGCCAACCCTTTACTTCTGGATCAAGCTCACTTCCTCCTCCTCTTCCTCAGCATTTGGTTCCCCTCAGCATCTGCTCTGCTCAAAGGCAAGTAAAGGGGGAAGATGAAGCACTTTCAGCATGGCCCCTGCTTCCTCCCACTCAAAGAGGTCCTCGCCAGCCCCAGAGCTCGGGGATCCCAGCAATTTCAGGAAGCCTCCATGACACCTGCACAACTTCCTGCAATGCCAAGGCAGATATTTTGGAGGAGATGGGCGCCCTCAGTCCCACAGAAAGGAGAGGTCGTGCCCTTAAAAGCACTTGGCTGCTCTCCCAGGAATGCTGCCTGTTGGGAGAGAGGGTGGTCTGCACGGGTGGAAAATCAGCTACTGGGCCTTCATCCTCTCCGGCCCCATAGTGGTCACCGAGCCTCATCGTACTCCCCCACTTGCTACCTGTGGGGAACTGCACAGTGCTCACACCAGAAAGGAGCTGTTGTGTGCAGAGGATCTCCAGGCAGCAGGGAAGTCCATTAGAAAAAACAGCAAGAACGGGGAAGTAGGAGCCTGTGGAAGCAGGAAGCCTCCCCAGCTCCACACTGCCCTCGATCTCTGTGGAGCCCATGAGAAGGCCACGTGCAGGCACCCTCTAGCAGGCGATCAGTCCCAGGCTCCTGCCCTCAGAGATGTGGAAGGACATCCCTGTCCTCTCAGCTCAGGCTGCCAACACACGTACCCAAATTGCCCATCAATGAAGATGGAGGAGTGGGCAGGGATGGCGCCCCTGCTCCCTCACAAGGAAGAGACCCTGCACACTTATTTCAATGCACAGAACTTTATTGCTCCTGCTCCCTGGTGGGGCCTGGCTGGGAGCTGCTCTCGCTGGGCCCCGCTCCAGCTGGGCAGCTGCAAGGGGAAGAGCCCGGTCAGCCAGGGCTGGGGGTCGGGGTGCCAGGAATGGGGCTGCTCTCTGTGCTCCGAACCAGCAGCCCCGGGGTCGCTCCCCAAAGACGCCAGGAGGCAGCGTCGCTGTGTGCCCAGGGGGCTGCTCCCACCCTGCCTCTGCCCCTCGCTGTGCCCGGCCTCACTGCCACGGTGTCCCCATAGCACCCGTCACTGCCATCGGGACAGTCTCAGCTGAGATCCCACCGAGCCCTTCCCCGTCACCTCTCCCAAACGGGCCCTGACAGCCCCTTCCCACCAGCAGCCTGGGCAAGACCCCAGCCCCGCAGACCCCTGCTCCCAGCCCCGCTCACTCAGCGAGCACAGCACCGTCACACTGGCTTGTCACTCTCACATGCTGGTGCTCTCTCGAGAGCCCTGTGGGGGCTGTCACCCTACTGTCATCCAGTCCTCCTGGCTTGTGGACACTCGTCCACACCTTGTTCTTACCAGATTAGGCTGTGATTGTTTCTAGAACCTTGTCGCAGGCTTTCTCAAAGCACGGCAGGATGAGGAGGAGCCCACAGCAGATGTTGTTTGGCAGAGGTGGTGTCTCTGTCCGCAGTGTCCTGTGCCGGGGAGCCACATGTGAGGACAGGGACCTGGAGGGGCTCGGAGGTAGCCGAGACTCCTCCCTCCCAGCTCTCAACAAGGAGGTTGAGCAAGGATGGACGCCTTTTCCCTGCTTGGTGAGAGCATCCCTTTTCACCTGCCCTTGCTGCCTCTTGCCTTTGTCCTGAGATAGGTGCCTGTGTCCTGCTCCTCTTTTGCCCAGGTCTTCAGCATCGGATGGAGGTGAGGTCTGCAAGCCTTCACTGACAGACAGTGCCGGTCTGTGGCGCCGAACTTTACCGCACTTGCGGCAGATTTTCCTGGAGCCGTCTTTGTGCTTGGGAGTTCCCTTGTCCTTCCCCTGCTCTGGCAGCTCCTCAGTTAATACCTGCCCCGGAGTCATTTGCACCTGAAGGACAGGACTCCTTGGGCCGTCTCCATCGCTGTCCATATTGATATTGATATTGATACTGATGGGCAAGGCAGATGGTGTGGGCACGTCCTGCACTGATTCCTGTCCTCGGCAGCGAGGACAACTTGCAGCCACATGTCTGCAGCACTCTAAGCTGATGGGCTCCCCTCCTGTCACGTCCTGCTTTGGAGCCCCAGCCTTGCCTGGGAGCCACCCCAACATCTCTTCCAGCCGGTTGTTGTATGCCTTGTGAACAGCTTGGCTGGCCTTGTGGGAATCAATGAGGTCTGTCAGGAGCCCTTCGTGCTCGGGAATTGGGTGTCCCATCCGTGCATGGTCTGGAGATGGTGGCAGAGGTGATGGTCTCTCCTCCATGTGCTTTCTCTTTTGGGAACACTTTCTTGGAGGAGGTCTCCTGGGTTCTGGTGTCCCCATGTCATCACTAGAGCTGCTCCAGCCTGCATGTTTCTGGCCCTTTCTTTTGTGGGAGCCCCTCTTCTTAAATGGCAGCTCTGGTGTCCCCACGTTCTTCCTGGACCTGCTCTTACAGGCAGGGCACTGCTTTTGCCTGTGGACACTCTTCGTAGTTGCCATCTCTTGTGTCCTCATGTCCTTCCTGGACCTGCTGCAGCTCTCACGGGCCTGGTGCTGTTTTTGCTGGGGGACACTCTTCTTTGATGGCAGCTCTGGTGTCCTCGTGTCCTCACTGGAGCGGCTCCAGCTCTCAGACAATGGCCATGATGGCCCCTGCTCATCTCGCTTGCTCTGCAGCAGTGTCTGCTCTGCCTGGCGGCGAGGGCAGGGGACGTGCCCATCACCTCGCGTCACAGCACCGTGGACCTTCTTGCTGCTGGCCAGCACGTTCTCTGCAAAGTCCAGTAGGCGGCTGGCTATTCCCCCAGGCTTTCTTTTCCAAACTGGGATGTCCTTCACCTTCCTGAGCATGGCTTTTGCTTGTCTTAGGAAAGCACGTGCAGCAGAGCGCGCTGGAACCAGCTGCCATGTCAGGGGTGCTACAGCCTGATCTGCAGCCTTTTCCTCTGCAGGGCCCTTTTCTTCTGGCTGTCTCCTGGGCACTGCAGCCTGATCTGCAGCCTTTTGCTCTGCAGGGCCCTTTTTATCTGGCTGTCTCCTGGGCACTGCAGCCCGATCTGCAGCCTGTTCCTCTGCAGGGCCCTTTTCCTCTGGCTGCCTCCTGGTCTGCGAGATGAACCTCTGCTCTCTGACCATGGGAGACATGGGACACCAGATGTGCTCCTGCTCCAGACCTGGCATCTCCTGTGCAGGCCGCCTGCTGCAGAAGCGGAAGGGCGTGACGTTGGGCGGCACAGGGCCCCGGCGCCTTTGGGGTGGCTGGTAGGCTCTTTGTGCTGGGACAGGGATCCTTGCTGTCAGCTCAAAGTGCTCTTTGACCTCCATTTTTATAACATTCATCTCCTGCACGTTGGGCTCCACCACCTCATCCGTCTCCGCATGCCGCCGAGGAGCTCGCGGAGCAGAGCCTGGGAACTCCTGCTGAGGTTCACCCACTTGCCGCTGCCGTCCGCTTTTCTGGACAAGACACTCCACTCTCTTCTTGCTCTCCCAGCTGAAGTCCAGCTCCACGGCGCTGAAGCCGGCTATGCCTGGGAAGTGTCGCCTGCTGGAAGCCTGCTCTGCGTCTGGCTCTCGAGGCAGCGGTGGTGGGCTCGGGGGCTGGGACAAGCTGTTCTGCAGAGATCTGTAGACATGAGCCGGCAGCGCCAGGTGTGTCTCAGGCTTCCTTTTCTGCACATGTTCCTCCAAGTTCTCTTGGGCATCAGAATACAGGAAGGCTGTCTCTGCTGTCATCATGTGCAAGCCGTGCAAGCCCAACATTATTGGGGATTGTGAGGACACATCCAGGTGGAGCGCAAGGTGCTGCTGCTGCAGGCTAATGCCAGTCATATGGCAGCTGGTGCCGGTTTTCCTACCAGCTGGGTGGGTGCCTGGGTCCTGCTGCTCTTCCTGGTCAGGCTGAGGATGCCTAGCTGAGGATGCAGGCTGCGCTCCCGATCCTTGAGGCAGAACTTCTTCATCGGAGAAAGAGGAGAGAGACTCCTCTGCAGAGAAGCTGCCTTTGCTTGCCAAAATGGATGCACGGGAGTCCCAGGTAGTGGGTAGAGAGACCACGGAACAGCAGCTGACTTCACTTGGTGACTCAGAAGTGGTGGAGCTGCCACTCATGGCCTCCCAAGTGAGCCTGTGTGAGAGGGAGGAGGTGAAGCTTGAGGCCAGGAGCCCCAGGCTCTCCCTGCTCCCCTTGAGGAGATGGCAGGTTGTGTTACTGCCCTTGGGTCCAAGGGTGTTCCCAAAGTGCCCTGTCTGACTGCCAGATGTGAGCAGATCCCTCTGCTCTAGAAAAGGGGAGGACACACAGCTCTATTGAAGGAGGAAAACCCTCCCAAAGGGCCTTGACCCTCAGTTTTTAGGCGCTCGGATTTCCCCTTGTCCTCCCCAAGTCATTCCCTGAGTCCATTTCCCCCGCCCTCCCCCTTCCTCACATGTTCGAGGTCTCTTCCGCATATCTGTTTATATTCTCAAGGATGAGGTCCCTCTCATGGTGGTGCATGATGGGCCTCTCCAGTCCTACTGGGTAGCTGTGTGTGGGCAGAAGGCAGTATTAGTGGGATCCCTTTTGCCGTGGCTGATGGTGGGGGCTGCTTTGCTACAGTGGGAAGGACTCCACTTACTGTGACCCAAAGGACCCTGAAGACCTCTTTGGACCTTCCTTGCGGAGGGCACAGGCTGCTGGAAGGGGAGATGGCAAGTGAGTGGATGGGGCAGCCCCTCACAGGAGCCCCAGCAGAGGCAGAGGAGGGTGGTGGATGTGGGGAGGTCTCAGGGGTTTCTTTGCAGAGCGCCTGCCCTTGCCCAGGAGCTGCTCACCTCTAGGCGCCTCTGGGGTGCCTCTCCGGGGTGTCTGCTTGCCCCTCCCTTCCTACAACGGCAGAGAAAGCAGCGGGTGAGAGGCCATCGTCTCTGCTCTACAACCATGTTCTGGCTCCTTGGAACGACTCCACTGGCAATGGGCAGGGCAGGGAACATGGGGGGGACTTTGTGCTGGGCAGTCTGGCCATGGCCCATGGCTGCAGAAGGCTGAGGGCAGTTGTAGTGGAACCAAGAGGGTCTCCTACCCCTACAGGTGATGGTGACACTCCCATTGCTATTTTTACACTGGGGCAGGAAGGCGTTTCTGCATTTCCGTGCACAGAGGCTGCACTGTATCTGCACTCCAGGGGTGCCTGGGACCTGCAGTCCCACCTTCGCAGCAGGATTGTTTTCTTGTGGGAGAGCAGTGACAGTATGAGACTGATTTTTAAATCCTCTCTCCAAAATGCACCTGTGCAAGAGCTGCTGTATCACCTGTATGTGACAGTCTGTGTGGGGGCTGGCTGAGCTGGGACCCGCTGCACACAAGCTGTAGGCTCTGCCTGCCCGTTGCCACCAGCCCCCAAGGCACCAGTTAATCCAGAGCCCTATTAGGGCCAGGCTTATCTCTGTTCCAACCCTTCTGGCCCAGGCTGGCAGGGCAGGGCTTGGCAACTGACTCCCCTTCACCCTGCCCAGGCACCAAGACTGAATCCTACCTTGCAGGAGGTCAGCAGGAAGTAGAAGGCGAGCACCAACAAGAGGGCCCACAAGACTATCAGGGACCACAAGGATACTGAGGGGGAGATGTAATCCATGGTGCTGGGGGAAACGTTCATTTCCCAGAGATGAGACATCCCTGTCAGGCGCCTCATCTCCAACACACACAAGACAACCTCCTCCTCTGTGGAGACCAGAAAACATTGTCAGTCCCTTTATGACTTTCATGGCCACCTCAGATCCTCAACAAACAAACAACTGGGATTATTTTTCCCATGAAAGTTACAAGGAGACCGACAGCACAAGTCCAGATTCGCTGATCAGGGCAGCAAATCGTCAAGAACACTACATTTACTCTTCACAAACATCCAAGGATCTCCCTCTTTGTTCAGGGGTGCTGCTCACCCTTCTTGTAGTCTCTGAGTTTTGGATCAAAACCAACACTCTTCTGAAAGCACGCCGAAAAGAACAATCCTAAAAGAAAAGATCCCGTGTCTGATCCTCGGCTCTGTTCTACTTGCTTCCCAAGCCAAAGTCTTGAAGCCTCCAGTGGACTTTGGGTGCTGCATTGGGACATTCTCTTATCTGCAATCAAGGCCCCAAATCTACCCCAGGCCCTGCTGCATTTCCAATACCCCGTCAGGGTTCCTTTGCATTCCCACCTCACGTCGAAAGCAGGGGGAACCTCCATCACACCCTGTATCCCATGAATGCCACACACATACGGAAGAGGCCACATCTGCCCAGGCCAGTCTGCCAGGGATTCCCCACACTGGGCCTGCCCACAGGCACAGCAAGGGCCCACCCTGCCCCGCAGACCTGGTGAGGAGCTGCGGGGCTCAGCTCAGTGCTTACCTGCTCTTCCAGCGTTTCACCTGCCGCTCACAGGCAAAGTGACGCCCAGCCTCCCCAGTGCCACATACTTATTGGCTCCTGGTTGTGATGCGGTCATGATACAGGGTTGTCCTTTCTTCAGCAGCGATGATGCTGCCACAGTTAAGCTGCCCACTTGTGATGCAGGGACGACATGGGGCTGTCACCAGGTCCCAGTGGGGGTCTTTGCAGAGCTGAGCCTAACCACGGCAGTGAACAGTCATCAGAGCGCTCGGCAAATGCCGCATGGCCAGAGCCAGCCCAGTGTTGCTGGGACCACAGCCAGCCCACTGCAGTGCTGAGCCCTGGCACTGCTCAGGGCCACATAAAACCTCTGGCCATTCACAGGGAAGGGCAAAATCCCAGATCCTGGACTCCCCTTCTGACAGAGGGTGTGTGTACAACCTAGGGGCTGGCACACCAGTCCAGCAGGGAGATTACTGTGATGCTCTAATAACATGAAGTTGCTACTACTTTACCAGACATGGTGCTCCACGAGCTCAACTAGAGCAGTGCCCCTGATGCAACTGTTCCCCAACTGCTCGAGCCCAGCAGGACTTGATCAAGAGGCAGGCCGTGCTCTCCATGAAGAATTGACCACTGCTGTTGATAAAAGCTGGGGAGGGCATCGGCCCTGTGCTGTGCCCCGGTCAGGCATGGGGACAGTGGCCCAACACACGCCCCGCAGAAGGTGCTGCAGCCCCGCATGGGGCTGGCCTGGCCTGTGGACTCAGCTCCAGAGGCAGCTCTGTGGGTCCCTCACAGCTGTAACAGAGCCAGCTGGACCCGCTCCCGACCGGCCCAGGGCAGGATCAGCGCTGCCCCGCACTGCTTAACACCTCCTTGCTAATGGGACTTCCACAGTGAGGAGGCCCCTCACGTCACCCAGGGTTAATGGCTGCCCACCATTGCCACCCCTCCCTGTCAGCCCTTGCTGCACTCTTCTCATCTGGTAGATCAAGATCCCTTCCTCCTCCTCCTTAGCATCTGACTCCCTTCAGTGTCTGCTCTGCCCACAGGCAAACAAGGGGGGAAGAGGCAGTCCTTCCAGCATTGTCCCTTCTTCCTCCCACCCAAAGAGGTCCTTGCCAGCCCCAGAACTCAGGGCTGTGCTCCTGGCCCCTCCCAGAGGATTCAGGAAGCTTCCTTGCCACACACACAGCTTCCTGCAATGCCAGGCAGGGATTTTTGGAGGAGATGGGAGCACTTGGTCCAACAACAAGGAGGAGAAGTGGTACCCTCAAAAGCCTTGACTGCTATCCCAGGAACGCTGCCTGTTGAAGTGAGGATACTCTGCCGTGGGGGGCAACTACTGGCAGACTTTCATCCTCTCTGTCCCTGTGGTGGACACCAAGCCTTAGCATCCTCTCCACTTGCTGTCTCTAGGGAATTGCACAGTGCTCGCATCAGAAAGGAGATTGTCTCAGAGCTCATAAAGCCCCAAAGAAGAATACAGCATCCCTTGGTATGCACCACAAATACCATGTTCACTTTTGGGCTGCTCACGGCAAGAGAGACATTGAGCCGCTGGAGCAAGTCCAAAGTAGGGCAGCGATGCTGGTGAAGGGGCTGGAGACGTTATGAGAAACATCTGAGGGAACTGAGATTATTTAGTCTGGAGAAGAGGAGGAGTGACCTTTTCCCACTCTACAGCTACCCGAAAGGAGGGTGTAGGGGGGCGAGGGTCAATCTCTTCTCCAGAATAGCTACAGAAAGGACAAGAGGAAATGGCTTCAAATTGTTCCAGGGGAGGTGGTGCAATTATGAAATTGGGAAAAATTTCTCCATGGAAGGAGTATCAAGCGTTGGAAGTGGTGGAGTCACTGTCCCCGGCAGTGTTCAAGAAATGTGTAGATGAGGCCCTTAGAGACATGGCTTTACAGGTATGGTGTTGAAGGCTTTATGGCTGGACTCGATGATCTTGAATTGTCTTTTCCAATCATTATGATTCTATGATTTTTACTAGGGGAAAAGATGGAAAATAAAGGACAACAGCCATTGTTTTTCAATAAATCTGTGTGCTCACACTTGCTTATTTCCTTTTTTTTTTTTTTCCCCCTCTTGGATCAGGCCAAAGGACAAAAATAAATGTGGAAAATGACCAGGAAAGAAAAACTTAGAAAGATATATGATAAAAATAAATGTTGGTGTTTTGTTGTTCTCACACAGTTCAGCTGGCACATTGATTGTAACGGAAATGCTCTCCTAGTACGTGTGACCTCTAGACAGGTCTGCTATACTTGGGGTTCTTTGAGACATAGGACAGGCTCAAAATGAATCACTGGAAGCTCTGTCTAAACATGAGGAAAAACTTCTTACTGTGAGGGTGATACAGCACTGCAAGAGGTTGCCCATAGAGATTGTGGAGTCTCCATCCTTGGAGATACTCCAGTCCCCTCCAGGCAGAGCTCTGGGCAAGGTGCTCTAGGTACCTCCAGAGATCTCCAGATGATCTCCAGAGGTCCCTTCCAACCTCAACCATTCTGTGATTCTAATGACAAAAAGAATGGCAAAAAATGGAAACATTGCTGGACTTGGGTCCAGGAACCTTCTCAAGAGCCCTTCATGTTTCAGGCTTACGGTTAAAATAAATGGGGGAGAAGAAGCTACAACCACCTTCTTAAAGAATCTCTATGAACATCAACCACAGGTGATGCCATATCCGCACAGTAAAGACTCTTTTGGCTGGGCGTCTCTGAACCTTGGGCCTGCTCACAAGCACAGCAAGAGTCCATCCTGTCATGGAGACCTGGGATTCCAGCAATGCAGTAACAACATGAAGTTGCTACCACTTTACCAGACATGGTGCTCCACGAGCTCAGCTAGAGCAGTGCCCGTGATGCAACTGTTCCCCAAAGAGGGAACTCATGAGCTGGGAACTGCAGCCCAGGCAGTGCTACTGAGAGGTGTTACCGGCAGTAGAGAGGGAAAACAGGTCTAGCGTCTGACATACACAGTGCTGGGTGGCTGTCTGGCCAGGCCAAAGGCTCCTTGAGGAGCAGGGGACCTCATCCAGGCACCATCCTAGAGCTTCATTCTCATGTGAGCAGTAGAGCCATTCATGCATCAGGCAGTGCTATGAAGACACTGAGGGCCTCGAGTCTGGTGCTTACTACTGAATGCCCCACCAGTTCTGCACAGGCCAGGCTTGCTCGCTACAAAGATCCTAGCTAAAGCCTAGAGCAAGTTGTCTTATTTCTTACTCAACCGAAAACCACCACCCATTATTGTCACCCTTCGCTATACATAACCCACCACTTCTGAACAGGCCTTCAGCCACATCTGGTATCGCCTTCACATTTCCAAACCCTGTTGTCCCCCAGATCTTCTCAGAGCTCATAAAGTCCAAAAGTTCACAGTGTACAAAAGAAGAAAGAAAAGAGCATCCTCCGGAGGACCATGAGGCTTAGCAGAACCAATCAGTGCGGGTGGCTGTGGGCCGCCAGACTCCATGTTCTTGCCACGGCAAATAAATTTGCTGGGCCTTCATCCTCTCTGTCGCTATGCCGGACACCGAGTAACATTGTCCTTTCCCGTTTGCTGCCTCTACAGAGCTGCACAGTGCTCACACTAGAAAGGAGCTGTCGCGTGCAGCCACTCTCCAAGCAGAGCTTTTCAGAGCTCACAAGGTCCAAAAGCTCAGATTATAAGGACAGCATCCCAACTAATGAGTGTGCGGCTTGGTAGGTTATCTTACAGCTGCTCAGTGGAGCTTGTGCTCTCATCAATCCCCCAGAATTTTTACCATTTCACAAGGTGAAACGAAGAGACCTCCTCGCTCATCGCAGCGGTTGCAGTGGGGAGACCCTGGGAGGGGAGGCCCCTCAGCACCACCAGGCACCAGAGGCCACCTGCACCTGCTCTGCTGGACTAATTTCTGCCAGACCTCGCCGCTCGCCTGACTTCTTGTGGATCAAACTCACCTCCTCTTCCTCCTCCTCTTCCTTAGCATTTTACTCCTCCCCTCAGCATCTGCTCTGCCCACAGGGAAGCAAAGGAGGAAGACTGCCCTAGATCTCTGGGCAGCTGGGGAGCCCATGAGAAGGACTTGTGGAAATGTCTAGCAGGCGATCAGCCCCAGGCCCCTGCCCTCAGAGATGTGGAAGGACATCCCTGTCCTCTCAGCTCAGGCTGCCAACACACGTACCCAAATTGCCCATCAATGAAGATGGAGGAGTGGGCAGGGATGGCGCCCCTGCTCCCTCACAAGGAAGAGACCCTGCACACTTATTTCAATGCACAGAACTTTATTGCTCCTGCTCCCTGGTGGGGCCTGGCTGGGAGCTGCTCTCGCTGGGCCCCGCTCCAGCTGGGCAGCTGCAAGGGGAAGAGCCCGGTCAGCCAGGGCTGGGGGTCGGGGTGCCAGGAATGGGGCTGCTCTCTGTGCTCCGAACCAGCAGCCCCGGGGTCGCTCCCCAAAGACGCCAGGAGGCAGCGTCGCTGTGTGCCCAGGGGGCTGCTCCCACCCTGCCTCTGCCCCTCGCTGTGCCCGGCCTCACTGCCACGGTGTCCCCATAGCACCCGTCACTGCCATCGGGACAGTCTCAGCTGAGATCCCACCGAGCCCTTCCCCGTCACCTCTCCCAAACGGGCCCTGACAGCCCCTTCCCACCAGCAGCCTGGGCAAGACCCCAGCCCCGCAGACCCCTGCTCCCAGCCCCGCTCACTCAGCGAGCACAGCACCGTCACACTGGCTTGTCACTCTCACATGCTGGTGCTCTCTCGAGAGCCCTGTGGGGGCTGTCACCCTACTGTCATCCAGTCCTCCTGGCTTGTGGACACTCGTCCACACCTTGTTCTTACCAGATTAGGCTGTGATTGTTTCTAGAACCTTGTCGCAGGCTTTCTCAAAGCACGGCAGGATGAGGAGGAGCCCACAGCAGATGTTGTTTGGCAGAGGTGGTGTCTCTGTCCGCAGTGTCCTGTGCCGGGGAGCCACATGTGAGGACAGGGACCTGGAGGGGCTCGGAGGTAGCCGAGACTCCTCCCTCCCAGCTCTCAACAAGGAGGTTAAGCAAGGATGGACGCCTTTTCCCTGCTTGGTGAGAGCATCCCTTTTCACCTGCCCTTGCTGCCTCTTGCCTTTGTCCTGAGATAGGTGCCTGTGTCCTGCTCCTCTTTTGCCCAGGTCTTCAGCATCGGATGGAGGTGAGGTCTGCAAGCCTTCACTGACGGACAGTGCCGGTCTGTGGCGCCGAACTTTACCGCACTTGCGGCAGATTTTCCTGGAGCCGTCTTTGTGCTTGGGAGTTCCCTTGTCCTTCCCCTGCTCTGGCAGCTCCTCAGTTAATACCTGCCCCGGAGTCATTTGCACCTGAAGGACAGGACTCCTTGGGCCGTCTCCATCGCTGTCCATATTGATATTGATATTGATACTGATGGGCAAGGCAGATGGTGTGGGCACGTCCTGCGCTGCTCCCTGTCCTCGGCAGCGAGGGCAACTTGCAGCCACATGTCTGCAGCACTGTAAGCTGATGGGCTCCCCTCCTGTCACGTCCTGCTTTGGAGCCCCAGCCTTGCCTGGGAGCCACCCCAACATCTCTTCCAGCCGGTTGTTGTACGCCTTGTGAACAGCTTGGCTGGCCTTGTGGGAATCAATGAGGTCTGTCAGGAGCCCTTCGTGCTCGGGAATTGGGTGTCCCATCCGTGCATGGTCTGGAGATGGTGGCAGAGGTGATGGTCTCTCCTCCATGTGCTTTCTCTTTTGGGAACACTTTCTTGGAGGAGGTCTCTTGGGTTCTGGTGTCCCCATGTCATCACTAGAGCTGCTCCAGCCTGCCTGTTTCTGGCCCTTTCTTTTGTGGGAGCCCCTCTTCTTAAATGGCAGCTCTGGTGTCCCCATGTCCTTCCTGGACCTGCTCTTACAGGCAGGGCGCTGCTTTTGCCTGTGGACACTCTTCGTAGTTGCCATCTCTTGTGTCCTCATGTCCTTCCTGGACCTGCTGCAGCTCTCACGGGCCTGGTGCTGTTTTTGCTGGGGGACACTCTTCTTTGATGGCAGCTCTGGTGTCCTCGTGTCCTCACTGGAGCGGCTCCAGCTCTCAGACAATGGCCATGATGGCCCCTGCTCATCTCGCTTGCTCTGCAGCAGTGTCTGCTCTGCCTGGCGGCGAGGGCAGGGGATGTGCCCATCACCTCGCGTCACAGCACCGTGGACCTTCTTGCTGCTGGCCAGCACGTTCTCTGCAAAGTCCAGTAGGCGGCTGGCTATTCCCCCAGGCTTTCTTTTCCAAACTGGGATGTCCTTCACCTTCCTGAGCATGGCTTTTGCTTGTCTTATGAAAGCGCGTGCAGCAGAGTGCGCTGGAACCAGCTGCCATGTCAGGGGCGCTACAGCCCGATCTGCAGCCTTTTCCTCTGCAGGGCCCTTTTCTTCTGGCTGTCTCCTGGGCACTGCAGTCTGATCTGCAGCCTTTTGCTCTGCAGGGCCCTTTTTATCTGGCTGTCTCCTGGGCACTGCAGCCCGATCTGCAGCCTGTTCCTCTGCAGGGCCCTTTTCCTCTGGCTGTCTCCTGGTCTGCGAGATGAACCTCTGCTCTCTGACCATGGGAGACATGGGACACCAGATGTGCTCCTGCTCCAGACCTGGCATCTCCTGTGCAGGCCGCCTGCTGCAGAAGCGGAAGGGCGTGACGTTGGGCGGCACAGGGCCCCGGCGCCTTTGGGGTGGCTGGTAGGCTCTTTGTGCTGGGACAGGGATCCTTGCTGTCAGCTCAAAGCGCTCTTTGACCTCCATTTTTATAACATTCATCTCCTGCATGTTGGGCTCCACCACCTCATCCGTCTCCGCATGCCGCCGAGGAGCTCGCGGAGCAGAGCCTGGGAACTCCTGCTGAGGTTCACCCACTTGCCGCTGCCATCTGCTTTTCTGGACAAGACACTCCACTCTCTTCTTGCTCTCCCAGCTGAAGTCCAGCTCCACAGCGCTGAAGCCGGCTTTGCCTGGGAAGTGTCGCCTGCTGGAAGCCTGCTCTGCGTCTGGCTCTCGAGGCAGCGGTGGTGGGCTCGGGGGCTGGGACAAGCTGTTCTGCAGAGATCTGTAGACGTGAGCCGGCAGCACCAGGTGTGTCTCAGGCTTCCTTTTCTGCACATGTTCCTCCAAGTTCTCTTGGGCATCAGAATACAGGAAGGCTGTCTCTGCTGTCATCATGTGCAAGCCGTGCAAGCCCAACATTATTGGGGATTGTGAGGACACATCCAGGTGGAGCGCAAGGTGCTGCTGCTGCAGGCTAATGCCAGTCATATGGCAGCTGGTGCCGGTTTTCCTACCAGCTGGGTGGGTGCCTGGGTCCTGCTGCTCCTCCTGGTCAGGCTGAGGATGCCTAGCTGAGGATGCAGGCTGCGCTCCCGATCCTTGAGGCAGAACTTCTTCATCGGAGAAAGAGGAGAGAGACTCCTCTGCAGAGAAGCTGCCTTTGCTTGCCAAAATGGATGCACGGGAGTCCCAGGTAGTGGGTAGAGAGACCACGGAACAGCAGCTGACTTCACTTGGTGACTCAGAAGTGGTGGAGCTGCCACTCATGGCCTCCCAAGGGAGCCTGTGTGAGAGGGAGGAGGTGAAGCTTGAGGCCAGGAGCCCCAGGCTCTCCCTGCTCCCCTTGAGGAGATGGCAGGTTATGTTACTGCCCTTGGGTCCAAGTGTGTTCCCAAAGTGCCCCGTCTGCCTGCCAGATGGGATCAGATCCCTCTGCTCTAGAAAAGGGGAGGACACACAGCTCTATTCAAGGAGGAAAACCCTCCCCAAGGGCCTTGACCCCCAGTTTTGAGGTGCTTGAATTTCCCCTTGTCCACCCCGAGCCATTCCTTGAGTCCATGTCTCCCGCCCTCCCCCTTCCTCACATGTTCGAGGTCTCTTCCGCATATCTGTTTATATTCTCAAGGATGAGGTCCCTCTCGTGGTGATGCATGATGGGCCTCTCCAGTCCTACTGGGTAGCTGTGTGTGGGCAGAAGGCAGTATTAGTGGGATCCCTTTTGCCGTAGCTGATGGTGGGGGCTGCTTTGCTACAGTGGGAAGGACTCCACTTACTGTGACCCAAAGGACCCTGAAGACCTCTTTGGACCTTCCTTGCGGAGGGCACAGGCTGCTGGAAGGGGAGATGGCAAGTGAGTGGATGGGGCAGCCCCTCACAGGAGCCCCAGCAGAGGCAGAGGAGGGTGGTGGATGTGGGGAGGTCTCAGGGGTTTCTTTGCAGAGCGCCTGCCCTTGCCCAGGAGCTGCTCACCTCTAGGCGCCTCTGGGGTGCCTCTCCGGGGTGTCTGCTTGCCCCTCCCTTCCTACAACGGCAGAGAAAGCAGCGGGTGAGAGGCCATCGTCTCTGCTCTACAACGATGTTCTGGCTCCTGGGAACGACTCCACTGGCAACGGGCAGGGCAGGGAACATGAGGGGGACTTTGTGCTGGGCAGTCTGGCCATGGCCCATGGCTGCAGAAGGCTGAGGGCAGTTGTAGTGGAACCAAGAGGGTCTCCTACCCCTACAGGTAATGGTGACGCTCCCATTGCTATTTTTACACTGGGGCAGGAAGGTGTTTCTGCATTTCCATGCACAGAGGCTGCACTGTATCTGCACTCCAGGGGTGCCTGGGACCTGCAGTCCCACCTTCCCAGCAGGATTTTGTTCCTGTGGCAGAGCAATGACAGTATGAGACTGATTTTTAAATCCTCTCTCCAAAATGCACCTGTACAAGAGCTGCTGCAGTAGCTGTATGTGACAGTCTGTGTGGGAGCATGTGCTGCAGCACAATGGGGTGCTGTCCTTGGGCTGGCTGTGCTGGGACCCGCTGCACACAAGCTGTGGGCTCTGCCTGCCCATTGCTACCAGCCCCCAGGGCACCAGTTAAACCAGGGCCCTATCAGGGCCAAGCTTATCTCTGTTCAAACCCTCCTGGCCCAGGCTGGCCAGGACAGGGCTTGGCAACTGACTCCCCTTCCCCTGCCCAGGCACCAAGACTGAATCCTACCTTGCAGGAGGTCAGCAGGAAGTAGAAGGCGAGCACCAACAAGAGGGCCCACAAGACTATCAGGGACCACAAGGATACTGAGGGGGAGATGTAATCCATGGTGCTGGGGGAAACGTTCATTTCCCAGAGATGAGACATCCCTGTCAGGCGCCTCATCTCCAACACACAAAAGACAACCTCCTCCTCTGTGGAGACCAGAAAACATTGTCAGTCCCTTTATGACTTTCATGGCCACCTCAGATCCTCAACAAAAAAACAGGATCATTTGTCCCGTGAGAGTTACAAGGAGACCGACAGATTCACTGATCAGGGCAGCAAATCGTCAAGAACACTACAGTTAGTTACTCTTCACAAACATCCAAGGATCTCCCTCTTTGTTCAGGGGTGCTGCTCACCCTTCCTGTAGTCTCTGAGTTTTGGATCAAAACCAACACTCTTCTGAAAGCACGCCGAAAAGAACAATCCTAAAAGAAAAGATCCCGTGTCTGATCCTCGGCTCTGTTCTACTTGCTTCCCAAGCCAAAGTCTTGGCTCCACTGGACTTTGGGTGCTGCATTGGGACATTCTCTTATCTGCAATCAAGGCCCCAAATCTACCCCAGGCCCTGCTGCATTTCCAATACCCCGTCAGGGTTCCTTTGCATTCCCACCTCATGTCGAAAGCAGGGGGAACCTCCATCACACCCTGCATCCCATGAACACCACACACATACGGAAGAGGCCACATCTGCCCAGGCCAGTCTGCCAGGGATTCCCCACACTGGGCCTGCCCACAGGCACAGCAAGGGCCCACCCTGCCCCACAGACCTGGTGAGGAGCTGTGGGGCTCAGCTCAGTGCTTACCTGCTCTTCCAGCGCTTCACCTGCCGCTCACAGGCAAAGTGACGCCCAGCCTCCCCAGTGCCACATACTTATTGGCTCCTGGTTGTGATGCGGTCATGACACAGGGTTGTCCTTTCTTCAGCAGCGATGATGCTGCCACAGTTAAGCTGCCCACTTGTGATGCAGGGACGACATGGGGCTGTCACCAGGTCCCAGTGGGGGCCTTTGCAGAGCTGAGCCTAACCACGGCAGTGAACAGTCATCAGAGCACTCGGCAAATACCACATGGCCAGAGCCAGCCCAGTGTTGCTGGGGCCACAGCCAGCCCACTGCAGTGCAGGCCCTGACACTTCTCTGTTCCATATAAAACCTCTGGCCATTCACAGGGAAGGGCAAAATCCCAGATCCTGGACTCCCCTTCTGACAGAGGGTGTGTGTACAACCTAGGGGCTGGCACACCAGTCCAGCAGGGAGATTACTGTGATGCTCTAATAACATGAAGTTGCTACTACTTTACCAGACATGGTGCTCCACGAGCTCAACTAGAGCAGTGCCCCTGATGCAACTGTTCCCCAAAGAGGGAACTCATGACCTGGGAACTGCAGCCCAGGCAGTGCTGCTGAGAGGTGTTACTTGCAGTAGAAAGGGAAAACAGGTCGAGCTTGGGAAAGTGCAAATGGCATTGGGTGCTTGTCTGGCCAGGCCAAAGGCTCCTTGAGGAGCCGGGGACCTCATCCAGGCACCATCCTAGAGCTTCATCCTCATGTGAGCCGTAGAGCCATTCATGCATCAGGCAGTGCTATAAAGACACCGAGGGCCTCGAGTCTGGTGCTTACTACTGAATGCCCCACCAGTTCTGCACAGATCAGCCTTGCTCGCTACAAAGATCCATCTAAAGCAAGCAAGTTATCTTATTTCTTCCTCAAGCAGCAGTCAACACCCATTATTGTCACCCTTCCCTCTACAAACCCCATCATTTTTTCATAGGCCTTTGGCCAAGTAAGGTGCTACCTTCACATTTCCAAGTCCTGCTCCCCTCCAGACCTTCTCACAGCTCATAAAGCCTAAAAGATTGCAGTGTACAAGAATGAAAACGGCATCCTCTGGAGGACTGTGGGGCTTGGCAGGACCACTCAGTGCATGAGGTCTTGTCCTTCAGTGGTTATGGGTTCTGCAGTCCAAACTCCAGGGCTTCCAGAAGGAGGTCCCTCATCCTAATTAATCAGCTATGTTTGCTGTTCTCTCCTCCATTGTTGCTGGATTCCCTTGAGAGAAAGCAGATCATTTTTAAGCAGATCGTTTCTTGTGTAGCAGAAGGGCAGTGCAAATGACTGATGCTCAAATGGGAGTGTTTTCTCCGGAGTTGCCTCTGCCCTCAGAGATGTGGAGGGACATCCCTGTCCTCTCAGCTAAGGCTGCCAACACACATACCCAAATTGCCCATCAAATAAGTATGGAGAAGCGGGCAGGGATGGTACCACTGTTCCTCAAGAAGGAAGAGACCTTGCACACTTATTTCAATGCACAGAACTTTATTACTCCTGCTCCCTGGTGGGGCCTGGCTGGGAGCTGCTCTCGCTGGCTCCATGCCCCGCTGGGCCCCGCTCCAGCTGGGCAGCTGCAAGGGGAAGAGCCCGATCAGCCAGGGCTGGGGGTCGGGGTGCCAGGAATGGGGCTGCTCTCTGTGCTCCGAACCAGCAGCCCCGGGGTCGCTCCCCAAAGACGCCAGGAGGCAGCGTCGCTGTGTGCCCAGGGGGCTGCTCCCACCCTGCCTCTGCCCCTCGCTGTGCCCGGCCTCACTGCCACGGTGTCCCCATAGCACCCGTCACTGCCATCGGGACAGTCTCAGCTGAGATTCCACCGAGCCCTTCCCCGTCACCCCTCCCAAACGGGCCCTGACAGCCCCTTCCCACCAGCAGCCTGGGCAAGACCCCAGCCCCGCAGACCCCTGCTCCCAGCCCCGCTCACGCAGCACCGTCACACTGGCTTGTCACTCTCACATGCTGTTGCCCTCTTGAAAGATGTGTGGGAACTGGTGCCCTGCTTGTAGCTCTTTACCCGTCCCCTGTTCTGGCCAAATTAGGCCATCACTTCTTCAAGCTTGGTGCAGGCTCTCTCAAATAATGGTAGGTATTTCCTCCAAACACATATGCACAGATATTAGTGATGGGTTTTTAGAGTGGTTTTTACTCCCTACTAGAAACCTTTCTAATGCCAGAGACACATTGGTGCTGGCGGCTTAAACACTGGCAACATGGTCTTTATTTGTGTGATTGCTCTGCCCAACAGCAGTTCAGCTGCCCCTTCCCCTCAGCCCAGCTCTTGAACTGGGGTATTTTTCCCCACAGCTTGCCTCCAGGCCTGACAAAAGGCAACTGCAAATGTTGCCACTGCAGTTTAACTGAGCCTTAAGCAAAAAGACTGTATGCCAACCCCTTCTCCCGTGTGGAGAGCTGCTCTGCAGGCAAGTGAGCAGTTGTCTTGTGAGGAGGCTTTCTGGCAAGGTCCCAGAACCATCTGCCTGGCTGAGGTGAAAATTCACCCCCAGCTCCTAGACGGTAGGAGATTCTGCATGAGCAGATCCTACAGCCCTTCCCTGTAGAGCAGGACAGTGACGCTGATGTCACCAGTTGTGCTCTGTAAGCCTGCCACGAAGTGCCAGAGCTGAACACAGCAGTAAGGTCAGCTCAGGAAACCCAAGAGCCATTGCATGTGTTACACTTTGTGGGATTATCTGCTTGGAAAGGAACGCCAGGGACAAAGGATACAATCTAGAAGTTCATAGGTGCCTGCCAGCTAAGACACAAGTGATCTGGGTTCATTTGTGAACCAGGATGGATGCGCATGGAGACAGACCAGCTATTCAAACAGCTTCAGCCTCTTCCATGTTGTGCCACACAATTTTTTGTTTTGATCTGGGACTAATCAGACCAAAAGGAAAAAAAAAGACTTTTGAGTATATCTGGATGACACAACATTGTGCAAAGGCCTGCAAGTCATTTCTGGAAGCAGAGCAGATTAGCTTTGTCACTGATGCAACACCAGCTAACTAGCCTAGCTCCTGAAGGGTCTCTAATATACCTCCCTGAGGTACTATAACCTATAGACTGTTTGCCATAGTGTAACAGCTTGTCTGCACCCAGCTGCCGAGATATTTGGTGTGGGGCAGACATGCCCTCACTTTGTAACATATGATCTTCTTTCTGTGGCTCAGTTTTCAAGGTCACTTTTACTCTTCATTGACATATCCTGGTTGAGAATTAACCTGGTTTCTACCTCCTCAAACCTGCAGATATGACTTCATGTACACATGCTCCTTAGCCTGGTTCTGTCAAAATGCAGGCATTCAACACAGGATTTTTTAAACCTGCATCCTTCTGACAGAATTGAGAGAGTGACTAAACGCACAATGATCCTGGCAGATCTAACAAACAGGAACCTCTTAAACTGGCTCAGAATTTCTGCCTGCAGTCTTAACTTTCCATTTAAAACATAGGAATCATAAACTTTATGCTGAGTCTTGATATATAACTTCTCTTGGCTAGCTGCCTATTTTACATTTTCTTTGCAGACAGAAGTTCTGTTTGTATAAGCCATCCCCAAACTCTCCACAGTGCAGAGTAACAATGACTTAAGTCACAGACTGCTGGTGCCCAGAAGTCTGGGGTTATATTTGATTCTCCATTGGATAAGCTATCTGTCCCCAGAAAATCATCAAACTTGGTGCATCCTTGTACAAGAAATGTAAGCTAAAATGAGCAGAAAACTTGCAGCTGTGGCTGAAATGTTATTGGTTCTGTAGTCTTTCTTACTGGCACTGTAGAGTCATCTATACCGTGGTGGAGGGACATTACACAGACCCTTGATATAATTTAGATGGATCAGTCTGCTTAAAATGATCACTCCAGGTTGGCAGACTTGGGTTTCCTCCATTTCAATGTGTATACAGGGACCAGACATCATACATACACATTTATGTAAAGTGTCTCTTCCTATCAGAGTGCAGGCAACCAGCAAGAAATATTTTTTTCTCTCTGCGATCTGCTTTGCTTTATACACAATGATATTGACTGATACTCTGTTCTTTTTTTTTTTCCCATAATAATTTAATGGCTGCACACATCGTACACTTGCCAAAGACGATCTGGGCTCCCTGTCTTAATTTGATATGGCGCTTTGAAGCCCTTCTCTGCCTACATGTATTTCAGGAGTGTTTCAAGCACCCTGCTTTTGGACTGACCAAGAAGGGCACTTGCTGCACCTTCTTTAGGAGCTGGGCCACTGTGTGAGCATGGAAACTGTGGGACCAGCTGGGAACTGCGAAGTATGAGCACTGTGGATAAAGTCCTGTTAGGTTCCTGATGAGAATCCCAGTCTGTCCCTACCCAAACACAGCACTGAAACGGCTTGGTTTGAGTGAGTCAAACTCACGGGAACGTTGTTTCTTTGGACACACAGTCCACTCCTGGCTGCTGCAATACCCGAATTTCATTTCATGCTCTGACCAGTGTGCTTCTTGCAGTCCTGTGTACCAGGCCTAGGAAAGCTGCTCTACACCATTTTATTTCTTCATGAACAGATCTGAATTTACCCACTGACTCTACTTCTACACAAACTTTTCTGTTGCTGTGTGCCACACTTCATCCATACGGCATATTTAATCCCACTGCATATTGAATTCCGGTTTACCTTTTGCACCAAAAAGTGACTGCTGCACAAAAGCAGCCACAAATCTGAGTTTACATCAGCCTAAACTCCCAAGAATGGAACCACTGAGTACAGCTCATTGCTGCAACCCTGCACTCATCTTGGAACCTGCAGGGAACTAAGGACAGTGAGTCAACACAAAACACTTCACAGAAAACATGTGCATGTGAAGGAGTGCAGAGGTATACTGCAGAGGAGAACCGCAAAGGTGCGTTGAGGAGGACATCACCTTGGCATCAGGAGCCAGTGCCCAGCTCCAGTGGGTCAGAACCAGAACTGGCCAGCACTAGAAAGCTGCTGCCCCCACCTGCTGTTGCTAGGCAGATGTCCTTCCAAGCAGCCAATCAGAGAGACCTCAGGAGACCAGAGCCAATGAGAAGCAGGCAGTCCATGACACGGCTGCAAGGCAGCCATCTTCTCTATGAGGACAGGGCTTTGGTCTGGTCTGTGATGTTCTGTAGCGACCAGTGGGTCCACCTGCACCACCCGGGACCCAGCAAAGTGTTAATGAAACACTAAGAAATCTGTGTGAAATCTGTGGAGTCTTTACTCCCAGAGAAGGGAATAGAATCTCTGTCCAGCAGGAGGAAAGATTCCCTGTGTCCTGACTCAAATGCCTAAGATCTGTGGAGGAGAGACCCCTTGAGAAGGCCAGGCAGGGATCTGCCACTTGTTGGCTTTGTGAACTACTGTGAACTGCTCCACCTAGACACTTGCAAGGAGAAAAAAAACTGCAACCCAGGAAATGCCAGCCTGTCAGGCAGTGCACACCACTAAGCAGTGGAGGAGCTTCGAGGAGCTGAGTGCCTAGTGCTGAGCTCTACTGCAGTTGAGGCAGAGCCTCCTGGAGCTGTCTCTGTGCTTCGGGGTTCCCTCATCATTCCCCTGCTCTGGCAGCTCCTCAGTTAATACTTGCCCCTGAGTCATTTGCACCTGAAGGACAGGTCTCCTTGGGCAGTCTCCATCCCTGTCCATATTGGTATTGATGGGCAAGGTGGTGTGGGCACGTCCTGCACTGGTCTCTGTCCTCGGCAGTGAGGGCAACTTGCAGCCACATGTCTGCAGCACTCTAAGCTGATGGGCTTCCCTCCTGTCACGTCCTGCTTTGGAGTCCCAGCCTTGCCTGGGAGCCACCCCAGCATCTCTTCCAGTCGGTTGTTGTACTCTTTGTAAACAGCTTGGCTGGCTGTGTGGGAATAAATGAGGTCTGTCAGGAGCCCTTCATGCTCGGGAATTGGGTGTCCTGTCCATGCAGGGTCTGGAGACGGTGGCAGAGGTGATGGTCTCTCCTCCATGTGCTTTCTCTTTGGGAACACTTTCTTGGAGGAGGTCTCCTGTGTGCTGGTGTCCCCATGTCATCACTAGAGCTGCTCCAGCCTGCATGTTTCTGGCCTTTTGTGGAGACCGCTTTTCTTAAATGGCAGCTCTGGTGTCCCCACGTCCTTCCTGGACCTGCTCTCACGGGCGTGGCGCTGCTTTTGCCTGCAGACGCTCTTCATAGATTCCAGCTGTGGTGTCCCTACATCCTCATTTGCAGCTTAAGGACAGGACTCCTTTGGTGGTCTCCATCCTTGCTCATATTATGTTGATATGGACAAGGCAGGTGCTGAGGGCATGGCCTGCACTGCCCTTCTGTCCTCTGCCATGTGGACAACTTGCAGCCATATCTCTGTAGCACTCTAGGTTGATGGGGTCCCTTTGTAGCTGTCCCAAGCTTTGTTCCAGCAGTTGCTTGTGGGCTTTGTGAACAGCTTGGTTGGCCTTCTGGGAATCAGTGAGGGTTGTAAGGAGCCTTTCCAGATGGAAGATGGGATGTCTGGTTTGTGCAGGGGCTAGAGCTGCTGGGTCTTGCTCCCAGGGGAAAGACTGCTGAAAGGGGAGATGGCAAGTGAGTGGTTTGGGGAGCCCCTTACAGGAGCCCCAGCAGAGGCAGAGGAGGGGGTGGATGTGGGGAGGTCTCAGGGGTTTCTTTGCAGAGCGCCTGCCCTTGCCCAGGAGCTGCTCACCTCTAGGCGCCTCTGGGGTGCCTCTCCGGGGTGTCTGCTTGCCCCTCCCTTCCTACAACGGCAGAGAAAGCAGCTGGTGAGAGGCCATCGTCTCTGCTCCACAACGATGTTCTGGCTCCTGGGAACGACTCCACTGGCAACGGGCAGGGCAGGGAACATGAGGGGGACTTTGTGCTGGGCAGTCTGGCCATGGCCCATGGCTACAGAAGGCAGGGGAACCAAGGAGGTCTCCTACCCCTACGGGTGATGGTGATGCTTCCAATGCTCTTTTTACACTGAGGCAGGCAAACGTTTCCCCAGACCACAGTCTGTTGCTAGTCTGCAGTCCAGAGGTGTCTGGGACCTGCAGTGCCACCTTCCCAGCTGGATTTTCTCCTGTGAGAGAACAATGACAGTTTGGGCTTGATTTTTTAATCCTTTCTCCAAAATGTGCTTGTACAAGAGCTGCTGCTCCTGTACACGACACAGTCACAACAGCCTGTGCTAGGTCTGGTACAGCTGGGACCAGCTGCACACAAGATGTTGGCTCTGCCTGCTTGTTGCCACCAGCCTCTAAGGCACCAGTTAAACCAGGACCCCTCTATGGTAAGGCCTGTCTCTATCATGACCCTCCTGGTCCAGGCTGTTCAGGGCAGTGGGAGGCGGTGAGACTTTTTGCTCTGGGACAGGCAATGCATCCTTCTTGCATGCCAGGATCCTTCTTGGCAGCCCCAAAGCACTATTTTATCTGCATTTCTATAATGTGCAGCTCCAGCTGCTTTTTGACACTCTTTTTGAGGAAGGCCAGCTCCTGCACACTGTGCACTACCACCTCATCAGTCTTGGCATGATGATCTTGAGTTCCTGAAGGACAGGCTCCTTCAAGTCTCTTCCTGCTGGTGGCCAGCAGGGCCTCTGCATTGTCCGTGATGCTGCCGGGCATTCTGTCATGCTTTCTTCTCCAAACTGAGATCTCCTTCACCTCCCAAAACATGCGTTGTGCTGGTCTCAGGAAAGCTCTAGGAGCACAGCAGGCTCAAACTAGCTGCCATCTCTGGATACTGCAGCATGGTTTGCAACGTCTTCCTCTTCAGGGCTGTCTTCCCCTGGCTGCCTCCTACTCTGAGAGATGAGACTCTACTCTCTGAACATGCGAGAGGTCCATGGCACAGGATAGTGGCAGTGTGGAGTCTCAAGCGTTTCTTTGCACACTGCAGTCCCTTGACCAGAAGCTGCTCACCTGTGGGTGCCTCCTCACTGCCTCTCTGCTGCCTCTTCTTGCACAGGCAGACAAGGCAGCAGGTGAGAGGGCATCATCCCCTCTCCTCAAGGATGTGTATGGGAACACCTACATTGGCAAGGGGCAGCTCAAGGACTAGTGAGGGCTTGCAGTGGGTAGTCTGGCCCTGGCCTATGGCTACAGGAAGAGACACCTATCTCATTTTCACTCAAGGTGAAGAAGTGGAAGGCGAGCATCAGCATGAGGAACCACAGGAAAGTTGAGGTGATGAGATCATTCATGGCAGTGGGGGAGAAAATTGTTTCCCAATGCCACATCTTCAAATACGCAAAAGGCAACATCAACCTCCTCCCTCTGTGGTGCCAAGGAAACAGTCTTTTTTTCTTTTTTGTCCTATCATACAATACAGAATCACAGGATGGCTGAGGTTGGGAGGGACCTCTAGAGATCATCTAGCCCAACTCCCCTGCTCAAGCAGGGACACCTAGAGCCCCGTGGCACAGGGTCACATCCCAGCAGTTTTTGAAGATCTCTTAAGGAGAGAGACTCCACAATGTCTCTGGGCAACCTGTTTGAGGCTCTGTCACCCTCACAGTAAAAAAGCTCTTCCTCACATGGAGATGGGACTTCCTTTGTTTTAATTTATACCCATTACCCTTTGCCCTGTCACTGGCCACCACCGAGAAGAGTTTGACCCCATCTTCTTTACATTCTCCCCTCAGGTACTTGTACATATTGATCAATTCCCCTCTCAGTCTTCTCTTCTCCAGGCTAAACAGGCGCAGCTCGCTTAGTCTTTCCTCATAAGATAGATGCTCCAGTCCCTTAATCATCTTCGTTGCTCTACGCTGGACCCTCTCTAGAAGTTACTTCCTCTGTAAGTTTTTCCTCTTTTCTGGTCCTTGAATGGCTGTGTCTTGCCATTCAGTTGAGAAAGAACACATCGGAAAAACAAGTTTTTACCTTGACCACCCAAGTGTGGCACAATCCAACCTTCTTCTTCATGCTTTTTCTGTGCGGCAGTTTAGCTCTCTACCCCACCTCTGGAAATGACTGTTCACTAGACAAAGGGCTCTTCTGTGCAGAAGCGGCGTTCTAACCATACAGTTTATGGACAAGTACTTCATTTTTCATTAACTGAGGTCAGGTTTGGTTTGAGCTAAGTGTCTGTGCTACTTTTTGTGTCTTTTGCAGGCATTTCATCAAGAATTCCCCTTTGGAAGTAGTTTTAATGATGCAGTTATTTTACAGACTCTCCTCTACAGTAGTCTCAATAATTGTGTATACAGAATATGTCCTTTCCTCGGTACTTACATCTTTGTTAACTGAGGCTGGTTACTTGTCCTCATTACATTTTATCATTACAGCTACCTAGTGGCTATAGCTCAAGTACAAGGACTTTGTGTTCACTTCCAGAAACAATTAAGTGCTTTTGACGATCATCTTCAAGAATATGTGGGGTTCCTGAATGAAGGAGTAAAGAGACAATTTGTTTCAACCAGGAAGCAAAGAGCAGAACTGAGAGGCTCAGTTCTGAGGGAAGAAGCATGACAGAGAAGTACTGAGGGTGGCCAGAGTAAAATTAACCCTCTGTTTAACAGCGTGTGGGCATAAGAGATTAAATCTGCTGTAGTCTAGGGATCTGTGACCCTCCCAATGGGAAAGGTAAGAAGGCAAGAATGGGTGGTTAGAGCTAGTCCACGGTCACCACCTGCTTCCAACAGCTCAGCAGTTTCCTTTTTTTTAGGCGGTGAAGAACTAAAGGATTTGGGCTAATGAAAGAGAACAGCTTCAGACAAGAATCCATAGGGATTAAGTCTGTTTCCTGATGATCCCTCCAAATTGGCACTATTTTTTTTTAGGGATCCAGAATGACCAAATATACTTTTTTTTTTTTCCCCGTTAGTTGCTATATGCAAACAATTGGGTCACATCATTCACTTCCAAATCCCTTTCCAAGCAGTAACCTGTTTGGAAAGCTTTGGGTTGCATTAGTGATTCTTTAAGCCACCAAGCTCCACTCCATCAACAAGTGTTTTATGAGATAGCTGAGCAGGAGCACTGAGATCCTCTAGGGAACATTAAATACTAAGCATGTAAGCTGAGGCATTAATGCAAGCAGTTAATCTAAACAGTTATTAATTAAATGTCCAAGTGATGCAGTAGCTATGAGAGAGAACTCAGGCACAATTTATGGATTTAAAAAATAGATTTAAAAAAAGAATCAAGAAGGAGAAAAGGCAGAAAGATACACATGTATCTCTCTTTTTAGCAGAAAATATTAATCTATAATATGAATGTATATGAAGGCAATACTTCCTCTAACAGATAACTAAATATACTCTGCTCTCACTTGCTGCTGTAGAAACAAGTAGTAACTTTGCAACTTTCAGCACTGCAGAAGAATGGAGACTTGGCTGAAAATAAACCTTCCAAGACAGATGATTCGTCAAGAAGGGGACATCTTTGTCCAGGGCTCTTACACTGGTATGCATGTCAGCTTTGAAAAGGCAGAATTGCCTCATAGCCTGAGTCAATTTTGCCATTAACAAATGGCTAGAAATTTAAGAAGAGCATTTTTTATATGGATCTTTTCTTCTACAAATATTAAGTTAGATTTTGGAGTATTTCTTTACTACAACATTTTGTTCAATGGTGAAAATTAGAGACTATTTTGTTGAACTGTTCTGTTGAGCTTGGAAAGTGTAGGTGTGACATGAATGAAAAGAATTAACCTCGAGTCTACTTGTAACAATTAAAAAAAAATTCACGGAGTAAAAGTCAACCTAAATTCTGTAGCTGTTTGTAAGAAAATTAGGCAAATATTGGGAAAAGACAAAAACAAATATATCATCTAAATTTCGAACAGATTCACCCTTCCACTCATTTTTGTGCTTCCCACCCACAAATATATTGGAGTTTGAGCAGGAGTGCTTGGTGGAAGAGCCATCTCTTTAACTCCATAATGCAGAGTAGTCACAGCAGCTGCTCTTAGTGTCAGGCGTCTTAGAAACTTGACTCTGCTCACTGACTCTCCGGTAGCAGCACAGAGGTAATAGCTAATAGGTCCAAAACAGGAAACGATGGCGTGTTGTATCTTGTGCTTGAGAAAGCACAAGGTGTTGGACCAGAACTGGGAGTCTGTGGTCCATCACAGGCAATGACTCAAATAATGAAAGTATTCGGGAAGGTTATAACCTGTTTTACTCAGGGATGAAAAAAAAAAAAGTGGGAAATTGAACGTTATTCCCATCCAACCAGACGTGTAGACAGGTATACACAGATTTCACTTCATTGAGTGTATTCTCTGTAGCAGTTTCCACATTAAGTTTAAATTTAGTTGCAGGTTGGTATATCTTAAAAGAGCCTGGAAATCACAGGTCTACCCAGGCTGGCTTCACTGAAGGTAAGTTGTAGTGAAGAAGCCCAGTATTAGGTCCTTAACAGTCTTGCCATAGTGAAAGTCTTCCTTGGCCCAACTGGTGGTGTTTGAGTCTGGGCTGGGTGGTTTGCAGAATGCATGCAGAGCAAATGTGGCACTGCATGGAGGTACCCAACTGCTCAAGTTGGGTAATTTTATTCCAATGTCTGGCTTCCTTCCTGCACATGCAGGAAAAAAAAAAAAAAGAAAAAAATTGCACTAAGTCTTCTTACAGCCTCCAGACAACCTCAGCAAAGCACTCCACTCCCCTTAGCCTCCCAAACAAGTCTGCAAGCAAAAACTGCTTCCTTGTGTGCTCTGTGCTTCTTTGAGGAGATACATCCAACCTAGAGAAACTCTGAGATAAAAACCTCAAACTAATTCTTAGGGAGAAGGAGGTTGTGGGCTAAACAATGCCTGGAAACTTTTTAGTTTCCAGTTAATACAAATTCCTGATGACTGACTTTAGTATTAAGGAAAAAAAGAGGACACCATCAATCAATCAAATTAACATCTTCTTCCCAATTCCCCAGGCTCAACTTAGTCACAGGTACCCCTGCCATTCTGGAGGCCCTCATTAACTATTGCACTTAGGGGGTGCCCTTGCCCCTGAGCGGGTCCCCAAGAGCCACAGTGCTTCAGGAGTGTCCCTAAGGGTCATGAGGCCTGAAGTGTCCCTGCCCCAGCATGGGCCCCCATAGGCTGTCGTGCCTCAGGGTGTCCTGCCCCAGCGTGGGACCCCTCAGGTCACAGTGCTGTGCAGTCTCCTTTCCCCAGAGTCTCTGCAGGCACTGTCCCTCAGGCACATACACATGCCCCCTTTCCTCCAGACACCTCCCCACATGCTCAGTCACCAAGGTGGGTATTTGCTGGTCTCCTTAAATACTCCTGTGTGGGTGGGTCTGGCCACCCTGCGGAGCGGGCTGGAACCGGCTGTGACAGCTCTGGAGCCGGTGAGGGCGGCCGCCCTGACAGGGCTGCACTGGCTCCCCCACGCAGGTTGCTCCGCACAGGGCCAGGCAGGTCTGTCCAGGCAGGGTCGAGCAGCAGCTGCAGAGCTGGGCTGTGCTTAGGAGAAGTGACTTTTCTTTGGGCAAACCTGTCCAGCCGTGGGGGTGTTTGGGTGCTGCCTGCATGGGGCTAGGAGCTGGGCCTGAACGGCAGCCTTCAGCCTGCCCCATGCCTTGCGTGCCTTCTTTCATGGTGTCACCTGCATCGCTGTGTTTCTGCCTTTTAGTAAAGCCTGTACTCATGATCTCTGAGATATGCAAAAGAACAAAATGCAGATGAAGGGTTTGAAAGTCCTAGGTGAAAACTTTTATTAATTTCAATAAATAACATAGAGGAACATGTGTGTTCAAGAGAAATACCTTTATCAAAGTGGCTTATGAGAGGCATATGATTTTTGTTACTTGGAATAAGCCAAACTAGTACCCCTATGACACATTCATTCTTTAATTGGAGTTGGGGGACAGATGAAGTAAAAAATGTGAATTTTAAAATCGTGTCCTTATGGGACTTCAGAGAAGAGAGGTCGAGCTGACAGCAGACATTTCAAAGCAGCCGCTAGGTCAATTGTGAGAGTGAGGACACCAGTGATGCAAGTGCAGCTGCTGTTCCTGCGTAAATGGCCCCAAAGCAACACTTGACCTGCAGGGTCATGTAACAGACCTGCAGGAGGGCACTGCATATCCAGCTCCCAAGCGGCTGGGTAAATACGATTTTTTTAAGGAACAAATATTAGTATATTCACAACACTTAGCTTGAGAGCTGATTTTCCAAAACAAGGTGTTTGAAACCTGCTATTTGTTTTGCTCCTGCCACAGAGCTTGTTGGAGTAAGAAGCCACCTGAGGTTTTGCCACAATAAAACACTGACTTGATCTTTGCGTCGGTGTGAAACTCCCATCTTCCCGCCACCGGCTGCGCAAACGCACTGTGTTTGCTGTGCTAACTGCCAGCTGTCACGTGGTGGGGTCAAGGAGACAACACAGTGAGGATTATATATATATTTATCTATTTGTAAATCAGTGTTATACATAGTGTATATAGCGGCTGTGGTGACCCTCAAAAATGATTTGGGCCTGGTGTACTGGGCACTCAACAGCACGGGATGGGCTGGGGGCCGCGGATATGAGCAGAGCAGGGGCTGTGTTAGTGGGTTCAGTGTGGACGGTGGCTCAACGGCGCAAGGAAGGGTTCTGGGGCCAGACCTGCTGGCTCTCAGCCACGTCTGCCTGGGCACTACTGCGGTGTTTCACACAGCCCGTGCTCCATCAGGCCGGAGGTACTTGTTGAGTAGCTCCCGCAAACGCTGCCGCCTTATTTCAAAGCTACCAAGTGCACTCAAGCTCCCGTAAGAGCCTGCTATAAATTCAAATCCTCAGAACACGTTTATTAATAAATCTCTCACATCCCAAGTATAAAACGGGCATCTTGTGGCGCACCTCTACTGTGTCGCATTGATGGTGCTCAAAAAGTGAGACACTCGTTTCAAATAGCCAAGGCTGAGCTGCGTTGCTGCCCTCAATTGCAACACTTCTGAATAGTTGGTTTCCTGTTTTAATATTGGTGACTCCCTAGGAGTCAGATACCAAGGTGAGGGCGCTCCAAAGTGCTGGTTGTATTTATGGAGTATATTGTCCATGTACACTTGAGAGGTAACAAGCACTTTGGGCTTATGTATCCTTGGAAGCCTGAACTCATTATACACATACATGAAAGTGGTGGCTGTGTACACTCAGCTAGGACTACTATTAATAAACCCAGAGCAACTGCTAATAAATATGCTATGTTTGAACACTGCTGCAGTCCATCTAAAAATAATTTAAAAATTAAAATATTTGCTTGTACAGAAAAAAGTAGTTGAGTTAGGGTTTTTTTTTTTTTACCTTGGTTGCACCTGCTCTTTGCACTGTAAAACACTGGCTCATGCAAACAAGTATTTAAACTTAGAGGCTTGAGTAATTCTTCTGATGAGCGGTATGGCAGTTAACTGTTTGAGGAACAGATCTAATTCTATACCAAATACAGATAAGTATTCACTGTGAAGTGACAGAAGAGATGAAGAGATCTAAGAAGAAGTGTACTTGTTCAGATGGTATAGCTTCTTCATGTCTGTGATACTTGTTCCCAGTAGACAGGGAGGTGTAGGGATGCACTGCCATTGGGACAAATCTCACTGTGTTTCTGATTGATCTCCAGACTTCTTCTCTCCCACAAACATGGAGCTTTATCCTCACAGACCTGGTATAAATTCCAGTGTGGTTAGAACTGCATGTGATGCCAAAAGTCAAGGTAATTAACACAGAAACAAGCAGCTGAGGAAGGAACTCATTACCAGCTTCTGAACATGAGGAATTTCAGCATGCAGAAAGGCATAAAGAGATGGAACCCAACTAGAGAAAACGGCTACCATTTCTAAAACTTCTAGGGCAATAGGCCAGAGTCTTTTTCCAGTAGTGCTTCTTCTGCCATTGTAAAAGAAATCACTCCAGGCGTCACCTAGAATTTGCCTGGAGGGCAATTTGACAGTTAGTTTGGCAGAAAAGTTTGTCACTGAAGGATGACATGGCACTGTTATAACCCAGCCAGGTCATTTGAAAACCTGCTTGCATTTTTTTGATGTTTATACTTTTCTTGCTAATACAGTATGCATCTCAACACAATGCGTTCTATTGTGCCATATGAAACAGGCATTTGAATATCCACAATTTCCATAGAGTAATAATTACAGAGATTAAATGGCTTCAAAAGAGTCACCTTTTCATTTTTCTAGACTGCTTTTTTCTATCATCTTCTCTGACCAGCATAAACAAATGTCCTTTCTATTTTATCTTTGCAGTCAGTTGCTTGGAGATGTTTATCTTTGTCCCTTCTACATCCAGACTAGCACTCAGCTGTGACACAGTCATGACTTGGAAGGCTTGTGATGAACTTCTGAGGAAGCTGCTGCACAGGACATGAAAGGTAGCTAAAGTCAGCTCTTAAGATTAGGATCAATGATTTCTCAACATTTCAAAACATTTTCATCAGAAGAATACGCACATTGCTTGTCAAGGCTTGTTTCTGGGAATGAGAAATCAAGTTTTTCTCTTATCTACTTGGATTTTCCTACAAAAGATGATGTGTCTGTCTTCAGTCAGAAGAAAGTGGGATGTTATTTAACATGCATCTAAAATGTACAACACTCATCTGTGATTCAAATTAGATAACAGACCATAATACACAGGGTTACAGAGAGGTCAAAAGGAGCTCTTGTTCAAAATGTGAAGGATTAATGTAAATTTTAACCATTATGTTCACTGAAAGACAATAATCATGGCTTTCTATAGGACAAACGATTAAAGATTCCTGAATTGTTGCTCTGTCATGAAGGAGTTGAACTTTGTCTGACCTTTCCAACAGCAGCTAAAATCTATCGGATATGGTAAGTGCATTCCTCTTTTTGCAGCTGTTGTTGAGAAAAAGCAGAATTAAGGATGTTCTCAATGTGGGTAGCATGCCGTAGTTGATATTCTTGACTTTCAGGGATAATTTTCTATTTCCCCTTGGAAAATCAGTTTTATTTTACCAAAAAAAAAAAGTCTTAAAACTACTTACCATATTAAAAATAAATTCTCAAAGAAATATTTAAAAGAATCTTTCAGAAACTCTTATTTCAGAGCTAGAATACCTGCCATTGAAATGCACTAGTGAAGGGCATCTGAATCTTCTGTTTGAAATATCTCTAGGTCATATCTCTAGTGCGTTTTTGTGTTACTATATCCTTGTAAATTACATTCTCTTTACACTCAGAGGAGACCTGTCTGTCTACGCAAACACACACACATACTCACATGAAATTGTGTAATATCTTCCAGAAAAGTCTGGGGATGCTGTGAAACATGAAGCAGGATTTATCTGCCTGAATGTAAATACTTAGAGTGTGTATTTTATGTTAGCTAGTCACCCTGGTCTCCCTTTATAGTCAGTGGAGGGAAACAGATGTTGCCCGAGTGTGATTCATCTCCTGATAAAGGAGATGTCTGAAATGGGTCAGGCACCTAGTTCTGTCCTTAGTTTCAAACACAGCTTTTGGAAGCCTAGCTCAGAAGGAGAGAGCTGTGTGGTAGACATGTGAAGATGGATGAGATGAGCATGAGCCAGCAGTGTGTCTTTGCAGGTAAGGCAGCCAGCCAGACCCTGGACTGTATTGCCACATGTTCAGCCAGAAGGTCCAGCTGGACTAGATGACCTCCTCAAGACCTTTTCCACCGGAATTGCGCTGTGATCCTCTTCTCCTTTCAGGACTTGGGAGAATTCATCTGAATTGCCATTTCCTGTTCTGGGCTCCTTCTGGGTTCCAGGAAGCTTTAGTGGAGGCCATGAAGGTGGTTGGGCCTGGAGCACAGGGCTAGAGCACACACAATACAGCTGAGAGCCTGAGAGAGGGGAGTTTCTTCAGCCTTAAGGGGGGAGGGCCCGTCGAGGATGGCTGTGGCTGTCTAGCTGCCTGGGGAGGATGCAGAGCCAGACTCAGAGATGCCCAGTGAAAAGAAGAGAGACAATGGACACAAGATGGAGCATGAGAAATTGCAATTAGCCCTGAGGAATTACTATTTTTTTCACACTGAGAGTAGTCAGTCACTGGCACAGGTTGCACAGAGAGGTGGGGGATATGCAGAACTGTACTGCACCAAGCAAGCTGTTCTAGGTTCTCCATGCTTTGGCCAGGCAGAGAACCCTTCTAATCAGTATAATTATATGAATCCTACCGTACTGATTTAATTCTGGGGAAGGGCTGCTCATTGTTAGGAGACCTTCCCACCCACTCTTTATGTATATCAAAAAATATAAAGTCTGTCGATTTCTCCTCTCCTTCTTTGGATCCCAAGTTATTTTCTCTTCCAACTTTTATTCTTTTCTTTCTCTTAAATGCTTTTATTTCCTGCAATTTAGTACTACGCCACTATCCTCTCCTTTACTGCTTTTTTTGAAGGATGGATTCTCAACATGTATAATGTTGAGATAATGTATAACGTATAATCCGTGAAACTAGGCTGGCCTCTCTGTATATTCAAAGAAAAGTGTCAAGGATACAGTCCATTTTGATGATTCTTAAATGTCTGTGTTGCCCATCCCTGCTGTATTTGTACAAACCTCTAAGAAAGAGGTTTAACACTGGCATAACCAGGGGAGCTGTGGTGTGTGGGGTGGGTGTATGGGAAACAGGAAAGGAAGACATACATTTTGCCACCAAGGTCAGCATCTCATGCTATTTTTGTCTCTGTTCTGATCTCCAAGTTTGGAAGCAGTGATTCATTTACCCTCGATACTTCTGTGTAAAATGAAGCTACTAAAAGGAACAGTTGGATGAAAAGTCCAAGACAACTTGAACTTACCTGAGGTTTGAAACTGCAGGAGCAGTGAGTCTGCTGCACATGCAGCACCTTCCCATCCCACAGCTAACAGCTGGGTGGATCCACCTTTCAGTTCACCATCTTAGTAGGTCTGCTTGCCATGACAACTAGATCAACATTCAAAGTGCAAAGTTTTAAAACTGTTAAACATCCTGTTTTCTTTCATTTGCATGTTTTTCATTTGCATGTTTGTCACAAATGCAAAATGTAGTAATGAGTTTATATCAGCCCTAGTGTATGTCTCAGGCGGATCTGACTGTGAGGTTCAGGAGCTCAGGGGTAGGTTGACTTTAAAGATTAAGTGAGTCTAAACCTAGTTCTATCATGTAGGATAAGGCAGTCATACAATTTCCAGTTTTATCATTTGTTTCTATTATCAGTATTACATTGTTAGTGTTTGGCTTCAAGTCCAAATTCCTGGAAATAAATAATGGCCTTAGAAGCTTAGTTTAGTTGTTTTGTAAAATTAAAAAAAAAAAAGACCTTGCTCTTGCAGATGTTGTGAAAGGACTTAGAGGTGATTAAAGAGTTTCATTTCCACTGAATTCTCTTTTCTTTAAAATAAGATATACTTATTATAAAATACTCTTTTTCAGTGTTATTTTTTCTCCTGACTTGAATGTGATTTTGATAAGAGGCATCAATAACCCAGAAGCAAAAGGCAAAACCCAAATAATGAAAAGTATCTCAAAAATCAGGATTTACAATATTTTATCTATATTAATGATTTATATACTTATGATGGCACCTTTTATTTAAGGACAGAATCAAAAGTGCCAAGTGTTTGGAGTTAGTTCCCAAATTCTGAAGCAGAAGAGAGATGAGTGAATTGCTGGTCTGCTATGGGTCAGTGGTACTAGTGAAATTAGCTGTACAAGGATTTTGCAATCTTCATCACAGAAAAGAAAAGCAAAACAAGTTCTGAAACATTTAACACAAGAAAAACAGTTTACTTCTAAGTGACCCTCTTCAAAAATGTTATTTTCCTGCCCTCCCAGCAACAGCAAATTACAGATATTTAACAGAAGACAACATAAAGTGAAGCAATAAGGACATCAGACTGTACACAAAGTGTTTCACTTGGTGTATGACAGGTGAGGAACATGATGAGACGTGCAGCTTCCCTTCTCATCTTTCATCCTACAGGCACTTCCTGGAACAGTGACTCTGCCTCTATTACAAACATAGTGTCCGTGCTTCAGAAGAAAGCATACAGGAAGAAGGGAAGCAGAAAGCAAAGAATATGAGAGAAAAAAACCCCACAAAGCAAAGAACAGGCTTGTGTGTGCAGGGATTGTGACAGGGTAGAGAAGCAAAACCCGCGGTCCTGAGACGCGAGCAACAGAGGGGCCAGGAGGGCAGGACAGGACACTCGGTTTGGATGTGCCACAACTCAGAACCACACTGGTATGGCTCAGTAGGAGCAAGCGAGTATCTGCTGAGGCCTGAACACTTTAGTCTGTGTTAGTCAATGCCACAACCCTCTTTCTCCTCAGTTCTTCACCCTGCTGGTGACAGTGACTGGTGGCCTGTGAGGAACCTGCTGCATCTTCATCTGGCTGCACCATGCATGTGTTAGCAGCTGTTAGCTGGGTTGCTGCAATTTATAATTCAAGCTTCCTCCTTTTGTTGATGGAATATCCTCAGTGGAGAAAACTGTATTAAATATCCCTCTGTGTGGTAAGAGAAGGAGTATATGCAAGCAAGGAGTATGCAAGCAAGTGCCCTATGGCTTGCTACAGGCTGTCACTCTGCAACATTTCTGCCAAGGGCCATAGCTTTGGGGGATGGCACCTTCATGGCAATAACTGTGAAACAGACAGGGCTTGAGCACTCCCTGGAAAATTGCTTTTGGTGCATCATATAGAAAAGTTTTTAAAGGTATGGGTAAAACAGAAGGAATTAAGTGAACAGCTAAAACAAATCACGAAGTTTCCCACTGTGCTATGGTCCTCTGTATTCAAATTCCAGTCTGGACTGGGGTTGATGACACCCACAAAGTTTTGGGGATCTCACAAATTTATCAGACATATCTCTGAATAGTACAAATTTTACTCCTGGTAAAGCTCCTGGTTATATGAATAGCAGAAGATTGATTACTTGTTCAGTCTCTGTTTCTAGAAAAGAGTAGAGATAATTAAAGTAGAGATAATTAACAGCCTTTCTTGAAGCTTATTTTATGCTAGTTTTGAAGCATTTTATCTGATGTGATGGTGCTGCATGACTGGAATACAGCTTGAGTCTTCTGTTTCTTAATGGCTCCAAGGAAGGGTTCCTGAGGTAATAAGTAGACACTGTGGGAAGGGTGCAGTGAGAGTAAAGAGCTGGAGTACTAGATACGGAGCCATAAAAAGAAGAATATGTTTCTTTCAAGCAAAGGAATTTGTTCTTTTATCATATCCTGCAGCACTGTCTTGCTGTGTGACTGAACAAAAGAGTCTGCAAGCCAGAAGTTGTTCACCAGCACATTGCTAGCTTTGGAGCTCACCTGGGTTACTCAACAAGTCCACACCAAATCTTATCTTCAGAGCCAGGACAGACGTCAAGGATATGATCAGTAGGACCTTATCCCCTGCCCATCACAAGCTTTAAGCAGAATCTGGGATCTCTCCTGTGCATGTCCAGACAGAGCTGGCATCTGACAACATGGTTGATTTCTTCCTGGAGGAATGGAGTTAAACTGAGATGGCATAATCGGCTGCCTTTGCCCATGATCTTGAGAGAATCCATTCTGCAATTAAAGTAAAAAAAAAACACAAATAATACAAAGGGTGCTGGTCTAACTAAGAAGCTGCCCACTAAATTTCAAAAATCTCTCTGCTAAAGCTCCAGTTCTGCTCCCAGTGAAAAAGCTAGAGTATCTTGATAGTTCCTTGCACTGAGAAACACATCTGAGGCAACAGAAGGAAATGTGCTACAACCACCCAGTTGGGATTGAGTCTGGACTACAGATAGAGAGATAAGGGAAAATTCCTGATATTTCTGCTGGACACTGGTTTGTCAGGCTATCCAGGTCACCACTCAGGGGAAAAGCTGCTTTTGTCTCTTATGCTGCCAAAGCCCAGAAATTTGTGAGTTACTCCATCCTTAAAACCTGGTGCTGGATTCCAGTGGCCTTGTTGATAACAATCTACTTTTAGCTTTTCTAGGAAGAAAACAGCAACAGCAAAAGAACTCCCCATCCCTGTAGCATGTTGTTTCAGTATAAACAGAGATTTAATCTGGTTTATATTGGTCCTGCTGAAAGGAAAGAAGCAGGGACATCTATACAGTCACCCTTCAGGTTTTTTCCCCTTTTCCTTTTTTCCATGCTGAGGCTCAAGCAGCATTTCACCTTGAAAAACTAAGCCTCTGCCTAAGCTAAGGTCTTTTTACAGTGTTTAGTGCTATGTACTATGTGCTATGCAGTGTATGGACCTTTGTGTGTGGCTGCTTTAAGAAATTAGGATCTTTTTTTTTTTTTTTCTCCTCTTCTGAGCTGTTAGAGTCTCAAAAGCTATTTTTCACTTTGGAGAGATGCTGCATGTACTCCAGTTCTCAAGAAAAATAAAATATCGGTTTTTGGTTGCAACATACTAAGCAAAAAAAGAAAGCAAACTGTGTTTTTTTCCCCTGCAAACTATGAACACTTAAATGAAACAGCTCGAGATTTTATAAGGGGATTGCCTGCTGGAGAAAAAGAATAGCACTCTGGTTTCGCTTAGCATTCTTCTGACAGGTTGGTAGATTCACTGAAGTTCAGATATCTCTATGGACTTGAGGTTTCCTTACATACGCAGGTACAGTGCTAACCAGCACTTGGAGAGCACCCAGTGATGAGGCATCACGAAGTGAAGAAATGCAGCTCCTCAGAAACAAGCAGTGTCACTGGGCATTGCATGTGTTGTTACTACCAGGGAATAGCCTGACCGTCCTATTTGCCAGTTTTGTAGGTTGGGGTCATCACTTTCCTGACCAAGGAGCCTGTTCCCACCGGAGCAAGAAAAGGTCAGCAGCACCTGAGGGCTTCACTCCTTCCTCTGGGTGATGGCCCCTTTGCTGCTACTGTTACCCCTCCAACACCCAGGTGGAGAGGAGGAGTTGCCCCAGAGCAGGGCAGAAGAGGGAGAGAACAAAGGAAGGATGCAGGAAGGATGGGAGAAGAGCAGCTGATTGAATTTTGCTGAACATAGACTGGGGTGCAGGAGCGATTGAGGACTATTATTTAATTGCCAGGCAAGTCTGAGGCAAATTTGGGGGTGATGAAGCCTTTTTTTCTGCTGTTGCCACTGAGTGCTTGGTTTGGGCAAGGTTTAATCAGCCTTCAGGCTGGTGCTTACAGCTTCTTCTTGTATCATTCCAGGTTATCAAAGATGCTTAAACTGGTTAGCCTGGTTCCCAGATGAAATGGGTCATGTGCCCTTTATCTTCCTATGACACTTGTTGATAGTGACACCGTAAGAAAGCAAGTTATGTTATCCCTTTTTTTTTTCTTTTTTTTATTTTTTCCCTTATGTGAGCATGAACTCTTCAGAGTCGTGTCCTCCTCATGTTTACTTTGCTATCAGTTGCAGCTCTAGTCGCCCTGATATTTCCCCTCTGATGAAGAGTTCTACCTGTGTAATGCCATGGTTCTAGCACTGATAATAGTGTAAGAATTTGGCTAGGAAAAAAAAAAGTAAAAAGAAAACAAACAAAAACATGAAAGAGATAGCATTTTCCAGAAAGGGAAATAATAATGTTTCTAAGTCTCAGGAAAAACTGGAGACCTTCATGAGAGCAGGGCAAGATGCAGAAACTTCCTGCTGACATGAGGGAGAGAAAGGCCTTTTAAATGACAGAGCCTTCTTTAGGACTAAAATTCTCCAGACACATTTCCATTATTGATAAGCACCAGAAGTCATTACACAAAACTTTGATTTTTCAGGACAGTGAGAGCAGGGTGAATCAATGGAGCTGAAATTATTATTTTTTCCCTCAAAAAATAAAATTGCTTGAGATCAGGTGGGGCTAGGATTTCTGCTTGGGAACATAGTTTATTCTGTCAGTATTAAACGGTCAGTCAAACTAGAAGAAAACATCTGAAAGTAGGAAGTAATGTATGGCTTTTCCTACATGATAAGGTATCAGATCTCTTCACTTTATGCTATTACTGTCTGTTCTTCTGTTGAAAAACTACAATGAGCTATAGCCAGATGGGCCTGTTTAGAAGAAACATTGCAAGGATTCAGTAAATATGTTTTGGATTAGCCTTGACTAAATGACAGACGCTTACATTTCCTCTGCAAAAGTATTTGGCAGAATACATTAAATGTAGAATTGTTTACTACAAGACTGACTTTTAAGCAGTGGCTATAAATCATTCACAGAAAGTGATTTTTTTGAGCCATTAGCATGAATATGGAGCAGGAAATATGAACCTGAGAATGACTATTACCAAGTCAGAGATCACATGTATGATACTTGATATTTGGTACCCCTAGTCTGAGATTGTGTCTACTGAATATAAAGAACTACCTATAAAGAAGTGTTTTTGGAGAATATACAGGAAATATTTTTTTAAAAAAGTGTACTAAAAGCCACAAACAGTTTTCCCTTCTGTCTTAAAGATCTCTGAAGCACTCTGTGAATCCCACATTTTGCTCACTATTACACAGAAAGCTGAACTGTGATTTCCTGTATTCCAATTCCCGTTCCTCAGCGCTGCTTCGCCTCTGAACCCCGGTAATCTCGGATCTCTGCATGAGCTGCTGATTCCTGCAACTCGGAGCTTGCCTTTGATGGAGCAGGGATGCTATCATTAAACTGTTGCGGGAGGGTTTATCTCCTTCTGCACATTTATCAGGAGCTGTCAGTGCACACAAAGGGGAATTCACAGACCTACAGCTGAACACCTAATCAGAAAATAAAGCAGCATCTCCCTGCCCGTGCACACTCTGGTCTGCAGTGTGGCTCTGCAGGTAGCTGTCCGTGTTTGCTAAAGCGCATACATGCTTACATATTCTGGATTCAGTGGAATTTAACAGAGCAATTAAATCCAGTTGCTGAATAAGGAGGGTTTAAATGATTGAATCTAGATTATTTTAAATTGCTTGGTAGGTCATATTTCTGTACTAATGCACAAATATGCCATAATCTTTCTGTCTTAATGCTTTGCCTCGGGAATGATCGTGAGATAGGCATGGAGATGCACTTCTGCAGTATATTTAAGTTACTTTCTTAAAATAATTGAAGTCCTAAAAATAGAAAAGGAAAAATTCAAAGTATCGCTAGTCCAAAGCTACAGAATAAAATTAGAGATACAGACTGGATGGTTCCATCTTCCTGAAGTACTTAAAAATATGAAAATATTTCTGACTTGGAAATGCTTACATTAACAGGCGTTGTGCACTGATGGCCGCTTGCACAAACTCCAGGAGACCTGACTTTATCTTGGAACAGAGGTACAAGGAAATATGAATGGTTTAATCAAAGTGGCATAGATCATTTATAGCTTAGCCTGGATTGGAAGCTGTATTTCCCTGTGGTGCAGTAAGTGGCCAATCCACCTGTCCAGCACAGAGTCCTTGGGCTGCATTATTGTCCCTAGCACTGTCACCCCCTTCTGCAAGAAATCAGAAGCTGCTGAGATTCTGATTCTGAGGGCTACCCCAAGCTCATACCTGCCTTTGCCACCACAGCGTCTTGGCAGCAAAAGCCCCATCTCCTGCTGTGCAGAGAGCAGGACGGATACCTGCTGTTTCCAGATGTTACCTGTGAGGGACCTGACGGGGAGGTAGTTTTCTCAGCAGAGGAGCCATCTCAGAGACGGTGGTGGTCTCAGCGCTGTGGCCGGGTAGCAAGAGCCTTGCAGGAGACTTGCTGTGACACACAGGCACCCTGTACTGTGCTGTGCCTGCCCTCACCACTTCGAAGGAAGGGCTGAAGCCCCTTGTGTACCCAGAATTTAAGGATTCTTGAGGATACTGGCACTTTTGGCAATCATCTAGCAGGACCCTATGGCAGGTGGCACAATCTTCTCCCCTTTCCCTTCTCTGTGGCTGGGGAATCACCAAGGGCCTGAAGTCTCTTGCTGGGGGCAGGAGGAGAGATGGGGAAGGAGAGCAGGGTGAGAACAGGGATGATGCATTTGTACCCTGCTAAACCCTGCATGAAAATAGCTGGGACAGATCCCTTTTTTATTCACTCTGTAGAAAGGGGTAATTTGGATGGTGCTTTTAAAAGTTGTATAGGTTGTGCTGAGTTTTAGCACTTCTTTTTTCCTTTCAGTCTGAGAGAGCAGTGTCCATCCTATAAAAGAAGCTTCAGCACAGATGAAGAGTTGCCTCTGAGAGGGTCTGTTCAGAAGACAAGCAATTACTCAGAAGCAGACCAGCCCTGCAGCCTGGCATGCTGTTACTGGCTGTCATGCGGCTGTGGTATTTTAGGCAATTACAGCCTAAATCAGGACTGTACCTTTTTGCGCTTATATATCTGCTTGAAAAACAAACCTTTATTCCCACATAATGGGTAATTCCCTGTCCAAGCACCTAATGTATACACGTACACTGTCTGCAGGCAGAACATGCACAGAGGCCATCCCATAAAAGTGAGGGATCCAGAGACATGCTGAATGGATTTCTACTGTACATGTTGTCCTGTAGTTACACTCCCAGCAGTGTGTGCGTGGAGTTCCTGACAAAGCTCCAAGGCTGGAGGGGGAGAAGAACAAAAAAAGTATCAAAGGGAAAGCCGTGGGGTGTTGATCAGCTGGAAAGCCATCTTGCTAATTGCTTGCAGGATGCATTCCATCTTGCTGCAAGCCAAGAGGCTGCAGGGTGTGTTGGGCTGAACTGAAAATTACAGTGCTTTCTCCTCTTCTTGCATTACTTGACTGATGGGAGCCTTGCGTCCCCTCGGGCGCTGGCGAAGGAGGATCTGGTGTGCACCACTGCAGGGCGCGCTGCTGCCCGGGCTTTGATCAGCCTTTGTTGTTGAAAGGAGATTTTTCATCTCGGCAGACTCAAAACGGAGATGGGCCCTTCAAGGCTGTTGCTACAGGGCTTGTCTCCCCTCCCATTCCCCCTCCCAACAGAAGATGAACAAAAGCAAATGACCAGCCAAATTACGCTTTGTTTCTATTGAGTAGGGTGTTAAGAGTCATTCTAAAATTCATTATTACTGAATCTGAAAGGCATCATGCTGGGCTGATTTCAGAACAGTTCCCTATTAGTATTTTCTGATGTGAATATCAAAGTCGACTTTCAATTACCGCCTATAACCTTAGAAAAATACTTAGCATCTAAAGTTCATACCACAAAGCTTTGTAATTGAAGCAAGCTCAGTAAATATTCAAGAACAAGTAGAGAGAACCTGCCCTGTTGTGTAAATTGTGGTGTATATGCTCTTTGCTGAATGCATTTTTTGTCATCAACGCTGTCAGCTTGGTCCACACTCTGCTCCTTGCTAGAAAACTGGACTGGTGGATGCTGCAGCTTTTCCCATGGCAGATGAACCAGGTTTGAGGTCTCAGTGACCGAGGGGAAAAGGTGCCAGGAAGCCTTGCTCTGCAGAGTGGGGTGGGGATTAGCTGCAGTGCTGTCCGTGACTAGGAATCCCTGCAGGTGGTGAGATTTAGTACTGACGTAGCAGGCCTAGGGCTGAAGGGATGGTGTGGAGCCGCGAGATCCCAGACATTTCATCAGGTGAGAGGAATGGGCCCTGCGGATACCCTGGCTCATCTTGGCATCAGTTCACTCTTCTCTGTGAAAGCTCTTTATCACCTCATGTCCGCTCAGTTCACTTGAGACAGCAGGGAATGTTCCTGGAATTGCTTCTTGAGTGGTCCTTTCTGCCTCCCTTTGAAGCTCATTGTCCTTAAATTAAGCTGTGCTCCAACATCTGTGTGGGAGCAGAGGAAATCGGTGCCTTCCTGGATATACCTGGCATGCCAAGTATGGGAGCAATTTGCTAGTCCACTACTACTGTCTGGCATTTCTGGGAACTTTCCTCGCCATGTCTTGGAGTTGACAGGGCACACGCGACAGTTGGCATGCAATGGATTTATCACATTGAGCAAATGATTTAGCCATTGAGCTGCCACTTGGTGACAGACCTGAGAAGTGTAACTCCTCATTTCATCAGGCAGCCGGACACTTTGATGGATGGAGACTGCATGGTGATTCACTGGGGCTGATGGACTGTTATGCCAGGCGTTACACAATGGAGACTTCTCCAATTAAACTCAATCCCAGGGATACTTATATTTGATCCCAGGTGGGACAGTCTTAACTGAGCCAAGAACCCTAATGTTTTACAGCAGACTGGTCTTCCACACCATGTCTGGTAGCTCACTGGGGACACAGGGCCTGTACAGGCAGATGTACACTTATTTCCCCCTATTCTCTGGGCATTGCTGAAATTCTAGGTACCATTGGGTTCCCTAGCAGGTCGCCCAGTCACATAACTGCAGAAGGGTAAAAGCTGAGAGCAAGGAGGAGCCACAACACAACAGGCAAAGAAACACGACAGGCAAAGAAAGTTCCGGACCCACGAGCAGACAAGCATCACCCCAAACCAGAGGTTTCTCCCTGACAGTATTAGTAAATATGCCGACCTAGTGGCTGTCACTGTTAAGATTCTTTCCTTCTGATATCAGGGGACTTGCAGTAACTGGGCACAGGGGTTAGTGCTGGGCTACCTGTCACACCAAAGCTGCTAACTGGAGACAAGTGGCAACAGTCTTCAGTCAGCTGCACCAAAATGGGTTTCTGCCTTGAAAAAGAGACAGCAAGCCTGGCCTGACCCTGCTCTCTGTCATTAAAATTCCTTGGGAACCCTGGCCCAGCCGGTGGCAAATCCCAAGTGCTGCTGGTGAGGTCATGTCTGCAGTGAGCCCATGACAATAACTGTCATTATGGGCCCAATGCTGCAGCAGAATGAGGCCATGAGCAATAGAGATGCCATCTCTTTGGGGGTTTATGGTTTTATTAGTCTGCTGTTTCCAATCGCCTTGTTCTGAAGAAGTGGTAATACACCATGAATTGCTGAGCTTTGTGTTTTTCAGTATTAATTAATGGGAAATAAATCTTTGTAAATAAACACAAAGAAGAGTTTAATATATTAAGTGCTTGCATCCAGCATGTTTTGTGAGTGCGTGTTGCTATAATTTGCAGTTGGGCTTCCACAGTGTTTCTGTCATTTCACAGTGTGATTCCAGGAGCCTTACAAATTGCTGCCTTCAATAGCTCACTGGTTGGAAAAGCACCTGGTCAGCCTTTTTTCAGAGGTCAGCTGAGTTGCAGCATGTGTGAGTCTGGGTTGGGTGCAAAGCAGGGGTTAGACCTGCCTCTAGCATAAGCACTCTCCGTCCTTTCCTTCTTTCCGTTTTTCATTTTTCTTCTCCATTTTTTGCTGTGTTTGACAGGCGCTGTTATTCAGTCCAAGTAAAACTGTGTGCTCCTGTGTAACCTGGGTAATGGGAGAGTAGCACAGGGCCCCTCCAGGAAATGTGCAGCTTTTGGCACTTGAGCACTTGCTATTGAAGTTTAAAGCTCCGGCATCACCCATGCATGGACCGCAAAAGTGCCCTGCCCTCTGGGGTGGATCTTCCCTATTCATAGTTTCCTCTGTGCCCCCAGGAAGGAAGCGAAGCCTCCAAGATTGCTTATTTACCATTTCTGTGGACTCGCATGCCCTTGCTTTCCCCTTGTGATTCCTCTCCAATTGGGAAATAACACTTCTTAAAGGAAGCGTTTGAATTTTCTGTCTAGGTGTGGCCATAAATCTATGGATCAGTGACAATTCTTTTATTTTTTTTTCTCCATTAAAATCTAAAAGACTTTCATTTTTAACAATGCCTTTCTAATATGCACAGGGGGAGAAATCTGGGATAAGAGTGAGGCAGTAAGAACTTATCATTAGGAGATGAAACCTAAACAGGAGACATAAATAAGGCAGCGTTATATAGTCTGGATTTTTATACATTTATTTCTGCCATTTTTTCACATTTGCAAAGATAAAAAGAAATTTCTCAGCTCATTTCTGCTGGCCAATAGCTACACTGGACATTTAAAGTAATATGTTGGTAGAAAGCAGAATTAATTCTAGGCAGTCTGTATAGTGATTCTGGTGTATGAGAGATCAGGGAAATAGGCACTATGTAGTGAAATATACTCCTATTTTTTTCACTCAGCATCTTTCTCCCAAAGTCATAACTTCCTTCTTTGCTTCTTAGGTGACTGAATGAGTAAGTAATATATTTAAAAGTAGCTGATGGCTTAAAAGTCAGAAGTCAGAATATTTTGGTGATATATAAGTCTTGCCCCCCCAAACTCACACCCTTTCCCCCCCAGATTTTGCTAACATTATTTATTATCCAAGAGCATTAATAAAGAATTTAGAAAATACTTTTAACATACAGTGGTTCTTACCCTGGTGTGTACTGTCTGGTTTCTCAGCATCCAGCTTCTTTACTGAAAGAGGAAATTTATGACTTTCCTGCTTTATTCATTCCCTTTCCACATAATGCTCCTTGAGCTGGCTCTGAAGATAAATCTTTTTTAAGCTTTTAAACATAAATCAGAGTTCAGGGATGATGCACGGTCCGTAGACGTCAGCTCTGTATAACTTGTGCTTGTAGCCTTAACAGCAGTGAGCTGCTTTCTGCAAATTCCGAGAAAGTCTCTGTGCTTTTACTGCAAATTCTTTCCCTGGGTCATCGCAGATCCATGGAAACACTGCATAGGATGCACTAAAAGTTTTTTATTTTGTACAAGTCTCTTCTTTGTTTCACAACTGCTGTATAGTACACAGTAATTGCAAAGCTGTTTCTTTCACCAAAACCATCAGCCTCTGTGTGATAATGTGTATGATCTGATAACATGTATGTTGAAGATCTTTGGAAAGCAGTTAATAATAGATATGGTCTTGAGCACTGACATTTATGTCTGATACACTCTTCAAATCCCTTAGAGATTGAAGGGGAGAGAGAGAGCCCTCTCTCTCCCCTGAGAATGCCTTAGCATTTTAGCCAGCCCTTAGGAAAAAGGGGTTTTGGTCAGTGTGACAGCTTGTTGCATGCACGGCCGTAGTGCCCACAGGCGTGGATGTGCCTGGAGAAGAGCACCTACACCATCAATGTGAGAGCAGGCTCGGGATGAGGCGATGGACACCACGGAGCTCTGGGCAGGTGAGTGCAGCAATGACTGTGTGGCTTAATGGATGAGACATGGCTTGGCCACAGACCGTGCAGCTCCTGCCAAACGGCTTCTTACCCTGGGGGCAAACCCACCCTGGAAGAGGGGATTCACAGCCCTGTGTGCAGGACTCAGCTGCCTGTTCCTGTCATCCCTGCTGCCCGTTCCCAGACAGCAAGAGGTTGTTATCCCGCGTGGGGCTGCTCTCCTCCCTAGATTACTGGCACAAGTTTCACACACACCAAAACTATTTGGAGAACAGCAGCAAGGTTTCCTTGGAGGTGTCTGGAAATCACATCATCCAACATTTCACAGGCTCTGCTCCCCCAAGCAGATATCCCCCTTTCATGCAGAACATCCTCCTGAAATCCAAGGGGCACTTCTGACCTTTGGAGGTCTGTTTGTATGGATTCAGTCAGAGCTGTTTCTAGTTTATGTTTATTTAACACTTAAAGTTGCTATAACTAATCACAGCACTTCCCTTTTCATGACTCACCGAGTTTAAAAATAGACATTTGGTGCATCTGGATTGGTTCCAAAATACATATTTCTGGGTTTTCAGATAGGCATATTTTCTCAGTTTATATAATATAGGAGGAGTTGTATAATTAATTATTCCTTATCTTGATCAGTACATAACTGAAATGGAAATCATATCCATCCCTCTGTTAAACTTTTATAATTTTTTTCCAACTGCAAATTTGCTATAAAACAATTACTTTTTCAACTAAAATAAACATTGTCTAGCTAAGGATTATTTTCTGAGAGTAAGAATATCAGAAGTTTTTCCAGTAAAGTTTTCCAGACAGAAAGGCCTCAACTTTTGCTGATCAGGGGAATGGGTGATTTGGCTAAAGCAGTGGCAGCCATCCCTTCTCTATGGCTTGCATGAAAATCACACATTTTCTGCTTGATTTATATCCTCCTTTTTTCCCCTTGCATTCCAAATGGCCTTAGCAGTGGTTGCTGAACAAACTTCTGATGTCCCTAAAGAAGCCAGGTTTAAGAACCATTTAGCTGAACTGAAGTGACTGAAGGAGAAACTGGAAAGCAGATCAAAACATTTGCCAGATGTGGAACTGAAAAAGATGACTAAGGTCTGTCCACTCTGAAATCTTTGTTGTTGCAAAGAGACTGTTTTTACTTTATCATCATTTGAAATGCAGTGGCGATCAGAATTCTCCAGTCACCAGTTTGATCAGTTAGCAAGGGAAACAGTTTGCAGTGAAACTAGAGATAAGCTTAGTGTCCTCCATTGAGATTTAAATTGTTCAATCTGAACACTGAGCACCTTAACTGCTTGGGAGATGGAGGTCTGTGATTACAAGAAAGGAGAGGAGCGGAACTGGCTGAAAGAAGTGCCTTTCTTTATGTGACTGCAGCTCTGGGTCAGATTGAACAGGCACAGGATAGGAGATGCAGCAGAGTAAATCAGTCCACTCAGAAAGGGACATCCAAGAAGTTAGACAATATGGAAGAAGAAAAATAAAAGGTCCACTTGAAAAAAATTACTTAACTGTCCTATATATGTTTCCGATTGCTGCCTCTGGGAACTGAGGCTTAGGGAGACTATGGCTTTGTTAAGGCTGTGGTCTCTCCATTCTCTGCTCCAAATCAGTCTCTTTTCACTGTCACTTGTTCTTCTGCTGTCTGTGCAGTACATTCATTTTAAAAGGGGTACTGCCTTCTCTTTGTACTAGTTTGCATGGGACTTGCTTGTTACTATAAGATATTCTTGGAATGTATTACTGGTTTAAAATATTATTCTACACATCTCAGCTTTAAGTCCTTTGCAGTCATCTTCTCCTGCAGCATATGCAAAGCTCAGTCTGTGGGACAGAGATAGAAAATCCCTCCATGCACAGGTGTTTCTGCAGCTCTGTTGTGTCCACTGCTTTCCTCTGAAGCACAAAATCCTTCCACAGTGGTGTCCTCCCCCTGACTGGTTGGGGGCTGCCTCGGGAAGAATCTAAGGACAAGGTAAATAATAGAAATGATAATCTCCTTGAGTACCTCTTAGCTCCCTGGAAGCCAAACATCCGTTCTGTACATTTAGCAGCCCTCAGTAGATTTCTTTCCCATAAGCTTTTCTGGTCTTCCATTGCATCCAATCTTGATTACAGTGTCTGTGGCATTCTGAGGAGGGGAGCTACACAGCTTGTCTGCTCAGCTGAGCAAGGGGCAGCTTTGATGCATATGGGCAATTCTTGTGATCATCTCAGAGCAAGAAGCTGCGAAATGTTAACAACTACAGAAAAGCATCTATAGCTTCCTCAGCCACTTACGCTGCATACACCAATAAAACTTAAATCGTGTTTGTGTCTGTGGTGGACTGTGCGTGGTCACACTCTTGTGGCAATCCCAGGACCTGAGTGGCTTTGTTCCCTGGGACTGTCACTACCCCTGAGGGGACAGTTACTGCTCTGAAAGTATTGGTTGGGTGTTCTTTGGCTTCACTAGTGCAATTTCCCTTTGCCACAGAGAGTGTGCCCCAAGGTGCCTGTTGCTTTTGAAGTTTCTGCTGTAGAGTCCTATCTTCTGGAAGGTTCTAGTTGAGGCTGAAAGCCTGTGATGGCAAAGCATTCCTGCCTGGGGCATCCAATAGTCTGACCCATTGGGATTTGCCATTCTCATTTTACTGTTTTTTTTCCAGATTTTTAAAAGAAGTCCTCCAGGTCTTTGAACTGAGACTGGAAGTGATGAATGGGGTCATCAGTGAAGAAACTTATTTATGAATGAAATTGGCCTCCCCAGCACTATTAAAATAAATACTTTTGCCTAATGTTGTTTAGTAAAGGGTGTGATTCTGTGTTCCCAGCCAGGCTAATGTAAGTGCCCAGGGACGTTTCTGATGCAAGAGACATAGGAGAACTAAGTGGATATTGGGCACAAGTGATGAAACAATGTTACTCAGAAGAATAGATCTTTTGAGGACTTAATAAAGTGCGAGAGAACACATCCTGAAGAAAGGCCCAAACCTTTCATATCTCAGTTAACTGCGCCTCTTCTTTCTCCTATCTCCTTGACCCAATTATAACAGGCCCTTGATTTAGGCATCTGCTGCAGCTTTCTGCATTGCCATTAGGTGTCTGTGCCTTTTAGGCAATGTTAATTTAACTCCACATAGCACAGACTTCATTGCCTTTGAACAGTAAAGTAGTTTACTGGGGTGGCATTTAAACTACCTTGACTGATCTTCAGATGAGCACCGTGATGTGAATAAGGGTCTTTGTGCCTTTCCAAGCTAATGCTCCAGGGTTTTAGTAAAGTTGAGCATATGTCATTGAATTAATTCTGCTCACTGCATGTTTTGAAAGAGCCTGGAGAGACCAAAAGACTTTAAATATGAAAACAATACTGTGAGGGACAGCGGAGTGTGTGCTGGTACTCCCGTGGGGGGCTTTGCACTGACCCTCCGAAGGGGAGTGTGTTTCATGTTAGGAGAGCTTGGAAATCATGCTCAGCTCTCAGGCTGAGTATTCAGTAGTGTAAATCACTACTTCGAAGTCATTGGACATATCTCCAGAAACACTGGGTGAAGGTCTGGCCCTGAGCTGAATGAGAAGTACAGTCACACTTTACAAACCTGTGCAGTGGTTTCTAAGGAGCTGTGGGATTACTTGCATTAAGGGACTGAACATCTGTCTCATGAGGAAAGACTAAGCGAGCTGGGCCTGTTTAGCCTGGAGAAGAGAAGACTGAGAGGGGATCTGACCAATATGTACAAGTACCTGAGGGGAGAATGTAAAGAAGATGGGGCCAAACTCTTCTCGGTGGCGGCCAGTGACAGGACAAGGGGTAATGGGTACAAGTTGAGACACAGGAAGTTCCACCTCCATATGAAGAAGAACTTCTTTCCTGTGAGGGTGACAGAGCCCTGGAACGAGGCTGCCCAGAAGGGTTGTCAAGTCTCCTTCTCTGGAGATCTTCCACACTCGCCTGGAGTGTGCACGCCACTCTGTGCCACATGCTCTAGGTGTCCCTGCTTGAGCAGGGGGCTTGGACTAGATGATCTCTTAGAGATCCCTTCCAACCTTAAGCATTCTGTGCTTCTGTGATGAGGATGGGGTGTGCTCAGATCCCTAATACCAGCTTTCCTGTACAAGTTGCTTGCCTATGTGAGTGCTTGCTGCAGCTCCATGGGTATTGTGGTTCTTAACTGCAAGGAGGATCCCTCAGGAAACTACAATTGTCACATTGTCTGTGCGGGCAATTTTGGTGGTAGGCCTCAAATATGTGGAATTTCTAGGATAGTTTACACTTTTTTCAGACCAAAATGAGAAGGAAGGCAGTGCCTCTGTGCCTCCTGTTACCTCTGAAATTGCAAGAAGTTAATCGATATCCTGCTGATATTTCAGTGAATGGCAAATTGCCTTTCTCCTTTAGGTGCTATGTGGAAAAAATCCCAACTTGATCTTGCAGATCAACTGGAAGCATTATAGCTGCATTTGCCTTTGGTGAGTCCCAAGTCTGTCCATACCTAGGAGTCTATCTTTGTTGCTCAGTCATAAAATAATATGCTTAACATTAAGTGGTCCCTCTGTCCTCTGAGCTCAAGCTGTTCTCAATACTTTTTAAAAAAATTACACGGATGTCCAAAAAACTGATATTGTCATTATAGGTCACCAATTATTTTAAGATTCACAAACGCACAACTTTTTGCATGAATAATTCAAAAAACAGTTTATGGCTTTTACTTTGCAGCAGCTCATGCATTTCTGGAGCACTTCCAAACCAATTGGAAACCTCTTGTAAATGTTCCTGGACAGGGGCTGCAAATTTTGACACTGTCATAACGGGAACCTTTGACCCATGCAGTTGAGTAAAATACTGGTGACTGAAAAATGTATTTGTTGATGCTCAAAACAAAAGGGCCCAGAAACTCCACCCTGGGATATTGTGACCTGTTGACTAATACAGTGCAGTGCATGATGGCTATAACTGTCAAAGTGATTTACGTGTTAGGTTTTGAATCAGGGTAGCTGTCCCAGTTGTCAGTGATCCCGTCTGTGACCACAGGCAAAATCTTTAAATAAGCTACTTGTTTCCTTCCCTACAAGAAGGGACAGTGATGCCCACCCTAGTAAAGCAGCAAGAGAGATAAGCATGAGGTAAGACTTTATAAACAGGATTATGTGGGAATCATATCACCAAAACTCACCCCTGGAAGTTATTAAATTATTCCCAAAATCATGCAGAAGCATAAAATAGAGGTCAAGAAAGCTGAAATTATTCCTGAACTTCAAGAGTCCCTCCTTTTTGCAGTCTCCTCTCTGCAGCAGCATATATGGAAAGTGTTCTTCAGCGTGTTCTGTTCTCTTGAAAAACATTCAGTTTTTTGTATATTATATGCTGCATGAAGCTCCATGAAGTGCTGCATCCTGCAAGACTGGCCTCATAACTTAAGATATACTTAGTAACTGGAGGAGGAAGAAAGAATAAAGATTATATAATAACGTCTCTTTGAACAAGAGGTAGAATGGCGTGAACAAATGATGGATACTATGAAAATAACTGCTTGTTTTCTATGCATGCATGTGTGTGCATGTAGTCTATACTCCATCTAGTGACTGTGCAAAGGCTGATGATTGGACTAATAACAACATATAATTAACAGCGTAAAACAAAAACAAAAGACCCTTCTTCTATATGCTCATGTTCCAGCTGCAAGTTCCTCCCCAAAAAAGTTTAGAAAGATTTTGTGCTAAGATATGAATTATAGTATTAGAATTCAAACCTAAATAGCAAGGAGCATTTTGTAGCTGCTGTAATTTCTACTCTTCAAAATCAGACTCTTGTCAGGAGCTTACTTTCAGAGTTCTTCCTGTGCACCATTTGATAAGGCTCCTTTTTATTCTCTCTTGCCTCCTGAAAAATGACCAAGGGAAGTAAGGAAGTTAATGGAATTAAAAGGTGAGGTGAGGTGCCTAAAGCAGATGTTTTTGGCATTGATTTCCCGTGGAGATTAATTAGGTTCAAGTCCGTGATCTGGTGAACAGTTAATTATCTGTGCTATAGTGTTCTGTATTTGAACTAAAATTCTTCAACCGAAAAGACTGAAAAAGCCAGCAGCCTAATGATAACTGCATGCTTCTGAGAGGCCAGCACCTCAATCCCCTTTTCAAATCAAAGAAATTAGGGCTAATCTGATCTTAAATCTCTTTTATTCTAGGTTAGAGTTCTAACTATGGCCTCATGGGGAGTTTCCCTGTCTCTCTGCTCTTTCATATAAAGGGAAACTGTAAAATATCTCCAGTTTGTCCTCATATGGAGATTGGAAGCATCTCTGAAATCCCAGGAATAATTGCAAGACAGAAATAACATTTCCTGTCCAGCCACAGTTGCAGGTTGTAATCAAAACCAATCAGAGTCTGGGACTGTGTACGGGCTCCCTTAATGTATGTAATACCCAAATGTATTCACTTTTATGAATGTATTGTAATTTTTTTTAACTTCTAAAGGGTTATTTCAGTGTGAGAACAGACCCAGATCTGATGAATACACCTTTGTGTGTAATTCTCTAAGCACAGTATTTTTAGGTTAACAGTCAGGGACTTAAAAGGCAACCGAGCTCTTGTAGAAAACTTTATTAAAAATAGTCTGTCTGTCTGGAATAAGGCCCAGAGTTTGCAATGTAAATTAGTTGCTTATGAAAAATGCATTTTTCTTTAGGGAACCAGAATATAGTCTTTCTGGCAAGAAGCCAGAAGTTTCTTCTCCAAAAATTGTCAAAAAGCAGAGAACAACAACAACAACAAATCCTGTCACATTTATAATTTCACATTATGATGTGAATTGGTGAGCAGATTAACCACAGAGCAGTAGAATAAAACCTCAACGCAGTTCAAAGAAGTCAGCCAAACAGGGAGAAGGGGAAGAGTCCACCTCAAAAAAACAGTTTTCCCACCCCAGCTTCGGGCACATTTCCCCATGTAGTCAATAACTCTGTGCATGGCCATGAAGGCATCAGCATTACAAAGTCACTGATAGTTGTCTTTTAGCAGTGGCCTGACCATCTCTTTTGTTGCCTTTTATAACAGCCAGGAGCAAGAAGATGGGTCCAGGTTTGACTTGTGAGCTGACCAGCCTGTCCCTCAGCCACTGCAAGGGAGTCTTTGCCCTTCGCTCTCTGTCCTGTCTTTGGCACAGCGTTGCTCAATGTGGTAGTGTCAGATCATGCCGTTCGACAGCTCCCATCTTTGCCACTTTTTCACATTGTGAGGGTTCACCCATTTTCCCGTTGTGATGCTTGTTTTATCTGCACAACTTTTACCCGTGCATGGGAAATGCATTGCTGCTTGTTTTGTATATGTACATAGTGTTTTTCTTCGGAGGCATAGCGCTGTTAGTGGTGGATAAAGTTATTCCTGTCACAGCAAAAGTCACTCAGTTGTTTTCTAAGGGCACATGGAAGGAAAATGTTATTTTTTTCACTAAAAATAGATTTTTACTTTGGACAAAAATTTATGTTTCTTTTTCCTTTTGTTGACTTCTATTAAACAACCCAAACTGGAAAGGCTTTTCTAAACACTGAATACTGCAGTTACCTCTGCTCTGTTTCTTCCTTTTCCCCCGAAGAATAAAAGCCCTGAAAACAAGCCCTCTCATGTATAGACAACATTTCCTTAGGCCAGGGAATGATGTGAACTTCTATTTCCTGCATCCTGGGGATATGTACTATGGCAAAAAGATGCTCCAGTTGAGGTTAGGAATGGTCATTTCCATCCCATGGGGCTGTGAAAACTAACCAAGTGAGGTATCCTTGAACAGGATGAGCCTCAAAACCACCTTGAGATTTCTGTGTGGCTGCATTATATGACTTCTTCCCTGCTGGATTGGTTTGTGGCTCCTGTTCTCAGGAAACTCTGCTTGGGGAGCCCAAACACCTTGCTCAGCAGTATTTTGCAAGACAGTGAGTGCCTGGGAACTGGCTATTGCACATCTCAGTGCTGTGACACCTACACCTTTTTCAATCTAGCCCCAAGGGCTAATGTCTCAGTAGAAATCTGGACCAGGGCTCTGAAAATGCATAATGCTCTTTGCCCACATTACTGTTAATATCAGTCATACCTACTTATGAGCAGGTGTGCATTATGTACAAAATGGGGAACAATAACCCTTCTATTTTTCTCGCATCATAAACCAAAAGCTTGTAGATGTATGAGGGGAACAGAAAAGAAATATTGCATGTGCTTGGTTGCGAGTAGCTCTGGAAATGAACATGTTAGTATGCAGTATTTGTATTATGCATATGCTCTGCCTAGGTTCTTCAGCTGCATTTTAATGTTCCTTCTCTAGTCATTTCAATTCTGTCAAAATCTATTCAGTTTTAATAGTGCTATTAATCATGGTTAGCTCATTTTAACACAGTATGGTGTACAACACCTTAGGAAGTGAGAGAAGAGGGGGACTGCAAAATACATTCATAAAGACTGTTGATGAATAGGAGTGCTGCAAAGTCAGCATGATGGGTCACTGGTAGGAGGAAAATGCCTGTGTGGCTGGACCATGACCCCTGTGAGGAACATCAGAGGGACCAGGCTCCTCATCAGCCCTGAAAGCTGTAGCTAAGACTTATGACATTGAGGGGGCAGCAAGATGTTGCAAAACATGGGTCAAATAAGAAGGAAGAGATAGACACACTGACCCCAAGGAAATGGCCTGCAGGCTACTGCTTTGATGTTCAGCAGATAGGATGGTTGTTTGGAGAGAGATTGCTCCTCTTTCAGGAAACATCCTTTCTGTTGTGCATGAGAATAGCTGCACAGGTTTAAGAAGGTCTGGCTGTTAGCACCTGGGTGTGTATTTGGCTGACTATAACAAAGATCAACCCCCCAAAAAGGGATTTTTCTTAAAGCAGGACTGATGGCAGTCTGCCAGAGGCCAAGCATGTTGTTTTGCAGAGGCCTGATCCCTAACCCCTCTAGACTGCTGCTGTGTATTTCAGAAACATTATTCTGTGACAGGTACTACACCATCTTATTTATTCTTCCTTAAAAAGCACTGCTGTCTTTGGTAATAACCACTGTATCAAAAAGAGTAGTAAAATATCCTTAGGTTAGCTATATTTAGTACTTCCTAAAATCAAAGCATCTTATTAAATGATTCACTTCCTTTTGTTTTGAGGTATAATTACATGTGCTAAATTGTGCTCAGAAAAGTGATTAAGAGAAATTCACCCTCCAGAGAAAAAAAGCAAGGAAGATTAAAAGGTTTGCTTTCTTTTTTAATCTGTAAAACAGTATGCTCTTTTTTGTTTGTTTTTGAAGAGAATGATATTAAATTCAACTGCTAGAGACATAAGGGAAAATTGAAAAGAAAACTTGTTTTAAAAAGAAGCTGAAGCTACTAATGAGAAAAGTTGGTGAGAAAATACAGAGGAGGTAAGTGGAATCACGCTCCAACCTGACTTGTTTGGAAGCTTCAAGCCCTTTTTTCAGAGATTAAAGCATGTCATTACTGGAGGAGAGGGCCTGCTTGGAAAGAGTTAAACTTATGATAACAAAAATTGAAAAGAAGGTATGAAATCCCTGGACATCTGTTTTGATACTATTTGCAAAGTGAGGATGGTGCTATTAAAGTACTGTCAGCCTAGAAAATTCTTGGAGTAACATTTTTCAAGCAATTCTGTTGTATTTGAATATTTTATTGTAGTTATTGTGCCAGTGCAACTGGCATGGTTTTGTTTCTCTCAAACTAAATGGCAAAATGGACTGTAATGATATATTAGTATTTAATTTTAACAAAGGAAGAGAAAATTCAAGAGCAAAATGGAAAACTCTTGTCTGATTCGCACATCCCTGTGGTAATAGGGATATAGTTTGCCTATCTCTTGCATGAATTGACTATCTTTTTGGGTATTTAGTATTTGTTTTCTGATACAAGACGGAAGAGAGTTGTCTCGCTCATTTTCAGGATTCAGTTTCCAACCATAACAATTTTAAATCAGTTAATTCCTTGCATCAGATAGAAAGATAAATGTCCAGGCAGGGCGTTCGGTGAAGCCTGGAGCAAAGTGTGAGTGTGAAGGCTGTGGTCCTGCTAAGCTCCTTAGGCTTCAACAAAGGACCCTATGCAGACTCCTCATGCTGCCCTTGGATTGTCTTCTGCACAGCAACTGTGAAGGGTTCCAGAGTTTCAAATGCCACCTTTGGGGAATTTTTGAGAGTCTGAAAACATATTTTCATTTGTGGAGTAAAAATTGTCTGCAGTAATTTTGCTGTGAATCTTTTGCTTCTTTAAGTCCTACAATTTTTTTATCCTTACGGTGGCTGTTTCAATTTCAGTAAGGATATTAGAAATATAGTATCTCTGAATGCAATTTAAAACTTTGTGTAGTGAGTTCTTTCAGTGTCAGCTCTAAAGAAAATGAAGGCTCTGCAGGACAAAATGAATCATGAGATTTGGATATGCATGTGTAGAATGGAAGACTAAAATCCAGGAAGATACATTGCATCTGTAGAAGTCAGAAACCTACAATATATGCCTGGAAGTGTAACTGGAGGTGTGATTTTGAAAATCAAGATTTAAAGAGGAGTAGCTGTCATCACCATATAATCTCTGAGAGGCACATTCAATGCACACTTGTTTTTTTTTAGAATTTTATTGAACCGGGATATCTTTTTTTCCACATCAATCACATAGGACAGGATAGTACAGGGATGTGAAAAATATACATCTGAAATTCACATATAATGTGAAACACTGAGTATTTCTATTGCCAAATCAATAGAAATATTGACATCGGGTTTTGGCCTTGGACAATAAGTAGCTTGCAACAAGGTGTGCTATCACACCCTAAAGAGGCCTCCTTTTTTTCTAACAAAGAAAACCAACAAAAACCCTAAGAAAACAAAGGCAATGAAGTTAATTTGTGCCATTCTCATGTTCGGAAAGGGCTTGTCTCCATGGAGAAATTTCCCAAAGCCTATAATGCTGAATAAGCTGTTTATATGCATAATAATTAGCATGCTTCCAATTCAGACTAACATTTCTGGCTAAAATCTACTTTTATTTTGGAACATAGTTTGCGCAGAAGGGGATATTCCAGGATGCTCATTGTGAAACTGTTTGTTCTGCAATTAAAGGATTTCATTTTATGGAGACAGACCAAAGGGTTCTTTGTAACATCTTCAAGATGTCAAAAACGTAAGGAGATAGTAAATGATATTTATTTCTGTCAGGTTAATTTTACATTGCAAAAGCCAAGTGAAAAAAGGCTCCCTTTGGAAATGAAAGTCATGTTCAAACATATTTAGAGTAATTGAATTTTGAAAGCATGCCATATTGGAAGGGATTTTAGGAACTCAGTTGATTTAACTTATCAAGGAAAAGGTTAAGGAATACTTCTTGATCACAGGAAGATGATGGTACTGTGAGGCTTTTCTAGATAACAGAGAAAGTATTACCAGAAACCAAATAGCTGGAAGGTCAATCTGGACATACTCTGACAGAAAGCAAAACAAACCCATTTAAGAGCTATTAAAATCACTACCCCCATGGAAATGTTTGCCAAGAGGTGATAAATTTACTATCATTTCATTTATGTATTCTATTAATAACACTGAAATAAACTGTGGAACTCCTCCTTGTCAAGCTATGGATGCTGAAAATTTCCATGGGCCCAAAAGGCATTTGCACAAGTTTGGGTGGCATCTGACTTCCCCTTGCCTTACTGATACAGATACAGCCAAGGAGCCCACTGACTATTTTTGAGGGATCTGTGAAAGCTAACTGAGAAAAGCAAGTGGCTGGTTAGGAAACTTAAATTCACCATAGAGAGATAATAATTCCTCTGGGAAACCTGCAGGAGTGTGCAAGTTGAGTACTATCAAGTGGCTGCTTTTGTTCAACCTGGAGTTGCCAGGGAGGCCAGGCAGATGTTCACTGGTATCCCTTCTAGCCTTAGGTAGCTGTGGCTATAAAGATTGGACATGACTAAACACTGCTCACAGAATCACAGAATGGTTGAGGTTGGAAGGGACCTCTAGAGATCATCTAGTCCAACCCCCCTGCTCCAGCAGGGACACCCAGAGCACATGGCACAGGGTGGCATCCAGGTGGGTTTGGAAGATCTCCAGAGAAGGAGACTCCACAACCTCTCTGGGCAGCCTGTTCCAGGGCTCTGTCACCCCCATAGGAAAGAAGTTCTTCCTCACATGGAGATGGAACTTACCATGTTTTAATTTATACCCATTACCCCTTGTCCTAATTTACTGTGGCTTAAATGATTTTGAAGGAAATGCACTGAACAGGCAATTGGGAGACATGGCTGCTGCCATGAGAAGCTCCCACAACAAAAAGTCTCTCAGTGTAGTGCAATACTAAGCATTATAAATTTTGAGAAGAGAAGAGAGAAGAGAAGAGAAGAGAAGAGAAGAGAAGAGAAGAGAAGAGAAGAGAAGAGAAGAGAAGAGAAGAGAAGAGAAGAGAAGAGAAGAGAAGAGAAGAGAAGAGAAGAGGAGAGGAGAGGAGAGGAGAGGAGAGAAGAGGAGAGAAGAGGAGAGAAGAGGAGAAGAGGGAAGGAAAAAAGAAGAGAAAGAAAAGAGAAAAGAAAAGGAGAAAAGAAAAAGAGGAAAGGCCTTAACAAGATCTAGGCCTATTGTACAAGTGAGGAGCATGAAAACTTGGTCAACGGGTAACATTTTTTAATAAGTCCCATGCTATAGGTAGTTTTAAGAGTCTAAGTGCTATCTTTTTATCTGAGGTATGTGCTTCAGGCATGTACAATAAAGGAAAAGCAAAGAAAGAAAAAGCAAAGGTAGTAAAGAACATCAAAATGCAGTTAAATTATGCTCTTTGATAATTTTTGGGCTAAGAAACGATAATGAAAGGACAAGGATGCATGATTATCTCACTGTTGGAGAAAGATCTGAAGGACTTATCACTCTTCTTTGAAATGATGGTCATAATATACTCCATAGCATTTTGGGGGTCTCTTCCTCATCAGCATTTTCCAACAAATAAATTCATGAAGAAAAAAAAGCACTCCTTTAATGTAATTCTTTAAACAGAGAGACTTTTGTTTTATGGCCATGCAAAGAAACTTCAAACAAGAGATTTCAAAGAGAAATCTTGGCTACTGCTTTGAGGAAATCATTGTTCACAGATATTCTAGATTGCCTGAGTATCTCTTTGCATTAAATATTACTTATCTGATACCCTTTATCATTTGAATTTATAGGATTTATTTTTATACACATATCATCCAAGTTTGCATGGAACAGAAAAAACAATCAATGCAAATTTTATTTTATTTTATTTTATTTTATTTTATTTTATTTTATTTTATTTTATTTTATTTTATTTTATTTTATATTTTTTATTATACTGCAGGCCATCAGTTGTAATGCCTAAAGCTTCATCTGACTTCACTTTGCAACTCCTACCTGTACTTTTAGGTCATGGTAATGCACAGCCAATTTTATTTCAAGCTCTACTGATAAGATTGTAGACTTCAGTGTGTAATAATTAGTCCTGTGGCTGCTTATCACCATCATTTCTCATTTTAGCATGTGTAAGACTCTAAGGGAGTACGGGGAAGTGATTTGGAAATAAGCATATCTGTTGGCATTGATGCTGGCCAGTAGGAACCAGATTTTTCCAAATGAATTAATTTAAAATGCCATTTCCAACATTTCTTGGAAAGACACAGGCCCCTTTCCAACGTTTTCTACTTTACAGCCTGATAAAATTTTGTACAGTTAGAAGGCTGAATTAAATAGAAACAGTCTGCACTCAGAAACAAAGACAGTCTATCCTTTATTGCAAATCTTTACCACTTTCATCATGACACATTACACAGCTTACTCTAATCTTTTAAGAAGAACCACCAACTGTTTAAGGTTCTCATGGGAACTCCTGAAGACTCCTAATGAGTAATCTAATTTCTCTGACGGTTGACTTTGATCATTTTGAAATACATTGTCATTTCGTATGTCCGACAGTCACATGCTTAGTTGAAAGGACGCTTTCCTTTACATCTGCCATAGGTGATGCTCAAAAGATTGAGTGCAAGTAATTCTGCTTCACTGACAGTGTGCATTCAGAGAATGTTTTACATATTACACAGACCTTTCCTTTGCCCATCACTTAAACCCAGCAGCCTGTGCTCTGTATGCAGGCAGACTATACCAGTGCATCCTAATGCCAAAATGAAATATAGACTGTGATGTGTGGGAGTTTTCACTGGCATGATTGCTCTTTGGCTAGAGACCCTATCCAGACATTTCTTGTGCATTTCCTGTGTTTTTTCAGAATTCCCAGATGTCCTAAGGCCTATTTGGAGTTACTACACAAGAACTGGGCTGTTGTGCGACTGGCAACCTCAGTCATGTCCTTGGTGCACGAGCAGGAGAAGTGTTTGTGAGAAGCAGTGAAGTTACTGTGCCTGCACAGAGCACGTGGTGTGTGCCAGAGCAACAGACGTGCAGATCTCGATGTGCCAGACAGATTTACTGCACGTGTATGTGTCAGCTAGGCGCTTCAGATATATTACACTGGCAATTCTGGGAAGCACTGGACTTAACGTGTTGTGTCTGTAACTGCTTGATATGTAGAGTCAACATGAAATGTGTTCCAAGCGCAGGACCAGCTGTAGGTTTGGAGGCTGGCTGTGCCGCACATCTGGAGCAGGTGTGCTGTTCCACAGAGCTGCACTGTGGACATATATTTCTGCCTGGGAAATCTCAGACATGAATACAGCAACCCCAACTTGGGGAATTATATAAAGGAAGATATATTTGCCTATAGCTGCAGGTGTAGTGTGAATAGAAAACTGTGTGACTCTATAGTCCACAGATGACCTAAGAAGAAATGCGGCAAACTGAGCTATAGGAATAGGGGAATTAAGATTTAAAATTACAGAAAGTCAGAAAATCCCTTGGTCACATTCGAATTCTGTGCTTGCCAAACTTCATAATTCATCACATATCAACAGAAATACATTTCCACCCTCCTTTTTTCTTTGTATTCACTATCAACCAATGCATATTATTGAACTTTATCAATTGCATTTCATAGTCTTTATGCAAACAGTTTCCCTAGTTACGGTTGCACTAATGGACTGGCGAGACAGGTTGGAAATTGCAGTGCAACTTTTCCTCTGAAAACTTAATTTACAAGCATAAAATCACATCTGTGCCTGCCTGTTTTGGTAAAATTCTCTGTGATCACCAAAACATGTTGTTCAGGCTCTTCAGGTCCAGGTGGTAAAGTCAGAATAGGAAGGTTGTCTTGGAAGCCTTGGTGCTCTTTCAAATCTTTATGGATTTTACCTTTTGGTTATGATTTGAAACAGAGATCTGGACCTCTTTGTCTGTTCTTCAGCATGAAAGGGGATTGTGGAAGAATGCAAATATTAGCTAGAAGCCATCAGTTAGATGCATATTAGTCAAAAACTTTGAATGCAGAAAGGAGGGGCAAGGTTTCTGCAGCAGTGAGACGTCCTGGTTTAGCTAAGAAGCAAAAATTCAGGAAAGACAAGCATTTGGGTTCCTACCTGTCTTAACATAAATGTGTGCTATGTTCCAAAGGAGATACCTCTTGTCCTAAAGAGTTGTATGTACTTGAGTTTTGCCTGTAAGTAACATAATTTTGTGGTCACAAACGTAGAACAATATTTCTATTTACTACCATTTATCAGAAGTGGTGACTGTACAGTCAGCCTATAAAGTCAGCTGTGGCAGGACCACAGCTCTACAGAGGCCACCCCGAGGACCTGAGCAGGCGGTGGCAGCTGGATGTGCGGGCAGATGCCAGGACACTCCTCACGCACCCACAGGTACTTCCAAGCTGAACACCAGCAGGACTTCGGGTAAAACATTGGTGGCTGTCAGATGTTCGGGAAGTAGCTCTGAAACATCAGGCTAAGTTTCCTTAGCCTGTATAGATGGTGTATTTCATATTTTCCTTACTGGCTAAAATTACTTTGTGTGTGTTTTTGCTGCTGCCTGAAATCTGCAGCATTTTGGCCAGCTGTGAAGTGCTTGTCCCTCGTTCTCCATCTGTTTGTCCTTCAGGAGAGTGAAGTTACCTGCAGCTTACAAGTCATGTCTGAAACCCTCAGTTTAGAGAAACTACAGAGTTGCAAAAAACTGCTATTGTCAAATAATTCCTCAAATGATCAAGATTTCAAGTAGTTCATTTCATTTGGCCGTACTAAAAATTCTGGAGGGGAATCACTAACTTTTGAATGGGAGCTGTGTATTTGTCAAAGGGGATCCTGTGTATGGCATCTTTTTACTTCTTCTCTTCCACTCCAAAAGTCACTAAAATCAGCCCGAGGGGTTAGGTCTTAGGAAAATTCCAATCTTCACATCATCAAAGATATGCTTGAACTTTGCAGTTTGCACCCAGCCAATGCTCTGTACAGAGCATGGTCCAGGACAGAGACCTAAAGGATCTTTCCTGTGGTTGCTTTGCTGTGCTAGGTCTGATAGTGCAAGGCTTGTCCCTGACATGTCCGTGAATCCCACTGAGCTCAGGCATGAGGGACAATGCTGTCTGAGCTGGATTAAAGGAAAAGGAAAGGAAATTACCAGGGTGAACTGGATGGTATGAAGGTGAGACTAGAGGGACAGGGAAAATAAGGGAGAAGTGCTGGTGCATAGCAGAGAGCTTGGAAATTGAGAATGGCTGAGCAATAAGATGAAGGCTGGGAAAGGTGTGTTGGATTAGGGAGAGGTTTGTCAAGATGAGGAGACTGGGACTTAGATGAGTGGCGAAGTGCTATGACTGGCCTAAAACAGGGACATTTTGCTCTACTGTTGATCTATTTGCAGGGAGGTGTTCATCTGGCTTTTCTAAAAAAAAAAAAAAAAAAAGAAATAGTCCCTTTTGAATTTTAATACACAAACGTCTTTTGCTAGAAGACTGTTATTGAGGCAAGAGAGTGTTGATAACTCAAAAGTCAAGGCTATGTGTGTATTTTTAGTTCACTTTTCTTGGCGATGGAGATACGAGTAAATTGAAGGCACATTTGAGCAACTTCAACTCTGACATTTCCTAATCTCTGAGTTTTCGCTTTTGTTTTCACTGAGAAAACTTTCTAGAAACTTTCACAAATAAAGTCTTGTTCTTTTTTTCTTTTGTTTGTTTCCTGTTTTTTTCCCTGAGACATTAGATAGAAAAAAAGGGGTGTTTTTAATGCCTGCTATGTTCTCTGAATGAACAGAGAAGAAATTGTTTGCTCAACACTAAAAACAATACTATTACTGCTGTACTTTAATCTTAGAAACATTATCAAAATGCACAGGCAGTCTTAATTCTGGAATTCCCTATTGCATATGCTTGACTTTGGTGTCTTTGTGAAATATTTTTAGCGCGGTTTTGTGTAGGTGAGTGCATGTGTGTAAGAGAAAGATATATCTTTTTTTTAATTATTATTAGCCCACTCGTGCACACTGTGATGAAAAACTGGTGTGTTTGTATGTGCACAAGTATGTCTGCCTGCATAAATTAGAGAGGAAAAGGTTTTGTATCTGAATCAGGCAATGTGTTTCTGCAGCAGACAGAGCTGCCTTTCTGCCCCCAGGCTATGGAGCCAATTTCACGTTCTACAGTGTGTGCCAGAGAGACAATAGTGGTGCTTCTGGCCCTCTTAAATCATCAGATATATTTGTTATCATCTCAGAATGAAGTGATTATCAATTTGGAGCCAAATCCAACTTCAGGCCTGGCTACCTGGAGTCCTTGGTAGGACTTTGATCAGACCTCTGCCAGAAACAATCTGAAAGAGAGAAAATGCAGATGCTTAGTTATTTTTCTGTTGGGCCTCTTCATGTGTTGCACTTCAATGTGTTTTCTTAGCACCGCATTCACCCTGCAGTTGGCAAGTACCAGTATTTAACTTCCCCCTGCCACCTTTGCAGTCTCCATGTCTCTGTGTTGGCTCATGTGTTGGTAAGCTGAAACAAGACCCGCAAATGTGGCTTGGCTGGGGCTTGCAGGAGAGATCTTTTCCACTTGCATTTGCCATTGCTTTCCCTCCTCACCCACCCATTGTAGTCTGGGACACGTATGAGCTGAGAAGTGCAGCAGGCAATCACAGAAGTCTGCCTGTGTCAGCTGAGTTTCAGAGCTGCAGCTTTTTGTGAAAGTTGGAGCAGCATCCTCTTGTGAAGGATGAAAAGTGCTTGTTTCTAGGGCTTAAAATTTGTGGGTAAAAAAGGAAGTAAAAGCCCAGAAGGAGTGGAGGTGGAGGAGTGCATTTTCAGCAAACAGGTAGCCTCCAGACATGTGGAGGAGGGAAGGCAGCAGAGCATCGGAGATCTGTGCAGGGACATCCAACCTCAGGGGCCTTGCAGGCTGAGTTGGAGACGTTAGTCCCCTGGCTTCCCCTGGAGACCCACGGGGAAGTGAACTCCTGTGCCCAACTCCAGCCCTCCAAATGGGAGCGTTGCTGCTCCATCAGCAAGGCTGGGTTAAACCTAGGAGGCAGAGGTTGGAGGAGAGAAAGATGGGAGATGCTAAGGGAGATGATGTTCTTGCCTCCATGTAACTTCTGTTGTTTTTTCACCTGGGGCAGAGGGAGGCCTCCACTTTTCAGCGGTCCAAGAGTTACCAGAGAGACTGTGATCATCACAGCAAGGATGGGAAAAGCAGTCTGCCCTGAAGCGCTCTCAGACTTAGTCCTGGTTTTGCAAAGCCTGGCTGGTAGCCAGGACATTAACATGCTCTTCTCTTGGATGCCATCAAGGTCTTCTCCCTGTTTTTGCCACATGTCTGCAAAAAGGAGCCCAAGCAGACTTTGGCAGCCTATTTTCTGGTACTCCCGTAGGCCTTCTGTTGCACCTGGGCTTTCCAAGCCAAGCTTTGGGCAATCTGGACTGGTAATCACAGCAAGGACAATCCTTGCAGAAGCCTTGGCCAAAAGTGAGGTGAAAAAATGCCCCTCTGCCCCAGAAGTAAATGCTCCCAAAGCACTTCCATTGCTATTGGGAGCAGTGAGTTACACTGATTTTGGAGATGAGAAGCTTTAAGCTTCTAATACTGCAGTTGCTTCTGTAAACTGTGTCACTCAGCAGTTTCATAGCATCGGAATTCTTGGCTCGGTGTCAACATTTATAAACGTATATATTTTCTTGATAGATTGAGCACCAGCCATGCCCTGGTTCCATCAAGAACATGAAAGAAAAGGTTTTGCTGCCCCAGGGAACTTCAGTGTGCAGTGTTTTAAAGGAAAGACTCTAATTTCCTGCAGTGCTTTGGATTCTTGTTCTTGAATATCCTATTTCACATTATTTATTGATGCAGACTTTTTTTCATTGTCTCATTCCCAGACAGTAAAACACATTGCTATAACACCAGACAAGTCAAAAGAAAAGAGATCAATTCACTTTGGGGATGTTTTGGCTCTGATGCTGGACTCCGTGGTGGCCCCTGTCTCATCCAGCCTGGGGCAAACTGGAGCTCCAGACCTGCACACTGCAGGGAAGTTCGGATCTCACCCCATGCACCATGGCTCCTTCCTTTTTCTGGTTGGCATGTCATTGACTCTGGAGGCAGAGGAAGGTGTAATATTACTTTTTTAGCAAGATTTTGAGGAAGGCATGTGTGATTCAGGTTGTAAGAGACACAGTGGGGTCTGGCTTCCTTGGGTGAAGTTGTTCGGGTTGTATCAACTTCAGGAGAGCTTAGCCTGACCGTCACTAGTGCACAAACAGATTTTGGCCCTGTGTGCAGGCTCCTGACTTGCACAATACAAGGAAAAGTGGTGCCAGAACATAAATTAAGAAGCATGAATGGATAAAAAACAAAGGAGCTTATTTTGTGCTAATAGTTCAGGAAAGGCATTCAGACACTTCTAAAGTTAGCACATTGTGCTGCCAAAAAAACAGTGCAGCAGGGGAAAAATACCTCACTCGATAGCTGTCTACCAGCAGATATGTCCTGTTTTTCAGGCCAGACAAATACAGTATGACTCTGCTGAGTATACGCTTTGGTTTTCTTTTCCTTATGTGGAATAAATACTTCCCTCCTCTTCCAAAATTAAGATAGCAGTTAACCAAAAATAAAAACTGCACCTGATAATAATGTAGTGCTTTATCTTTGGTAAAGACTTTCAATCACAAAAATTACCTTGTCTCATTAATTTGCTGAAATCTCACTTAGCTTCTTACAGAGTCTGCCTAATCCACATGTGGCTTCTGATTACTCTTCCCAGTGCTGCTAATAGCCTCGGTGAGCATTGCATTAGAGGAACTACTGGGAAGCAGGATGTGTGGAAACTAGAATAGGCAAACCTGCATTTTGTGAACAAAGATGCTTCTCTAAAAATGTATCATTTTTCTCACATTAAGAAACTCAGAATTTAGCAAATGCCTCAGTTGACATTGCTATACAGCTTTACTTGGATCACCCTGTGCTTGTTTCAATGCACTTATTAGGATGAGATCATGTAATTAAAGACCTTATCAAGTGCATATACGTAAATAGTCTGAATGAAGGACACATTAGCATTCTTATTTCTGGCACTTCTCAACTTCTGAGTACCTGACCTTTCAATCTGAAGGTTCATGTAATCTAATTTGCTGTATAATATAGGCAGTATTAAATATCCCTCAGGAAACAACACACCTGAGGGTATTGTCACTGAAATACCAAAGGCTCTTAGCTGTGCACTATGCAGTGTAAGTAATTACAATAAGTAACAAGTCATCACTGCTTTTTTGTTAGATAGGGTATGTGGGTAGCAGGGTCCTATTGAACGGTTTCTCTGCTTAACTCCCCTCAAGGTTCCTTATCTTCCCTGGGGGAGCTGAGCTGTGCTTGTTGCTGGACAGCCCTGCAGCACAGCCTAGAAACGTGGCAGTCACTGGGTCCGTGGCCATTGCAGGAGCTGCTGCCGCTCAGCGCTCCGTAACCTGCCCTCGTTGGAGGAGGCTGGTATCGGGCTCCGAGCAGAGCCGCGTTTGCTTCGCGGGCTCCTTGCAGGCACTGCTGTCTGCTACGTGCAGGAGCACCTTGCAGGTGCACCTTTTGCTTAAAAAAATCTTCCTCCAGGGAGGCGAGGAGCACACGGAGAGTTAGGCACATGCACAAGCCTTTGCAGGAACAGGGTCTTTGCTGGCAACGTGCCCCTTTTACCTTTAGCCTGGGGTTGCCATTTCAGTATATAAATCAGTGAAAGTTTTGGCAGTGGATTAACTTGATATAAACCACATAGCATTCCTTCTTCGCTGGCATGTCCAACCTGTAATTTATACTCTTTTTATGATAGATTTCTGAGAGCAATTTGCTACATAATTCATTTTAAAGATAGATTGATTTGCAGTGTTTGATAGATCAACACAAGCATTTGGAAAGCTGGCATCCAGATGTACATGCTCTCAAAAATATACTGTTGTTCAAGGGAGCTGTGGTGGTAGGAGATCACCTTATATGGGCCTTGTGACCTTCCCCAGCTAGTAGAGAACCGATTTCTTTTGCAATGAAAATTCCTCAGAGCAATTCTTTATCACTTGTAGAAGAAGTACAAGTGGGAAATTACAAGTCAATGCCTTCAGAGTGAGGATTTATTAACAGTAATGTTAATATCATGACAGAAAGGATAAATTTGGTTTGTGGATTCTTGAGCTGAGTTTTGTAAAATAGCAAACTTTGTTTAAAAATGCAATCCAGAAATTAATCACAATGAATAATATAACAATACACAAACAGCAGCATTTAGAAACTCCCCAGGACCTCAAGGTTCTGATAAACCAAGGATTGCAAAGACACATCCTAATAGACAACCCTGCCTCAGAGAGTTTACAGTCTTGTGAGTCAAGGCTGATAAACGGTGGGATAAAGGAAGGATTAATATTCTCATTTTGCAAACAGGGAACTGAGCCACGGTGTGATTAAGAGCTGCATTTACAAAAAGGGTGCTGGCAATCCGGTGTTGAGCTTTCAGGTGCTTTCCTGGTGGAAGGCTGCTGCAAAGCCAGCAAGCCTGCGACTCCCTGTGTGCAGCACAGAGAGGAGCTGGAGCTTGGGATCCATGGAATATAACAGCTCAGTGGGCAGGGGCCTTTCCTTTATCCCTAGGGAACTGGTGGAGGGATGCCTGGGCTCAAAGCCCTCCCAGGAGACCTCAGGGCTTGTGTCTGGGCTTCAGGGCTTCTCCCCACCGCTTGCAATTTAGTTGGTATTTGTATTCAGTGATGGCTCTGAAAAAGGCAAAAATTATTATCTCCATGCTAGCAGTGGGTATGACTTACACACACATATGCTGGCGGTACCTCACGGCACGGAGCTCTTGGGCCCGGCGTTGCAAACACGGCCCGTTTGAAAGGGGACCATGGGAATCACACGTCGTGATCACGTTGTCTTCAGGGGAGCCCATCCCAGAGCCTTGCCCACATGACGTCTTCTGCCAAGTGAATGTCTCCTGGCTCTCTCGCCAACCTGTTATCCTTTGGCACATTGCTTCCCAAGATGTCACCTCTAATATCACATTTGAGCACTGGCTTTTACTAATAAAGGCAAGGACTGGTTTAGCAGTGAAGGCTGAGGGCTCTGTAGCCCCCTCCCTGCTTCCTCTGAAGAGCCTGGCAGATGCTGGATGGATGCAGATCGGATCTGTAACGCACACCAGAGCTAAGCCCACCAGGGCTGTGGAAGTTGCTGAAGTGCCAGATTTTAACAGCCTCCCCCAGGAGATCACTGAGGAAGTGCTGCTGCTAGTCCCATCAGCTGCTTATGAGATATCAACTACAGCACAAGTCACTTGCGATGAAATGCCGTATGCACGTGGCAAAATTCAGGCCCATGCTTCACACAGGTGACTCTTGTGCCCAGGCATCACCCAGCTTCAGCTGGGCTGGAGAAACCCATGTTCCCAGGAAGCAAAACTTGCAAGGCAGCCCCTTGTTTTTATTCACTGTTTATTGGATCTAAAGTATATGAAAAACAGGCTGGGAGAAATGGCTGAGTGTCACAGAAAAATAAAAATGGATTGTAACTCAAGTGTAAAGCTAAACAAAATCCACTCTCTGATGGGGAAAGGGGTCTCTGCTCTTCCTGATGCTCCATAGGTCCTGCAGGGATAGGCCAAAAATAGACAGCAATCTCACAGCAGGCAAAAGTGATGCTGTCCAGAATATGGTCTGTAAACTGGGTCTTCTCTCAATGTGATTATTTTGATGTCAGTTGTATATTTGTCTGTGATAATAAAGAGGAGATTTCTCCTCCTGACAAAAGAAGAATCCTGGATTCAGCCTGGCTCCTGCTCCTCAGGCTGAATCACTTGAGCACTTAATGCACAACACTGGATCCTCCTGAAGCCCACGATTATATATGAACAGTCCTTTACATTCTGTTCTGTTGCTGACAGGTCTTCTTCTGTTTCTTCCTAGTTCCAATTCTCTTAGATGCTATCTTGCTTTATTCATGTATATTAGGACACAAATAAAATAAATATTCTTGCAAAAGAATGTTACAAGTTTGCAAACTTCTCCATTCTCCTTTTAATGTGTTTTTCTGCATAGGACACACTTGAAAAAGGTAAATTGAGCATATTTTACACCTACAGAAGAAAACATATTTAAGAAATAGATGTGTGTTTCCTTTAAAATCTTTGAAGTGAGTTAGTCAGCTGTGATAGAAGTTCACTATGTGTTACCATCAATAAATACGCCTGTTTAAATGAGATGCAGGGCCATACTTTCTCAAAGCTATATTTTCTCTTTGCTTCATTTTATGTCTGACTTACGTCTGACTGCTCCAGGATTAAAAGTTGCTCGTTTCTTAAGCAAAAATAGATAAAACATTTGGGCATTTCAGTTGGTTGAGAAAGGATTTATATGCAGGTTGCACATTTTCACTGATCTGGAAGCAGAGTGGCTTTAATTAGGCTCTATAGATCAGACACTTGTAAAAAGAAGTTATTTTACATGCTGAGTTTTGACAGTAAATATAAGAACACCAACAATTCTCTTTGCACAGCCATGAAGCTGGTTGTTACGGCCTGCAGCTCTGCTGTGTCTGTGCATACACATACATGTGTGCTAGAAACTCCTTTATTTCCATCATCATTTTTCTCTAGCTCCTGATGCTAGCTGTGAGCAGCAGATATTCTGCTATTTTCTACCAAAAGACAGTGCCTGCAGAAGTGCAGGAGATGAGGATATACTTGACTGAATCTTTTTCTGTTCTGCTTTGCAGCTAAGCAGGCAAATGGAAGGGCTACACATGAAGAAAGTCATTGAAGACCCGTTCCTCTGAGGCATTTAAGTATTATTTTTTTCTGTACCTTTGAGGATCTCAGCACTTCTCATCCCTACGCTGAGGGAAGCGGGGGTGGATTTTGACTGTTGGGACACCGATGGATTGCAGTCCCTATTGGAATCCTTGCTTTCATCCCTGGATAATTGAATGCTGTTGCATGACTGTTGGTGTATCCACAGTGTGGGCAGCCCACTAAGGTATCTGGGAGTATTTTATTTTATTTTATTTGAATAGTGGATCTGTTCAAGGAAGTCGTGTTTTGTATGCAGAAAAATGCCAGTGTTACGACAGAGAAGTAGATCTTTGGGTTGTAGTAGTTGGCATTGAGAGATTGGAGGAGTCCTGGCCTACAGAGCCATTTGACCTTTGTCTGAATTGCCTTTGGAAACAGTCCCTGGTTTGTGCCAGCTCCTGACCCAAGGAAGGAGCATTTGCGAGAGCGGTAGCACAACCAGACCAAAAGCATGCCAAGACAACCAGTTAAGGATAAAGAAAATTGAAATCTCCTGCCCTGGCACTTTTCATTTACTGTTGCACAGTGCCTCTTATCTAGAGTAATGGTACTAGATCTACCACAGTCTTTAGAAATAATAAAATTTGTTTTGAAGGTACATCAAGCTAATGTGTTGAGCAGGAATAGTAATCCTTCCAAAGCCAGCCTTTGGTTTAAGAATTGTGTGCACAGACGTGATGGTGTTTTGGTGGCTAACAGAAGGACTTATTGCAGGACACCTCTGGCATTTTCTGAAGTGCTTTCTTGGTAAAGGGCTGGACCACAGACTAATGTGGCTTTTGTATGTGACAATGCCATGTTGTTATCTGTCCCTGCTCTTGTGCAATTCCTTTTGACACTACTCCTTTTGGACTATTTTGGCATGAGTCTTTAGCCATCTTCCTAATGATGTCTCTGGGTTGTTTGTCTCTGTGATCCTGCTAGGAGACCTAGCAGGAGATGTGCTCACACAAGGCAGTGATATTTAAAAAGGTTAAGAGAAGAATAACTGATGTGCCAGCTGCTTGTTAAAAGGAAAAAAAAAAAGAAGAAGAGAGGGTTAGATAGCAAATTACCATTTCTTTTCTTCATGTGGAATTATTTAAATGTAACTGAGCTGGATGACAGTTATCAGAGTGATATGTATTTGGTTATTCCTGAAATTTCATTACTGTCTAGGATACCCTGCATGAAAGATTTCTGAGATCAGCTCCTGGTGACAGAGTGATCCTGTACTGACAGATTGATGGAGAGAATGAATGTTATCTCTTGCTAACAGGAAGGATTTTTGCTCTCTGCCAGTGGCTTGGTGCTCTAAGTCATGGTCAAAGGCTGGGTTAATCTCCTGGGGATGTTTTTCCAGTTCCCACAAGCGGATGCTATTCGGCATGTGACAACACAACGTGTTAGGCAGCCCTCCATGGGATGGGCCAGCCAGGATATTGTGTGATGAATAAATTGGAAATTCACGGCCCTCTAAATCATCTTATCAATTCTGCTTGTTTTTGTTGTTGTTTTCTTTTTTTTTTTAAATAAAAATACAAACCAGAAAAAGCATGTTTGTTGCCACAGAGAAAATGAGTCTTTGAGTAACACTTTTCACTCCTGTCTGGTTGTCCATGAGAGCCATCCAGTAGCCTTTGCAGTCCTTTTATTTTTTTCCCAGCATTCTGCCTCATAGTAACCAGCACTGTGGTAAAGGCTCCTTGACAGCACCTCCCTGCTGTCTGTGCACATTTTGACTTGTGTAGCTTGATCCAATGCCCCACACTATTCCTAGGGTCCTAGAGGATAAATGTCTTGTTTTCCCCATCTCTGCATCATTGATTTGTCCCCTGCTTGCTGTCATCCTATTAAAGAATTAGGTTCTGGGGTTATCCTGAAAGAAGCCAGCCCTAGTGAGGACTTCAGCAGAGGACAGTCACCCCACGACAGCTCAGGGGCTGGCACGTGCCAGGGGCCATTCCTGCTGTTAAGCCAGAGGTAGCCACACTGCTTCAGAGACTGGGAGTTTAGTCACATGGATGGGGCCAGATTATGGCATTTCCTGTTCGAGCCAGGAATGGGGCTCTGCTTAGCAGTGCTCCCTAGATGTGCCAGGGATCCGGGAGTGTGTGTGGATGCACAGCGGCACTGGAGAGGATACGTTAGATGAGACAGTTGAGACAGAAGCAGATTAGTCAAGACTGTGTCTGGACTGCAGATGCTTAGGACACTTGCACCAGCAAAGCTACTTTATTTTCTTACAGTAAACGCGGATTGGTAAAAATTTCCTTGAAAAGTCCTGAGCGATGGCCTTGGCTGGCATCACTTAATGGGCATCAGCAGAATGTGGTTCAGCAGCTGAGGGCACAACTGAAATACACTGGAGAAATGGAAACCCAGAGCTAGGAACCTTGAATTAACCCTGTAAAATACTGACACAGGCATAAGCTTGGCTCTGCTCCAGAAAAAGCCTTTAACACCTTTCTAATTAGTGGGGGTCCTAGTGTCAGTATGGCAGATTCATGGGCATTTTGCCTGGTGTTCTTTCTATAATTTACTGTTCTCATTACGGAACATGAGATGATTTTTCATAGCAAGTCTGAAGGCAGTCGCTGTACAGAACTGTGCGAGCATTGTCCAGGCTCTTTTGTAAGAGCCTATTTAATGTCTAAGCTGATTAAATGCCTGCCTTATTACAAATCGTGTATCATAAAATGGCCAGCTAGCACTGCGAAGTAGAGAAATTTAATGAGGATGGTAAATTTGAATTACATAATCTGAATACAGACTTTTAAGTGTTTGAAATCTATACAAAACAAGATCTGGAAAATATCTTCAGTTTTCCCACCTATTAAAAAATTTCGTTTCTTCTTGGCACTGTCAAAACCTGGCTACTAATACTGAATAAAGTGTTAGTGAATGTGTTGACATCCAACACCATTTAAGCACTGAAGTAGAAAGGGAATCTCTAGGTGTCTGAGCATTGGAAGAATAAGGCTAAAAGATGATGTTCCTGGGTCTTTCGCTGTGTTTTCCTAGGTTCTACCCTTCACTCCTAGAGAAGCCACAGAGCATTGCAGCGTTGGCCCTTTTGGTTCCCCAGCTCCTAGAGCAAAATTACTTTATTCCATTGTATTCTTCTACTGGCACGAGCACAAAAGAGAGTGAGTTGTTCAAGAAAATGCTGCAAAATTAAATTGACAGGCTGCGTGTGTAAACTGTACACCCAGTTTGAAGTTACACCTATGCCAGCATGAAACAGAAACATGCTGTGCAGGCTGACTTTAGTCAGACCATGGGAGACCGAGATGAATTGCAAATACAAGTGCTTGTAAGAAATTGACCTTGCAAGACTGGCCCACGCTCAGGAACAAAAGGGGTTATATTGCTTTTCAAATCATATTCTAAGATCTGTTATTCCCATTATCCATATAAATGTCTAATCCTCTTTCGAATTCTGCTAAACACTTGGCAGTAATGTCTTGTGAAGTAAGTTCCAGAGGGTTTGGGGTATTTTTTTTTTTGAGGTCTTTTTCTGACATTTTGTAATTTCTAGTTTCTTGTTTCATTTAATGCCCTCTCTCTCTTTCTTGTATTATGCAAGAAAAATAATTGTTTTTCCCTTTCATCACTTTACCCACGTATTATTTAGTTCAACCACTTCTCTTCAAATTGTCTGTCTTCTAAGGCAGGAGGCCCCGCACCTTAACCTTCGCTGCTCTCCGGTTTCACTGTGCCATCGAGCTCATCCTGTGCCTTGTTCCAGCTGGATCAAGGCAGAGGCTGAGAGCAGATAGTAATGGGAAGAGCTTATTTCAGGAATTTGTTGAAGGCGGGCATAAATGTGAGACTATTGCAAGCAGAAAAAATAGCTGAATTAATTGCATTAGTTATTCTCTATGAGTTACTTACCCATTTTTCCACTTCATTTAAACATAATGATGAGCAACTAATTAAAAACTGTAAAACCAAATTTATAATCTCTAAGAGAAGGAAACGTTATGCTTGAGGTGTATGAATGCAGTAGTTGCTGAGTTTAGATAGTGACCAGAAATTATTCATACTCATAAAATGTATTTGATCACTGATAGTCCTAACCAGGTTTTATATTAAAAATAATCATTGTTTAAAAACAGTTTTATCCCAGATGTTCTTAATGCATTTCTGCATTTTGTGTAAAGATGCAAAGAATGGATAATCCCTGAAAGGGGAGGATTATTCAGTTTTTAGTCTTAAAATTTCAAAGAGCAGTTACAATCTGAGAATTATTTATGTAACGTTATTGAAAATGAAAATATTTGAATTTGAAGCAACTTCAACTGAACTTCAGTTGAAATTGAAGCAGCTGCTTAAAAGCATACTGTGACAGGGCTGCAAAGACAGGAACTGCTGTTGATCAGCAGGAACAGCCCTGTTGATTTGATTGTCATAGAAGAATTATTGATCCTGCATTTTCTCGGTGGATGCTCTGAAGTGTTTTTTGTATGTCTTTCTCCAAGTTTCATTCAACCTTCGCTTTGCTTTGGTGATCTTTACTGAGCCTTTTTTCCCTATGAAGAATGTGTGCACCATGAAGGTGCTGGCGAGCGGCTCATCTGAGTATTCTGATTTCACAGCCACCTCGTGGGGTACTTGGCAAATCACTTAAGCCTTGCTGACAGCTTCCCTCATTGCTTTCTTTCCAGGACTGTTCTGAACAGGTGAAACACATCCCGAAGTCTTTTAAGTCTTCCCTTAGGAAAACATGCATGTAAGCAATCGTGACTGTAAGTGAAAAGTTGGTGGTATATAGCATGGAAAACATTTGGTAGGCAGAAATTGAGTTTTCAGGGTAATATATAACTGGTCAAAAATCAGAAAGAACATTTTTTACAGATAATACACGACCAGTTAGTGTAACTGTCTGAGGAGTGTGGTCGGATTTGGCTGGGCAGACCTGAGCTGGCAAAACTCAAGGCGCTTTGGCAGGATGAGAAGGTCGAGAAGCAGTTTCCTAAAATGGATTCCAGTTAGAGTCATTGCTCAGGCAGCAAAGGAGCAGACAGTGAGTGCTCCAGGGCAGAGGAACAGCCTGTTCAGTCCTCCACACAGTGCATCCTGAGCCTCTCCACGAGCTGGCGAGGACACTTCACTTAACTAGGTCTTAATCCCTGTGAACGGTGGTTGCACTGGATTGCTGAATCAGCAACTCCACAGAGAGAATTTGAAGAAAATATCCTAATATCTTCTATCCTTTTTCCATGCAGAAAATGAAATGGCAGCTTATCCAGGTTTCTGAAGATGAGCTGGAAAACTGTGTGCACCTGTAAGCAACAGCCTTGATTTATAGTGCAATGATTTTTGACCGATCTCAAAGAAAAGGTATCCCAGTTTTAAGGGCTCAGAACATCAGTGTTATGTATTTTAGTACAAAGGATCAGCAATAGTTGCAGATTAGTATTTTGGACCATTATGAGAAATTTGTCAACTGACAAACAGTTTCTCATAATACTAAATCATTTAATTCCTGGTTTCATCCTGTAATGTCCAAGAGGAATAATAAAAAAAAAATAGTTAAGGCAAATGTAAATGACTAAAAGTCCTTCAGCTTTAACTTAAATTTGTAGTTTTGCTCCTTTGCATCTCTGGGTCTTGTTATCACATAGAATTGATTACAAAGTGAGAAACAGCCTAAAAGTATGGAAACAGAAACTGTAAATCATCTATCAGAAAAATTCTGAGATCTGGCATTTTAAAGTTGAAATTACATCCTACTAATATGAGACAGGAAGAAGCAGAAAACCTCTCAAATACAAAAACACACGAGTATTTGAGAGCTGGAGGGCTGCCTGGTGGCCTGGCTGGGCTGTGTGGGACACAGCTATGGACACAGTCGGCTCTGTAAGGAGATACAACAAGCGGCTCTTTTCAGAGAGGCAGTGACATTCTTTGGGAGGCACAAGGCCAAAACTGAGGGGACTGAGCAAGACAGGATGTGAAGTACACGCCGTGAAATACATTGCCTGGAGTATCATATTACTTGGAGGACAGGAATGTATACATAACCCATGGAAAATGATTAATTTACAGGGAGTTAGAGGCACAGAGGTTGCGTCACCGACAGCCCATCCGTATCCCCTGATCTTATCCACGTTCTTAAGTTATTTCCTAGTAATCCATATAATTAGAACTCTGAAAGAATAGTAATTATACCCATTAAAGCTTTAGCAACAGCATGTTTATATATTATAAAACGGAGTCAGCTGTGTATGAAGCAGATAAACATTTTGACACAAGTTGAAACTCAGAAATTTTTCCCTCCCTGTTCCAGTTGGCAGATGCTGAGGCCTTACTGAGCACAGCTGCAGAGAGCTAGCAGCAGAAGGTAACTTCAGGGGAGCTTGGGCTCATATTGTCCGTCTGGGAAGTCAATCATATGAAACCATTAATTTTCTGACAAATAATCATTGTAAAACAGCTCAAATGCCAGCACAGTTTCCTTGTAAGGCTGCAAATTGCCTTCGTTGTCATAATCAGAGAGTCTAGTTTTGGGACAGAAACCAGACCACCAATAAGTCTGGTGTTTGTGCGTGTGCCGTGGGGTTCTGGCTGGCACTGGAGCTGAATATTGTGATAACAATCATAGGCATAATAGCCTCTATGTCCCCATAGCCTTTAGCACTAAGCCATGAGCCACGTGCCACATTGAGCAGCACTGCTGACAGCACTGAGGGCAATGATTGCCAGATTGCCAGAAATGATTGATTTCCTGAGAGAATCTTCTCTTCTTGCCTTCCCATCATTTCTTTTATGTCAGGTGTGTTACTCTATTTTTTTCATAGTAGGGATGGTTTTGAATTTTGGTATCGTGGCACACACACTCAGCATTTAACGGGTATCTAAGTTCTTTGTCTTCTGCTGTTTGCTCTTGTAGCAGGATATTTTTATCCCAACACCCAGGCACCTCAAGGGCCCCTGTGTAATCCCGGTTGTGTCTGCAGTGGTTCACCCTGTGTTTCCCCCACATTTATGCCTGTCTTTATTCTTAGAGCAAACTCTCTGGCTGACACTATCTTTTGTCCTTCCTGTCACTTTTTGGGTGTCCACTGAGGTGCTTTCCTCAGAGATGATGTTTTGTGTGCCTGAAGGGTCAGACTGGGCAGCTGTGCAGATGTTGAGCACTGTAGGCACAAAGCCAGTTTCTTGCATTATTCAATATACCCAACCTCGCCACACGCCCCATGGAAGATGTACTCGTTACTATGAGAGCAGCAGAAATGTAGCTATTTTATCTAGCTAAAGCTGGTGTCCTAGGAATTATATGGAGTTACTTATTTGATTCACTCTTGTGCTTAGGAAGTTTTGCTTAACTCTCGTGCTGTTCATGAAAGACAATTTGCACCATAAGCAGCAACCATGGAGCTGCAAAAATAGAAGTAGGACCCTGTTTTAAAACACTTTGAGACCACTGCAACACTCGAGCCTTTTGGGGCCCTGGGGAGATGCACAAAAGAGAAACCAGCCACTCATCGTAAATCCCTGTTTCCCTTAAAGTAACAGAGGGAGGGCTGCAGTCCTGGACCTGGACGCGGTCTTGATTGCTGTGAGTGAAAAGCATTTTTGTCCAGTGAGGGCTCATTGATCCGTGTGAAACGAGTTGGCGGAGCCGGAGCCGCCGTCCCCTCCTGAAGCTCGTCCTCCAGGGCTGCGTGGGCGGCTGCTCCGAGTGCATCTGCTCGTGGGAAGCCTGCTCGTGGCAAAGAGCGAAAGAGCGGCCGCAGCTTCCTCCAGAAGGGGAAACACAAGTCCTGGTTTTTTTCTTTTCTTCTTTTTTTCTTTAAGAGGTCAGAGGCTGTTTGGGCCTGCAGGAAGCCCTTCCACCGCACTCTCCCAGTCCAGCAACCCTGAGCTGTGCATGTCTGGGCAGGACATGCGCAAGGCTCCGGAGTCTGTGGCCATTCCTCAGGGCTGTTTGCCCCCCTCCTCAGAAGTAAAGGCACATACACGCTTGTTACCACCTTCCCCAGGCTCTTTGGGTCCCCAAAATGTCAAAGGCTGTCACAGGCAGCTCCACTCATCGTGCCCGCTGCTGGTAAGGCAGGGGTATCTTTCCTCAGCCTATGTCCCCCATATGATTCTGGTGTCTCTCAGTCTGTTAAAGCTGCTCTCTGCTTTTCCCATGCACTTCTGGGATTTAACAGCATTCCTGGTTAGGGATCCTACACAGTAGTCAAACTTATATTTAGAAACCCAAGCAAGAGAGGCTGTGGGGCACCCAGATGCTGTGGCAGTGTGGGAACTGTGAAAATAAATGGTCCCTGTTATTTTCAAAGCTTTCACTTGGATTTGCTCTTGCATTCCCGGCATCACTTTGATCTCTGATCTGTAAGGCTCCGTCTGCTTCGAAAGCTGCAGCCTAATTTCAAATTGCGCTAAGAAAAGGTCTGAGCATTTTGAGCAACCTTTCCTCAGCTTGGCCAGAATGAACATGGTTTCAGGCATACCAGGGTGCTGAGCAATTAATTCCCTTCCAAGCCCTTTGTGCAACTGCTCTAACACTGCACGTTGGTGCTGCCCCCTCATTCTGGGACAAGAAGGTGATTTTCTCCTTTGCTTCTGGAGCTGTTATTTAACAAGGCATTTGCTATTCCGACCAATGAGATCTACAAAGCCTTGCAGTGCGCATTATTTCCTATGGTTCATAGAAAACCAATTTTAGCTGTGACAAAATGTTCTGAACTTGCTACCACATTTTTATTACTCTTTGGCTCTGGGTTGGTTTTCTCTTATTAGTTTGAGCTGACTGTGGCTTTTTTTTATCAGACAATCCTGGAAAGCAGCAAATCAGTTTGGAGCTCAGCTGCACAAAGCAAAGTTGCTCTGCTTATTGATGCATGCTTTTAGATCACTAAAGTGTAATGAGAGTCAGCAATTTAGCTGAATTGGTTTGGTTTTCAGCTTTGATTGAAATTTGCAGTTTAGAACATTAGCAGAATTAATTTGCTGGAGATTCTTATCTTTCCCAGTTAATTTGAATGGAGAGAGGTATGTAAATGTATGTACTTTGCAAGCTGTTATCTTTACCATTTCTAAACAAGACTGATTCAAGCAAAAAGCTTTTAAATCCAAACAGCTCATGTTTCCAGGAGGCCTGGACTGGCAAAGAGGGTTGTGATTTAGCCTGGAACTTGTAGGGACAGATTCATTTGATTTATTTTTTATTTTTTATTTTTTTTTCAGAGCTGAGGAGGGAGAGGAAGACAATTGCGACAGCACTGGGTGTATGTGTGCTTTAGACAGATGAACAGAGTGACTGGCTACAAGGGACAGGTAATCCTGGCTAATAATTTTAATAGAAACTCCATATGTGGAAAATAGCATTTGAGCGAATCTGTGAAAAACCTGTCTCCCTGTTTTGGGGAGACAAAGCTGAAGAGGATCCTGGCACACAGATAGTGATTTGAGGATGATACCAGGGAGAAATTAGGCAGTTGAACATTTCAAAGTATATGCTGAATTAGATGATTAATTAGAGGGCAGAATCCACAAGAAGGAAAATGACTCAGGGAGCTTGTGACTGCAGATTGGGTGGACTACCTGAAACAGACTTCAGGAATATGCTGAGAAGGGAAAGGGGAAAGAGGGTGGAGAAAAGGGAAGAAGAGTAGCCAGTGCTACATGAAGAAAGGTAGAGAGAGCCGAGGTAGCAGCAGGCTATAGTGAGGAACAAGAGGTACCAGGATGAGGTACAAACCTCTGTGGGAAACCACTGGCAGGAAAGGGGCAGCAGAAGAACTGGCAGATGTACCACCAGAAGAAACCCAGAAAAGAAATGGGTTGCTGTTTGCCAGATGAACCTATGGCAGGTTCGAGGAACTACAGTACCCAACTGGTCAAAGCTGTGCAGGACATCTTAGTGTTAGATCTGCCTCTGTTGACTTGATTCAGGGGGCACCACTGCAAGTAATACTTACCTTTACTGTCACTCGGATGCTCCCAGAGCTCCTCTTTCCTTGGACCTTAGCTTCATGCAGGTAGCAGTGCAAGAGTTTGGGGGCAGGCACGCAGCAAGCCAGCAGGCCAGACATGGGCTCTGCAGCCATGCAGGAAGGGAGGCTCCCCGGAGAGCCCTGGGCTCTGCACACCGAGTGCTGCTGCACTCAGCTTGTAGGAGTCTGTGCATTAAATGCTGCAGGAAGGAGGACCAGGATCCAGGCTCATTTGTCCAACAGAGAGGCCGCATCATCAACCTTCAGAATACCACAATCGTCCTTACGTTCGTACGGACATGGCACACTGTTGTAGGAGACCCTAGAAAGCAGAAATCTATATGAGCTGAAAGGATATTGCAGAAGCAAAGGGTCTGTCCACAAGAAGAGTGTTTTGCATCAATAACTTGCATCAGTATAACCCCCTTATCCCATCCCTCTCCCATACAGCTCCATATAATTTTTCTCTCTCTTTTTTTGTTTTCTTAGCAGGAATTTTCATGTATTTTTTATTGCTAGATACAGATTTAATTTAGCATGGGAGTATATTTATTCTCCTTTTGGTCTTTTAAAGTGAAGAATCATGTGAGTATGTTTGATTTTCAGCATTGCATAGTTCTACACTCAAAGCAGGTGTTTTTATTTCCGTGCTAGCCTGTCCATATTTTTATATTAGGTAGCATTTCCCTGGTCAGCATCTATTCCTGGGAAAAGAAGATTTTTTTTTTCCCCTAATAAAAAGTCACTAAAAACGTCTAGCCAGAAAATCAGACTGTAAATATGTCCTGTTTCAAATACAGCTTTAAATCTTCCCAGCTTTTGAAGGAAAGACCTTTGCAAATAAATAAGGCATGGCAATGATCCCACTAGGGAAAGGGCTAGGGCAGACTTCTTTGGGAAAAGCTTTGCTTTCTTCTGCACGTGGGTCTGTGCTGCTGTCGCCGGTGTTTGTACCCCAGTAGCGCCTGGCTGGTGCTGCCTCCTGCTTGCAGACCCAGCCAAGGGGGTGAGCAAACATCTCCCGACAAGGCAAAGAGCTTCGGCCAGCAGCGGGCAGAGCACAAACTCCATCTCTGATCTCTGATCGCCCCGGCCCTGCTGCCCCACCAGCCAATGCTGTGGCCTCTGGCTGCTGAGCACCCTCCTCACTTGGTTGTCAGCACTGATTTCCCACTCATTTGGCAAGACTTAAGGATGAAAGCTGGACAACTCACCCATAAATGGAAGAAAAAGGCTGCTGAGCAGCTTTAGGAGCCCTCAGGCTCTTCCCTTAGGAGAGACAAAGGGAGCTTTGCCACCAGTTCCACCAAACAGGCTGCAACATCAATGCCTTGAAGTGCTGCAGAGTATGAAAGACAATAAAACTGTCAAAGAAAGCTGTAAAGTCCCATGCGTAGGAGTAACACAAAGGGCACCGAGCAATGCAAATAAATACAAGGTTGCAAAGAGTTTTCTCTCGTACCAGAAAATACGTGGAAAGCTGTGGGTGTGCAGATCAGCATTATGTGTTTACTTTGATTGGTGATTTTCCACTGCTGGTGAGAGCTATATCATTTCAGTTGTCATCTGGTTCTGTTTCTTCAAAGCATATGAAAGTGATTCAAGTCAAATTCCTAATTTATTACACTGAACACCTCTAAAACACATCAGAATAAATGAAGGAGCAATAACACTTATGTGGTATAAGCAAATCCCTCATCTCTGAACATTAGAATTAGGCTTTCTATCCAAAGTTGAGCACAAGAGTAGTCAGACTCATTTCTAAAACAGTGAGCACTCATTAGCTCTCATTGATTTCTGAAAGAGCCAAGGGCTGTTGGGTGCTTTTGATCAAGACAATTATTGAAGTGCTCACATATTGACTTAGGACACTAATGCTACACATTCATTTTCAAAAATGTTGCAATAAATGATTTGCTGAGAGCAGAAAACATTGTGTGATAGATTTAAACCAGATGAAAGCAAGGGAACATGATTTCTGATTTTGTTGCCAATTGTAGTAAATTAGTCACGACTCTCCCAATATTTATTGTGACTCTTAAAGTCACAGCTACTGGAGACAAGCCAGTAGGCAACAGTCCTGTTTTTTTTGGAAAGCTTGAGGATATATCCTGGTGATGCCACATCCAAAAAGGCTCTGCATTGGTAAGTCGTGTAGAAGAGCTGATTTCTTGATTGTGCAGCCAGACAGAAAAGTGAGGAATAAGCTGCCAGTCAAGTCAATGTGTTTACTCTCCTTGTAAAAATTTCTGTCTGGATCAAAATTAATTTTTGAAAAATAGTGTTTGGTTTCAGCTAAACTAACTAATATTGACCTGCTATGAAATGCCTCATTTTTGACATTTGTGGGGAAAATAAGGAGTGAAATAAGATCACAGGTATAGAAAAACAGGGCTATATTTATTCTTTTTTACAGTGTAGCTTGGGTTTTCTAGGATTCTCTCAGAATTGATGTAATTTCAGTTGAAAAAAGTCTTTCTTTTCCTTATGCAGTATGAACTTCTGCTTGTGAGAGGCCATAATTCGTAGATTAATTGGTTATTGCAGGCAGGAAGGGGATGCCCCATCCTCACTGCTGAAGCTCCAAAAAGCTCCCAGCCAGGAGGGTGGGCGGGAGCGGGCCCAGGCGTCCGGGATCTGAGGTGCTGGGCTCTGCACAGCATCTTCCTGCAGCTGAGTCTGGGACAAGACATGAGCTGGCTGGTCTCTTCCCAATGACTACCCTGGGCTTCCTAAAAAGGGAACCCAAAGCTAGTGCCATATGGTGAAATTCTACTTGTGCTGTGCCATGGAAGGGCAGGATTATTTCTGTGTACTCCCAAGCTCCAAAAATCTAGTTTGCCTGTAATGTTTCTGCTGAAACATGCTGTTGGGTAGGAATTCAAGTCAAAATAAATCTGCGGTCTTCGTGCAGAAGAGACAAAATGTGGAAGCTGCATTTTCCTGAATGAGCCAGAATTTCCTTAAGTGTTTAACTGGCTACTTGTGACAGAAGATGGCTGTTTGAAAAAGTACAGTTAAATACAGCAGGATAAACGTGTGTGATAATTCACCAGTCAATCTATGATTTTTTAAGGAATTAAGTCTGGGAAAGAATTGACTCTAGCTGGTGTGTATGTATTGCTGCTCTCTATTGGGTGCTGTGAGAACTACCTGATTATGGATAATTGAGTGGAACTGGTTGAATTAACTGTATTTAGGGTGGATTAAAAATAAAGACTAATTCTGTGAAAATTTTAAGTCTCCAGAAGTTTTCCTTCTGCAGTGTTTAGAACGGATATTCCTTTCCCTAAATTAAACCAAAACATAACTAGCGTTTGAGCTCCGTCAACATCCTCTTGGGCATGCTTCCAGCAACATTTTTGAAAAGTGCTATTGCTCAAATATGGATTTAGGGCAAAAAGAGTTTTCCATGAGAGAGACAGATTCAAATGTGTTTGAGATTTCTTCCTCCAGAAGTTTCATTTTGGGCCCTTGTGCTGCAATCTCAGCTTTCTGTTGTAGTTTTGTCTGCACATCTTAATACAACTACCAAGTGACCACATCTACAGTAAATGTTGCTAGCCATGTTTTGCAAAAGGTCAATAACATATTCATATGCACTTAATAGAAAGCATAAAAGGAAAGTGCAGTCTTTGACAAATAACTTATTTTACAGAACACTTCTTCTGCAGGCTTGTCCTATCGTATCTAAATGGCTTTTAAAGGAATTGCTTCATTTACATGCATACACTGTTTTTATGGGCAGTTTAATGAGGAGCCATCCCTGGACAGCACATACTGCAGCTGCATTGTATTCTTTCAGGTTTCAACACTTTTAAGTTAAGTCTGTACAAAGCAGCTTCATCCACAGATTGCACAACTCTTGCAGTAAAAATGAACATGACTTGGCTGAGTATATTGCAGATGGAGAAGGCTGAAACAATGAATGTTCTTTTCTTTCCTTTGTAGATCACCTTCTTTTTGTCTTTTTTAAAAGAAATCTAAAATTAGATTAATATTCAGAGAAGCAGACCTTATGAAATAACATTGTGGGTTTCCAGATTTATAGTGAGAGAAACAAAGGAGGAGTAGAACAGTCCTAAAAATAGAATGCATCAAAGAGGCAAGTGTGAGAGGCCACTGAGCAACTTGTTTTATAAGAACAAATTGATGATGCATTTTTCTGGGGAAAAAAGAAAACATAACTGTTGATGTGATTATTACTGTAGTGTAAATAAAGCAGGATGTTTTACAACAATGTGACAGACTTGTATTATGAATTCTAGTCTTTTATTTCTCCTAAAGCAATAGCACTAGGATGTCTACAAATCAATTTATAAGGAAATGCAGTAAAAATTCTGGTCCTCTTTTTGTCCTTGGGTTTATTTTCTGTGATGCTAACTTTTTGTTATTTTAATTTTTGCAGCTCCAATAGTTTCTTTCAGTTATCATGTCCAAAGGTAGATTTGGGTCCAAGAGTCAAAGTCATTGATTGTGCTCACTCTTTAGTTGACTTGAACAAGGGACACATTTTGATGTTAATAAAGAGCTAAGCTGGAACATAAATTCCAGCAATTACAAGCCTGTCAAGAGCAGAGGAAGCACAACAATATTTCTTTAGTTCTGTGAGGTATCAATGGCTCTCACAGGTTTTTAACTTCAAATCCTAAATTTTATCCATTTTCCTCACTGATGGGAAGACTGTTTTCTTGTAACCTTGTTGTTTCGGAGGTGAATTGTTTCCCTGTTCTCCTTTTCACTCCTTAGTGTTTTTGCTTTTCTAATCTGCTGACTGTAATTGCAGAATGCCAGACTTTCCAGAGTCATGAAGTATGTACTGGTCTTGTACCCAGCATAATGACAGCAGGATATATGTACATATTTTTTTATTATTTTATCCAGACGTTGTCACATCTCTGGCCTTCCTGTTTGGTAGGCTCACTCTGTGCAAGCAGAGCTCAGCGTCTTTGTTTCAGCACCTCTCAAATGGTGAATTGCTTCTCGTAAAGACGTGTGCTGTCACTTTATATTTACAAATACGGTCCTTTCTTCTTGGAAGCAGTGTATGGCTCAGCCCTGGGGCTGCACTTCCTGGCAAGCCAGACGGATTGTCCATTACTCACTCGCAAGGAAATCGACTCAGCTTGAGTTACTATTTCTCCAAGCCAGGACACAGTATTTGTAACGAGGCAGTGATTAAACAAAGCTTGTATTTTTTCCCTATGCAGACTGTGACATTTGTTGTTTCCCAGTGCACCATCTTGCCCTTTCCTGGAATGTATTCAAGACACTGCAGTTATTTCTTTTAATATAATGGTGTTTGCTAGGATAGACAGGAGGGATGGCAGATAGATTATAATTAAAGACATTGAGAGTTAGTCTGCAGGTTAGGTAGGATCAGAATAAGCAGCAATGCCAAAACCTATCAATCCTAAATCAAAGGTAATCATTGAGAAAGAAAAATAATAATACAAAAAAAGCTGGAATGCAAAGGCTTGCCAAGAGAAAAGGATCAAGTATTTAAACTACTGCTTAGATACCACCTCCTGACACGTACATGTCAAATCAGGGCTAATTTCAAAGTGCCTCAGTTTTCTTCTCTGAAAAAGAAGACTTATTTGGAGGTACATTTGGAACACAGCCCTACTTTAGAAAATCAGGAACTGTGAAAGGGGAAGGGAGCTTTGTATCCATGCTGCATGCGTATCCATAAAGATATCCCTGACTGGTGAGAGGTTGGAGTTACCTTCATCCCTGCTCTGTCTGGCAGAACTTGTTTATAGATTGTAGATATGAACATACTGGCATGGTCATTGATTGTGTTATTAACAGAAATTGCTACCAGTGCTATATCTTCTGCATGTGCCATATGAGAAAGCACTCACGTTGACAAAACAATGTTAAGAATTAAACCTTAAATTAGGAACTGTGAAGATCTACCTTGCAGGGCAATTGTCATGTGAGAAAGAGCAAGGAGACATGTGCAACCGGGTACATGTGCTCGATGCTCGGTACTTCACTGTGCTTGCAACGCTTGTGAGAGTCCTTTGTTAAGATCAAAGATCCAGCTCATCTAAGGGTCAAGCCATGGGCCCTGGGAGTATTTTCAGCTGTGCCCTTCTCCCACAAGCACAGCCCGTGTCTCCCTCTCCTATTTTCTTGATGCGCTTCCAGCACTTAGGATTATCTAAGTGTTGGCTGCCCTTTGTGACTCTTCAAACCTCATCACTTTCATGTGATCCACACACATGCCTGTGTATCTTTTCCTGGGTTGAAAATTATGTTCTTGAAAAAAAAAAAACAGTCGTGTTTCTGCCTCAGGAACACAACTTGCTTGACGCCTTCAGTCATGGGCCAGACAGAGATTACATGCAGTTCTGTCCAGCATGTGGCCAGTTTCATTCTGTCTGGAATAAATTCTTCAGTACATGAAACAAGGAGTTCATATTACTATTAGTATATATCACTCAAAAATAATTCTGTGTCCCTGTTCACTGGTGCAATAGGACAGTAATGCTGCTATAGTTTTATGGACTTCTCTGGGGACATACAGGAGGACACTGTGGGATATCTGTCTGCCTCAACCTAAGTCTAGTCTAGGAGAAAAGCTCTCCTGGGCACAGATGGTTTGTGAGTCAAATATGCTACTGAGATAAGTAAGGAAGTGGCTAATGCACCCATGCTGACAGGGTTAAAGAAGAGGCAGAGGGATATGGATGCAGGCCCCTTAGCTAATACTTGGAAGGTAGTATTATTCACAGAAACACCTCTTAAGTCCTCCAGATTCCTGAAAACGTAAACATTTGTCAGTAAGGTTCTTTGACATCTGCTTTTCTGCCAGAAGCTAATAACCTTTCAAACTCTGACACAGCACAGGAACTCATGATTCATCCTAAGGAGACTCAAAATGTAGATGTTTTCTCAGAGACCACATCCAAAGAGCCCTGTCTGAAGGTCATGTCTAGCCTTTCATCCACAAGAGGCAGAGGAGGGTTTGGTATTTCCCACTGTCAAGTAACTTTCATCAGTCAAATTATACCTATAAGAAAATGAAGATAATGTACATATCCTTATTTGTGTTTGATTTGCTTCAAGTATTTGATCTCTAAAAGCCCTGGAGATCATCCTAGGCACCAGATTGTCAGATTTTGGAGTGGGACTTTATAAAACTTTTACTTGTGGACCTTTGATTTCACAGAAAACAACTAACTTTTCCATTAACAGCCATACCACATCATTGTGCGTTATGAGTCTGAGAATGGTGAGAAGTTCTGCCCAGTGTCCCCTTCAATAAATGTGTATGTATTTTACGCTACTACGACAACTTGCACAATGGAAATGTGTCTCCTAGTCTTTCCTATCATATAGTTCACATTCTTTAAGCCAAATTCCAGTGTCCTATGATACATCTCTACTTATGGGTAAATAAAATGTGTGAGATCATGTTTTCTCATGCTGAGGCCAACCACTATGGTCAGCTTACTTCCGTAAGAGTAAACTCCATGCCCTTCCGAATGAGAACACTGTCCTCTGCCCAAGGCCAAAACGGTGCTAAGAGTCCAGCAAGGGTGTGAAGCACTGGCCTTGTTCAGTTTATTGATATAGGTGCAGTCCGGCCGCACACTGCTATCCTGTGTGTCTCTTCGTCCCTATGTTTTGCAAGAAAGGACTGAACTAGGCTTAGATGTCAGATTCTGACTTCTCTCTTGGAGAGATGGACCTGAAGCCTTACTTCTCTTCTTAACCCCTGTGAGTAATTTGGGCAATTCTCTGATATCTTCTGTAAATCTTTTGTTAATGGCCTCTTTGAATCATAACCCAGGTTAGTAACCTGTAAAATGTGAGCCTTACCATAAAGACCATGACAGTACCTAAATAAATACCTGTGGATCAAGGTCCCTGGTGTTTTATATTCCGTACAAAATGCTAGATTCTGTGCATGCTTCCCAAAAGAGAAGCTGGAATGTAAACCCAGAGATGTCTGACCGCCAGCAGCCACCCTCAGCCCCTGTATTCAAATGGAGAGAAGTCGGGGATAACAGCTTTACCTCTGCTTTTTTTTTTTTTTTTTTTTTTTTTTTTCTCTTCTGGCAGCTTGAGAGTTGGTCCAGACATTTTTCTCTCCTGCTCACCAGTCCTGGTGGTCTGGAGCTGAGACCTCACTGCTTTCTCTTCATTCTGCATGCCATATGCACTTACTCAGTGGACTCCATCACCGCACTCTTCATTGTCAAATGACAGGTTGCCGGCAGTGGTATGTACACTTGATACATAACAGCACCCCTGCACTCTTTCTCCCCTTCCTATCTCCCTTAAACAGATCATGTGTTAAGATCCGAGTTATGAGAGCAATCCCAGCAGGCTAGAGCTAAGCTCCTGGGTTCATAGCCCTGATCATTTTGTATGATTTCTGACTCCTCTGAGTGGCTTCCCACACTCCTAGCATGAGTTTTAAGAGCTCATTGGTTTACTTATGGCACCAGCCCTTATCATCTGTCTCTGAGCAGTACCATGTTTGCACTTGGACTTTATCTAACATGAGCCTGAAGACCCTTTTGAGGCATGGAGTAACTAATCCTGGAAACCCTTTCCAGACACTTGAAGGACAGGAAGGTGATCAGGAGTAGTCAGCATGGATTAGCAAAGGGGAAATCACGCTTCACCAACCTGATAGCCTTCTTGGTGAGATGACTGTCTTGGCGGAGGGAAGAGAGAAGTGAATGCTGTTTATCTCAGCCTTAGCAAGACTTCTGACACTGTCTCCCATAACATCCACATAGACAAACTGATAAAGTGTGGGCTAGATAAGAGGTCAGTGAGATGGACTGAAAATTGACTGATCTCTGAGCAGGGGACATTGGACAGACAATCTCCAGAGCTCCCTTCCAACTGTTCTGCAATTCTGCACAGAGCACTCTCAATTTCTACTAAGGCCTTTTTTGCTGTTTCCTTCATCCCCCATCCTTTTTTATTTGGGAATGGGCCAGTGACTATTGTCCTAGGCTGTTCTGGTGGTGCCAGTGGCCTGCAGGCTGGAGCTCCTGGGACATTCCATCATGAGGGAGACAGACTCCTCATGGGCCTGGATGCCATGTCCTGAGTTAGGCTCCAGCATACCCTGTTGTGCTTCCTTGGCACAGCTCTTTGAGCACGAAGGAGGAGCAGAGAGCAACCCCAGGCAGAGATCCCACCAGCAGTTTGGGGCAGATCTAGCCTAATTCTCATGTTTGCCAGGGCCAGTAGGAGACATAGCAGGAATAGAGAAGAGTGTTCACTGGAGACACAAGAGCAGAGATGCCTGGATGGCACGACTCTTCCCTTCGTGGCTAGTCAAACAGGGGACACTGACCCAGTTTGCAAGTGGTTGCTACTGTCCGTCAGCAAATACAGAGGGATTAACTTCACATCTGTTCCTGACAGAATAAAAGACAAACCCCACACATGCCGTCATCTCCTCCTCACTGCTCCACCAAGAACGATGGTGAAAATGAAGTGCATGTTTGGATGTTTGGTTGGATCAGGGCCCAAATTGTCTGAAGGGAGGAATCTACAGGATGGAGATGCAAATGGTTGGTTATTTTTTCCAGTCTTGTTACACATGAGGCTGTGTTTGAGGCCCTCATGGGGACTGGAAAAAGGGAGAGGAGCAGCATGGAAATTCAGGACTTACTTTATGGACATAAAAGCCCTCAGAAACAACTTATCTGGTAGATTAAATCAGCATAGAATGTGTAAGTGAACGAAACTAGGAAACCCTATTTGCATTCAGTGACAATGGAGGCTGGTATTTTCTTGGATCTTTAGTAGCATTTGCATCCCTTTAGGCTGCAGATATCCACATGGTAAGTGACTGCTTGGTCACTTACTATGCGGGGCCCCAGCTGGTCCTGTGCAAGCCAAATTGCGCCCAGGGCAGGAACAGAGGAAGGGAAAGGAAGAAAAATGCCATTGATTCACATCTCTCCAGCTCCAGGACAGCACCAGATGGCTGACTCAGTGCCAGCAGAAGGTAGGCAGCCTCAGGGAGCCTGTGGCTGGCACACAACTCCCTCCAGCTCCCCCAGAATGCTCTTTTGCCTACCCGGATGCAGATTTTTCTAGCTACTTTCTCTTTTCACGATAGAAGTACCTGAAAGGAGTTTGGAATCAGTGTTTTGCTCTCTGGTAGAAGTTTCCCCCAAACTCAGAGCATTTTCACATGATGAGTACCAATGAAATTATGGCCCCTGAGGTGGCCTTAGAGCAGGGTGGGGAGCTGCGCTAATGGCTGCAGTTTCTCTCTGTTATTTGACTTGCAGTTGCACCAGCATCACCAACCAGGGAACTTTATGCCCTCAGCAATCTTTACCATGAACATGTTAAGATACCATTGCAGCTGTGATTACAGTGTTTTGTTTTCAGTATGAAGCATATCACAGAAACAACATCAACAAAAATCAGTGGGTGCCCATTCTAGATTTCTTTTAGAGGAAATGCCGCAGTTTCACTGTCCTTTCAGAGTGTGGACCTGCTGGTGCTGCTCTGGTGCAGCTGGAGGCCAGCTGCTCTGTGCAGGCTGAGGCTGAGATGACAGATACTTTCAAACACCATCCCAAGAAGTGAAAGTTTGGGCTGCAGCAGGATGGTTACTGGCGCTGGAGAAGGTGATGAAGGGACAACCTGTGTCCTTGGGTTGTCTTCTGGTTCTTAGGAGAGTGTCGCTGGAAGAGACTGTGCCCATCCCAGAGCTTTTCCTACAGCTGCTCTTTCCTACCTGCATCCTGAGTAGCTAAGGCTGAGCGAGCACCCCTCACTGTGCAGAAATGGTTCTGCCTTTTTCTTTCAAAATTACATCTTAGGAATATGAGGAATTAAATATTTAAAGACTGGACAAACACCTTCTCTTCTGCCCTGTCCCTCAGTCCCTTGCAGTTCTGCTTGAAAAACCCCTCGCTGTTTGGGCGGCCTCACCAGGGCTGTCCCTGGGGTGACTCAGCTTCCCAGCAGACGGGACTCCTGTTGGAGCCCAGAATTTCATTCCTGCTGAGCAGCAGCAGCAAACAAAAAGTCTCATGATGGGGACAACACCGGGCATCTGGCTGCTGCTCCTTCCTCTGCAGGCTGCAAGCTAGTGGAGCCCGTTTCCCCTTGTAGCCCACAACAACCTGGAGGAATGACTAGAATTTCTAGCGCAACGCGGGGCGACAAGGAGCGCGCTGCCTGCATGGCGCTGCCGTGTCCGTGCTTTATCTGCGCAGGGAGTTTGAACAATTGGTTGGAAACACGACAAAATAAACAGTGCTGCTCGACCCCTGGCCTTTCCCCTTTTGTCCACAGAAGGTCAAGAAATTCCAGGAGCTGGGAGCCAAACATCTGTGTTTCCCTTCGCTAGGTGCCAAACACTGTGGCCCCCATGTGAATCCGGCAAGGTATATTTAGAATATGAGACTGAGGAGGGAAGTAGGCGAGCACATCTGAGCTGTTGCTCTTATGGTTGAAACTTTGCTTAAGTTTTGGCATATATTTATATCTCCATCCACATACCCTGGATCTTGCATACACAAACACAACCTGGCAGGCAATATATTTTGTAAGTCTGGGCATGTCTTGTTGAAGCTGATAACTTTAAAAATCAACGGTCTGAGCATTGCGGTTTTCATTCCCTAGGTGAAGCGCGGGCAGCCCACGGCACGGGAGGTGCCCTAGGGCAGCTGCAACATCTGCTGTAGCCAAGAGATGGCCACAGAGTTTGCAGCCAGAGGCCAGCAAAATGCCAAATGGCATCTTCAGCAGCACAGGGCACTGCTGGTTAGGCAACTAAATTCTGCCTTATGGCACTTTTAAAGAGAGGCAGGTGCGAGAATAGCAGGCACCAGGTCTACCCGCTGCCCTGCTCTCGGAGGCGGCACGGCCAACCTCCAGCCAGGCTGCTCGGGGCTCCCAGCTGCGGGCTCCGAGGCTGGAATAACTCCCCCACTCAACACGTTCAGGCCGCGCTGTGCCGAGGGTCCTCCTTCTGGGCTTGCTGCCAGCAGACAGAGCAGGTATGATCTTGTCAACAGCCTGTGGGAACATCAGTGAGCAAGCCAGACAGATCTTGTATCTTTTTTGGGGAGATGGCAGTGGAGAGTGGATCTAGCATAGACCCTGGAGCCTGAACTCTACAGCCCACTGCACTGCTAGCTTGCACGGAGCATCTCCAGAATCAGAGCTTGGAACTGGGTCACAAAAGAGCTGATTTTTCCATAGCACTTTTATTTACGCGCTCAGCTGCATGAAAATGCTGCATGTCATAAGGGTCACTTCTCTTACCATTGACAGCAAAGCCTAAACTAACAACAGCATTGGAAAAGTAGTCCAATGTCCAATGGAGATGTAGGTTCCTATGTCTTTCACACTAAACCTCCATGCAGTTTGAGAAACATGTAGTTTTGAATTATTATAAGACAGGATGCCATGCAAATTTCTACTTGTTCCTGCAGAAAAAAAAAAGGAAGAAAAAAAAAGAAAAAAAAAAGAAAAAAAAAAGGTGTTGTCTCAGTCTTGACAAGCAGCATTTGTCTTGTTTTCAGCTTAGGACCTTGTTTTCCCCACTGGCAGAGATGCGAGAGCCCTGGGAAGGCAATAGTCAGCACCAGAAACAAGGTACTGACTCTTCCTCCCCAGAGGCTGAAGTGCAGCAGATAAGGAAGAATCTACAGAAGAAACCTATGGAATAAAAAGCTACAAAGGTCCTAAAACTGAGCTTGTTCTTCATGTTAGTGCATATGCACCAATTGAATACTGGGTACTGGTGAAAGAATGAAAAAGAAAAGAGTTTCAGAATTTGTAATTTACTTCGTTCTTCTGAAGGTTTGGAGAATGTATGGGAAAACAGAGCATTTGTTCAGGTCTCCTGACGGCTTATTTGAGAACACTTTGTGTTCAGGATATTGCCAAACTGCCGCAGAATTCCACCCAAGGAGCTCCTCCTGACAAACGAGATTCCTACAAATTTGTCTTGTGTCCACTTCGCATGTGTTTCAGATCATCGTAATACATTTGGGCTGACTGGAAGGTGGTTGTTACAAACTGTTCCCTGAGACATTTCACCGTGACAGTCAGGACAGGATATACAATGCCATTAAAATAACTTGTTACCAAGTTGATTATGAGGATCTGTTGCCAAATCGTTTAGCAATACTTCCCTGCATATTCTCCATTTGCAATAAACATGCATTCTTGCAGGAGAGTTTATCTGGAATCTCAAGTGTATTTTTGCAAGCCATAAAGAAAAGCTGTGTGTCACCATAATAGATTATAACATTTTGATACTTCCCAGATCCCTTGTGCTCTCTTTCTTTAGCACTGCTCCGAGTCTTTCAGAACGGTCATCACACATGTACTCTAAAAAATATAAGCTCCGTGAGTATGATATTTATAGCCATGGAAAGCTTGCCCATTTCTGCCTGTGTTGTTTCTGAAAAAAAAACTCTTGAGTGATGGCATTTTTCATTTTTTGCGTATTTTTTTCCTTTAGTTATGAACAGTCCACATAGTTGTAATCACTGGCATTTTTGCTGCTGGTTATTAAACCTACAAAATGTACTCAGATTTAAAGGCAGAATTATAATTACAGAACAGACTTGAGGAGAAAGAGCAGCATTTCAAAGTCAAAAGAACTTACACAAAGCCAATATGCGCCGAAGACAAGAGGCAAAGTCACTTCCATGTCCCAGAAATACTGCTGCTTTATTTTTAAATCGCTTAATCTGAGCATCACTCTCTAAAGCACAGAAGAATGTGCTGCCTCTTGTGCCATTGTTCATGTCTTGATCACAAAGGCTATTCATAGCAAGGAGTTGTTTCAGGGGTCATCCAGCTACTCTCTAATCACTGTCATGAATCAAGCTGCATGCAGCCATCAGATAATCCTGTGGAAGAATTCAAAACAGGCTGAAGTGGTTTGCTAGAGTGACAGAAGAGTGCAAACTCTTTCTAATGTTACATAACATTGTTCTGCACATGTTGTTCTCCTCCTCCTGGTTCTGTGAATCAACCATTTATGTAATTATAGGTGCAACTAGCAGAAGACACCAAGAACAATAACTAATGTCTGAAGAAAATTGTTGCTGATATGGGGAGTGCTTTCAGCTTGGAAATATTAGGAAGATGACTGAGAGGACACTAACTGTTCAGCCTTGTGCAGCCAGATGATAAACGATCTTATTGTCCCCTTAATGATGTCTGCTTCTGCTTCATAAACAATGATCTGGATTGGACAAAAATCTATCCTATCCCATTATAAAGAACTATGTCCTCACTGCTTCCAGTCACATTTGTCCTCTTGGAAACCTTGGTTCCTGGAGATTAAATCCAGAGCATCATTTACAGGATTATGAAAATCACACTCACATGGATTCATGATTATATGGAAGAATTCCTTTGGATAGATACTTGACAGATGTGAAAGAACAGATTGAATCAGAAGATGTGTGTATACATATATGTGTATGTATATATCTGAATATTGTCTATATTGTCTATTGTCTATAAAGAACTCATTATGGAAATGGAAAAGGTTGTAGCATTTTCAAGGCCTATGCCCCCTGCCACTCAGAAGAGAGAGGAGAGAGAGGAATGTGCAGTTGTCTGCACCAGCAGCTCACTGAGACCTGGAGCTTCTTCTGCTGGGTGCTATATAAACACACATTAAAAATAGCCCTCTGCTTTACAGACAGGCAAATAGGAGAAGGAGAAAGGATGACTCTCATCCTTGTTCTACTTGTGGGCACTGGGACAGCACATGGATTACTGGTTAAGCAGTACCTGTTTTAGATCTCATCAAAGAAAGGATGTTGTGTTAAAGGGATATTTAGGCTGACTGCTTTAATATTCTTGTTTTATTTTCAGTATCATTCTGAAAATCTGAGGCTGATTGAAGATATTCTGAGTCTCAGAAAAGAGCCCTCACTCAAAGATGTGGTGAGTGTGTGTCAATGGTATATTTCTTATCCCAAGAGAAAAGAAACTTCAAAAATTCAAGAAAGTTTCTAAGCACATTCAAAACATATTCTTAGTGTCCCGAGATGATTCAGAATGGAGGGGACCTCTAGGGAACCTTTGTTCCCACCTCCTACCCTTGCCTGAAGCAGAGTCTAGGCCTGAAGCATCTCCTCAAATCCTACTGCTGCTGAGTCCTAGCTTGCTTTTGTCCAAGTCAACAAGCTTTTCCCAGTGGCTTTCAATATACCAATATTTGACTTATATTTGGCATCACCTCTTCTTTCTAACATGATCTTTTTGCACTTGAAAAAGTTCAGCCTGCCTGGTCAAAACCTTAGGTCTTTCTGGTCCTGTGGTTTTGGGTATCTCCCCTCAAAGCAGGTGGCTTTGGTTGGCACCACTCTGGTGCTGGCACCTTGAGTCAGAAAGCATGATGTGGTGCCCTCATGGTGCCAGGCTCACAGCTGAACAAAGCACATGCCATGTCCTGCTGATGGAGTGCAGGAATCCTCTCTGCTTTATGGGATTTGCACAGAGATAACTCACACTGATAAACTGAGATACTAACCTCAGGGGCATTTCTGCTGCCCCTTTGGACTCTAGCAGTAGCCAGTCCTGTTTGGATAAAGCACAAATGAGGACTCTTCCTTGATGCTTTGCTGTTTCATGCCTGGATTTGTGGTTTTCCTTTTTAGGGTGGCTGTATAGCAGTGAGATGGCAACCTCTTTTTATCTCAAGAATCAGTCTAAGGGGGGAAACACCATGGCAGGTCCTTAGCCTTTCTCAGGTGCACTCAAACCACATGCAAAAAGGGGTTGTCACTGAAGGTATAGATTCTGTTCCCTACATTTTTCTGGCTTTTCCTGCTGGGATTGCTTGAGTCTTGCCAGCTCTAGTAGTTATTTTATTGTTGTGGTTACCTGGGAAAAAAAAAGTGTTTTAACAAAAGCTGCATGCTTTCTTTCTCATTAAAAGCACTCTGCAAATGCCTCACACTGGGCTTGACATTGAAGGAATTTTTATTTGAGAATCATTGCATTCTTCCCAGCTTTTGCTCTTTGTTATGTTTCATAACCCAAACTGCGGCCCAAAAAGAACAGAGAGAAGACTCCGTGGTAGCCCCTACAGGTAGGACTGGGGTATAAAAAGTCTGAATTACCCTTCCTATCCCTGGAAGAAGTCATGGTGGGACACTAAAGTCCTTCAACAACATAGCAGAGTAACTGCCAAGTCATAGGCATCCGGGAGGGTCACCCCCAGCAGGACAGTCAGAGCAGTCTGGATCTGACATAAATCAAAGTTCTTTGACAAACTTTTCTATTGGGCACATGGGCACTGTGTTGGACTGGGAAAATGAAATCAAAGCAGCATGATGAGAGAGGTCAATTCAGGATGCATGCATGTCACTGACGGCAGAATCTGTCTGTTGAATATTTAATAAAATGAAATAAAAAGGCATTTCCAGTGTTTTTGAAATATTTAAACCTTGACTAAATGGCTCTCAAGATTATTTAGATGTAATTTTGCTACAGTACGATGTGCATTAAAAATCAGATTAGCTCTGTGTGAGCATTAGTATTGAGTGAAGGATGGAAATACCCTTATATTGTGGCAAGTATATGTAATGAGTCTGGTTGAAATCCTGTACAGGAAATGTTCAGCAATAAAAAAAAGTGACTGGAAAATAATAGCAACATTAAGCAAAAGCAAATATATGCTCACTATCTGTGTTCTGTTTTTTTTTTTTTTTGCCTCCTGCTGAGGAGTAAATGTCAAATCTCATGTTAAAAAGTCCTTATTTTCTTGACTGCTCAATGAAAATGAAGCAACTTTGCTGATCATGTCATACTTTGCAATATGCAAGTAAGCCACCCTGGCTTGCATGTTCCTTGTCTTTGCATAGCTGTTGTAAAAGGCATTTATCACTGAAGAAAGTCATGGTAATATTAGTGTCATGAACCACTTTTCCATCTGATGTGGACAAGGTATAAAAGGAGTGAGAATTAATACTTAAATTTATTAGTGAAGTCACTGAACTCCTGAGGGTCACTTTCAAATGGCAAAACTGAAGGGTTTAACTTAACCTCTACAGGCTAAGATAGTCTTTTAGAGCAAGAAAACACAGACTAACTGTGATGATGAATCAGAGAGAAGTAGCTTCTGGCCTCCTATGCAGTCACTGCTTGCAGGCTACCTAACCTAAGTAGTGTATCTGCTTTTCTTCATCAGCTGTGCAGGTTCAGCTGGGCACTTATGGATTCATATATCAATCATAGAGACGGAGGCCACATCACCTCAAGTCTGCCTAGAGCAGCTCTCTGGCAGTTTGGCTCCCTGTGCTGGTGTGGGTGCTTCTGACAGGCCAGATCAACCTCAAAAACCCTTTTTGGCGAGGTTATGCTTGCAACCACATCAGTTTGCTGACCTCCTGCATGGTGGGATGCCCCAAAAGCCGTTACTGGCTCCAAGTCACAGTCAGTGGTGAGAAGGACCTATCCTGCTACAACCCCAGTCCTGGCCCACGGAACTGGGGGTTCCCAACTTAGGCAGCCCCAAGACAGGTAAAAGACTTCAGAGAACTGGTGCAGGATCCTTCCCCATGGCAGTGGGGTAGGGGAAGGTTGATCCTACCAGGCTAAGGCTGATCCTATCTCCGTGATCCAGGATTATTTATGGAACTCCTCTTTAATAGCTTGCTAGAAACAGACAGGAGCTCATTTCTCAGGCTGAGACATGCTGCCCACTGACATGTCTATCATCAGGGATGCTCATCAGTGGGTCAGAGCTTCCCAGCTGCCAACACTGCTGCAAGACACAAGGTGCTCACGCGGGATTTCAAACTCTGGATGGAAGAGCTCTTTTAACTGGCCAGATCTTCTCTGAAGTTCAAGCTCCATTTGGTGGTAATAATCAGAATGTACAGTGCCAAGGATTTCTCATGCACAACGTTTGAAGATACTATTAAAGTGACTTATTAGAGAGCTGGTTAGAGCATTTGAATGGACCAACTAATATAGCTCGGCCAGCTCAGAGGTCTAGCTACTGAAAGGATGCAGGGATGCAGCAGTTAGTAGCAAAGGTTTAATACGAACCATTAATATAGTCTTTATTGATCTTTATCTTGAATTTGCTGTTGCAATCAGACTCCACGTTCCTGCCTTTATGAAACAGAAAGCAGAGCAGACTCCTCACATAAACACAGTATTTACTTCAGGAGATTTTCCTTACAGATAGCCTCAGGTTGCATGGTCACGACCACACTACCAGGACTGGCCCTGGACAACCTGAAAACCTTTTGTCTCTTGATGTACCCTGAGAGGGAGCGGTGGGAGGCAGGTCCCTGGGAGGCAGACGCCTGGATCCTCAGTCATCCCCAGCTATCGCACTCATCCAACCCGTGGTGCTTCCTCAACAGCCTGGCCCCAAAAGCCCCTGGGGCCCGTCGCGGAGAGGCATCGAGACACTGATAGAAATCTGCGTGCGCAGCGATGCGGTGTGCGATATGAAACCTGTTTCAGGCGAGGCACATGGATGAGAGAGATGCTTAGGATTATTTCTGTGTTGCACCCAAGGGTCCCATTTGTTCCTATAAGCATCCTTAGCAGAATAAAATCCTTTTTATTGAAACATTTTTTTCCCCTTGCTGGCAGCCACTCTGCTCCAATTATCTCTTCTATCATATTCCTTGAAGCCAGGCTCCAAGGTAAACAAGTAAAAACCTGACAGCTGGAATGTAAAGCTTCAGCTAAGATTGAAAGCTCTTACGAGCTCACATTCTGAACATATATACTGTTGACTGCAGTATCAACAAAGAAAAGGAAGAAAGAGGTTTCCTAAAAAGAGACCACACCTCATTGTGTGTAGAGAAATCTCCGGGACACAGCAATGTCTACCTCCTTCCCCATTAGTGAAGAGGCCAAGCAGACATATTCACAGCATGTTCCTGATCTGGATTTCCCACATTCCCAAGTTTTGGGGTGTAGCTTGCTGAGAAATTATTTTCTGTTTAGAAAAAAAAGCAATCCAATGCAATGAAAATACTTTGCAAAGTTGATTTAGTCTGAAATTTCACTTCAAAAGAGAAGGAAGTTCTCACAATGTAGAGCTCTCCTACTTCAGCACCATTTAAGAAGAAAACAACTTTTAATTTTTTTTCTAATTGTTTTTGTTTTTCAGGACAAACTCCCTCTATAGCAACAGTTTTTGCATATTAACACAAAAGACAAAGTGCTTCATGGAAAATGTACCTGCTCCAGGAAATGAAGGCCATACCAGTGAGGTCTTACTTGCTCTTTGACCTTCTTTGCACAGGCAAAACAGTTATCTTTGCATATAAGGTGCCTCCGTCGGTCAGCTCAGTGCCCCTGCGCCTGCTCAGCATCTCAGATCAGGTCAGTGATCGGGCTGAAAATCCCTCTCCCTCCTCCACCCCCTCAAAGGAAAAAAAAAAAAAAGAAAAAAGAAAACTAATTTTCAGTAGAATCAGCAAGGTAATTCTACAAAATTCCTCCAGAAGTTGTGGCAAAATGACAAAGGAGTATAGGAATTCGATGGAGGAGCAGAACAGCTGCTTTGATGGCAGTCCAACCGCTCGGGTTAAGCCACTTGTGAGCTGCACTCTTGGAAGGGCTCAGTTATTTGCAAAGTTAGCCAGGACTGTTCAGCTTCAAGGGACAAAAACTCCTTATATCGATGCCATCGTCTGTGCTCCGTGTACAGATAAGTGCCACAAGCATATCTAGGTCTTACAAGTTCAGCCAAGCGCTCACAGAGGAGGTCCAGCCTGGGCGACAAGACAACATCCCACATGTGCAGCTTTTTCTAATCCAGGGTCTCCATCCCTCCATGCTGTAAGAAGCCTCTTTGCTCACTGGTGACTTTCAAGGGTTCCACACATGACTGGTGGGATTCATCACACAGTTCTCTGCGTAGCCACCACCCACCGTGCTGGGGCTGTGCTCTGCTCCCGTTCCTGGTGATGACACTCTGGGTCTGTTGCTGCTGGGTCCCTTCCAGGCTGATGTGGTTTTCTCTGGACACAGCCCAGCACTTTTTAAAGGAGAGGTCGGCACAACCACAAGCAGCTGTTCAAAAAGGCAAAAATCCCCAGATGTAACTGTCTGTTCAAGTAAACTTGGCTTAGGTGCCAAGGCAATGCAATATGGGGAACACATTCTTAGTGGGGGATGGATTCAAAGGGGGTAATATGTAAAGGGATTAAGAGAGATCATCCCCATGGGTGTTTGCATGGTACCGCTTGACAGTCCAAGTGTTAAACTACCCCCATACAGCAGGATGCCATAAATGACCCAAACTCGCTGCAAGTGAAATGTTAAACAAGCTGCATAGAAAATGTTTGGATTAAAAATGTGCTTATGTTCCTGGGGGATAACCTAAGTCTCAGCATTCAGTTGGGTCTCGTGAACAACCAGGGGAGGTGGGAAACCTGAGGACAGAGGCCCAGTGCTGTCTTCCTCATGCCCTCCCTCTATCCTAAGGCTATGGATAACTAAAAAAAGCCCTCAGAATAATTTAGAGAACCTTTTGACTTCTCTAAAGTGGGTATAGGCTCTGTTTTACAAGGGTCACTCCCAGTCAGGCATTAACAAGAGCACTGTGATCTCTGCCTTGTCCCACCATAGCCCAGGGTGCAGAGGAGATGAGAGGTGTCCATGGAGCGCCAAGCACAGAGCTGAGTCCAGGCTTGGGTTTCCCGTTCCTGGTGAACATCTTCCGCTGTCCTCTTCAGGCTGCCCTAGGCTCATAGGGTGGGAAGGGACAGGTCCTTCCTCCCTGTGGCTGCTGGCCCAGATCATGGGACAACCACGACAGGTTGGTTACCAGCCATAGGTGGTGGGTGGATGACAGGTTCTGCCAATGGATGGCATCTTACATGTGGGGTGTCAGAGCACATGGAGAACACAGCCCCACAAAAGGATCTGCGTGGGTCTATGTGCAGGAGACGGTCATGCTTTGAGCAACCTTTGGAGCCTCTGCAAGGGCTCCACATCTTGTGCCCTACAGGTCTGGCAGGATAACTGGGGTGTCACTGCAGCTCTCCTGAGCTTGCATGTACTGGAAAAAATGTGGGGGGAGCCCAGGATACAGGTGTGGAAAAGCTGGGATCCTCAATGCAGCAGCAGGGCTTCCAGACCCAGGCAGGCTGGGACGTGACAAGGATGGGGTTGGGGAAGCAGGAATTACAGGGAGCTTGGTGTCAGCCCTACAAGAGGCATGAGAGGGAACTATCAGGAAATCATAAATTTCTGAACATGCCTTATAATGGCAGGAACTTTGGCTCTGCCCCAAAGAAGACAGGAGGCTAAAAATAGGTAAAATACAATGATTATGTCCTGAGGGGTATCAACTCAGTTTGGGCAACTGTACATTTCTGGAGCTATTTAATATATTGTGTTGTGCTGTGTAGTTGCCTGGACTCAGAAATAAGAATAAATAGGGATGGTAAATATTTTAGAAGGTGAATATGGAAGAAGAAATGGGGTGAATCCTGCTTTCCTCCTGATGGAGCATGGATTGGAAAGGAATGTGGCTTTTTTATTTTTTTTCCCAGTTTAAAAGTGAATGGAAAGTACAGATATTCTTGTGAGATCAGTATAAGGTTATGGTTTTGATCACACCTCAAGGAGTTGAAGTTAAGGACCAGTGGCTACTTGCCACCCTCTGCTCCTCATTCTTCCAGGATAACTTCCCTATCACAGCAAACTCAGCCACAGAAGGGCCTTCAGGACAGTGCAGGAGTCTGCCTTATTGCACAGCTTGCTGTGCTATTTCTGACAATTTCTGGGCTGTACAACCTTGATGGTACTTTTTTCTGCTGCTGCCAGGGCACCCTGAGCTGAAAAGCAACGCTCAGATATGGGCAGGTACCATGCTGTGCTCCCAGGCTGTGAGATCCTTGCGAGAAAAACTGCTATGCACAAATAAATTACATTAGAGAAAGTATAAGGACATAAGGCAGGTGTGTGTAGGCTGAAATGGAAACCCAGGGGCTGGTGTGACAGATTTATGACAAGACTGGAGGAGAGGCTAAGGAGATCTACCTATTATAGCTTAAAAAATGGTCCTGTCAGAAGACTGTCATGAGTACTCTACTGTGCAAATTTATGACATGCAGTGGGAGTGATCATGTCTTCTGTGAGAGCTGGTTAGAAAAAAAATCATGATCAATTTTCACAAAAGTGCAATAGAACTTTTTTCTTCAGAGAAGTTGGTTGTTGATTCCATGTTCCCCCATGGTTATTTACAGGGAAAAAGAAAGCTCTTACAATCTTAATAGTAATTGAACACCACTTTGGTCTTTTTTTTAGTTCAGAATAGTTCCATGTTTGTTTGAAACTTTTTGCACTTACAGATTTTCATTTTAGAACAGAGAGACTACTATTTTTTTTTTCAGAAATACTTTTAACTCCTTGAAAGAAAGCCAGTTTCTTATCCCTAAGAAATTTTATTGCTAGTTGCAGTTCACAAATCAAAAGCTAACTTTTAGCTCCTATATGGGTTTGCTCTTCTGGTAGACTCTTTAATTTCTAAATGAAGGACATTTTATTTTAAGTTGAAACAATGCATTGCAAATGAGCTAATGGGATTGTATTACTAACTTCTGCACAGTGGTCCTTCAGAACTAGTGACATTTATAGATTTTTTTTCAAGCTCAAATTTTATATTTGACAGGCAAACATATTGATAATATTTTACAAAAGCTAGTCCCCTCCTCTCCAACCAGAGATGTGACCACTCTACTCCTTAGATATTTTTCTTAGTCTTTTGGTTATGCTGTGATTGTCATTTTGAAAATCTTCATGAACAGTTTAAATGATCCTTCAACTTAACCAAATTTATAATTCTACAAGTTAGAATATAGAGAATTGGCTTTATGCTTCAGAGCCTCAACTGGTTCTCAGAGGACCTGGAAAGAATTTGTCCCCCCTCTCCTCCTTTCTTTATACTTACAGGGACAAAATTATGAGATAAAGCAGATGCCTTTTTTTCTTGTCCTTGCTTTAGATTTCATTGACTAGTGGCCAGACTAGAGATACTGACTCTTATGTTAGTCATACTCTGGCTGTGAGAGAGAACTGATTTAACGAGAGAGAATGGCCTTCGTTTATACAACTGTAAGTTGATTCAATTTAAGTTGCAAAAAGGACAAACAGAAGCATATCCATTGACCAAGTTATTAATATTCAAAAGACAAATTTTGAGAAATTAAGGAAATTACCAAAGCCACCTGGACTGAGGACCCTAGAGGGTGGAGAGTGGAGGCAAAGATCCTAAAATTATCCCGAATGAGCTTCTCAAAAATGGAGAGAAGGGTAATACGAGGAGTAAGTAGAAAATTAATGATGTTTGGAAAAAAAAGACTGACAAATAGAGACAGCTATGAGACAGCTCAGGAAAGAGAGATATAAAATGAGAACTGCTGAGAGGTGAGATAAGTCAAATCTGACAGATATGAAATAACAATTAGGAAATATAAAAACGGGAATTTGCCTAGAACAAGAACAAGAAAGAAATGAGGACCAAAACCAAAGATAATCAAAATATAGTTTCTATCAAAAAAAAAAAAATCCTCACTTGAGCGGAATTCAGACCCCCAAATCATCTGCCTTCCTAACCCTGAAGGGATTTGCTTGGTCTCAAGGTCTCTGGGTGTCTGGAGTTCTGCATACGCTGTCATAGGAGCCAAGCACTTTTTTTTTTTTTTTTAATACAGACACATAAAAATTCAGGTCCAGGAGAGGTTTTAAGAGCAGGCCTGGTGCCTACCAGTGAGGGGACGTTCCACTCAAAATTTCATGGCCATATGCACCTTTTATGAGCTGGTTAGAGCTCAGGAGTGCTATTTTGTCTGCAGGCTCTTCTGTTACCTTTCTCCCGTGCCCTTGTTTGCAAGCGGCTAAACGAGTCACCATTTAGGAATACCACAGTACAGATTATATGAGGCAGGCAGGTTGTCTCAAGATGGCTCTTGACAGTGTAATAACAGCAAAAAGTAATGTACCGCAATTCCTACAGTGGAAAAAAAAAGGGCAGAGGCAGTAGGGAAGCTGCAAAAATACACAGGAGTTGATTAGATAGTATCAGTATAGCCACAGACTGCACATGAGGTCAGGACCATAGAAACAAGAGTAGGGAGTTGAGAGCTACTGTACAGACGAGCTGAGTTTTTAGCTACTACAGTACAGTCAGGATGTAAGGAGGTGGGCGGGTAGAAAAACCACATTTCTGTGGTTGCCTGAATCTCTCCCTTCCAGATGTGCAGTGTAAACTTCATTCTGCTGTCATTTCAGGAGATTTACTAAATAGCTTTTCTGTGGTGGTATTCAGAAGACAGTGCAGACAAACTGCGCTTTAATTGCTCTTGCTGCTCCTGTCTCCTTTTTTCTGGTAGCTGATGGTCTGGATTTGAATGAGCATTTGATCTGATTCCCAGTGCTTTGTTTGCTAGCAAGGTAGAGTGAGGCAGAACCATTTATACTGACTCCAAACGTATGTGATATGAATGGTCTACAATAAGGGCTTCTAAGACTTGGATCGAAGTGCATGCTGTCATCGGGGTAAATGTGTAGAGGAAAAGAGTGATTAAGATGGAATTCTGATTGAGATGATCAGAAATCAGTTATAAGACTGCAAGTTTCTCCAGAGCTCATTGATTTTTTTATTGAAATTTTACTTTTCTCCATCCAGATGGAGAAATACCAGGCCACTCAGTTGTTATTTACTATAAAGTACTTGGAGAACAGAAATTCATGAAATGTACTGTGAACCTGCAAGACCTGCTAAGAAATGACATTGCATCCCTCTCTGTTCAACAGGCTGGAAAGTCTTAATGTTTCCTGTCACATTACACTTCCTCTGTGCTTTATAAATAATTTCTGCATTAAAAATATTTTCTGGTGCCTTGGCCCTGTTCTCAGGAATGCATGCTCAAACCAGTTCCCCAAAATATAAAACACTCAAATGACTGCCCTTTTGCTTCATTGCCAGTTGCAGGATAGTTTCAAACCTTCAACAGCAAATCCTACACATCGAAACACAGCTATGCAGATTATCATCTGGAAAACATGAAAATTGCTTCACTGGAGGGGAGGCGGGTGGGATTGCAAAAAAGGGTGAAAGCAATTTTCTGTGTTTCCATGCTGATTTGAATCAAGAAATCGAGCTAAGCTGCCATTTACTCTTGTTTAAAGCAGCAGATCTGGAGCATCAAGGAAAACGAGCACAGAGTAGCCTCTCTTGTATTTCCAATGCTAAGGAAGGACCACTGGATGCTCCCAGAGAGCAAACAGGGACCAATGCCCAAAACAACTGAGAAAGGTGGTCTCAAGTCTTTCCTCTTTCCACTCTGCCCCTCAGGCAAATCTGCCTCTCAGCCGAGAGGTAGATAAAGCTGCTACCACCTGATGAAACCTGTGCAGACCAGCAAGGAGCTGCACTTTCCCTGGGCATTGCACCTCTGCTCATGCACTGTGGGCAGAGCTGGGCTGCCACCTCCCAACCTCAGGAGAGAACTTCTGAATCAATCGCAAACCAGCCTAAGCACCTTCACCACAACCACCTTAGTGCTATTTCATCAGGACAACATGTAATTGTGTCTGTTGCTGGAGGGCTCCATCACCCCCTTCATTAAGATGCAAATTTTCCATTAATTAAAATTGCTATGAATATTTGCACAATTTATGACCAAATCACATAGTCCAGCAACCCCCAGACTGGGGAGGGGCAGCATAAGAGCTTTGAAACTGCTGAAATAAATCCTTATCTCAAGACACTGGGGATGTTTTATCTGATAAAGGAGGTTCTTATTGGATTTTCAAAATTAATTGGTTCTCCCTATATTGGAATGCACATGAGGCGAAAAGGCCTGAAGCAGTTTTATCCTTACAGATAAATGTACCATATAATACTATTCACCCTCAGGAAAAAGGAAGAAAAACAAAAATCCCTAGCTTCTGCTCTAATATAGCAGTAAGCTACTGATCTCAGTTCTGCTCAACTCTTCTTTCCTAATCAGAAACTACATATTTCCCTAGATAGCTGATCTGCACTTACTGCACTAGGAACATGGCTACAGGGATCTCTCAGTAGCTGTTTTGATTAGAATAAATTACCTCGGTCCTAATTTGCCAGTAATGGTAAAATATCTCTTACGATGCTTTGGGGGTGAGCAGAGCTCTGCGCTTCCATGGCAAGTCGAGCACATGCCAGATGGCTGTGGCTCTGATTTCTGTGCATTAAGCTGTGACCTCTCTGCCTATTTGCTCCTCTGTCAGCTTAAAGAGATGGAGTTGAGTCGGGAGCTGAGGTCCCTTACTGCTGCTGTTGGTACTGCGGAGAAGAACCAGCCAGTGTTGGAAACCTCCATGCAACCTACTGAAATGCCCATGGTCATGTTTGCATCTTGATGAGGTGCACCTTGCAATACTAGAACCCATGTGCTCTGTCTCAGATGAGGAGAATATAACAAGCCTGGAATAAAAGATGAGGTTGGGGGAAGTTGTTGTCTCCTTATCAGCCCATCTCATGGGCAAGGAGGTAGACTGTACCACCAGCCTTCCCTCTGAAAAGTTAAATAGATGACAACTGAGGGAGGTGGCTCTTGACAGAGCCCCAGCCTGGTGCTGGTCTGGGCAGGGAGACAAGGGCAGCGTTTTTGTGCGTGCTCGGACAATGCCTGGGTAGAGGACAGAGGTTGGGCTGGCGCAGCACGTGTTCCCAAACCATCTTTCTGCAAGCTGCCTGGCTTAATTTCCTCTTGTGTCTGTGGTCCAAGTTTCTGGTTCTGTTTATCTTCCCCTGGCAAGGATAATCGTATGTACCACATTCCAGTAACGTCTGCCCAGGGTCTATTTCTGGTACAGATATAAATCAACAGGAATTTGAAGGTAAATTGTGTTAATCATTATAAAGCTAGCATAAATTATGCCAACATCAAGCCTCTTGAGGCACTGCTAATGACTCCTAGAGAGACTGTGTGTATATGCGTGCACAAGCAAGAGGAAGGAAGGCAAGAATTCAAATTATAGTTATCATTTATATTGCAATTCTACCTTAAAGACCTCTGTCCAAGAAGAGGCAGGGTTTCTATAATGACAGGCATTGTACATGCCAGCAGTAAAGTTAAAGGTCCTTCTGTAAAGAGCCCAACCTCTCTTTTGGTGACAAATGCAACAGGTGAATGAACTAAATGTGTGTGGAAGAAGGAGATATAATTATAGATGCATGCCTTTTCCCAGCTTCAATGTGGGCACAGAGTCACAGCCAAAATCAGGCGGGACTTTCTGCAGAGTTTATGGCATTGCTAGATTTGCTACATTATTTACTCAGAGTGACCAAAGGCGTTTATTAATTTCTGCCAGGCAAGTCTCTTTATGACTACTTGTAGACTGAATAATTTTCTTTCTCACTGAAAATAAATTATGTGCTGGAATTCAGTATCATCTGAGATGTGGAAAGTAAGATACTTTCCACATTCACAGCCCCAGTAGTTAAAAGTGTTAAATAAATGAAAGATGATTTGTTTTTCATTGGGTTGAATTATTCCAAGATTTCAGGAAAAAAAAATCCTGATAGGTTCAGAACTGTAAATAGCAATGTTGGATATACTTGGATCAATGTTACATTCCACTGAGTACTTGTAAGTAAAAGGATCAAGAGAATGTTAAACTTTTAAAATTTATGATAGCCTCTTGGATGGATGTGATATGTTAGTAGAGGCAAGGCACATACCATATACGATGTCAACTAGCCATCAAAGATTTATATCATCTCCCAGCATCCCTGTCCTCATGGCACCATATATTTATACAGACTTCAAGATTTTTATTATAAATTAAAGGTCTGTCTCATCTCCCCTTACTGGAATCTAGTAGATGATTTCCTTAAGGGCATCAGGAATAATTCACACTCGCATTTAAATCCTGGGTCTATTTCCAAGCAAAATCTCAAATATGTTCTTTTTTTTTCTTAGCAAGGAACAGGATTTCTGAAGCTGAAGAAGGGAATCAGGCAACAGCTGGCCACCTAATTTCCATATGTGTTGTGGTAAAACCTTGCCTTCATATGTCAAACTTCTCTAAAAATTTTCATTTGCATGATACTGTACAAACATCTCATCAGTCAAGCTGGGTGTAAAACAGCTCCCCCGCCTAAAACATTGCCAAGAATCCAGGGATGTTCCCCTTCTACAGCACGAATAGCTTCGGAAAGCTGTAAAAAGGACAGAGCAAGAGAGGAAGCACCAGCCTGGGCACCTGGGTGGCGAGGGCCCCACGGGAGCTGCACTACTCACACGTCCCAGCTCTCTTGCTGCCAACACGGCTTGTGTCTCCTGCTCCGGTTTCACCCAGACACTGTGTCCTGGGCTTTGGAAACCTCTGCATGTGAGACTCCTACTAAAACCTGCACATTCCCACCAGCACTCTCAGTGGAAGGAATATAGATTTTCCTGAAAAATATCTTATTTCACTTAGAAATCCTCAACTAGCTCTGCTCTGATTCCTCACAGACCTTGGTAATAGCTGAATGTCCTTCTTTTACAGAGAGAGGACAGGAAGGGCAGAGGGAGCCTTTGTAAGCAGCACAGGAGGCCAGAACAGGCTGGTCCCCACTCCCGCCCTGCCTCTTGTCCTGTCCCAGGAGGCAGCCCTCCCGTTCCCGTGGGACACATGGACGCAGTGGAGCACAGTTGCTTCTGCACCTCGGTAGGGCGATGACCTCGGTGCCCTTGCTCTGGGCATGCAAGGCAGTGTAAAGCACGCAGTACCATTTTGGCTACCTGTCCCTTGCAGCTGAGGGGATGCAAGCTGTAATTTGTCACTAGTAGAAGAAAACATGTGGAAGGTTTTTCCAGATGCTTGGTGACAGGGGCCTGTGGCTCCCTGGCTTTGCAGCTGTGGGCTGTCAAGCAGGACCCGCTAGCCCAGAAAGAGAGGGTCCCCCTTTATCCTCTGCTGAGAATTTTGATGGGTCCATAGCAGGGTATTATGTGAACGTACCCTTGGGTATCTGTGGTGGTGAAAATAGAATTGCATGCTGCAAGTAGATGGGACTGTTGTGATTAACCAATGTACAACCCATGTTATTAAGCAGTTTCTGCCCATAGGGAGGGCTGCAGTACATTTAACATCACCTTAGTAACCTAAACTCCACGACATCATTGTCTTTTAAGGTGATGCTACCTTCAAGTGTAAGCTCATACTGTGTGAGTTTGTCAGTTCTTCTTCCCTGCTGGGCTGCTCATAGTTCACAGATATCCCAAGCGCAGAAAGGCAGACTTTAAGTATATCCACATCAGTGGGCATCAGGGCACCAGCCTGTTCATTAATGTCTTCTCCTAGCCCTGGAGCCAGGCTGGACACATCCAATCAGCCTCCTGCCCCTGCTAAATCCTGAAATGCTCCCAGGAATTGCTGGGGAAGGGCTAGTGACTCAGAGCAAAACCACGCTGTGGCAGTGCTCCAGCTTGCACGTGTGATCAGGTCTTGGGGCCTGAACCTTCAGACCTGGACCCAAATGATTAATTTTCTAGTATGGGTGTAACCTCTGTTTTCTCCAAGGGGAAGGAGAGGAAACAGGAAAAACTTCTTACTTATTTGCATAGACTGTAATGACGCTTACCCAAAATGCCACCTAATAATATATTACCTTAGCTGGAATCAGTTTAGGTTTTGATTTCACGAGCGATAAGAGACTCTCAACACCACCGGTTTTGTGAAAGGGCATGTAAAAACATCAGAAAGCCAAAGGCATCATCCTGGTAGCCGTGATCTGTGCTTCATGCACAGACCCAGTGTTTTGAGGAGGACCATATTATCTTTTAACATTTCTCAGGGAACATGTCTCAGGGAATAAAGCAGTAATCTAGCTACTTTTCATAGAAATTTTCTGTATTGGTATGGGAGTGGTTTTGTTGGTGGAAGTGGGATACTCTACAGGCATCAAGGCTGACCCAGATGTTCAGACATGTTCCCATTTTATTTGTCTGTGAATATCAGTGTGGCCAGGGAGGCTTTATTTTAATTCCTTAACAGCTGGAGTGAGAGTCCGAATAATAATTACATTTCTGCTTTAGAAAAGGACCCTCAGACAGAGGTGTAACCTGTCTGCTAGTCAGCCTCATAGATAGTTGTGCTAACTTCTGTAGGATTATTTGCAATTTATCTTGCCAAGAGCAAGGGAAAAGTGCTTAGGCACACTGGCCTGACAGCTCATCACGTGCAAGTCTCTGTGCCTGTCTGCACTGGGCTGCTCCCAGGGCCCCTGAGCATGCAGTCAGAGGCACACTTCTTTGTTTCTCTCTTACACATTGATGAATCCCTTCAAATCTCAAAATTGGCATGGGTTCAGGAAGAGCATTTACCCTTAACACTGGTGATGGGGGAAGAGGGCTTTGCAACAAAAGAGAATTTATTCCAGCTTTGACAGTATGCTTCAACTCAGTTCTCATTTTTGATCCCACATCTCTTTAAAGATTTAAAATGATCATTTTAGATGACATGTGATGGTTTCTCCCATCACATGCATCACAAACCATCACAGATGGTTTCTGTCACAGTGACTGCATCTATACCAGCAAACTAAACACTGCCCAGACTCTGTTCCCTGGCACTGTGACAACTGGACACATGCACAGCTAACTTACCCCTTGGACCCTGGTCTTTCGGTCCCTGGCTCATGCTAACTGCTGAACTGGGCCTGAGAGTTGTCTGGGAGAGCACCAGTTGATCCCAGCCAAAAGTGTGTCCTAGCAGCTTAACAGCATGGCACCGTTCAGCTCTTTAGTAGAGATGGAGCCAGTAACTCCTGAAGTGGCAAACATGGTTCTGGACACAGAGCAGGAGGCAGCTCCATGCAGGGCGGCTGGCACGGAGCAGCTCCCCATCCCCTAAATCTTCACCCAGGAAACTTGCTCATTGCCAGGATTTGAAGAAATTGATGTAACTAAAGTGACTCTCCCCTAAAAGTTACCTGTGGCTGGACAGATTTGATTCCGAACAGAGCAATTTCAACAGGGCTTTGGGGTCTCACCTCTTGGTGTGTCTGCTCATAAGAAATACATCTGCAGTCACATAGGAAACATATGGAAGAAGCTGGAGTTGAAACAACACTCATTCCAACCTCGTAGGAACAAAACTTATCTTTCTCTTGCATTCCTACTTCTTTTTGCTGCAAAGACCTGAACGGTTTCATTATACAAAATAAGAATGCACAGACAGTCACTCCTTGAAGTGCTATTGATGCTGGAGGCTGTCAGCATTAGGTGCAAAGTGCTAAGATGAAAATTACCCAGCGATCCTAATTCTGCTCCTAGGTGAATGCGTTTGGCTCCTGCCGATTTATGGGAGCTGTGACTTCATGACCTTGACACATGCTCCAAAGAAAGAGAGTTTGGAACAGAAATCAGGAGTTACACACTGAAAAAGAAAAGCATTCAATATTTTTTTAATTCATCTGACATTTAGCAACCACACTTTTTCATCTGAGTAATAAATGGTTTTGTCCTTTTCAGCAAAACTTCTGTGGACATATTATTCCCTTTATGGTGTATTTTGCTGAATTCCAGATGCTGCTGCTTATTCAAGACAAAGTTCACCCAAAGAAGGGCCAAGAATTAAAAAAAGAGTTGTTGAAAGCAAAAAAAAAAAAAAAAAGTTTTGTTAGCCCTTAAGAACAGTTAGTTTGTCAGGGTATATGGAGCTCTGAGTTATTATTATGGCAATGAAGCGAATCATTCCGGTGTAGTGAAAATAACTGCCAGGGCCTTGCTTCTCTCATTAACCTTTTTAATGTGAAGTTGTAGAATATTATGTGATCTGGGAGAGGAGAAAAAAGAGAGCACATACTGAGATAGCCAACACAGGAGAAATCCGCATCTTATCTCATGCGATGGTGAAAGAAGTAATCCACTGCTTATCCCAGCTTACTCCTCATCTCTGCAGCTCTCTATGGGCAGAAGGGAACAGCCAAAGGAAATACATGATTAAATGAGCTTGTTTTAGTTATGCCTAATTATTTCTGTTTCAGACTGGGACTGCAGTGCACCAGGTGCTAAAAATCAAAATCTCGCCCACACCACCACAGTTATAGCCCAAAACGTGACACCTTAAGCACTGCTTGCAGATAGAGAACATGAAGCCCACAGCAGGTTTCCTTGGGAAGTATAGAAGAAGCACTTGCATCTAACTGGCTTTTAATCTTAGCGATGCCTTCTGGTCAGGAGGAGGCAGGCTGGACCTTCGGGGTCATGCAGCTTTCCTTCAGGTGGAACGGGAGTGGAGAGAGGTGCGAGAAATCAGCATGGCTATGGGGCAAAAGACGAGACGGATCCTTCCCACTCCAGCAGGGAACATTTCTCACTGCCCACAACAGCTTCAGTGCCCGCAGGTGCTGTTGCCCAACCCGTGCACATTCTCTGCCCTGGGGAAGGAGGCTCCATCCTCCTGTGGTGCAGGGCTGTGGTGCCACAGGGCCTTGCGTGGCTGCGAGGATGCTCCTGCAACCACCCGGGCGTCAGCGAGGCAGCCACAGGGTGACTCTGAATAGTACCCAGGGAATTTGGGCCTCCAAAGACTTGGGAGCAGGAGTGGGAAGATGGCTTAAAGCTGTGTCTAGTCCTCTGGCATAACTAAACTGAACCTGCAGGTTTGCCTCCAATTTTGGCGGTTCTTCATGATGGAAAGGAGAATAAGCACAAAATCTTGTAGGGATAGGATATGCACAAGAGCATCTTACTACTTGCTGTCACTAGCTGGAGGCTGCTGAGATATTTAGCAGCTCGTTTGAACTAGTGGCATGTTCAAATCCACGTTCAGGCTTTTATCTCTGCTAGGTGGATTAACTGGCTTCCACATGAAGAGATTTCAAATGAGAAACATGCACATGTCCAACCTGCCTACCAGCCCCTGAGCTGACAGAGTGAGGAATAGGGATGGAAAGATGATCTTCTCCATGACCAAGGGGCAATGGACCAAGCTAAGAGCCTAAAATCTCCCTGATCCCAAAGACACAGAAAGAAAGGTGCATGACACCATGTCTAAAGACACCTTCCACGGTCAGGAAGTGAGCTGCAACACGAAGTCAGCACAAAGCAGAAGATGGGCTGCTATCCTTTGCTACCCTGAGTCACCTCTTGCGTGTGGAGCCCTGAGAGCGGCTCCATGGGAACTCACCAGGTTGGTTGGCTCTCTGGGAGAGGAGACCACTTGGTGCAGATTCATGGGATCCTCTGGTCTGATAACAGAGCCATGTGCTGTCTGAGGGCTGGCCTGTGCTGTCGGTTCACAGACGTGCTGCCATCCCTCGGCAGCCCTGCAACCAGGAGCTGAATCCAGCCTCATGTCCTCATGGCCATGTGAGACATTCCTGGAGGAAGGGGAGGACGTGTCAGTGCCAGGAGCAATCACTTCGAAGGAGCAGAGCTGAAGAGCAAACCGAGCACTGTAAAACACAATAATTGCTTGTGCTGAACCAGGAGATTTTTTGTTTAAGATTTTTTGCCCCTGCTTGTGCAGAGATTTCAACTTTCCTCCCCAGGACATCTTTTCCTTGCTCAGAAGCTGTAGCACTAATCGGTCATCGACCTCATGAGCTCTGTTCCCTGCTGCAAGACTGTCCCTCACTGCTGGAACGGTGGTTTGACAGCTCCCCAGGGCTGCTGCTTCCACAGGTTCAGTACCTCCTTAATAAACACTCACTGGATATCAAATTGATTTTTTCCTATTTGGTTTGGCTGCTGTGGGAAGGGCGAAGGGGAATCAACCTCCTCTGTACTTGCTATCAGAATATTACCTATGGACACAGCCTAATCTTGCTTTTATGCAAACAGATCAATATTTGCTTTTCACCGTATCGAAACCTGCGCTATCATTCCTGGTATTGCAATTAATAAATATTGATGTTAGGAGCCAGTGATTTGGCTGCTGTATGTAAATAAATGTATTCTGCTTCAAATCAGAAGAGTTGTTTTACCCCCAGGAGAGAAGTTGTCCTGACATTTTTTCCTATTTATACCAAATTTTGCTTTGGAATTGAAGTTACAATCAAGATAGAAAAGAAATGATGTATATCAAAGCAACTGTGCAAGGTCAAAAACAAATTCACCAAAAGGGGTAGAGGGAAAGTTCATTTTAGGGGGAGGAATGCTGACAAGGTTGGGTTATTGCTCCCCCCTTGCCTGCCTGGCTGAACCTCTATATCTCAAGTTTCTTAAAACATGAGATTATTCGTATTTCTTTACATTGCAGTCTCTGCTAGGAGCACTAATGGAGCTCTGCCATCACCCCTTTTGTGTTTGCCATGTGGAAATAACATAGCAATAGGCAGACTGTGCTTCTGAAAACCTACAGTTTCCATAGACACAGTATGCAGAAAGTGGAGATGATAACATTATTGTTATGCCTATTTATGAGCTTGGAAGTCAAGCATGAGGAGGAGAAGGGACGTGCCTGTGGCTATGCAAGGAGTGTGCCCATTCAGTTAACTGCCATGGAGCAGAGCTGCTGAACAGCCTGCAGCACCACCACAACTTGCCTGTGTCTTGGAGCTGTGTCTGTGACAGTCTATGGTGGAAGGGAGGGCATGGTCCACTGACACCTTCCAGTGTGACAGCAGTGGGTCAGTCTTGCAAGTGGAGCATGGACACACATGTTCAGATGACTTTCCCTCTATAGCATGCAGTACTCAACTAGTAATAACTAATAATACCTACCTCCAACTAATAATATGAGTAGCAATACTACTGATGATGATGTCCTGATGTCACCTCACTGCATAATGATGGCTAAGTTGGTGTCCTTGCTTTGTCAAATATTACCCAAGACACAAGCACAGCATGTTGTCCCCTTTCATCTCACATTGCTGGTAATTCACTATGAATGAACATCTCCTGATGTTCTGCTGCCGTGTCGGATGGTGTCAGTGGCTCTGTGCTAACATGGCCTGCACAGATTGGCAAAACATACTCCTGTTAGGAATAGGAACGTATGTTGTATACAGGCCTGCAGGTGCCAACCAGGGCTGCAGGGCTGCCGCAGCCAGCTCATCTTTGAAATTCATGTTGCCTTTCCCCCCAACCAGCCTTCCTGCACAGTGACTTCTGGTACAGCATGTCATTAGCGGTCATTTTAATACCATGAAGTGAGCAACACGACTATTCAGAGAGGGACTCCCACCCAAAATTGCACACGGGACCCCTGAATTATCCAGTCATACCAATGAAAGACAAATGTTCTGAGCCAAGGGTTTTCCCCAGTTGAACCACAGAGGGAAACATAGCGGTGTTGCCCCACACCCTGCACACTGGGACATGGAGCTGCTCAGGAAGAGCTTCACAGACCTAACCATTAACCAGGGCTGTCCTGGAGCTGGGATCCCTCTAGTGCACAGAGGCTCCATCTGAGAAGCCATTGCAGTTCTCAGCTGGAATAAAACCACACTATTTGATGATTAACGAGAAGAGATAATCACAGATTCCAAGGCTGTCTGAGATCTATGTACATATACTGTTTTGACAGCAGAAATTATAAACAGATCATTTTTACTGACCTTTGCCTCTCAATGTGTTTGAAAGAAATTTCTGCCTTTTATCAGAAGAGCCAATGGTGGAAAACATTGCTTGCAAGGAAAATGTTGTCTCAGTCATTTCTTGCCCAATGGTTTGTTTCCTAATTCTGATTAACTAAGTTTATACTCATACTTCCCTGGCACTACCTGAGTGCAAGTCCCTGTTTTGCTGCCACTGACTCTTTTGATGGGTCCTGACTGGTTAGTCAATGCCAAAATATCCATGGTGGACTGACAAAAGGAGGATGACACTCTATCAGCACAAACCACGAGAGTCACACGTCAGCCCATTGCACAATGCTTTTATAGTCAGTGGAAGAAAATGGAAAAGAAAAATGCAGGGAGAAAAAAGGCAATGGTAGGAAAAGCAAGTAAGCCACTTTTGCTGATAGATAGGACAGTTATTTGGACTGGAGCAAACAGCCAGTGTGCGGAAAAAAAAGCATTTCCGAAGGAGAGAAAAGTGTTTTACATATGGAAATCCGTTCTACTTTATTCTGCTAACTAAGAGAAGTGCTGCAGGCTTCCAGCACCTCTCATCCCATAATTTGGTTACTGGCAGCAATGTGAAAGCACACAGCTTATTTTGCTTTCTTTTGAGTTGTGTAGTCTCCATTTTAAGCATCAGTGGTTAATGCTTCCTGTGTGAAGGCAATGGCACTGCTGCACCCATGCTGGGCTGAGGATTTTGTTTAATTAGTCTAAGCAAAGATTAGACATCCATTTAAAAACCATGCTGGAAAAAGGAGAACAGATAACTTTTCTTAAGCATCTCTTTGTACACATGGTCATCTTGAAATATGGTTGTCCAGGGCCAAGGCCCAGCAGATTCCTACAAACTTTTCCCCTGAGACTGAGCCTTCACTGGACCTATGTTCGTGATTGTGCAGCCACTGCTCTTGCTGGCTAGCACTTAGCACCTGAGAAACTGCATTATGGAATTATTGCAGACCATTTGCTGTTCTGGATCAGTGCCTGCTTCTTGCAGGTGCATTTGTCCTTTGATATTCCCCCAATACTGTCACTGCCAGGGCTGTAACTGGACTTTCATTGCTGCACTTTGCACAAGTAATTAAACCTGCAGAGCTCACACTAAGACAGGCTGTTTCTTCTACATTGTTCTTAGACTGGCTCTCATCTGCATGCTATTTTTTTAGAAATTTGCATTTCTTGGAGATACTTTTAAGAGGAGAGTAACTGAGGCCTCTTGCCTAATTGTGTCCTGCCTACCTGCTGCTGCTGCTGCCTAAACTCACTGGTTCTGAGACATGTTAGGACCAGCTTCAAATCCCTCACTGCTGCAATTAAAATACATTTCTCTCATTTTCAAAGCATTTCATTTTCTGTTCTTATCTCCAGACCTGCAGGATGGTCTGAATTAGGCTTTTCTCAGCCCTTCTCTACAAGCATTACCCTTTCATGCAATATAACTAAAGTGTCGCTAGTATGTCCCCATGGGTGAGTGCTGTCCATACTGCTTGATGCAGTAAGTTATTCACAAGCTCCTCTTCTGGTCAAGTAGGTGTTAAACTGTTGCACTGAGTGGAGCGTCTTCAAAGACACTAGACCTTGGCTTCCTGACCTACCAAATAGCCTGGTAGAGAATCCAGTACCTCCTCAGGGGCGAGGAGAAAGAGATATCCCACTGTACTGAACTGCAGGACAGTAAGGGATGTTAGGGTAAGAGTCCTATAGGCTTTTCTCTGATCTGGATTTTAGAGCTTTAGGATGGGTAACTACAGGTAGATCTCCAGGTTTCCTCACCATTTCTATGAGAGGTATCTGACTGCCTCCAAGACACAAAGCATAGGTCCTCCAGCTCTTCTTGCATTTGCTACTCTGAATCTGAGGCCCATCCAAGGTGTAGCTTACTCTTTACTTGCCTTTACAGAGCTGAAGCGCTGTCCTAGCGTTGAACAGGCACCTGAAATCAGGAGATGCACAGCAGCATGCAAAGATCACACATGTTCTAATAGACAAAATACGTGTCATGAACTGTGCTGTGTTCCTGAGGTCATCTGACTTGGAAGAGCTCACAGCTATACTCCTATCCCAGAAAGAGGGTAGTTGCAGAGAATTTGCCTGTTGGGAACGGTTGTTTTCCCGAGGTAACCCCAGAGCCCTGTCCAGCAGGTGCCTGGGAGAGTGCTAGTCAGTCTGAGGCCAAAAACCATGCCAGAAACTCTGTGAGCATGTTATCAATATAGCTGTATTTAATTTGCTAATAAAGACATAGTCTAAATTGCCCACCTGTAGTAATCCATGCAGGAATTATCCGTTTAACTCTATCAGACAGAACTAAAAATATTTGCCTTGTCCTGGGAATCCCTATGGAGCTTTCCCCCAGACACCATATGAAGCACAAGAGCTGCTGTTAGCAGAGGGAAGCGAACGTGCTGCATCCCTTCCAGCTCGCTGCTGATGCTGTGGGTCCCTGCAGTGCCGGGGCTGTGTGCATCCTGCTCCCAGATATTGCACAGCTTCTTGAGCTCAAAACCAAGCAGTCGCACTCTTACAGCAGCATTTTCTGCCTCATCAGCTCTAACAAAGCGGGAGCAGGGCAGGAAACATCTGCTCCGGCGCTTACGGCAGCCTGACCCATTAAACGGCCGGGGTAAACACGGCTGGTGCATAACAGAGCAGTATCTGAGAGCAAAGCATCATCCTCCCCTAGGAAAGAAAACCGATTCTTAGCCTGGCTTCCCCAAATCCCCTCTGTTTCCCGACTAAGCCCCGACAATTTCAAACATCCCAGGCATGCAAGGAAACACGGCTGACGTGAGGCAGCTGGGGCCGGCGCAGGGAGAGGATGGAGGCTCAGGAAGTGTGTGCCCCTGGCGATGAAACAGATATCGTGCAGGGAGCATATTCTGGGTCATAAAAGGGCTTCCCCAGCGCACGGGCTATCTGAGACAATTTTCTATTTAAAGCCCCCAGCTGGACTTTGAGGAAGGGATAGCGGGTGCAGGGTGAATCATCTATCCTGCCCGAGCACATGTCAAGACGGGAGGTTTCCTGCATTCGGGGAGAAAACAAGATGCTTTTGCTGGCGGAGAACCAAGCACAATGCAGCAAGACCTCGACGGGGTAGTCTGTTAAGCAGCTTTCATCTGCTATTAATTCCTTATTTTCAAAAAAAAATAGCAGGGGAGCCAGGGGAGCCACTGGGCCCAGTTCTGCTGCTTGCCACAGCAGCCTGCCCTCCACACAGCCCCTTCCAGCTCCACACTGGTTCACATCAATCATAAATTGGGCTGCATAAATATTTCACTACCTGCTCAGCTCATAACAGAGCTGCTACTTCAAGTTATTCAGTGGGGAAGAAGATTCAAGTTACAAAACAGTGTGACTTGTGAATCATGTCTGTACTCAGCATGCAACAAGGACTGCAGCTGCAGGCATGCTGAACTACTGTCTGCAATGGGTGAAGGAGTGAAAATAATAAAATACAGGGTGGCATTTGCTGCCTACACCTCTTTAAACTTAGGTATTAACAACTCCTCATTTTTCAGTTCTTAAGGCTAAAATTCACATTGCTTTGTACATTCAGAGCAGCATAAAGCTGGATTCTCAGCTGTTTTGTTTGTCTAGTTTGTTCCTGAATGAGCATTACAAGTGGGAACAACCCTAAAAGCACACAGCAGCAGACTGACAGTCAGGTGCTACCTCTTACCAAAACCACTGCATCTTACCAAAATCAAATGTTGATCTGGTATAAATATAATGCACTGATTTGATTCTGTTGGTGTTGTTTTGATAAGTTAACTTTTAATGGGCAACTTTCATGTTGGATCAGACATTTTTTGTTTGTGTCCCTCCAACTTTATGCCACATGGAAGAGAAGTATTAAGTCACCAAGAGTATGCAAGAGAACCTACACAATGTTTGAGAATGCCATTTATTTATTAAGGAATAATACTTGCAACCATTTTCCATAGCAGGTTAAATTAACCTCAAAAACATTTCCACCTATTTTGACAGTTTTTTTTTTCATTTTCTCTAAACAAGCATTTTAATTATCTTTGTAAATTCATAGTAACCACTAGGTCTGTAATTAGGTCCTTCATTTTTTGTTTCATTTGATCAGGGAAATTCTACATAAAATATCTGATAAACAAATAAAGGAAAATCTCTTTGTCCACGCATATCCCATGCATAGTAACAGAGACATTGACAGTGTCTTCTCAGAAGAAATTCATAAATGTTTGACGGGAGAGGTGGGACTTGTCTGACCAATACCAGATGTGTACCGTATAAATTTCTGCATATGAGCTAAGTGTCTAGACTGTTTTTATAGTCAATGGAGAAATACAGGCACTTCAGGATGCATTTCTTATCCTAACATCTACAGTGACTCAGATAGCAACCTGAAAGTACTTCTTTTTTTTTTTTTTTTTTTTTTAATTTACTAGTTTTAAAGGGAACCCAAAGTGACCAGTGCAGATAAAAATGTCCAGGCTATGCCTGTGTTAGAAAACTAGAAGTACCTGGGATCATTCTCTGTCACTGAGACTGGAGGACAAACAATACCAGGAAATGCTCTTGCCCTCCAAAGTAGTGAGGTTGGCCCAAACTGAGTGCTACTACCACGAACAGAGCCCACCAGATATTTGTGAGAGTTCTATGGAGCCCAGGCCAAAACAAAGCTGGGGATTGGGATGGTCTTCACCTACAGAGAGCCAAAACTTGAGCCAGCGCACAGCTCTGTCACTGCTGAATTTACTGGTGTGGATGTAGCCCTGGACTACACTGGATATGTCGAGTTTGTCTTCTTTCCCTACAAAAGGAACAGACGGTGATGGGCGCATAAATAAACGTTATGTTGTAGACACTCAAAGTTAAGAGAAATGAATCCTATGAAACATTTTGGAGGTTTCTGTATCCTCTTCTCCTGCCTTCACTACCTGTAAATGTCCCTGCTTGGAGACTTCTAGCATTTCTTCTGACAAGACTGTTGTTTCCCATTACCATTTGGTTGCTCTGATCTTTCTCCTTAGTTTTCCTGAAGCACAGTAGTGTGTTACAGTGCCTCCAGGTCTTTTTGTAGTCAATGCTGGAAAGGTTTGGCTCATTTTCTTGTGCAGAGATTTCCCTCAGTTGATTTCCCTCTAGTGGATATATATTCACGGAAGGATTAAGTTTTTCATTGACTATTGGTGGTTATTGAAATCACTGAAGATAGGATTGTAAGATGAAGAAATGCCTTTGTTAAACTCCAAAGGGCTTCCTGAGTGATGTTTTGCTACTACTTTGATGGCTCTTTCCATCTGTAGTAAGGTCATTTCCCAACTGTACCCACCAAAGCAGCAGCATGCTTTCTTAAGCCCTCAGACAGGTTGGAACATTATCTGTCAAAATAATGGAAAAATCCAATGCTTGCATGACTTAGATTTACTTAGTGGAAATAAACCACATCATTAACTTCTATTCAATAAACTCTGCTTATTTGATAACTGCTTGGTCATTTTGAGCAAAATTTCTGATCTTCCATCTCTTAGTGCCTTTCCCTTGTGCTTGCAGCACATAAAGGTTACTGAGATCTATTAGCATGGATAGGTGTCATTAATGCTATTAGAGTCAGATTGTGATCACAGTTATATTGCTACAAGAGTAGCATGGCCATGATCAGAGTCTGTCTGCTGGATTAGTAATGTGTGATGATTTCAGACAGCTGGGATACTTCTCATTTTTGGCATTACCTCAGCAGTTGCAAAGGGACTTCTTATGACAGCACAAATGAGATGCAGAAAATGTCCTCAGTCAGAAACTGAGGACAGGAAGAAACAAAGATAAAACTGAAAAACAAGGAATGGGTGTTTCAGTTCAATTGGAAACTAAAAAAAAATAAAGGGATGTGAGAATCTATGGAGAATATGGAAAGTCTGACAACGCATTACAGCTGCTTCCTTTTGCTTTTAATTCTTGCTCTCTGGCAACATATTGCTAAATATTTTTATCTATTTATGTCATGTAAAAAGAGCATTTTTAAATTAAGGAGACTACTTTTGTAGTCGGATTTTATTCCTGAAGTTTTAAAACAGAGAAAAAAATAATGATTGGAAGAGTGCTAATATATATAATGGGAAAAAATCCGTAACAGAAAGAGTTCTGGGAAATCAATCTCCAGACCAATTTTTGCACAAATGAAAGATGCCGTGAAAAATGATAATCCCTATTAATTAATTTTTTTGGTGTCAGAGAACAAATGAAAGCTGAAGGGATTTGTAATGTGACTCGGTCTTTTTGCCTCTAGGTCACTGCTTCAGAGCTGGTGTGGGTTGGCAGCAACTGAAAGACTGTTATTCTCCAACAGCTGTTTGGAGACTCCTGGGAAATGGGCTTGCGTTATCCTGCTACCAGTGCTAGAGGGACTGATGCAACAGCAAGTAATTTATCCTCCCTACAGGGGCTAATTGGCATTTTCCGCGTGGCAGCAAACAGAGAGACTGTAACTGAAATGGGCGTCAAGCAAAATTATCATCCTGTCATTGCGGTATCACCAGCATCAGTCATTTTACTGTTTCCAGTCCCCAGAGAGCTAATGCTGTGTGAGCTGTACCCAGAACCAGGGGTATCAGCGAGATGCCTCAGTGCCCTGGGCTGGAGTCACTCTCCTTGCCTGGAGAGAAACAGGCCTCTCCAGAGGGCACTGCATCTGACAAACCTGTATTTTTGTATGAAATGAATTGCCTATAGCAGAACTGTAGCACTTACAAAGGCAGCCAAGGGTCACCAAGCTCAGGCGGGAGGGCCCCTGGCTCCAGAAGCAGAGCTGGGCAGGCTCCTCGGCAACATCAGATCACCTCCAGCAGGGAAAAGGCACAAAATTGCAGAGGAGACGTCTGAGTTGGAGTCCAAGCTCCTTACCTGGTCAGGATGAAACGTAACAGCCACTTCCATTAAGCAATTTAGGATATTGGCAGGAGAGTAAATCTGGATTTCAGGAGTGTTTCTACAAAAATGCCATGTTGACAGGTAAAAAGTGCCAACAGGTCTAAATGCATCCTGCCAGCTTCCTCTTGTCTAAATCCTGTTGAAATTTTACTTCAGTGGCCAGTCTAAAGCTGCCTTGTGCACTAATTGACCTGCAAAAGGAGCAGTCGTGTGTCCCTCGCTGCACAGGAGCCTGGTCCTGCATGCAGAACCGATGCAACTAGCCAAGAAACCAAGATAAAGGCGGGCACATCACCACTTCCTATACTGGAAAGTCCTAATTCCTGCCCGAGCTAGTGATGTCTGCTGATTGTTTTGGCCACCCGTTGAAATGCCTGAGGTACGTGACATGGATCTGTCTTTCCATGGACCTCTCCCACAGATGTTTCCCAGCGGATTGTTCCACTCGGGCTCAGCTTTCTCCAGCACCACTTTCACACAGTGCTGAGCGCAGACTCGTGACTCAGAGGGAAGCAGAAGTAAATGTGTGAGTCAGGTAGGGAGCAGGAGGAAGCTGTCAACAAATTACGTATCATTTAATGCTTACATTGTATATATAGAAACAAACAGAACGTAGAACTGCTGGACAGCACGTACATTATGGGGTGCTCTCTGATCTCATGACAGTTGTCACAGAGAATCTCTCTTTCCTTCTCCAACGTTTCTTTTCACACAAACATTGAGCTTTGGATGAGGCAGGCAGACTTAGATGTCTACCTTTAAGATGTCTGATAGAAGAAGAACTGTACCTTAGTATGTGCATTTCTTAGGGAGAGTTGACAATATGGAGCTAATACTAAGAAAAAAGCAAGAAGAGAGACCTAGAAGACCTAGAAAAATATGGTAAGAGAATTAAAGTGATTGCTGTGATTTATAGAGGAAAGGAAGATTGAATGGCAGCTCAGTTTTAGTCAATAAAAAGTTAAAATGCTAAAGAGCCTTTTAAATCAAATGGAGAAGGACATGACAAGAAGCAGTGACTGGAAACTGAAGCCATACAAATTTTAATGCAGCATCAGAAAATGTAACTCTCATAGAGCAGTGTGGCACCAAGGGAAAATGAAGTTAATATTGAGCCTGACTCAAAACAAATCATTATTTACACGTGACAGCCACTGCAATCAACTGCAGCAAACATTTAAGCACTGTGAATGCCTAGATGTTGTGGTCAGACTCAAAGGAGACTTCAACTAGCTAATACTCTGAGCATTCACAGTTCAAGCTAAGGGCTTAATTCAGTTGCATATATAAATGTGTGATTTCATTTGAAGAGCTCTGGGGAGTCTGAGATATACACACAGTATTGGCCAGCTGTGAGATAAGACCTTCAGAAGACCCTTTTGGAGTCCAAATAGGATCCAGGAAGGATAAACCAGTGAGTATGCAAGAGTTCTAGACTACCATAAGGGCCTGAATCCCAAACGTCTAATGTCCTTTTTACAGGCAGTGAAAAGATGGTATGTGTCATCCAGAAGCAGGGGTCTGAAATAAATCTGATGAACTGTAACATGATGACACCTATTTATCTCTCTACCCTATACAGGGAAAACAGGGAAACTGGCTCAGATGTTGCTAGCTACCCTGTAGAGATCTAATGCTGAATGAGATGAAGCCAACACTCATAGCCTAAGTGAAATGCTTCTCTACCATAATAACCTTTTAGATGCTTTATTGGAGACAAAATTGCAAGATTTTCATTTATTCCATCTGATATTTGGAAAATAATAAACGAAGACCAGAAATGTCAGGTTTTCCTCTAGGCCAAACTAAATAGATAAGCTAGACTCAAGAAGGGCTGTCATTACAACACTATTGGTGAAAAGCAACCAATACTCAAATAAAAAATGTTGCTTCATCTGCCAGAAACATCACAGGCCAACTTGTAAACTGCTACAGATACAGTCTGAGAAATACATAGTCACTGGTATGTAAGCAGACTCCTTGTTACTCCCTAGGAAGTTATTTGCTTGACTACAGACTGCTAGCAGTTATCTAACCATCACGCGCCAACATGCATGATGTTGTACAATGTCCAAGCATAAGACACTGAAAGTTGCTAAGCAATACATAGTGAAGCAACTTTAAGTAAACAAACACAATGACCTAAACTAAGGGAAAGCTCTGAAGATCATTTGTTCCACTGACCTGTGAGGCTGTGTTGCTGTGGTAGCTACAGCAGCAGGGTTTCCCTTACCCTCCTGCCCACTTTGCCTCTCCAACTACAATAGATGATCATCCTTTTTAATTACCACACTTTCTGCCACTCCTGCAAAGGATTGTTTTCATACTCTAAGGATGAATCATGAAGGAAAGTGCCGTGAAATGGCAACAAATGTCATGACCAAGGTCTCACTTGTTACGGGCCTGAGAAGCAGAAGCCAAAGCCAACCAATGCCCAGGAAAAAAACCTGTACTTTGTCCTGTGCACGCTAAGTGCTTTAGAAAAGGCACATGGCACCACACCCTTCAACCTGTAAGACTTACAGTAATAAGAGAGCTGGGGCACAGGGAGGTCAAGGTTGTTTTTAGAAACCTAAAATAAATGTCCTTCTTTCCTCAGTTACGGAGAAAACACTCACTGTTTGGAGGCAGTTTCTGCCAGGAAGCACACAGAGTGTTTCAAGGTGTGTTTACCTGCTTTACACGTCTGTCAAACATTGGAAAGTAGATGTGCTCAAAAAAAAGGCGAATCAAAACAAGTCACAAGCAGATCTTTTAGGATGAACAGACTATCCTGTTAAATCTCTAAAAAAAGACTGTCTCTCTTTAGCAAGGGTTGCCATCAGGATGAGTTACCTGAGAACAATCAAAACCTAAACATAAGCCATGGTTTGGTTATACAGAGGACCTTCTTTGGCTTTCCTAGCCAAACACAAAGTCGTGCTAAGGACTGCATCACATAGTGCCCAGCAGTGTCATGAAGTGAATCATTGCCCAGGTGAAGACCCAAGAGGGTTTCACCAGCACTAGCTGGCCCCAGGAACAGCAAATGTGCACTGCTGCTGCTTTGCTTGCTCTTTAGATATAACCTTAATGTCTTACCTGCACGAATGAGATTCTCAAGAGCTTGTCTGTCAAAGTCCTAAGGAAATATGTGTGTTTTTAAGGTGTCAACAGGGCAGGCTGTTGTGTTAACAGGTGTTACCTGTAACTCCCTTCTCCTTCACAGGCTTCCCCTAGCTGATTGAATATTTAAAACAACCCTGCCTACACAATGAAGTTTTATTATTTCATTGTATTTCCTGGAGTGGAAATGGAAATAGCCTCTAGACAGCAAAAGACACTGTCCTAGCCTTGATTTTCATCCCCACACAGAGACTGGAGAGATGAGTGACTGTGAGAGACTGGGGAAAAGTGGTGGTAAGAGCCTAACACATTGCTACCCCCTCTGCTTCCCCTGCGTCCTTATTGGTTTTTCCCAAAGTGTGGAGTAAACTTGGTCCTTCTCCTCACCCACCAGTGCTCATTTTGTGCTTGTTCCCCAGTGCTCTGAGGGAGATGCAGTGTGTATTTATGTACTTTAGAGCACAGAGCTTCACCCTCCAAGGACTCATTCAAGTGCTGTGATCTGAGCTGGTTTCAAGCTGAGCACTGACAATTTAGCACAGAGATAATGGTATTACGATTGCATTTAGCTGCTGAGTGCTCAGGGTGCTCTGAGCATACTCATGGGATGCTGGAGTTAAGGATGCCTAGAACTTGGCCAAGCTAAGGCATGAGTTATAAATCCATCTGCTCTGTCTAGGCCAGAGCACTTCTTGGGCTCATTTCAGATGCTACCAAAATTCAGAAGTTACAACTGGTGAAGTTAGACAGCAGAATGAAATGGCAATTATACTATATAGTCAGACAACATGGAGCCTGTTCTTTTAATGGAATTAATTCTGTCATGGCTTAATAAATTCATTATACTGGCGTAGACATGACCAAAGTTTAACTAGCACAACGATGAGAGTTCTTTTGTGCTTAACATATTAGCACTCAGACTTTTAAAGGAAAAATTTGCCTGCTTTGAGGAATAATTGAAAAAAAACAGTTATATGTTTTCTTCAGATCTGACTTCTTTATTTTCTTTCTTTGCATATGACTTGCAAAACTGGGATGATACTTACAAAATAAACTAAATGACTTGGACCTTCAGATCTTTTAATCCTCTGAAAACAGAAGGTAAATCTCTTACTTCATTGTACCTCTGTGTTTGTAGAAATGGCAACTGTTAAGTTCTTCGTAAAGGAGAAGAGAAGGTATTTGTGTCCTTTGCAGAATACAGGGTGGCATTTCAGAGGCTTCAGAGGAGATTTCAGGCAGTTTGAGTGAGAATCACCCAAATCATGCAAACATAATCAGCATAAGGTATACTCACTGCCAAAAAGAACAGAAACATTCCATCTTCCCTTCTCTAACACTGGATATTCATTCCCACCAGCTCGTTTGTGACATTTTAGAGCTCATGCATTTGTTCCACCAGAAAACAGATTTGGCTGAAAACCAAAGTCAGTGGGCTTACAGACAGTGTCTTTCTTGACAAAGGTGACAACTTGAATAGTGTCATCCATTGGTCACTTGGTTCTTCACAGACTGATCCTGACAGCTGAAGCCATGTTTTGGCAGCAGGGGATCTGGAGGCTGGAAGTTCATCAGTCAATGGAGATGAGTGTGTGCTTCAACAGTGTCACAGAAAAGACAGATATCATACTAGGCAATAAGGCATCCAAAGAAACTCTTCCCAATCTACATGTCTTTGGCCGAGCATTAATTTAGTTTTGGTCACTGCACCTGAAGAAAAATGTAAAGCAATTCAAAGAGAAGTAACAAGAATGATCTATGGTCCAGAAAACATGGTTTGTGGAAAAATGTTGAAGGACTCAAGGTTTATCAGTCTATGGGACAAATGACTCCTGGGAGAAGAAGAACATTTCACACATGGGAAAAGTCGCTGCAGAAAAGAAAGGAATAATTTGTCCATGGGCCTTGAAAGACAAAAAAGTTCTGGGCATGAACTATGGCAAGAAGATTTCAGTCAGACATGAAAAACTTTGTAGACGAAAAGAAAATGAAGATTGAGTTAGATGAGCCTTTATCACTGGCATTTTCTAAGGATGGGTTAGAGAAGCATCTGGCAGGACCAGCTTAAATGTTGTTGACCTTGTTGTGGGGCTAGGGATCTGTTCTGAGACTTCCTGAGTTTCCTTCCAGGCAATTTTCTCTGATGCTCTTATTCCATGAAATTTCTTTGCAGTTAGCCATCTATGCCATACAAGTGAATGCAGCCATATGATATTCTGAGTGTGCTGCAGCATCCTAGCAGTGCATGGCAACACTGTGTAGCTGCTTAAAGTAGAGGCAGAAGCAGAATTGCACACCTAGCTGAAATAGCACAATCAGGACTTCAGTTTGTGTACCTGATCTTAAAGATTTTACATGGAATGAAGTTACATGTGAATTCTGCATTTCCCCCAGGGCTCCAAGCCTTTGCAGAAGACGACTGCTGAAAGACCATCAGTTGTACACTTTGATGACACTTTTCTGTAAGATGACTTGCTCCCTAGCAAGCCATTGCAAATTTCTGTCTCAAATGTACCCAAGTAGCTGCCATCAAATGTAATTTTGCTCAGTAAACCCTGATTCGTGATGTGTGAAATGCTTTGAAAGGATTGCTCAACAATTGCTCAAAGCAAATGCGTTGTCTGCAAAATGGCTTTTGTTATACAAATGTTATTGGAAATATATACTCTTTATTGGGGTCCTGCATTTCATTTCACATCTCTAGAGTGATTGATCCTGCCTAGGTAATTGAAAAAGAGCAGGCTAAGAGTTATCTCACTCTAAATGCATTAGGAGCTGAGATAAATCCTGGATGAGCCAAGCACACAGAAGATGAAACGTAGCAGAAACAAGACCAAGTTTTCTAGTCACACAGAGACAGTGGGAGTAACTCTGCTATTGAAATATGCATTAGGATATACATATTGCTACAGGTACATGCATCAAACCAGAGTCTCTTGTGCTTTTCCATTGCTAGGTGTTCCCAGCCAGCCTGACAACACATAGCTGGGACTAGGGTCTAGGACTGCATCTCTTGCATGGGCCTTGGTAGTGAAAGCTGAGACCAGAAACAGACCCCAGGCGAGACACCATTCCTCGAGAATGGTGCAGACCCAGAGTAGAAGGTGATAAAGGAGCAGCTATGCTGTACCCAAGCTTGCACCTCTCAAGGATCCCCCGTGCATTGGCCCAGTGGCAGCAAGGGATTCCCGGGGACAGCAACTGCCCAGGTTGAACCGGGACTTTGTGCATGGGGAAGTGGCAAGGCAAGCTTCTGCCAGGACAGTATTTTGGAGCAAGGGCTTTCCTGACCAAATATGGACCTTCATATTTCAGTGCAACGGTCTCCAGTTCACAAAAAGCCCCAGTTTGTGCTGCTGCTCTAAAGAGACCCTGGAGAGCTTGGGGTAACTCTGAGAATTGGAGGCAATGCAACTTCCTCTTGTATTGTATGTCACTCAAGTTAAAGAAGAAACATGGTCTCATTGCTGTCCTTGAGCAGAAGCGATTCAAAGACAGCCAGAGGAATACTTTGGCCACCAGACCTGCAATAAGCTGTGTTGAAGGTATATCCACTCCTGCACAAGCCATATATCAGATCTGAACAGCCAGGTATGCAAAATGCATTGGGTTACAGACAGAAGCGGTGCACACATATAAATACAGGTTTCTATCACCTTTACCCAGGCACTCAGGCCCCATTTCTGGCTACCGATCCCAGGGCCTAGGGAGAATAGTTGAAAATTACCCAACTCATCATTGTCCTGCTGCACATATATTAGCGATCAGTTTTGTACTGAGCAGATGTTGCATTTTTCCAAATGACTCTGTTGGCATTTAGGATGCAAACAGAACGTTCTGCACGGAAGATGATAGGGAGGTGATGCCAGTGGGACTGTTTACACGAAAGTTAGATACCTGCTTAAGTGCTCCCACAGACTGGAATTTCAACTGACAGGTAATTCCACTGGAGCACAAGAGGGCAATTTAGTGCAACCTTTTTTTTTTTTTTCCAAAGAATGGGATCTTTACAATAAGTCTTCATCCTTCCCTCCCCAATCTAAAAGGATATCATTGTCTCAGAAGAGAGGCAAGCCATATTCCAGATGTCCAAAGCATTTGAAAGAGGATGTTTATTAATGACCTGGGCCTTGAAGATAAACAGGCTAGACAAAAATAACCGCTGGGATACAACGGGAAGTTAACCTTTGCATGCCAGAGGCCTGCGTTGCCCAGGGAGCCAGGCTGATCGGAGAGCACAGGCTACAGAGCTGGATCCAGGCATGCAGCCCAGAGCTCTTTCTTTAATACTCTTCTATCTAGTAAAAAATTGTAATATTGCAGAGCTGGCATACAGATCTGCTAGAAAAAGCATATTCTTTTGTATGCCACATGATCAATTATAATGAGAGAAAATTGTGGCCTCATCACTCATGTCAAAAGGAAGAACCAATCCATCTTCATATGGCAAACACTGCCATGAGGACAAAGGGAAGTTTTACCCGTTCTTCCTTTTGGATACCCATAGAAATATTTCTGCTGGATCTGCTGGATCAACATCCATGCAAAAGTAGCAACCAAACTGAAATAAATCCCCCTTCCTTACCTTCACATCTCTCCTGTCTAGCACATAAAACCCTCTCTGCTCAAAATCAATAATACATGTACTCAGCACATTGCGATCCAGCTCCTCCGCCCTTGTGCACACGTATTCCCATAGGAATCAAATTCCGTATCTAAACCTGACTGCGCAGTCTGAAAGCCAATGAGTCTGGTCTCCGCGATAACCACGGAGGAGAGGTATTCGTGTCAAGGACACGCTGCTAAATGGCTTTTCTGCCAGCCCTCGGTGATTAAGCGCTGTCAGCTCTGGCTGATCACATGTATCTCAGGCCTGTGCACGTCGACCTGTGCCGGTAACATGCAGCTCCATCCACGTGCCCTTCGGGGTGGCTGTGCCTTGTCTCTTTGACTTAAAGCCAAGCATGGCTTGGCAGTTACCCAGTGCCAATGACGGGAGCAGTAAATTTCCTCTCTGAGGTAGCTGCGTGACAGCTCCTATACCCTTTTAGGGAAAGTTTAAATAAATCCATAATGTTATAACTGCATGAAGAAACTTTAGACAAACTGATAAACTTTAAATACACTCATTGCCCTAAAGGGTTAGGTTTGAGCCACGCTGGCTGTCAGGTATCATCCTCCGCTGGGAGGCAGCGCGAGGTGAGGCTCACGGTGTCCAGCCGGAGCCAAGGCTCTTGGTTTGCTCCCTGCATCCTGATGTGTCGTCAAAGACTGCCCTGCTTTGTGGCATGTGAAAGGGGAGGCACACTGACGTGTGCAGGGGTAGCACTGGAGACAAATCCCTTGTATCTCTGCTGAGGAGCTTCCATACCATTCTCACCATCCCTGTTCAACCTCAAGTCCCTGGTTCTCAGCCCATTTCTCCAGCCATCTTCAATCCCATCAGATTAGCTCCTCATCCATCCTATTCCCTCAGTCTCATATCCAGCCATCTCCCTTCCCAGTATGTTATCCACATTCAGCAGTTCTCCCATCTGGTCCCAGTCCCAACTTTCCTCCCCCATATCCTTGGCCTTTCTCCTCATGTCTTCCCTCACATTTTACCTTCCTCTTCTACTGCCAGCTCTTAGCTCCAGTTCAGCAGCCTACCAGCCTCCACTTCGGGCAGATCTTTCAATGGTCCTTTCCCATCCTGACACACCATCAATCTGCAAAACTCGTTCTTCCAGCAGAGGAACAAGGAGCATGCAAGGGAAAAGGTCTCTGGTTACCACTGAAGCTCAGACATGACATCTACACAAGAAGAAAAAAACTATATCTAGAACTTCATTGTCCATACTGACTGGCTTTTAAATAGTTCCTGGTGTGATTTTGGCCTGGGCCAGCTAGGACTGTCTCATAAAACACCTCGACATGACTTGGGGTCTGCGGAGAATATAGGAAAGTTTAGCTGCATGATGTGAAACATACTGTACAAGTTGTCTGTGAGGCCAAAGCATAGCCTCAAGCAGTGTTTAATTGACCTGTATAGACCTAACTAGTTTGATCTAAGAAAGTCCAGAGCAAGGAAATCAAGGAAAACCATGGGCTGCAACAATCTCAGCACCTAAACTTAGCCAGACACTTGGGTCTAAAATCTAACTGCACTTTACTGAACACGCTCAGACTGTGATTTTAATGTGGTCACATCTGGATATGTTTATGTTGGGACAAAAGTGTACCTAGTATACAGGTAAACACATTGCTCTTTCTCTGCTTCAAAGCATGAAATCAGTAGAGATTCCCAAGAAAAGATGATCAGAAAAATGTAATTTCCACTAGAATCCTTTTCGAAAACCACCTTATTCTTTGTGCTGAAAATTTTCAGAAGAGAAGAAAAATCATCTGAGGTAGGTGTCTGCTATAGGAGCTGCAGATCAGGTAGCTGCAGTTTGGTGAAGTTATAAGCACCAAAAAAATGTTGTTTTTAGTATAAAATATCAGGCAATTTTAATAACAACTCATGCCACCGCTATGGACTTCTCACACAACTACCCAGGAGAAAAATGAAAGCAGGCATGGATGGAGCGTGTGATCTTTTGGATACCTGGATCAGGATTTGGGAGACTTCTTGGTTGATCTTGCCAAAGCTGCTGAATTTCTTTGTATCTGTTTGAGCGGAGCAAAATTCCCTGTCTCAAGCTGTGTATTACCTACTTAGGCTGCAAGGCATGTCCTTAAATGTGCTAGATGTGAAACTGGGGAAACAGAGAGCACTCGAAACTGGGCCAAAGCTTTTTTGAGACATGGTTTCTTACCACATATGGATATATAGAACTTTGCGGATCCTGATTTTGACTGAGACTTAAGCACTAATAATAGCTATGCAAACTAGGAATCTTTTTCCTATGGACATGTGCCAAAAATCCATCCCACCCATCCAGAAACAGTTTCTGTGGCTTGTGCCCATGTTCTCCTCATAGCAAAGGGTTAACACAACCTTATATATTTGAAGCATGATATGATAAGATCTAACACTTCCTTTTGAATTTAAATAAACAAATAAATGTAAGAATAAACTGAGGGAAATGCTTGCACATAGCAAAGTACAATAGAATGACCCACTTGGGGAAACTGCCTATTTGACCTCTTAAAAAACATGAAAAATTCTTCCCTGAATCATCAACTATTTACCTGATGTTTACAGTCTTCCCCAACTAACCTTTGTCAGCTGTATTTCTGCAGCAGCTGCAAAGTCATTCCTAAAGATTAATCTAATAATACATCATTTTTGCCAGTTCTTTTATCTCATCCAGGAGAAACAATTTCACATTCAGTTCCAGAAAGGACCTGTTGTTTCAGAACAGACCAGTTTATCCAGACTGGTTTTGTATCCCGAGTTGAAAGGCTCTCAGCAAACATGCCATTTTATCTGCATTCTGTACCGTGTTTACCCAACCTATTTCTAGTGCTCTCCCAAAAGGAAACACTAACCATTATCATCAGATGACAGGAGTTAACTCTTCTGCTTAATGCATCCCCACAAGAGATATCACACACACACGTATTCAGCTGGTGCTAAGCAGGGAAATATCTTCAGCCCCCACTCTAAGCCACATCCAGCTGCTATCGTGCTTTTCTGAAATTGCTACCTTAAGGTCAAAAGTTGAAGAAAACGTCTTCTTATTACTGTATTTATAATGTTCTTATTGGCAATGAGCTGAGCTGGCTGGATCATTGAACTAATCCTTGTATTCACTGAATGGAAACTCTAAAATGTTGACAAAGTGCTGCTATTTAATCTCAAGGAATGCTTTTTGTTCTAAACCAAAGGCGTCTAAGATATTACAAATTATACCAAGAGGTTTCCATTTTATCAGGGTATTCTGATATTTGGAAGGGAAAAGATTTAAAATGGAGACAGTGGAGAATTTTTCAACCCTTGTTTTTAACTGCTACTCATCAGTTTTTCCGAATGGATGGTTTTCATGGAAATATTTTAGTTTTGACATAATTGTGATCAGATAAAGATTTGTAGTTCCGTAATAGACTTAGTCAGTCAGTCAGAAAAAAATACAATGTTCATTCAGAAAATGGGAGACAAGGTTTGAGTCTGTTCTATATTCAGAGCAAAGATTTCCCTGAAAATGCCATATCTCTAGCATTTTTTTTTCACGAATTATTACAGGCTATTTTGACCAATCTTTATTTTCTTGGAAGAAAAACATCTCTGGGATGTTACTCAAGAGCGAGTTCTCACTGCCCAGAGAAGGGCCTCAGCAGACCTGGCCCTGGTTTCACATGGTCCTGTGAAATCTTCCCTTCTCCTTCCCGCTGTGAGAGCAGCACTGAAGAAGATGCCTGAAGAGGAGGGCCTCTTCAGTGAGGATGATGAGTGAGATACAACCACAACCCTCATTCTCCTCTTCATGAGGGACAAAGTCCTGGTGTATCACCTGAGGAGCGCTACTGACAAGTGGCGTCCTTGCTTTTTGAGATCCTCAACAAGAGCAGAGAGGGCAGGTTGGAGCAGTCGTGGCATGAAGCAACCTGTGCACTCAATAAAGCCCTCAAACATGGCATCAGAAAGCACAAGCTCAGGGGTAAGAAAGAAGCTCTGACCACATCCCTGCTCAGGCCCTGGCTTTTCTGAGCTCAACTGCTGAAATTTAAATCTGGCATTTTAGGGTCCTTGGCACCTTCTACTTATTTCTTATATTCAATGTTGTGCAAAGCCGAGTGTCACCACTTTGAGGCGGCGGTAAAACTGCCACTAGGGGCCTGGTTGTCCTTGGAAACAGACTGTAATCTCAGCATGCTTCCCAAGGAACAATAAATATTTGGAGATGGAACTGAAGAATCTGTGTGACATAAAACAAAGCTACTAACCCTGGGCTTTCAAATTGTCAAGGAAGGTTCAGTTTCCCTAAAGGCTAAAGAAAAGATTTTTTTTTCTTTTTTTTTTGATGAAAACACCAACAACAAAACAGCCAGAAGCATTTGCAAACTCCCCAACAGAATCTCTGCAATTAAGTCCTTTTGGACATTTAAAGACGTGCAAAGTGAGAAGGTCCCTGGCATGACAGCAGCAATGCATTTTACTTGGCAAAATGCCACTTTAAGTGCATCTCAGCTCATAAAATGTTATTCTGCTTACCAGCAACATTCAGGCTTGATATAGCAACCTCCAGCAAACTGAGAAATAGGTATTCTTCCCAAGCAGATTAGCAGCCTTTAATTAAAACAGAAGCAGGATGAATTGGTTGAGCACATTGCTTTCAGCCAATGGCAGGTTTCTGAAACCTAAACAGTCCTTTAGAAGGAAAGGCAAACAAGGTTGTCTGTGTTTATACTCCAGATTTAAAGATACAAACACATATCCAGGCTTGTAGTTATTTAACAAGTGAAGGTCAGGGAAAACTCAAAGTTAAATTGCTTCTGTCAGCTTATTCAATGCTGAAATAAATTCAAATAAATTCTATGGTGAATTTATCTGTAGCTTTCAAAAGACTGACATCCCCCATAGCAAAGCTGCATAGTGTTACCAGCAGCTGGTGTAAACAGTGACCAGCATGAGCCAGGACGCAGCTATCTTATCAAAACACCAATCTCTGAAATTAGCATCTTCCCCAAAGAGAGAAAGGTTCACATGAAGGAAGAAAGTTGCAACACTGGCAATATTATTTAACACATAGGGCCTGCTAGTGTTTCTAGATTATGTTTAAATAAGTCCAAATAAGACCATTTTATTTTTCTGGTTCTTAAATTCACCTCCATCAGCCATGATAGGGAGGACCCTTTGCAGATGCTGCCTGAGCTGTTCAGCTCCACAGGTCACTCAAAGAGGGCACAGAGCTCCTGCTGTGCAGCTCAAAGAGGTTCAGGCTTCTCATTCAAAAAGTGCATGGCATCAGACCTGGGTGTGCTGCTTCAGTAGGTGCAAATCAGTAAGTGTTCAATTTAGAGGTCCTTTTGCTCTGGCTAGCAACCATCTTGAGAACTTCCTCTGCCCCAGACACGGACACATGCAAGAGGTGCACCAAGTTTGCAAGGAATTTGTTAAATCACAGTTCTGAGCCACAGGTTTTATTAATTGAGAAGGCTACTTCACTATGACAAGTTATAACATTCCTTATATATCCTTCTCCCTGCTTTTCTCTTCAAACTCATTTCTTCCTTCATCTTCTATCTCCTTACTTGCCTCAAGATCAGCAATATTACCCGCCCCCTTGTTTTGCAGTCCTTTGTAACTGCAGTTTTGCCAGGGTAACCCCACGAAAATCCTTGCATTGCAAGCAAAGGTGTCAATTATAGCAGGGTTGTATATTAGGCAGAGAGAGAAAAAAAAGTTATTGACTTGTATCTTAAAGAAGATTCTCATCAGGAGGTAGACAGTCATCATAACCTTTACCTATTAAAGAGGAATCAATGATAAAGCAGTGGGAGTAAACTAGGGAAAAAGTCCGCAGGAATTGTTCAGCACTTGCCACAGTAGGAAACAATGAAAGGTAACGGCGATGTTCAGCTTGCTCATTTTAAATTTCTCATCATCTATTTATCAAAATTAATATATACAGCCTGTAATCAGGAATAAGCTGTTGTTCTACAATTACACATCTATTCCAAGTCTATTCCTCATGGGAAACAAAGGTTGCCTCTACGTGCAGTACAGACTATCCCTCAGTAAAAATATTTGGAAAGTTACGCTAGAACAGAGGGTGTCATGGCCCCTAGATCTGCACTTTTGTTGTGACATGCATTGCCCCATGTAAAGAGGGAAACAGCCATCTGTTCTGATGATTGGCTTGGAGAACTAAATCTGATATCTATGTCCAGTTACAGTTTCTACTGAGACAAAGCAACCACCTCAGAATGATTTCAACAATTAGATCATTTTTCAAAAGTCGGCAGTTTGGGCTAATGTAGACAAAAAAGCCAGGAGGAACATCCTTCTGGAAGAGAAGTCACAGACTGGATAATCCAAGAAATAGTCCTAACATGAGGCTCTTGCGGCTTTTTTTTTTTTAAATGACATATTGCTGTTCCTTTAAGTCAAGCAAAGTTCAGTTCATAGCACTATTAACAAATTGCATTTATATTTAAACTATATCACTTGTTGTAATTATTCCATCATGGCTAATTCTACATCCTGCTTTTTCATGAGCTATCCATAAATACAAGATCCAAGTACTAGCATGTTATAAATTTGGTCACATGGAACTGCTGAAGAGGTACATCCATAAAGTTTAATTACATCATCGATTCTTGCTAAAATATTAACTTGAAGTTGGCTGTAGACTACTCCAATCACTTGAAATCAAATGAAGGTATAAAATGTCCTGTACTTTAAAGAAGTGCAGCATGTACTTTTCAAGTGGTAATCTAGAGGGAAAATCTTTCATTGCCTGCTATAAAGATAACTTCTTGTATTAGGATTCAATGTGAGGAGTTATAAAAATCAGAGCCAGAAAGGATCTATTAACTCACCTTCTGTTTCTCTGCCAGTGTAAGTAAGTCTGTTCCAAAAAGCATCTTACTGAGTGTTAGTGGTATAGCTAGACTTTCGCAAGGACCGGCTAATGGGGATTCCATAACTCTCCTTGGAAGCCTCTCACCAAGCTAATAGACCTTGGCTTTGGAAAAAGCAGTTCTGACATTTAGTCTACAGCCTCGTTTCTCAGTTTTATCTCTCTCTGCTTCCAGCTATACCTGCTTGAATCAGCTTGAATTTTGGCTCTTTATCACTGTTGCGCAATCTCCAAAAGACAACCATTTTATCATTGCCTAACTAGTTCAGACTCCTGGATCAGTTTTTAAAAGCAGATTTAGTGATTCAGGCACAGCTGTCATGGAGAATAACAGGAATGGTCTAGAAGATTCAGACATACATCACAGTTATTTTTGTGGCAGTCATGTGGTTATCACCCTGAATTGGCTTTGAGAACCTCAACCGCTTGGTTCTTCCTGTCCTTTCATAGAGGACACAATCTGGACAGTCTCAGATTTAATTTTCTTGTTGATTTCTGAATCTCCTCTGGTGTTTAAACATTGTTGTAGCATCATTGTCAATTCCATAACAAGGCCCTTTTCCAAATTACCAAGGGGGCTCTTAGTATGAGTGGTGTGCATGTGTATGTATATGCACAGACACATGCATGTGCCTATACATGTACCAATACAAACAAATGGGTTTTGTCTTATTTGTGTCTAAAAGCATGTTAAACTTTTTAGAACTGAAATTTAGGGAGGGGATCTCTTCATTTCCACAAAACATCTGATGTTTCTTCTCTTCAGATGGTAGTAGACATTCAGCAGATTGTAGCAAAACATCAGGATATCTAAGCTAACAACATCAGTAAAATGCCTTTATGCCTATTTGGCTTAGGACAAATCCCTGAAAAGGAGCAGACCAATTTTGCTACTTGTGCCATTGCTTTCCTACTTCCTACTTCCTTCAGAGTTCTAGCCTCTGAAGTCCCTAAAGACTGATCTGTAGGCTAGTTTAGAGAACCATGGCTAAACTAATAGCAAGAGAAATAGGTTGAGTGGAGAAGTCAAAGGAGATGGTGAACTGCCCCCAGGTGCCAACTCTGGTCTCACCAGGCCCAGAAGGATGAGCTCTGTCCTTCCATGAGGGTTACCTCCTCATTTTGGAGGGCAGCACAACAGTCACAGGACACTAAAAGGCCTCACATCTCTAACTGAGAGGTTTTGGCTTATGAGTTCACATTCCTAAATCAGAATGACAATAGTCAAAATCCCATAACTATTTTTCCTCTACCAAATCTGACTAGTCCAAACCCTGAAATAGTCAGGTTTTAGTTTTGAGGAGTTGAATCAGCCTGAGTGAAATAAACTCCAGAGGTGGTTCAACGCAGCCTGAAGTCAAAGCTGAGATTGTTCATCTAAATAAATGGACAGTCATTAAGTGAGCTTATAAGCTGTCACTAGTGATTCCTCTTTCTTAACACTATCAGATTTTGGTCACATCTATTCACCAAGGAACCTACCGTGTCACACACATATGGACAGTCAACCAGCTGTGTCTCAGAGATAATAAGCACCTCTTCTCTCTGATGCAGCAGCTTGATCAACAGAGGTAAACACAGTTGAAGCAGAAAGACAAAAAAAAAAAAGAAAAAGGAAGGGGGGAATTCAGTACTGCTGAAGATGTATTGGGTATGACATGTGTAAGAAGTCTAGTTATGATAATCTTGCAATAGACTGAACAACATATGCCTGCTGTAGAGGCATTTCAATACCACAGGTAAACATCACACACACAATTCTGATCAATCTAGGCACATATTCCTGAATTTCACCTCACAGTCTCAGAATTGGATCTGAAATTATTTCCAGTAAACCAGGAAAGAGGTAATGCAAAGCTCAGCTGTATGAATAAGCCCTAAGCAGCTTCAGCTTTAATGGCTTATTAATTAGTCATGTAAAGAAATTGGCAGATGACAGCCCCTCACCTCTAGAAGAGAAAGGTTGCTCCTTTAATTAAACTTTTTAATTGGCTTGGTCATCTCCTCCCACCCTAACCAGGAACTGAATAAACATAGGATGTCACTGCATCCTTCCTCTTAACAGACACAGAGCCATTCCAGGAAATCAATAACAATGATTAAGAGAGCTCCCATTCCTTCTCTTACCTACATTTTACTTTACACACAGGGTGTATTGACTAAATGTCTCCTCCCAGAAGATTATATATACGGGTTTGCTGCAGGCACCAACAGCAAAGCTTCTCCTTAGAGGCAAACACTTGTCCTCATCACAAGCATCTTCCTTTATTGCCTGCATTATAAGCCCTGTGTATGAGCCTCATGAGATATTACTACCCTCTGTGTTCTTCGGTCTTCAGTGTAGCTGGCAAAGAAGACACTTGGAAAGGTGATATGATTTTTTTCCACTCAAGGACATAAAAGGAAAACACAGGTCTTCACTGCCAGGTAGCCCTGTCTCCCAAACTCGCCTTCCCACCACTGTCCCCGCAGGCTCATTTCTGGCTGAGGGGGCATCACGTGGTGCAACAGGAGTAGAGACCAGTCCCAGTCCCTCTCCATGGGGGGAGGACAGCAGGGTGAGCAGTGACCCCACAGCTATCTTCTGTCCCCACGCCCCACACACCAGTCCCAGCTTGTCCTCACAACGCACGGGAAGCTGCAGGGCTGCTGGGGGACAAACCGCAGAGCAGCGGATGGAGACTGGGCAATGGGAGGGAATGAGGGAGAATACAGCTCTTGGCTGGGCATGGAAACCTCACAGTTGGGTTCTCCTTCACTATCCTGGGAGTAAGCAAGAATCTGCCCTCTCTGAGAGGTCAGGCCAGGCACTTTCTACTATCCCACAGCTCATTAGATGTGGGTTTTGGGAGGTGCTCGGTCTGGTATCTAAAGGGCTGCCATAAGAAATAGGCAAAAACCCCTGAATGTGTGAAATTCTTAAAAGCTGACGAAGCTTGGTTGACCCAGTCTTCCCCAGCTATTCCAGCCGTTCCACGCAATGCCAATGATGCTCAGATCTGGGCTGGTGTCACAGGATGGTACAAAGGAGATGCAACACAGTGGTTAGCCTGGCTCCCAGTACACAACTGCTAAAAGGCAATCTCCTTCAAGTCTTTTTCTCTCTTTTTTTTTTTTAAAAAAAAAACTTTAAACCAGTAGTTGACCCAACTCTTGGCAAAAGTGCTCTGTGAGATATTGCTTTACCACTGCCATATTTTTTTATACAAATTTCAAGAAATAAAAGTTTTGTTTGTTAAACAGTTTTATAGCTCATTTCTCCCATACAGGCCTAAGGAGATGCTGCAAGAATTACCAGTGGAATATGCTCTGCGGGATGATGGAACATGTGTATATCCTGCTTCCTTAAGTTTTTTGAATCCATATTAGGTTAAGTCACTTAAAACTTCATCACCTCTCCTCACTGCTTGAGGGAAAAGAATCCTCTGTAGTTGAAACAACTTAGCTGCAAGGCTCAGAAACCTGTTCAAGTTATGACAACTTCACAAATCACCGTGGCAATTGCCTGATGATCTGGGTACACCCTTTCAAGATGTCGCAGGAAAGAGCTAAGGTGTCTAAACTCTAAACTGAAAAAGTTTAACACTGCATTGCACATGCAGGTGCCTGCAAATGGGTGCATGTGGTCCACTAGCCACACATATGTAAGTGTGTGTGTATATAGTGCAAAATCATACAACTGATAAGGTCGGAACAGACCTTTGGAGTTCATCCAGTTCAAAAACCCCTATTCCAAGCAGTATGGCTGGGTTTTGAATATCTGCAAGGATGAAGACTCCACAGCCTCTCCAAGCAACCTGCGCCAATCTTTGACCGTCCTTAAAATAGAAGCATTTTCCTATGTTTGAATGGATTTTCCTGTGTTTCAGTTTGTGCCCGTGCTTCCTGCCCTTTTACTGGGCAATGCTGAGAGGCTCTGTCTTCTTTACATTCTCCCAGCAGGTACTTATACACATTGATTAATCCTCCTGAACCTTTTCCACAGCTTTTGAAACCTTTCCACATGTCAGATGTGCCAATTCCTTGATCAGTTTCGAGGCTGAAAGGTGGTATACAGGTATGGATATAGAGGGTGGTATATGTATATGTGGATGTACATATATATGTGTATATAAACCAGAAGTAAATGTATTGCACAGGTGTTTGGACAGGATGGCCTGGGTAAAATTCAATGTGCTGGAACAGCAGCACCTTACTCTCTTGCAAGCTAGACAGCCACTGCAACCCTTTGCTCCCATGAAGACACCTCTGCCTCTCACATGGAGCTAAATGAGACAGTGCAATCCCTTTTGCATTGTAGACACACTGCTAATGCTGTAAAAAATGTACTCAACATATATGCAAGTTGTCACCTCTAGAGCTACCGAAGTATTTAGGAGCCTGCATGTCCTCGAAATGAAACATGCCTAAAAGATCTTTGTAGATCTGGTGTCTGCTTGTTTGGCTCCCACCACTGTAGCCACAGTGCTCCTGTGAAATACACAAAAGCTAGAACATAAGAAAAATGAATTTAACTTATTTGCCCTTGTCTGAGACGGACCAGGGATGTCAGTCTGTTTCACCTTTCTCACAAATCACTCTCTCTTTTCAAGCATCAGCTACAGCCAAATTCAAAGAAAGGGAAATGGGCACATGTGCCTACATTCAAATTGCAAATGTTAGAAAGAAGTCTAAGCTCTTGGATCTAAATAGCCCTGGATTTCTTTAAAAATTTTGCAGCTTGATACATAAAAAGCAAGAAGCATTTGTGAACTGTGTTTCAGGAGACATCTCAGAACTACTGACATTTCTACAGGAGGACTTGAATAGTACTGCTGATTTTGACTCTTGGGTCTTTAGGTCATGACTAAATAATTGATAAAAACTGAACTATGCAAAGTTGTGATTATTGCATATGGAAGCTGCATGACTTGGCTGAAAGGCAAGTGTCCAAAAAGCACTGAAACACAACAGCTGCTTTATTGCTGTCATTCCTGCTCCTGGGCAACAGTCAGGGCTTTTCAACTGCTTCTCAAATCCCTCTCAGAGACATGTCCCATTGGGACAGTTCAGGGCAATATCATTTGGTTTTGCTGCCTTTTGACATGCAGTGACCCTTCTCTGATTTCTCTCAAGTGGCTCTGTACTGCCTATCAGCTGCAGGCTTTTTGTGCTCTGTACATATTGTGTATCATGAAAATCCTGTGGGCATGCCCTACACCTCCGTGCTGCATTACAGAGGCGAGGTGCCTGTGGCTATGCCCATAAAGACAGGATGAGTTGGATTCTGACCATGCTGGTCACAGCATAAACCCCAGCCTGGTCGCACACAGCCTAGGGAAGAGCTGATCTAGGGAGCACAGGATGTTCTTTTAAATCAACACAGAGGTACAACTGCTTCAGCTAACCATATTACTATAAAATGCTTTTATCATTCTTCTTTTCTTGTATTGACGTTATCTGAATATCAAGCACCTTTCTTGGAAACTATACTACTTTAATGATAAATTCATACAAGTTTCTAGCATGTTTAGTCCACGCATCATGGGATATCCCATCCCAAAATGTTAATAGGCAATCATGGTGCTTTTCTGCCTCTTTTGTTTGCAGGCTGGCTATTTTACAACAGAGCCTTCTGCAGAGCAAAGGTAAGGTTCCTGACACTGGGTTTACTTTTGTTAAATTAGTTTTCCCACAACTCCCTAGAAGTAGCAGACACTTTCTAGAATGTGTGGGTGGAGGTTGAAAAGGTTTGGTTTAATACACCGAACACGACTAAGAGGTAGGACAAGCAAGCAGTGGAGAAAGCATAAGGAAATAAAGTAGATGTGCACCATTATTAGCCAGAGCAATTATCACACTTTATTGCCTTCCAAACAATCTTCAGGTTGTGGTTTATTAAATACACTATGGAAACTTCTTATTTTTTTCTCTTTTTTTTCCATCTACATTTCTTTTTTTCACATGTTTTCACTTCTAATGGAGTGTGTGAGGCCAAGTCTTTTGGGAAGTAATATGCCCAAGCAGTTATCCAGGGCTGAGCATTGCATTTGGCATTTGTGCATACTGTAATGCCAGTTTCCATTAGCACCCCTGCCTCATTTAGTGTATGAAAGGACTGTGGTCAGGGAAAGAGCTGTATGGGTGGTGAGAACACTTAGGCTCAGCATCGTTTACCATGGTCATTACTGGCTGGCTTTTCCATGAATTATTTAGGAAGAGAAGAAGCTGTGTGGAGGTAGCGCTCGTAGGTCAGTGAGGCAAATTTCCACTGTCACAAACCACCATGTCATACATATCCCCATGCATTCAGGCATCAGCTCCTCAATCAAGATATGTTTCTGGCTCCAGTATTCCTCCCAGAAGGCTGTTGCCAAAGTGCACACCTCCAATGCTTAGAAAAATCCTTTTAATTTCCAGTCTAAAGTCATTTATGGATGGTTAATGCACATTTACACTGGTGCCAATATTTGCCTTTAGCTTACATAGCTCTTCCCTTTCTCTGTCGTTTAAACTCCTTGATATATTTATAGAGGGTGCGGTGCAAGTGAATTGCTGCTCGGCCTTTGTTTTGCTAGACTAAATCAGCCAAAACCACTCCATTTCCTCTCACTGGACATGTTTGCTGCTCCTCCCAGCATCTCTGAGGCCTTCTTTGCATTCCGGCCTGCTCCGGTTGGAATTAATCCTTCTGGGCTAGGGCAGACCAGGACGACACACTTTTTTTTTTTGCAGAAAGGGTTGTATACCATTGCTTTGCAAAGGATCATGAATGTGCCTCATCTCTTTTGGAAGTCTCTCACTTTATGCAGACTGTGGTGTAGCTGCTTCATTGTGCAAACGTGTTGCACGGGCGCTCACGGTGCTTCTGCACTTCATCAGCACTTTGCAGCAAAACAATGTAATTTCTTCGGCCACATCTACAGCAGATCAGTAAAATGAGCCAGGGCCTGACGGCATGGCATGGCTCACATCCACGCAGCTAAATGCTCATAATCTCTAAACCAGAATGACCTCATCCAAACAGTCTGTTGGAAACAGTCCCTGGCCAGCGCTAATCCTCGAACCGTGCCTGGGCATTGTCTAGCAAAGCGCGAGTCGACCTCGGTCAGGCAATGCCAGGAAGCACATAAACATTTATCAGCGTGGATGGTCGCAGGACAGTTCATAAACCTGCCTTAGCTCTGCTTAATTAATTAGCGTAGAAGAAACCTTAGTGCATGAAGAGCACTTTGAACTCCTTGCTGTATGTCCGCTGGTCTGGTTCTCAAACTTGTCTTACTTTTCCTTTATGATATTCCAAACCTTTCTATCACTGATTCTTTCCAATTGTGTATTGTCTGCAAATATCATTAGTACTTATTAGCTTATTTTTTGTTCCATGAGAAAACTAACTAAAATTGGCTCCAAGGAATTTTACCAATTATGCGCCCCTGTTTCTATCATCCTCCTTTCAGCAAAATCTGCCGTGTTTGTTCTTGGCTATTTCCTGACAGACCTTGCACTTCGAGTACTAGTCCCCACTTCGCCCAACATAAACAATAATTTCCCATGTGGCTCTTTTATCAAAAGTGTTGGTCAAGTCCAGACAGATTAGATCTAAAGCATTTCCCATGTCCAAAAAAGCCCATGGACTACTTTGTTTGCTCTTTTATTTTTTTTTCTTATCACCAGAAACTATCAAGTTAGTCTGACTCAAGTGACCTTGGTAAAACCCTGTTATATTTTTATCCTATTTTTTCCCTTAGCTCCATGTCTCTAGTGCTTCCTTTGGAGACAGTTTACATGTCATCCAAGCTGCACTGAATGCATCCAGGGCTTTTCTCTGGGGATCAGCACTCTTGAACAGGGATTCAGTCCCAAAGCAGCTCGCATTACTTAAAGAATAGGAATAGCATATTCCAGCCTTATGAGGTCTGAAATTCTCCCTGCTTTTACAGTATCCTCAAGAAAATGGCTGGCTTTAGGAAGTCTACGGCAGGACAAAATTAAACCCAGAGATGAGGGTCCAGCCTGTCAATCCTGAGGTTATTCATTGCTTCTTTGGAGATCTTTTAAAGAGAGCAGGTTAGTTCTCTAGGCAGCATCCCTTCATTCAGGGTGCTCAGGAAGAAAATAATGTCTGCACATGGTGTTTCCCTGTGCATGCATCAGAGGTGAATTTTCACCTTTGAAGTAAAGGTTGTTGCTTGATGTATTTTAAATGCTGTGGGTTTCATATGTCACCTCCTCTGCAGACAAATCATCCCTCAACTACTACCATTCAACAGCCTTCTTTGTACATGTATGTGTGTAGGTATATATATGTATAAAGAAATAAAGGTGTATATATGAATATGTGTGCGTTTCATCTCTTTATTTCCAGCAGCCCCTGCCTCTCCTTCGGCTCAGCCCCTTGGCTCCCTGCGCACACAACAGCAGTGCAAAAGCCACGGCAGCTGCTGGCGAGCGTCTTCCCCGCGGCCGCTGCCAGGCTCCGCTCCAAAAGTCTGTCTAAATCTGGGACAAAGGAGCCTTTTCCCTGCTTTGCCGGAGGGTAGCTGTGGCAACGCGGCACAAAGACGCCTCAGTAGCAGGCAAGGGCCGGCCCAGCCCTGGTCTAAGGGATGGACCCCGTTCGCTTGTACTTTAAGTGGGCTTCGTTTTGACAAAGGCTGTGCTATTCCCCAGTGCTGGGCCCCGGACTGGAAATGTCCTGTAGCTGGAAGCGAAAGCGAGAGCAGCAGGCGCTGACAAGCGGAGCGTTTCAGGCGAACTCCGTGAATCGGCCTCTTTAAGGGCAGTGAATGGAGCAGCCGGGAGGGAGGGCTGGAAGTGAATGAGCGGAGGCTGCAGCCCGACGAAAGAGCCTTGTGGCTGGCAGCGGAAGGACTGAGTTATGACTTGTCTGCCTGGGAAAGCTGCACTCTCCCTTTTTTTTTTTTTTTGTGTGTGTGTGTGTGTGTGTGTGTTTCTCAAATGAGCAGCGTTTTGGCGTCACGCAAAGCACCCTGTGTCATTCTTCCCTGCCTCTGCCTGGAAACGCCGCCTTTGCTTGTGCGAAGGCTGAGTTTGCCAGGCCTGCACAGCTCCCATGTGCCAGGAACTCATGGCTCAATCCCTGCGGCTCCACGTGAGACCATTGCTACCCACGGAGCTTGTTGGAGGCATGTCTGGGGCAGCTCATGAACTTGAGCCGTGGCTCTGGTCAAAGGAGTTTGGGGGGTTCACACTCTGGGCTCCTGGGCAGTGTCCACCATGCTGCAATGGGGAAGCCTGTGGGGAACAAAACTACATGAGCCCAGAGGACTCCTGCAACAAGGTCTGAAAGTCAAGCTGTGTTAACTGCAGGTCATGTTTCCTCTTCTCTCTCATTCTGTTTGCATGTATCATTCTTTCAGGAACAATTATACTTGCTTTTGACCTTTGAGAGTGGTAACACCAAGAGTTTACCCCCTCTGTTTTTGGCCTGGCCAAAGCAATCCCAAAGTACATAGCCATTGTAAAGACCCAGAGCAAAGGCTTGTGGAGATATCTGCTTTCCTGGCCATGGTGCATCAAGAATGGAGGCCCAGGCCAGCAAGTGCCTCTTCCTTTGGGCTTCATGGTACTCAGAGTGTGCTTTCCCCCAAACCCTGCTGCGACTGAGCTCTCCAAAGCTGTCTGCACTCATGAATGCAGGCTTGGGCATCTGGCGTGGTTCCCATGGAGGACCTTGGTCCATCCAACTACTGCCTTGGGCTCAGCGAGCACTCTGGGAGCTGCCTCCTGCCCTGAGGTGCTTCACGGTGTGCCAGGGCAGGACATGCTGCCCCTTCGACCATCCCCGTCACCATAATGAGCTCGTTACATGAGGTGTTGGCTGATGGCATCAGGGCTGGGGATGGTGCCGCAGTCATGCGCCAGCACTTTCCTCACCAATTATTTTCCTTAAAAGCACCGCAGTGGACGCTGCCTTGCAGGCAGCCGTGCGGCCAAGGGCCATCTGCCTGGCGTCACCCGCCCTGTCACCTCCTGGTGACAAGCGCCCCAAGGGGAGCCAGCCAGCTGGCACGCTGTGGTCCCCACTCCAAAGGCTCATCTAGGCTCAATGGTCACCCACAAAAGAGGCGCAAAACACTGAAAAAAAAAAAAAAGGAGCAAACGCAGGGCTGATTGTCACTGTCATCTGTTTAACTCGGCATTACAAGTGCTCAAAGGTGAAATATTGCTTGTTCCAGATTATCAGGAATACTACATGAATGCAGCAAGTGCAGACAAAGCCTGAGTACGCTGCAAGCAAACACTGGCATATTATATATTTGCTGCTACAGAAGGCTGCTGTAGCAGCAAGCTGTTCACAAGACAGAGGCCATTCATCACTCAAAAATACGTTCGTTTATTAGATCGGATAGTTTATATTTCATATGTACTTCTCTGCATTTCCATATGTATGCCCCTATTCTCGAGCCCAACAGACTATAGCCTGTCTGAAGTAAGAAATCAAGTTAAATCTCATTTAAAGTGGAAAGTCGGCTGCTGCAAGAAGCAGAGAGCTATCTCACAGGAAGCTTCTTGCTCCTTGGCTAACGGCAGCAATTTTGTAACTGTCAAGAGAAATCCGCTGGGGCGAGACCAGCGAGGCTGCTTGCTGCACACATCCGTGCACGTTCCCTCTGCAGCCGAGCTCCCTCCCCATTCCTTCCATTTTAACTGCTGGCTGCCGTGGTGCTGTCCTCTGCCTTACCCCAGTAATGCACTGCTGTCTTCTCACTCACTCCAGCTTTCACTGCAGCCCTGCACTGAGCCAATGCAGGGTGTTAACACCATGGATATCCATATTTTTTTTGTTTTTTGTTTTTTTTTGGCTGAATTAGTGCACTGAAAAGCCTGAGGATCACCAGAGCTAGGGTAAGGGTGGGAGAAGGGAAGGCATCGGTAGGACCCACTCAGGGTGCTGTGAAATAGCAGGAATACTAGAGGAACTGAGTATAGGCACTGAGATTACTTCTCCCAGCTCCTGAAATTGCTGTCTTGCCTCACCACATTCCTTCCTGCCATATGGTCTAAGGCATTTTTCCTTGGTGGGAGCAACACAACTCTGATGTGCTCTTTTCTTTTGCTCGCTGTAGGACCTTTCTTTCCATAGAGGGGTGCAGTTCAATCACTGCAGCCCTCCGGGAACGAAGGAATCACAGTGCTCCCCAGTATGTGGAAAAGACGTAAGAGTGGGGAAACCAGAGCACTTTTTGCAGTCTTTTGTGTGTATATGCATGTGTGTGTGTGTGTATCAGCTTTGCCATAGTAGTTTCTGAAACCTTTGGCCAGTGGTTGCAGCCAAATTTGGCACAGTCTGAGGCACAGGCTCTAAGGCCCTGGTTTTCAATAACTTGCATGAAAGGAGAGCAGCAGAAGAGAGGAGGAGCAGCTCCTTGGAATAAAGGCCATTTGCATTTCAGCGTGACCGTGCATCGGAGGAGAGGGTGAGTGTATTTGGTGTTCAGTCAGTGCACCTAGAGTAAGGCAGCAGAGTTGCCACTGGGAGCAGAATATATTGCCTCAAAGCAGGTGTCTGCTACCAGCTCAATTCCTTGGGCGATCCACAAATGCCATGACCTGTCTGAGTGCCTGAGATTATTCCAGATGCCCTGTGAGACCCCAGAGGAGGAGTAAATGTCCTTGCACTCAAGCCAGTTTGCCACTCTTGGACCGGCTGGGTCTGTTTCCCACCCTATCCTGAACATCGGGAGCGTTTCTGACTGCTGCTGTCCAGGCAGATTGTCTCGGTGGGGGGCAGAGAGCACACTCACCATTTGAGCTTTGCCCATCATATGCCCAAGTGCTGGGGAAACATGCTGTACCCATTGCTCTGTTCCCCAGTTCAGGCCTATTTTGAGCACTGACTTTTATTTATTTTTTTTATTTCTGTTGACCAGAAATGGGCAAGGCTGCACTTATCTAAAGGTCAGTCAGGAGGCAGCACACAGATACCACTGTCTCAGGTCTGTCATTAGACACATTACACAGATGCTGAAATAAGACCGGCTGGGTGGTAGAGGGAAGCGGTTGAATTTTCTTTGAGGGGTTATATTTTGTGCTTGAGAAAGAGGTGTTAGTAGTATTAAATGCTGAAGTTTTTTTGGTCCATTTCCTCCACTGGTTAGATGAAAGAAGGGAAAGGAGGTCTGGAACTTGTAGCCTTGAAGAAATTAATGGTCTTGATCTATACTTTGAAGCAAGATAATAAAAGACATGTTTTTATGCTCTTCATTTCAGGAGCCTTTAGTCTTCATCCAGGATTTTTCTGCCTGCTGGGAACAGCCTGATGAAAAAAATTTAAAAGTTTCAGAAATCCTGTGTGAGACTTTTGTCTTTGTTCTTTACCTCTGGGGTTTATGAAGCATTCCTATAGCCTTACCCATTAGACAGGACAGTAAACATCAAGAACTTCCAAGTCACACAGGGACCAAGTTACAAACCTAAAGCTAAATTGATTTATCATAAATCCTAGATCCAGCACCAGAATCATTTAAGAACAAGAGAGTTTAAAAAAACAGTTGAAAACTCTTAAGGCCTGCCTAAATCCTGCAGGTGTCAGAAATCAGTAATAAAGACAAGAATGAGTGCATTCAATAAAACATGCTGGTGATGGGGTGCTCAGCACTACCACAAGATACTGCAACACCTGACATGAAACTCTGGGAAGAGAGCTCTAGAGATCTTATACATCTGTAGGAAAGTTAAGTGCCTAAATCCCAAGTTCCACTTGGATTCCTATATCTTTTATTGGAGTGTTATCTTATTTTTTTCTGTGCAGTTGGAGCCTGAATGCAAATCATCTTAGTGCTCTTTAAGATGTATTACTGTACTGTTCTGTTCTATTTTTAATGAAGCCAAGATATAGCTTTTCCAAACAGCTGCTGAAAATCAGTGGTACTATTTCACAGCAATAGCTCTTTACAACAATAGGTCAATAAGGAAGAAAAACCCAAAGCTCTGGGGACAAAGCCACTTTTTTACCCAAAGTGCCGTTTCTATATAACAAGATTCAATAAAAAAGAATAGTGAATTTGTGAATATTTTGGAGGAGATATCACCATCACATTACATGCTTCAGAGAGTTGTGATATTTGACCCTTTGAGTAATTAAACTGATCGAGGGTATCAATGAATTATTTGAAGATCTGAAGTGCTTTAATAATTACAACACAAGAGAATACTATTCTGTATCTTTACAGCAGTTAATGTTTTTTTCACCATGATCAAAACCAAAAACCAAGTCATGAATAGCAAGACATCCCTTAGGTAACCTGTTACTAAACTTACCTGACAATATTCAAAATTGTCATATGAGAATAAGTGTTCATTTAAAAACATACTTAAAGGCTGAAACAAGTGAAACTCTTCAGAAAATTCTTATTGGTAATAAATAACATTTTTTGATTAGTCCAGGAATGCTTTGCTTGATTGAAAAATCATCAGCTGCATTAATCTGACTCTAGTTTGAGAAAGCCTATGAAGCTCTTCTTGATTTATAACATCTGTCTGCTTCCTTCAGCTTGACTGAGACTAAGACATGCTCAGGCTTTGTCCTGGAAGCAAATATTTCCCGCACTGGAATGTCTATTTGTAAGTAATCATTCATTTTGGCCACCCTTGCTTAGGCACAGGAAGGAAAAGCAAAGAAGAAAAGCATATTCGTGCTGTCACAGTTTAGCCATCTCCATTAGATGGCTACTTCCCGATGGTGCCCATGCTATTAACGGAGAGAGATGGGGCTGCCGGCAAGGGTTCAGGGAGGCCTCCAGCATGAGGTCCTGCAATTGCTGTGTAGATCCCGGGAACAAACCAGCCAGAATAATTGTGCTTAATTTGCCTTCTCGCACCAACTATCCCCCCCTTCAACCTTTCTAAAGAATTCCCTTCACACTTGTAAGGTTTTCCCCATTGCTGGTATCAGACAGACTTAGGAGCTGCTGGTGGCTTTGATTCCCCCGTGTTTGTCTGGTCTGGCCCTTCCTATGGCAGTCACACGGACACCGTGAGACCTTGGAAAAAGGTCTGCCCAGACCTCTCCTGTCTTTCGCTGCTTCCATGTGCACTTGTGGATGGATGTTGCCTGCTCTAAATGACTTGTCGATACCAGGAGGCTCTAAGCCTTCGCAGGCTATTTTGGGATTTATCTGCAGACTTCCTTATTTTCCTGCTTCTCTCTCTATAAATCTTATCAGCAGTTTAGGTAACAGCCTGTACTTTCAGCTTTAAAAGCAGATAAACAATGGCCTAATAACTCTGCTATTCCATTATTTTCAGTTTATACTTTCCCCGGTATCATTCCTGCAAGGATTTTTTTTGGATTAATCCTGCTATTCTGGGATACTTGGTCTTATTGTTATCATTTTTCTTTCTCTGTTTTTTAGAACTTCATTTAAGTTTTGTAAGTTTTTTTTCCCCACCTTTTTCAAAGCTTTTGAGTGAAAATAGGTCTCCCACATTTGTGGGTCACCCCTAACGTGGAAATGAGGTAGTGTTAGTGCCTGAAGCAAAGGAGAGCATGGACATATGGTGCTTTGGCTTCTCTTCCCACTTCTGGCAGAGCCTCCTCTGCCAAAGGACCAAGTCACTCAACAGATCCACCTCATTTTGCCTGTTTTTGAAAGAGGAAAAATATTTGCCAAGCTCTTTTTGCTGCTCATTTCAACCATAAGACCTTGAACAGCCTTAGGTAAAGAGCGCTGGATAACTCTCAGCTAAAAACATATCTGGGCCTAGAAAAAAAAGTATGAGGGGAATAAATAGTGAGCTGTATGATGGGAAAGACAATGTGATCTTTCAGGACAATGCCCAAGGAAAGTCTCCATTAGCAGAGCTCACAGGCCTAAATATGGCAGATACATTGCAAGTGTTCACAGGAGAATAAATGAATAGAGAAGAGCAAAAGTAAAATAAATTGAAACTTCTGTCATCTGTTCTTCTTGCTCTTAAATGTTCAGGTCTTTCATTTATGACGTTGATTGCTTTGCTTTAACAGGAAAAAAAAGTTTCAGTGACAACAAACAATTGTTTACAATTCAACAGGTATCTACATCCGTTTCTAGGAATTCTTTCTTTCTTTTTTTTTTTTTTTTTTCTCACTGAGCTTGGGATCAGGTACCCAAAGATAAAATACACACAATGGATATGAACCCACATCTGTGACAGGAATTAAATGTAGCAAGCTTTCCCACCACAGTAAAGCAGGACAGAAAGGGAGAAGATAAAGGATTCTATATCCACGAGAAATCACATTTATCTCTAAGTGACACAAGCAAGTGAGAGAACAATACTCTTTATTTTATAGAACAGCAATCCTTTCTCATTGCCTTTGCAGAATACTTTAGTGGCCAACTGGGCTGTGTCCTGGAAAACGGTATTAGCAGATTAATTAGTAATGGATTTTTAACAATAGTGCAGAAGATATGCATAAGAGAGTAAGATCAGACAGCTGAATTGAAATATTATACTTTCAGAGGTTTTTAGATCGACTATGCTTTTGATTAAATTATTGTAATTTATGTGCTTTTCAAGTAGCAATCTTCTCTGAGAGATTATTTTCTCTTGACCCATCTCCATATAGAATTATTTCCATGGCAACAGTTTGAGTGATTTTAGAAAGAAATAAAATTATGAACTTCCATTACCCAATAAGTTAAAAAAATGAGTTTGATTTTAAAGCAAAAATACAGCAGTTTTGTGGTTCATTAAAAATAAATAATAGTCTTTGAAAGAGTCACAGCTGTATAACAAGGAAATTCAAACATGATCTTTTATTATTTCTTTGTAGCGAAACTGTTCTTTGCAAAAAGGGGTTGTAAACAGGCTAACATCAGACCTTAGCTTCTTAACTCTAACCATAAATCCAACTTCTGTCTTTGCTTAAAAGTGTTTTTCAAAGTAATGGGACATAAAACTTCCATTACTTCTCCTGATTCAGTGGACTGATAAATCAGTACATATTAAATATTATTTTGCATTCTCCTGTATTTTTTTCAGCGTTCAAATGTTTAGAGATGTTACGTGTTTTAAACGTAAGGCATAAGTTAGTGGAAGTAGATATGCCAGCAGGGACAGCTGACATTCACCCTAGGGTATGTGAATGGCTTCAGCCCACTGAAGCACTCTGAAACGTTAGCAATTATCTTTGAGTGCACAAGGAGGATGGACACGGAGATCCCAGCAGACTAGAAAAGAGAAAAAAACTGAAGGGAAGGGAGAGGGGTACGGACTGAGAGACTTACAGAGCTGCCAGCCCCACTTTGGTACCTAAAAGAACCTGGAGTGAATTATTAACAACTTTATAAGCACCAGAAGGATAAAATGAGAATGCATGAAAAGTGGATTTTTCAAAAGCAAGTCATGCAAGTTCAGTCTAATTCCTTTCTTTGACAGGATAACTGGTGTAATGAATAGGGGAGGAAGCAGCTGATATGTTATATCTTGACTAAAGAAAAGCTTTTGACGTTGCCATTTGTTTTTCCTATATGTAGTCTAAGAGGATGTGAAAAAGATTAAATCATGACAAGGTAGGTGCTGAATTGCTTGACAAATAACACCCAAAGACAAGCTGTCAATCATTTACTTTCTAGATGGAGATTTTCTTTACAAGAGTTCTCAGAGATTTTAGTCAATATTTTCACTAGCACTTCAGGCAATGGAATGGAGGATACAGTTTAATTTACTGATGAGGCCCCTGGGAAGGAAGTTTGCAAGCTTTCTTGAGGACTGGTGCCAGAATCACTACTGTTCTGTAAGTCTGGGGTAAAATGCAATCAATGAAGTAAAATTCAGTATAATGTCAAACTTGGGAAGGGAGAATCTATTGTACAAATGCAAAATAAGCAGTAAAAAACAGTGGAGAAAAAAAGTGATATTAGGTTACAGATGAAATGTTTTATGAGGGAAACTCTGTTCTGGGTTGCAGCAACAAGAATATTGTAGGCTGTGATTTTGCTCCATTCTTCAATGATGATGCTTGAGCTTGTATGCTCAATCCACTTTAAGAAAGACTGAACAGTCTTGCTTTAAAAAAATATAAATTCCTTTCCAGAAAAGGAATCATGATGGAGGTTTTAAGAAATCTGAGGACAGATAGAGAGTTGTTCCTCTAGAAAAAAAGAGGCCTGAGGGGAGATGAAAAGGTATCAATCTCTCTGAAAGTGATAGGGAGGGTGGCAATCAGTTTTTATGTCCATCTGGTAGCACTTAACAAAATACATTTGGTTTAGGTTGCTGCAAACAGTGTGTGGCTTAGATAGGAGGAAAATCTTTCTAACCATAAAGCAGTAAAGCAATGGTATAAACTGTTCAGGTACCTCCTGTATCTCTTTCACTGGAGCTTTTAGGAGTAGGTTAGGAAAGCTTTCATTGGAGAGAGTCTAGATTTGCTTTGCATTGAATATACACTTATGTACTTTGCTTAATGGGGCTCAAAGAGGTAAGAGTAGTGCCAGTAGCAGGGTCAAATTTGCCTGGTGGCTTCCTGAGACATTATCAGGGTTTACTTGGAGTTTTGTTCACCAAAAAAACTCAATTGCGGTAGGCAGGATCTGAGCATCTAATCTGATCCCTGCAGATTCAGCCATCATGAATTCTGTATTATGCTGGTATAATTGCTTAATATTATGCATTTTTATGAAGGCACCATGGTTTTGGGGCAAATTGCCTGCTGAGGTGCCCAGGCTTTCCTGCTGTAAGGTAAACAAGACCTAGGCAAAAGGATCGGCTAGGAACACGCATGCTGTGTAATCTCTGCAGTTAACGACTGAAAACAGAACTTCCTATGGAGCCCGTTTAATCCACCCAGATGAAATTCATTTTGGATGGTTTCCATTTCTCAAATCATCATGGATCAAGGAAGAAGCAACTTACCAGGTTGCAGAGAATATAACTCTTTTGTGCAATTTTTAGAAACAGATATTGCCTTGTTCACAATGGATCTTTTGTTCTTCTAAGATGTTTCTTCCTTTTTTGTAAATTTGCAGACCTGTCTGGAAACTCTTTTTTTAATTCTAATCCTTTAATCTCAGCATGATAAAGTTTCTCTTAAAAGCTAGTGTCAGAAATGCTCTTAAAAGTCACTTGGAATGCACACAGCCTTTCAGAAGAAGAGACTCACACTCATGTTTATGTGTTCTTTTTGCTGATTTAAATCATGTTGTCCATTGTAAGGAGGTCAGAGGCAGATTGGCTGCAAGTGAACCAAGGAAGCTTGTTCAAAGCAATGTGAAGCTTTCCTGTTTGTGGTAATAGCAAGCTGAGGGCTAAAAAGAAACTACTTGCAAAAAAAGAAAGTTGTCTGTGTGGGTGAAAGGTGGATAGGATTGCTTTCAGTAACAAGCCCTTATGTTTATATGATATTTTTCACTTGTAGAGATCCAAAATACTGTTTATAGCCTTTCTGTATGTAATATACTGTATGTAACATTTATGTCTCCAGCAATACATTGTTCTGGCTTCACTGTATTCCCACCAAAGTTTGGTCCTGGCTGGATTCAGTCAAAGCTTAACGTTTTTGAAAATACTAAAACAGTTTTCTGGAGGGAGCTGGGTGCTGGCCGCAGGTTAAAGGCCTGAGCTGTGTCTCGTGGGAGGAACTGCAGCACTGTGTCCCGAACCTGCTCCGCTCAGAAACTTGACTTGCTGTCACACGAGTTATGCTGGTTATGTATTTTCCTGGTTAAATACTAAAATCACAAAAGGCTTTCTGGGAAACAGTGGATGTGCATCACTGAGATGCACAAATATTGAGTGGGTTTCCAAGAATTGCCCCAAGATTACAGGTGGATCCAATTGCTGCTGCCCAGGAACTGGGTGCTTCCCAGGTGGTGCAAGGAGAGGCTGGGGAGTACGTGCTTGCAGCCCCACTGTTTAAGCTTACTCATCTCATGAAGATCTCTTTGATCAGAAGTTTCCTTCTGTGATTTTACCTTTAACAGTCAGCAGCTGTGGGTCCTTGCGAGCACCAGATTCCTGCTGGATCTGTGGGATCACTTACAGCAATGCAGCAAAAGGCACAGTAAGCACTTCTCTGCCAGTACTGCCATGTTCTCTTTTCCATTCTTGGGAAAGGAATGCTACCACAGGGCTGAGCTTTTCAGCAAACTAAATATATATATATATATATATATATATGTTTTAAAATACTATCTTGCTCTTCTAATTTTCATTAAATAAGAAGGGCCTACTTCAGCCCAGGCTAATCTTTTGAATCTCAAGAATGACTTCACCTTCATTTGATTTGCCTTTACAGCACAAAGCGAAGTCCTGGATCTAGACTGTGTTGCCTGCTCTTCTTTCACTATGCAGAGAAGAAAGTCCAGCCTGCATGAACATCTCCTTAGCCAGGAGTGTGGCCTTGGCAGCCCAGGGGCCAACAGGAAGGTTTAAAGACACTCTTGGTCCTGGTGGCTGTCAGCCCCGCTGCCCATCAGGGGAGCCTGGGGAAGCTGGTGCAGGCACTGGGAATACCCCTACCCTCCAGTCACACAGACTCACAGAATGGTTGAGGTTGGAAGGGACCTCTAAAGATCATCTAGTCCAACCCCCCTGCTCCCAGAGCACGTGGCACAGGGTGGCATCCAGGTGGGTTTGGAAGATCTCCAGAGAAGGAGACTCCACAGCCTCTCTGGGCAGCCTGTTCCAGGGCTCTGTCACCCTCACAGTAAAGAAATTCCTCTCTCACCTCAGTCCTTGCTTGGCAGCATTTTTCCAGTATCTACAGCACTATCAACGTACTATCCCTTAATTTTTCTACTTGCGGCTACAGGCCCATTTTAAGGGCCACAAGGTTCATATTATTTACTCATTTTTAGGTTTTCAGGTTCAGGAGTGCTCCTTTTCTCCTCCTTGTATCCCAATTGCATCCCACTGGGATAAGAGGAGAGCTGGTGCTTCCCTCAGCTCCACTCATCACCACCTCGTTTTTGAGGATAACAGTCTTATAAACAAGATTTGATTCTTGTGTTTCAGTTTCACATGGTAGATTAATTTTTCCTGCTGCAACGGCTGAAGATTCAAAGTGGAATTAAACCATAATCAATTTGCTGATTTGGAAGTGCCTTTACACATCTTCCCTTTGTTTATAATACTTAGTTAGGCACATTAATAATGGAATAGAAATCAAACTGCCTTCAGACAAACCAGGCCATCAGTACAATAACAACAAAGTATTTAATTAAGAAGAGCTCAGTAAGATGAAAACACTTATGCTAAAATCAGCTTATAAGAAAAGGGCAACAAACTGTTATCCATGCCAAAGGCAAAACGGAAACAACCAGTTTCAGTCACTGATTGAAAGGCTTCTTGTTCTGCCAAGGTCCAGGCAGGAATGGTGCTCCTGTGGTGGGACCCTGTCCAGAACCTGCCATGCAGGCAACCCACCAGCAGCACCATGTCATTCCCTGCACCCCGCAGGCTCCTGTGAGTAAGGGGCACAGTGAGGTGCTGTCTTAGCATGACAAGTGTCAGCCCTCCTTGCATCTTCCTCCCATGCTTTTCTGAGCCCAGAAAGCAAAATACCCGTTTGCTGGTGATTTAGCAGCGTGAGAGGCAACTCTGCCATCATGGCTAGTGCATTCGTTTTTGAGCAAGGGTGGGTTTCTCCAGACAGGGTTGAGGGAGGGTACTTTCAATTTAGTGGCCTTTTCCACAAATAGTCATGGATAATTCAGCCCTTCCAGACTTCTGGTAAATCTGGTAAGCAGAGTTTCACATTTTCTTAGAGGGTATTAAGACTGATGCCGATGAAAATGTCAGGCATCCATGCATCTTTGTATCTGAATCTGACCGCATTTGTGTTTCAGGAATTGCCTGTGATTCAGGAAAGTCAGTCTGGTTCATTCAAAGCCAGAGTTTAAATGGAACATGTAAGACTTCCTTGTCCAAAAATAGTAAAAGTCAAGAACTGTATGTTTGTTACAGCAGTCTGACTCAGCTGATGGGTTTTCTCTGTAGAAGTAGGATTTATGTGACCTTATGTCCTGAGATTTTCTATCACTGGCCAATATTCATGTGACTTCTGGGATCATGAAAAGCAATACCACATCGAATGTGCATGTGTGAACATGGCATCTGGCTCTTTGCAGACTCTGACAGTAAGGCTTTGATCACTGATCTTGCTTCTGTGTTATAAGAAACTGCCTGATTTCAAAAATGGAAGCACATCCACTCACAGTAATTATGTAGGCAAGGCAGCACACTCTTGGGACATGTTTCATTTTCACCCTAGATAACTGAGGATGTATTTTAAATTGTCTTAGCAAGAAAGGCTTTCCTGCTATTGGCCACCCTTGTTCTTATCCTTGCAAACCACATTAAGGAAAGCATGCTAATATGACAGAGAAAAGACTTCCATTAGTTTAGTCATGCTGAGCAAAACATTTTGTCATCTGGTCCTCTCCAAACTCAGAGATTTGGGAATGCCTCTGTCATTGGCAGTCCCAAGGCCCAAGACCTGCTTCCTGGCCTCACTGCCTCTGCAAGTGTGAGGAGGTTTTTCATCTGAAACATCCTAATACTATAGTAGGTTAGAGCACTCTTGCACACAAGAGGTATGGTTTAAGCTCTGAGTGGTAGAGTAAGGGAATTCTGTATAATAGATTTTTACTCCCCATGTGAAAGCTCTGACCCTGGGACTGTCACACAGGAGGTAAAAACCAGATTTGCTACTACCCTTGTCAATGAAAATGGTGGCTGCTAACACAACCCAGGGCTCTTTGTTTGCATTGACATGCCCAGATAGAAGCTGCTGGAGGTAGTAATACCTACTTGGTCCATAAACTGCAAGCAGCTTTGGTATGATATGGTACCTGGAAAAGTAGCCTTAGACTCTTCTTCGGATTCCTATTTGAGTTTCAGTGCAGACTGCCCTTTAGCTGCATCGATGATTTTGCTTATGCCACCTCTCAGAGTGAAGTAGAAATTGAAATCACAGGTTTTAGAACATCTGTTGATATGGTTTCCTGTAGTGTAAATTTCCTGTGACATTATGTTGTTTAGCTGGTGTAGAATAATGCTGACTGTTTGCTTACATCTCAGCAGAGGACTGCAACTGCAAGGATAACAGTGGTTTGTTCATCGGGTGCTGGCACTTCTGAAAATGGTTGGCAGTGTTTGTTCAAAAACTGGGACGGGATCTAATGATCCAGAACTAATCTAATTTGCATGGATATTTTACCTTAAATGCCACTTTGAACAAAATTTAAATATTGTTGAAAAGCTTAGGAAGGTAAACAAGATGAGATCGAGTCAGTGGAGGCAAACAGAAAACGGCACAGTTCTCAAGAAGGCTGAGTCATCTTCAGAGGTTCCCATCTCTCCCCATGGGTTATGTGCTGCCAAACTGCTCTTGGGTGATGAGCCAGGCCTGTACACTTAGTGCCCTGTATAAGTGCCAGGACTACTTCTTTCTGAGCACGTGAGTGCAAGTTGTTCGTGACCCTCTTGGACGTGGATGCCCTGCTGAATGTAGGACTGAGCCCAGATCTGCATCTTTATCCATTACTCAATACAGAGTCACCTTACACACAACATTAAAGGCCATCCTGGGTGTTTGAACACCTAAGGAAAGCTGAGCCTGAACGATTGGGGCTGAAAAGGCTGCGTCACAGGGACAGACATTGCATGAGGCAGGTTTACTTCATGCTGCCCTCAATGCTGCCTAGTTAATGTTGGTCATTGCAAGGCAGCAATATAATTTGGCCACTTTCTAGTGTAAATAAAGAATTGTCTTGAACAGGCTATTACCAAAACTTTAAACACTCAAACAAGCCAAGTGAGGCCTAAATCATGCCAAGAGCAGAAACATCCAGGAGATGCAGAGTAAAAGGAACCAAAACGGAGCATAAAGCATGTTGAAACAGGTGGTTAGGCAATGCAAAGTCAATCAAATCATAGTCTCTCTGCTGAAAAGAGAGCATTCAGTTAGAGCCTCCTTAGTGAGGAAGGATTAGGGAAGGGTTATGTCTTAATATCGAGGTGGCATTAGGGAGGGGAATGAGAGAGATCTCTCTGGCTCTCATACATTTATCCCTGCTGATAAATTCAGCCACAGTATGCCACAGTACTTGGTATCTATTTTTCCATCTACTTACCTATTTTCCTTTTTATGGAAAGTAGAGAAAGGAATTCAGAGGTTTAGCATCATGGGATTCACACAGGATAAGCCCTCATTGCTGCGGGTCATTTTTTTTTTGGACAGGGATCTCCCTAGTAGCTGACTGAATCATATCTTCTTCACTGCATGGGCTGTTTTCGTCCTATTTTCCAGGTACTGTGCAGAGTACCTGGCCTCAGGACTGGGGAAAAGATGAAAGAGAGCAACAGAGCAAGGAGCGTGGAGTAGAAGTAAACTGCTGTGAAGAGCAAACAAAGAAAAGTGCAAGAAAAGAGGAAGAATTGAACTGTTACACGTATCATTCTGGGGTCGTTGGAGGTCCAGCAGTGGTGGCAGAGCACCCCCAGCTGTCAGGAGGTGTTGAGACCCCTCACTACATAGAATCTCACCTTTAAAGGATAACATAATTTAATCCATGGGTATTTGCATCTCCTATGCCTGCTTCTACACTAGCAAATTAATTAAGCAGAATCCAGCTCCTTTCCAGGTCACTGAAGTCCAAACACTCCTACTGCTGAACTGCTAGCTTGGCCCCCAGCAGAGCTCTGCTGGGTGTTAATTAGCCATCTCCCGAGCAATTCTCGGGCACAGTTCAGAAGTTAACACAGCCTTGGGCCATCTCGCTAGGCAGTAGCTCCCCTGTTTCAGAAGCTGAAGGTTAGACAGACTTTCCTCACCAGCAGGCCTCAAGGCCAGAGCACTGATCTGGACATATGAATTTTGCTAGAATAGGCACAATCTAAGTTACAAATGTTTTTCTGCTGACTTTCTCCCTCCAGGGATGTCAGAGAGAAAGAGCAAGCAAAGGATCCAGCAGCCATGTGGATTTGTTGAGCTCTGCTGGGGTCTTCGAGGGGCTGTGTCCTCTCCATTGCTCCTCTAAGGTGATGGTCAACGGGATTCCTTAATGATTATCTGAGCGACAGTAACTTTGATGGATTTCTATTTAATAGTTTTCTGTTACTGTCCTTAAGCTTTTGCCTCTTTTCCAAACCACCTTCTAATTCTTAGCAGCTAGAACAGTTCTAGTAGAGTAGACACATGAAACACATGAGGAGTTTCCTCATTTCTGTGGCTCCCTTTTGTTGATGTTTCCTATACGGTGTGATATCTGAAGGCTATGCAGGAGAGGGATCCCTTCTGCTCTACAGGAACCTGTCAGCAGGCCTTGATAACCAGGAGCTGCTTAAGGCAGAGAGGGCTCAAAGGGAAGGGAGAAACCTGCATTGCTGTTATGATTCTCCTCCTTCGGCCTGCTACAACATTTGAGAGCATCAGAACAGCCCATGTCACACACCCCCAAAGCAGAACCTACTTCAAATAGAGCTTCTTCTCAAAGGGTTGAAGAGAGAGTCAGGCAAGTACAAGCAGAGGAGAGCATAACTGGGAAAGGATGGTGGGGATCTCTAGTTCAAATGACACAGTGTTCTCATTGATCACAACACTTATCTATGAAGGAGTCGTATCAGCAAACAGGATTTGTACTCCTTGTTTTGGACGGCCAAAATGGAAATGAGGCAAGTCTATGGCATTCTAAAAGCAATCCAAGATCAAGCTGTCTATAAAACCCAGCTGCCCATGTAGACGCACCTGGAAGGACCTGATGGCCATTTTGTCTGCTCAACCAAATGTCACCTCAAGCTCACAGCTGAATCTGGGGTGGTCTCCTTCTGATATAGACATACTATTAGGAGCAGTAGAGTGTTTGGGCATGTGTCCAAACTACAGCATATAAACTGCTGCTGGAAAATAGCTAGCATTTAAACTGTTTGCCTCAGTATTTCAGGAAAACTCTACTTTTATGCTTCTTCCTTTCCCTACTGCAGATGGCTGGAGGGTGCAAAGAGCGGTGCACTGATCTCCCTGTAGCTCAGCAGCTCTGGTCTGTCCTAGCATCCTCAACTGTTTAGCTTCAGGCATTGGCATGTGTGCAAGATACATTCGTCACCACGGTGGTACAGAAAACAAAGGAGATCTCAGCACAGCATGAACCAAGGATGCCTGAAAAACAGTTGCTCTCTGTTCAAACATGCAGGCTGCATCCGTGCAAGGAGTTAAGGCAGCCAAATATAAAATCCTGAGGAAGGAAAAGGATCTGCATTAATCTTCATCTGTTAGTGAAAGAGCTTGGTTTTTTGTTTGTTTGTTTGTTTGTTTGTTTGTTTGTTTTTAAGTAAGCTGAAATTCAATGTTAATCAAATTGCTCACCTTCCTCCAGAGGAAGTAAGCACACTGATGAACAGTATGGGATTTGAGCATAAGTTGGCAGGCAAGATGTGGTAGCTCAAGTCAAGTGGCTTGTGATAACAGGCAGCCTCTTCATTTGAAATGAATGCCAGAGTAATGCAAGCAATGGGGACCTGCCATCTCCAAAATGAAGTGGAAACCTCAGGGATCTGGTCTTCAAAGGCAAAGAGCGTGTGCTGACAGCTGGTAGGGGCTGCTTTTGTGGCTATTCATCGCTCTTCCTCCAGCTCAAAAGCTGGCAAGACTACTTTAATGTGATTTTCTTCCTATTGTGGGCCATTGGTTCAAGATTTCTCTGGAACTATGCTGCAGCTGGGATGGCCTGAGTCTTGACATGTCAGCATTTCCAAGAATCCCTGAACTTCCATGAATCCCTGAATTTCCTGGAAATCACCCATTGCTGCATCTCTTCAGCAGTACCCTTCCTACATCATGAAGCCAGGAATTTTGTATGTCAGCTGCAAGGCTTGGTGTCACCTCTTCCTACATAGCTGCACACAGTGGTACTTGGAGTACCTGGGCAGGGCTAACTTCAAATGCAGTCCCTTCACTCCTTAACCTCTGCCCACACGACAGATGCTTTAGACAACTGTCCTTGTAAATAAACCATAAATCAGGATTAATTGTTCCCAAACATAATGGAAGCTGCTCTCACTCATGCTTCTGCCTTGAAACTGTCACAGACCACAGCAACTTCTCATCAGGCACTGGTTCATTAGCTGCTATAGCATTTCTGAGCTGCTTGTTTGGATTCTGTCACATTCCTTCCAGAATTCCCTTGCAATTAGGGCTCCTGATTCCGTGCCAGAAGATCTGGGTTTGGTCCTTTGCTCCACAAGGAAGGTCTTGCTTTGCGCAGAAGAGATTTACTCATCTGATTTCTTGGTCCCTGCCCTGAGGATGTGTCCTGGCTGGGAGGCAGATGGGTACTTGCCCAGAGCCATCTCTTCCTCCATGCCCTGGAAGAGTCTTCACGCACACTGAGAGCAGGACAGACTCACCTGGGCCCATAGCAGGGAGATGAGGGAGGCAGCAGATATGGCTGCCCTGAGACCACATTTCCCTCCCCCACTTCCCCGCCCCTGTTTTTCAGATAAAAAGGGCAGAATCTTCTCAGCTCGATGCCCTAAGCAGAAAGAAGTTGGCTGATTGTGGTGCACGATGCTCAGCACCCACTTGGCTTCCTGAAGACTTACTGCACAAGTGTAAAAGTGAGTCAGTCCTGCTTCTGGAGGCACTCTCTGTTTGCTATGGACCCGCAAGGGAAGAAAACATCCTCAACGTCCTTGAGCATCTGACCCTTCCTATACTGGGGAGAAAAAAAAAAAAAAAAAAAAAAAAAAAAAAAAAAAAAAAACTATTCTGGCAAAACAGCATCAACCCTGAAGACAAGACACTGGGTTAGAGAGGATGTTTCTGGAGACTGCTTTGTACCCCCATAACAACCCTCAACCTGGCCTTGCTTGTAGAGATCAGACTTCTGCATTTGAAAATACTCCAGAGGTAAAGGGTGCCCTAGAAACTGGATTTAGGTTTGTTTTGACTCCATCCATGGATTCACAAACATAATCTGATGTTCTTCTGCTGAGCGGTTCTCACAGGTTATAAAATATTGTGAGTGAAAAGACAGTGTTAAAAAAATTATTAAAGTCCCTATGGATATCTTTCCTTAATGATTCTCATCTGGTATAACACTGAGTTTGCAGCACTTTTGCTGACTGGTCCATTGACCAGGGTCCAAGCTCTTCAATGAAGTATGTTAGCCATTCCCCACTTGACAGAGGAAATGCCTTGATACTCGTCCACACAGTAAATAAAGTAAGAAAGACCAAACAAAAAGATAATTGAGGAAAAATATCCAATGGAGACACGAATTAGCCTCCCTGTACAAAGGCTTTTATAGATCCTGGGATTTTGTGTACTTATTACTTCTATTAAATGTGACATATTGAAAGCTTCCTTTTGCCAAAAATGTGCTTTCCTTTGCTCTCTCTCTGACCTTGCTCAGCCAGTTCCTGAACAAAGGGGCAGATTAAAGGACAGATAAAGTACAATTTATTAGACTCTTGGGACTGTTGGAAAAACTGCCTTGTATAAAATCTTCATGTAACACACAGTATTTTAAAATGTTTTATTTTGCTGGAGATTTCAAACTAACTAATTGCCAGTAACATACAAAAGTTCAGACTTTTTCACCAGCAACTCTTCCCTCCCCTCCAAGGAGCTCTGACCTTTCCTGTCATACCAGTCTTTGCTGTTTCCTCCTCTTTTCTCTTTGCGTCATAGTTTCCAGGACACACTGCCTGATCTGGGGGAAAAGAAGCACTAAGTATGTCTTCGCTGTAGGTTACAGAGCAGTAGACAGTAATCAAGGGATGTCTCTCAAGGTGGGACGAGGAGTTCACTTTGAGCTAAGAAGTCCCTGGCACATCTGTCCTCTACAGCCCAAATGTATATGATGACGGTGGCTGGGTCTGTAAGCAGGCAAGAGGGTTTTACAGCGAGTCCCAGTAGCTGGTTAGCGCTGCACTTCAATGGGTACTGATTTCTCATTGACTTCAGGCAGGCAAACGTAGGTTCTTTTTTCCTTCCTGACATGAGCCACCTGTGACAGTATTGTCCTCTCCCAAACCTCACATTTGCTACTCTAGGGCCCTGTGGATTTCAGTGAGGGCACCCAGTTCCCAAACACAGTGAGACTAGATGCAGGTCTTGGTGATGACAACCTCTACATCGGCACTGCACAAATTCGAGGAGTTCCTGTGCCCAGTCTTGCACTTCCTTGTTGGATGCAGCAGTACTTGGCAGACATGGATTTATGAACATGCAATGAGTACTGGCCACGCTAAAGCTGAAGTACATATGCCAAGAGATGTGACCATGGCAGGACATGTGGCATGGCTGCATCTGGCATTGATGGATGCAATTGGAGATAATGCAATTGCAGTATCCTACATTAGCCAGGGGCAATGCAGGAGTGCATAGAGAGCACGCCCAGGAATTGGAGGCATATTTTGCCAGGGAGGCAGTCAGACACATGTGTTCCCATGTTTAGAGAGAGACATGATGACGGTCTGCATCAGCATTTCAAGCCCTCAGGAGATATGAGGCAATTCAGATTAGCTTTTTCACTTCAAGCTAAATGATGTCAAATTTAACCTATGCTGCCAGAGGCTCAGATCACACTTGGGCACTTACCACTGCGGAAGCACTTTGTGATAACTTGCCAATCTGCCATAACTTGATCATGTGTCAGAGCCTCTTTACTAGCATAAATCACATACAATACCATTAAAGTCAGTGCCACTAGTGCAGAGCATCAGAATCAGGTCCTCTGCGCACTTATCAGCTAGCCTAGTTAGTCATCAGTTACTCAAACTGTACCGAAAAAAAAAAAAAAAAGAAAAGTCTGGTTGACACATATTAAAATAACTGCTTCAAGCTAAGATTTATGGGAAATGGGCCATGTTATGGGAAACATATCTTTCTTTCTGAATACACACACACAACTGAATAGTTTTACCATCTTTTGAGTGGCCTTGCCAGTCATCTCTTGTCATGTATTTTTATTAGCATCCTTTGGGAGGTCATGGGTAGTTTCTGGAATTTTCTTATTTGGGAAACATCTTTCCTGTGGACTGAGTCAATGTAAAGTGGTTGTATAGTGTAACCAGAAAAAAGGCTGTTACAAGAACTACCGTGCTCGCATCATGCGCTGTGAATTCCAGCAAATGCACCAGCAAAGCCGTCATGGAGCTAGCAGGGACATAAGGTGCCTTATGAAAAAACACATAGACATGTTTGTACCACAGTGGTTTAGATTGGTATCAGCTTCTCAGACAGTGAGCCAGCAGCCAGGGTCCTGAGTAACTTAATAAGTTCCGCTTATCAGGAATGTGCTTTCCTTGTCCACATTAATACACTATAATAAGGCCATTTGTCAATCCTGTCCTCTCTGTTTTCTCTCTTCAGCAAAAACTTCTCAGTCCTGGAACTGACCTTGGGTTTTATCATTCAAGGTTTTCTTACTGACATCTTGCCCAGGAAAGGGACAGAAAAGAGACCCTGGTATGGCAAATGCTCTGGTCACATTGCAAAGACACAGGCGTTGCCCTCTTAGCCACAGTGCTGTAGTCTGGTTTTGAAAGATTCATCCTGAAGAAAGTCTGCCCTGAGCCAGGATACCTGCCCCATGCATGTTCCAGGCTAGCAGACAAATATCCTGGTATTAGTTTAGCGCTCGGTGAACAGAGGTTAGGTAGCACTGTGAGAGGTCAAGAGGGAGCCTGTGATGGTTTCTTACACCATGTCTGAGTCTTATAATGCTTTGTCAAGCTTTCCTCTATAGAGGATGAGATTTCAGTGTGTCAGCTGGATGTCTTATAGGCTGCATTGTTAAAATGTCAATCCCCAAGAGAAGGGAATAAGACCTTTGAAATATAGAGATATAGAGAAGTGTGTGTCCCAAAGGATGTGAAGTATTCTCTTCTATAATACACACAAATGGAACTTTAGCTAATGGTTCTCTCTTTACGTAGCTCAGAAATCCTTCAAGAGACCAACTGACATTACAGGCTAGTTGTTACTGTGGCTTTTAGCAGAATGTTCATTAGAATTCACAGAACTTTCCCCACCAGATTATAGCAGTTAAAAAGTTAGTGAAATGAAGAATTTAAAACCTGCTGCAGCTACGCTAACTGATGTTCCCCATATGAATGTAAATACGTCACTTGCTTTAGTGTCCTCTGCAAGGTCACAAACCACACATACGCAGCCAGAGGAATTTATGCACATCAGGAGGAAGTAAAGACAGAAGCAAAGAAGGAATTTAGTAACTCTGCAGAGAAGGCAGAATTACTAAATGCATTCTTTGCTTCTGTCTTTAGTGCTAAGGCTGGTTCCGATGAACTACAGAGTCCAGACACAAGAGAGAGAACTGGGAGAGAGGAAGACTTTCTGCTGGTCGAGGAGGATTGGGTTAGGCATTATTTAGGCAAACTGGACACCCATAAATCTGTGGGCCCAGATGGGATGCACCCAAGAGTACTGAGGGGACTGGTGGGGGTTATTGCTCAGCCGCTCTCCATGATCTTCGAGAGGTCATGGAGGAAGGGGGAGGTGCCAGAGGACTGGAAGAAACTAATGTCACTCTGGTCTTCAAAAAAGGCAAGAGGGAGGACCCAGGAAACTACAGGTCGATCAGCCTCACTTCCGTCCCTGGAAAGATGATGGAGCAGCTCATCCTAGAGACCATCTCTGGGCATGTCAAGGAAAAGAAGGTGAACAGCAGTAGTCAGCATGGATTCACCAAGGGAAAGTCGTATTTGACAAACCAGATAGCCTTCTACTATGGGGTAACTGGCTGGATGGACGATGGGAAAGCTGTGAAGTCTGCCTTGACTTCAGCAAGGCTTTCAACACAGTCTCCCATAACATTCTCATAGGGGAGCTCAGGAAATGTGGACTGGATGACTGGACAGTGAGGTGGATTGAGAGCAATGATGACAGAGCTAAAACAGCTGTGATAAATGGAGCTGAATCTAGTTAGAGGCCTGTGGCCAGTGGTGTTCCCCAAGGGTCAGTACTGGCCTGGTACTGTTCAACTTGTCCATCAATGAAGTGGATGAGGGGACAGAGTGCACTCTCAGCAAGTTTGCAGATGATAGGAAACTGGAAGGAGTGGCCGACACTCCCGAGGGCTGTGCTGCCATTCAGAGAGACCTAGACATGATGGAGAGTTGGAGATGCAGAGAGGAACCTCATGAGGTTCAACAAGAACAAGTGCAGAGTCCTGCACCTGGGGAGGAATAACCCCAGGCACCAGTACAGATTAAGGGTTGATCTGCTGGAAAGCAGCTCCACAGAGAGGGATTTGGGAGTCCTGGTTGACAACAGGTTAACCATGAGGCAGCAATGTGCCCTCATGGCCAAGAAGGCCGATGGGATCCTGACTGCATCAGGAGGAGCATTGCCAGCAGGGCAAGGGAGGGGATCCTGCCCCTCTACTGGAGTACTGGGTGCAGTTCTGGGCTCCCCAGTACAAGAGGGATGTGGAACTTCTAGAGAGGATCCAGCAGAGAGCCACAAAGATGATTAAGAGACTGGAGCATCTATCGTATGAGGAAAGACTAAGCAAGCTGGGCCTGTTTAGCTTGAAGAAGAGAAGATTGAGAGGGAATCTGATCAATATGTATAAGTACATGAGGGGAGAATGCAGGGAGGATGGGGCCAAACTCCTCTCAGTGGTGGCCACTGACAGGATGAGGGGTAATGGGTACAAATTGAAACAGAGGAAGTTCCATCTCCATGAGAGGAAGAACTTCTTTCCTGTGAGGGTGACAGAGCCCTGGAACAGGCTGCCCAGAGAGGTTGTGGAGTCTCCTTCTCTGGAGATCTTGCAAACCCGCCTGGATGCCACCCTGTGCCACGTGCTCTAGGCTCCTAGGCAGTTGAGCAAAGGGGTTGGACTAGATGATCTCTAGACATCCCTTCCAACCTCAACCATTCTGTGATTCTGTGTTTCTATGAATTTGTGACCATCAGCAAAAGGCAGAGAGGAAGGCAGATCTGTGTGTGCTAGCACATTTGTCATTGTTCACAGGGTTATTTTTAACTTCCTGTCTTTCTCTAGAGTAACTGCTTCACCGAACATTTCTAAAAAAGAAGGAGGGCCTTGGCACTGCGGTCTGGTCATGCTGTGAGAGAACAGAACAGCAACAAGGAAGAAATACACCCAGTCCATTGCAAAAAGAGTCTCTGGGCCAAGCAAGCTCGGTTTCAAGAGACCAACAGCATAATTTTCTGTCTTACCTCTTCATTACCAGCTGTAGCATAGAGGGGGCTCAGCTAAATGGACCTTAGTGGCTGATCTGCCATCTAGAATCCCATTTCAAAACTTTAGAGTTTGAGTTCAGAGACTGGAATTCAGATTGATAGATGCGCTGTAGAAGCCATCCTGTGCCTTCCCTGGATTAGTTAGCCTGTAATGCTACAAAATCTGCCCAGCCCAGGTAGGTACATGAATGTGATCAGACGTACAAGGGTGGTTTTGCCAGTGCAGAGGGGCCTTTTCACGCATAAGTCAGTGAAAATCCTCTGTTTTTTTCAGTCAGTTTGTTCTGCTGTCAGTGTTCACAGGGGTGAAACATTGACAAATTCACGGATCAGGCCTGAAAAATGATTTTGCCAAATGATCAGAAATCCTGGAGCTATGAACAAGAAGGCCCTTTCTCATTTCTAAGGGGTACCATGGCTGCAAGTGTCTTCCTGCAGGTGAAAAAAATATATGGCAATATAGGAACAAAAGTACTTTTGCTGCAGACATTTGTAATTTGCAGCATGAGAAGAGACATGAGGATTTCATGAGAAGAGACAACTTAGTTGCAAACTCTTTCCATGCAACTGTACCATCCATCCAATTCTTTCCATGCAACTGTTCAGGCCTACACTCTGAAGCGCAGAGGTAAGTTTTCCCTGCTCACATCCTCCAGTAAAGAAGAGGAATTGTCACCATCTCCCACGGACCTCATGGGACGTTTGCTGTCACTTGAAGGTGCTAATGGACTTTGGCTCTTCTCTCTAGCCTCGCTCATTATTTGCAAGAAGTTAATGTGTATCACTTAAGCCAGCCTCAAAACTGTGTTAGCTTCAGTAAAGACCACATGAATCTCAACCTGACCTGTTTCTTTTAAACCCTGGTAAAGAAGTTTCTCAGATTAGGGGCAAAATTTGCAGAATGCAGCAAATCTTTCTGAAAGTTTCAGGATCAACAGAAATTTCATCTTATTGAAGCATTAACTCTTTTAAGCAATGAGTCTTAATCTATCCTCTAAATCCAGCACTTTTATCCTGAAGGCAGGGAAACATTTGAAAACCTGTTACATTCTCTCTCATCTTTCTGTGGGAAAATGGAAGTTGGCTCTAGGAGAAAGTGAACAATAGTAATATCCAGCAAGTCATTCCATACCATTTTAACTGTGTAGCACTAAAAATCACAGAAGTATTGTGTCTATCCATGTAGAATACTAGGGAATGGATTCTGGCTTTCCCCCAGTTTCCATAAAGCAGAAATATATCAACAGTGCAACACTGGGGAAAACCTGGGAACAGAGATACAGAACTGTCTTAAATTTACTACCAAACACTTTAATTAAATTGAATACCAATCCCTCTATGACTTAGCGAAGGCATCACCAAATAATTGCTTCAGATGCAGAAGCTACACTGTAATCCCTTTAAGATCAAAATATCTGTGGAGATTTTCTTTAAAAGCAGCTTCAAATTTCAGATTCTTTAAAGCTTCTGCTTTATTTTATCTCACTCTCTTTTTCATTGCAACGTCAAGCTGGTGTCAGAAAGGGAGCAGCCAAGTCTTATTATGGCAGCTTGTGTTTATGTATTTTGGGCTAGAGAAGGCAAAACGTCTGACTCCTGTGAAAAGACTTGTGGTCCCCAGTAGGGCATCACTTCAGTGCCACATACACCACTTCTTCCCCTAAAACAGTGCCAACAGCTGCTTATCGCTGTTCCCCAGCTGCCAGGCGCTGGTATTTTGTGTCAGTCAAGGGTCATTGCTGCAAAACCCAGGGTGTTGAAACCAGAGCATGGAGCACACTTTCCTTTCAGCTTCTGCAATTGTTTCCTTCGGGTTGCCCTAACATTAGCACTCTCATCTTTCCTACAGGTGACTAATTGTTGGAGAATTTATTAAAGGCCGTGATACTAAAAGGATAAGGGGCCACCCTTTTGCATTCAATTCATGGGGTTTTGCATAATACAGCCTGAGCTACTCAGACCATACACAAAACATCCTCAAAAAAGGATGAAGTGATTGACATGCTTAGAAGAGTGAAAAGGCACCAGAATCACATAAGAAACAAACCGATACAATGTTTTCCTTGTCCTTCTCTGCTAAAATATGCCGCATAATCCCTAAGGCAAGTCCCTATACAGATGGATTTTGGTTCCAGGAATATGGAGATTGCACAGCTTTTTGGACTTTTAAGAACCTGTAGTTTTCTCCCACGAGAGCTGGTCTTAGCAGTAAGACTGAAGTAAAGAAGACATCCAGTATATCTGCCTTTTCTGCATTATTCATCACCAGAGTCCCTGCCTCATTCAGCAGTGGGCCCACATTTTCCCTAGTCTTCCTTTTGTTACTGATGTATTTGAAGATCAGATATTGATCTTTCTTGCTGACCCTGACATCCCTTGCCAGATTTAACTCCAAATGAACCATCCAAATTGCAGTCCTACATAATCTGACAATGTTCCAACGTTCCTGGCAATTGCCCTGTCCTTGCTTCCACTTTCTGAACACTTCTTTCTTCTGAGTTTTTCTAGGGCTTCTTGTTCATCCATGCAGGTCTCCCGGCCCTTTACTTGACTTCTTGCTCATTGGGATGCGTAATTCTTGGGCTTGGAGGAAGTGACCCTTGAATATTAACCAGATCTTTTGGACCTCTCTTCCTTCTATTGCTCTATCTCATGGGATAGTTCCAAGGAGATCCTTGAAGAGGCCAAAATTAGTTAACTCTCCTCAAGCCCACAGCTGTGATCCTACTTATTGCCCTGCTCCCTCCTCTCAGGAGGAGGAGGGATCCACCATCTCATGGTCACTGCAGCCAACCTTCACATCTCCAACCTGCCCTACCTTGTTTGTTAGTAAAAGGTTGAGCAGCACAGCTCTCCTACTTGACTTATCCATCACTTGTGTCAGGAAGTTGTCAATGTTGTCCAGGAACCTCCAGGATTGTTTGTGTCTTGATGTGTTGTTCCTCCAGCAGATATCAGAGTTGTTAAAGTTTCCCTGAGAACTAAGGCATGTGATCTTGAGGCTACTTCCACTTTTCTGTAGAAAGTCTCATCTAATTCCTCTTCCTGATGAGGTGACCTGTGGTAGACATCCACAACAGTCTCACCCATGTTTGTTAGTTTGCTCTTTAATCGTTATCCATAAACTTTTGACTCACTCATCATGCACTCCTAGGCACACCTTACCATGTTGAATAAAAAAAAAAGAAAAAAATAGAAAATCTTTTTTTTTTCTAATATGACCCACAAAAAAGTCTTATAGAAAATGGGGTTTTCCAAAGCCACTTGAAGCACCTAACTTCACAATTTAACTCTTGAAAACCTCATCAGCAGTTGTATCTCCCCTGCTGTAGAAAATACTGGGAATGGGGAGACACACTCAATCCCCACTTAAAAGAATATCTAGTGTAATATCCATATTTTTCATTCATTTTAGGAGTGAATAAAATCAGATATATGCCTTCAGGTCAGTATTATCAAGTCATACTCATTTGCACACACTCAGTAGCTTAATAAATATTTCCTTTTTTTCTATGCATACAAGAAAATCAAATAATTAAAAGATGTTTACTTGTGTGAAGAACATCAAACTCCAGAGTAATTGTTAACATAGCAAATTAGGTCAAAAACAGCGTAGTCATTAGAAACAAGCAACAAACAAGTGACTGCTGCAGTAGATGAGGCAACTCTCAAACCAGCATCCATCCCTCCTTAGTCCTAAAGGCCCAAAGGCAGAGGCACACACACTGTGGTAGAAATGCTTTGGACTGAAATGGCTTTTCAGTCTTTTTGTAGCACACAAGTGTTGCTTCTTCCAAATTGTCTCTCTTCCCTGATGGCACTGCACTGGTGTTAACAGCAACAGGTCATCAAAACACTTTCTTCCTCATCCAGTTGACAAGACAACACCCAGTCCTGCTCGTCTGCGCCCATGTGAGCCTTTCTGGTGGGACTGGCAAAGGACACATGGGTGCCCCTCCTGGAGGGTTTGAACCTGGATGTGTTTGTGCTTTTGGAGAGGCTCTTGCCATTCTCCCCACTTGCTGCTTCATCAGCAAGGAGCCGTGCTGGGGCAAATAAATAGATTCTTATGGAAGAAACAAACCAGGTGCTCCAGAAGGGCTAGGCTGGACCTAGTCTGATGTGACCTGCAGGGTCAGCAGTGCTTGAACACTTGAACGCTTGAACCTGGAGCCATGTCCAGCTGCCTGGTAATGCAGGAGCCTTTTCCCTCCTCCCCACTCTCATCCCTCCTTGCCTCCTTTTTCTCCCACCTACCTCCCCCCAGTATCACCCCTTCTCTGCACAGAGCATAGACTTGCAAGAGAACTTTGTTTCCAACGTCTCTTCTGTGGCAGAAGGAGATAAGGTATCTCCAGGGCTGGTGCCTGACTTACTGTGACACCCATGGAGGCCCAAGAGGGAGTTGGCAAATGAATCGAAGACTCTTCGTCAGCTGCTGTCTGAACAAACCCCACTAATTGATTTCCAAATTGCTGTTACTGTTTGCAAAGGCAAGGCTACAGAGCCTGCTGCCAAGAGCATGTTGCATTTATTGGAGCTGGTTGCTTAAGGCAGTGTTTCAGGAAGGGATTGGGTTGTTTTTTTCTGCACACACATAAAAGCTGAATAATTGGCCAAGGGCTCCCTCTGTGTCCACTGCTTAGCATAACTTCTGCTGTCCCTGCTGTGGAACAGAACTAGATTGGATCCTGGATTTGGAGATGCATTTGTAATTGGGTTTATTAGCTCGGTCCATCACTGTTGTCTCTGGTTAACTTTGGAGGCAATAGATGAAGCATCCAAAGAAGCCCAGGGCACTCTGTCTGCCTCGCTGCTGAATTGAGAGCTTTTATTTTATAAAGAAAGAGCAGCATTTAATATCAAGGTAAGGCTATTTGCACCTTGTGCTCCTTTTGAAAAACTGATCTTAAATGTTTCTCATGGAGAACCTGAAGTGTCTGTAACAGGTGAAAGGAAGGTTAGATCTTAATTTTACACAAATGAGATTTCATGTAGCAGTAAGGCCCTTATAATTCACAAACGAAATGTTGCATCACAGCAGCTCTTATTTGTGACTGCATGAGATGACACCAAATGCACCATCTGCAAACAGCAAAGAAAGCCAGCCCTTTAGAGGAATGAAAGAGATGGGGCTCTTGCCAGCCTGGAGCTTATACAGGGAAGTCAGAAGGATGTTTATTTTTTGGATGCAAATGCAAATCAAAGAGCTTTTCTGGTAAAGTCGCACAATCCAGCCGCAGGTACAATTCCCTTTTACCATTCCTGAAATATTTATCATGCAGCCTTTCCAATGTACACTGCTAATCCACAGATTGCGAGAGAGCAAAAGATTTTTTTTTTTTTCTCAAGTGTCCTCCTTCCTCCTGTCCTGTGCATTTCAAAATATCCTTTACTTGGATTTGAAAGGAACTTGGACTGAATATGGACTTTGTGCAAGTGCAGGGAGAAAATCTTCTGTAAAGATTTTCCCATCACTTTCATGCAAGTGTGACAAACTGCAGAGCGACAGCTTTCCAACACACAACTCAAAAGCTCCTCCCCTTCTTGCCCACTTACTTTATCTCCTCTCCATTTCAGGATGTGCAAACACTCTCTCCTTGCCTATACAGCATTTGGAGCAGCTTGTTTCCCGCCCCACTGGTATTCCTAGCCCCTCAGCCATGTCATTCTGACATGAAAATGCAAGTGGAGTTAGCAAAACACAATGCAGTAAGCCTGGCTTCAGCTTCATTCCTGGCATATTCGCTTCATGACGGGCAAATAATCCACCTACGTCACTCCGCAGCCCTGGTCTGCAGTGTGAGGCTGTAAATATTTAATGGCTTCATAGGCAGAGAATGTGCTTTTTTCAGCTCATAGGAGGTCTAAGAGGCTGCTATTTTTCTACTTAGGGATGCAGCTCTTCACATGAGCTGTCAGTTCAGAGGACATGACACTCAGCTCCTCTCCTTGAGCTAAAACGGAGCTAGCATTAAATACCCTTCTGAGGGAGCAATCCCTCCGCATAGCTCATGCTGGACCAGCACCCAGAGTCTCCCATCCTTGCACATGCGGACACTAGTGCCACAGGAACAGCATGTTTCTGCATTCATGCAGTACCAAAATAGGCATTGACCCTGCCAAGACATCTGCTAGAGCCTGCTCACGGCCCTGCTCTGCAGCACCTTCTGTCCGTGCTGGAAAGCCAAACGAGCCCCCAGAACCTGCCCTGCAGCAGCTCTGCCAAAGGCAGTGAAAGCAGAACCACAGGAGAGTTTCTGACACTGCACTGGCTCTGCCTGGGCACAGGGAGCACCGCATAGCACCATCCCAGGACAGGTAGGCAGGAGGAGGGACTCTATTCATTTCCTTTCAAGAGGTGCCTATCTCTGGGTGCATCACCACCTGTGTCTGGAGCAGGTGGAGAAATTGGTCAACTAGTATTTTAACATCCACAAAGGGAACTGTTTTGAAAGAGAAACATTTTTTCCTCCATGGGGAGTCTCTTTCTGAATGAACTTCTGCTTTTCCAAACTCAGATAAAACAAACAAACAAATAAACAAAAGCCTAAAAGCTTTCACAATTGTTCCCATATCGTATTTCTGGTTTCTGATTAGAAATTAAATTTTAATTTTATAGAAAGCAAAGAGAAACTCTGAATGAAATCCTCTCCCATTATTTCTGGTTAATGCTTCATTCTATGTTTTTGGTAGAAGTGTTTTGTCTGTTTGAAGTTTTGCCTTTTGGTGGCTCTTTGAAATTAAGATGTTTTCTGAAATCTTAGAATTCCCCTAAGAGCAGGCCCAACTCTTCCAATTACAGCTCTTGTAGGATTGATCTTATAAATTCCCAGAAGATCTAGTGTGGAAATACCCTTTGGCCACGAGGGGAGCAAACAGGAGATAGCAACAGAGCTCTGCTTGCCCACAGCAGGTGGTTGTTCATCACAAGTCCCTAAGAGGTGACGAGTCCCACTATGACAAACTGATACCACTCCATTTTCCCATAGATAGGAATCCCCTTGCATACCCATTGCTCACACATTTTTTGGCTGGCTAGTCTAGTTGGCCCCGAAAAGCCTTTCTTGTAGGTGTCCCATATGGCAGCTACGATCCCTCAGTTTGCAGGCACACTGCTCCACAGCCCGTTTGCAGTGGGACAGCAGCAGCTGAGACACATTTGCAGAGAAAAGTCCGCTCAGCCTCCTTCTACACCACATTTATGGAGGGCAGATGCAGTATGTATTGGCTGGCTGCAAATGAGCACTGTCAGGGGAGATCACATTCACAGAAGAATTGACAGTATTGGCCATAAAACAGCACTACTGGCAGAATATATACAGTTAGGGGTGTGGGCTGTGTGGCTTTTTTTCTTCTTTGCCTTTTATCATTCAAATAAATTTGGGAAGAGGTAAGTTTTTCTTGTCTGCTTCTATCTAGTATGGCAAAAGGCATATCTCTGATAACCAAGTGATTTCTATGCCAGTTCTCAAAAGGCATTCTTGTCTACACAGTTTAAAGAAAAAGCTATATGGACTAAACCATGGAATTTTCTGCAACTTCATCATCTGAAGATTGCTAAACTACTTGAGATGAAGCTTTCCTAATAAAACCAAGCATGTGAAATGTCAGCCTGAACAATTAATATCTGGCAAAGCCTAAGGAACTAAAGCACGTCTTATAAAGGCCATGGTCAGGCAACTTTATTTGCAGTGTGAATAACTTGCCACTTAATACTAATAATGATCATGTTCCTACTGGTTTAACCAGGTACCAAATGGGATTGCTGTCTTATTTGCAACTTAGAATAGTTAGTAACAAGTAGTAAAAGATTAAATACTAACAATATGCCTCAAATGACTAGAAGGAGCTCAGAGAGCAGCAAAGTGAATTTTTCATCCATTTTCCAAAATGTTGTTTATCCTTCTCCCTCCAAGTCCTTGGTTCCTACACGCACATAACAAAGTGCAGCGGGGCACCAAGCCCTGTTGCAACCAACCTGCTGCGCTTCAGTGACCCAAATGCTTCTGTGCTAGCTCACTGAGGCTGCTCTCTGCTCTGAAGAACACAGTCACCCTCTTACATAACTGCTTGTTAGTCAGGATTTCATCACTCCAACTGTTTTCATAACCCCGTTCCTAAGACTCAGGACTGTTGTTGTTGCCCTGCTGTCAAGCTGCAACAGGAGAACACTCAGCTTTCCATCGCTTCCACTTGAAGCATGGCAAGTCCGTGACCATGCTGAAAGGATAGTGATGTTGTTCTGTTTTTGTAAGAAAGATATCAGCCCTAATTCAGAGAAGACAAGCAAAACGGTTAAACCTGGGGCCTTGCCCATATTGGTACCTACCACCTTAACTTTTTTGGTAGACCACAGTGGCTGTCCTCCCAATGCTTAACTGTGGAGAAAAACACACAAGCAGATTTCTAAAGCACGTGCCTTTGAAGGCACCTCTCATTTTTGCTGTGACAATTTCATCACTATTCTGAAAAGTTTCGTTTTAAAAAGTTCCTTCTTACATTGTTCTGACATAAATCCAGTAAATCCTTCTGAGTTACTGGTTACTCCTGTGGTGACTCGGGTGTGACTAGTTCCCAAGCTGGAGACTGAATATTAAAGAAAAAAAAAGGATTCAAAGCTTGTGCCTATTTTGCCGTGTTCATGACATAACAAAGAAAACACTTCAACTTTTCCCCTTTTATTTCTAAAGGTTATTAATTTCCTCCTTATATTTAACTATAAAAAAATAGCAGGAAGTTCAGATTCTCACACCCTTAGTATTGGGTAAACACATCCTAAAAGAACTGCTTTTCCCATGAACTTCAGATGTTGAAATAGGAATTGAAGGGAAAATAAATGAAAAATTATAATAGCAAAAATCCTACCCTATTGCTAGCTTTTTCTTCTTCTGTGATATCACATATTCACTGGCGGTCGAGCAGCCTCCCTGATTTCCTAACAGAAGAGAGAAAATGCAAGCTAAATGGGAGAATATTTCTGATCACTTTTTAATGTAAAAATAAAAGCAAATCAGAACATTCCCTTAACCCGCAAGCTTGTTTTATTTCTATATTTTAGGTTAGCCTTGAGGTTCATGGCCAAGATAGGAAGCTAGCAGATTTTTTTTTTTTGGCTCTGGCACACGGTCTCTGTTTAACTGTAGGAAGATGAATAAACCTCTCTATTTTTGCCATGTTCTCATATGTAAAGCTGACATTTTATAAATATGTGTGTGTGTGTGTGTATATATTATCAGACAGAGAGAGAAACAGAGCTTGCAAATGACATCAGTCTTGAATCTCACTCCCTGCTACAATGTCTAATACAAATGGATATAGTTTTCAGGAAATGTCTATCATTAAAATAAACAGCCAGTGGAAGAGGGAAAGAGTGTCAGGAGGTGAATAGCCCACAAAGTGATTAAAGTATATTAATATACATTTGATGTGTTAGTTTTCTGAACACTTACCTATTTGCAGTTCAAGTGTGAATGAGAAAGAGAAAAGCAAAAGGAATGGGAAGAGAAAAAGGAAACATCCAGCTACAGAAATGGATTAAAAGAGCTGTGTTAAATGCAGACAGTACAGAGATTATCCACAGTAATTACAGCATAAGCCAATGTAGGCCAGTACCCTGAAGGCGAAGGCAGTCAATCCGGTAAATACAGCACTGGAAGGAAACGGGTCAGTTCACAACTACTCTGCGCACCGAGCACGTTGCAAAGCCTTGCAATTCTGGGGAAACTGAAGCTGATAAATAAATCAAGTGCAACCCAGTTCAGAATGGCCTTGTTGCTCGTTTATTTTAGCCTTGAGTGCTGCTCCCAGCACAGCATGAGGCACAGCCATACGGTTGCTTTCCAACTCGAACTGGGTTGTGGAATGGCAACATGGAAGAGGGAAGAGGCAATGTCTCTCATTCTGATCCCCTCAGTCACTACTTCTGGAGCTGGAATTGTGACAGATAGCCTCCTATATCATTGGTTAAGGAAACTTTTACTTTGTAGGATGTAAAACGTCAATACCATAACAAGGCAAACTTGCACAGAAAGTTTAATTACCCATCCCTCTAGGAACCTGATGAGCCCATTGTAAAAAAGGCAGAGGCTCAAACATGCTCTTCTCCATGGGGATTTCCTGCCCCTCTGTGCATTTTCCCCATCCAAACCAGCCTGGGACCAGTATGGAGGCAGCTGGATCTATGAACGGGCAAGGGGGCAACACAAACCTGTGTAATACAGGAGCAATGCAAGGTGCAATGTTTGGCGCTCAGGAGGAACCATAACTCCCAGTGCCATCTCTGAGGTGGACCCTCACCAAGGCTCACTCACACAGCAGTGAGGCCAGAGCAGGACAGAGGTAAGTACTGCAAACCCAACCTCCAGCCACTTCCTCCACGGGCAAACAAATACCCACTGGCTCCGGGAAATGTGGGCGTTTTGCCTTTCTCAGCCTAGGGAACTTGTGAACCCCCATCTCCTATTTCTCCAGCATACAGGAAGCGAGGCAGTGCTGAAATCATTTTATCTTCCCCACTGAAACTAGAAAGAAAGCAAGATTCCTGGAAGAAGAAAAAAAGATTTTTTTAGCCAGTAATGAGGACATTTCCTCGGGAGAAGGAGACGTAGGAGCTTGTTTTCTCCCCCACCTCTCCCACACAATACGACAATGTTCCTTTAGTTCAGCCACTATTTACTTAATGCCAAACTCATTAACAGCCCGGAGAGCTGAGACCAGCAGCACTAAGCTGTTATATTGAAGCATTGCAAAATCCACTCCAACACCCACATACTGAGAGCACTGAACATGCAATTTAGCCCCTTCCTCCCCATGTTATCCCACTACAACAACTTACTGCAAAGGGGGAAGATGCCCCACTGAAACCTGGGTTTGATTCACCACCATACGGGTACTCCCTATATCTGCAAGGACAGCACATCCGGAAAGGATTTATGAAGTAAAACAGATGGTAGCGAGTGTTGAGGACCCATTTGTACACATTTTGGGCAAGTCACTCCTATTGTCACCTCCTCCGGACTGGGTGGCCATTAGTGCCTGAGCACATTGGATGTGCTCCTGGAGCACAGCTGCCCGCCTAGTTCCCTGTCAAAGATTCACAGTTTGTTCCACAGTGGGTCTGTGATGGGAACCAACACATGGTCAGTGGAGTTATCAAGAGACCTGCTATGAAAATGTTCCCCTGATCTACTGATGAAAACCAGCCCCAGACTTTTTTCATTCCTCATCAAAAAGATAATTCCATGTAGAATTTGGTTTTCTTTCCAGGTTGGGCATTACATCTATAACTAGTCAGCAGTTCTGGACACAAGAAATTCCTTTCAGGGTCTGCATCCAAGATTAAATATGCTACTATAGGCATGTATACATATATATATGTATATATGCTATGTATGCTATCAAAAGTCAAGACTCATGAAGGCATAAGCAGGAAAATTGATCATGAAACCTGGAAGATGTGATTGCTTAAGGGAGGAAAGCACTGGCAAGCTGTGATTCTTACCATTCAGAAAGTAAAGAAAGGAGTTTTGTTCATGCTAAGATCTTGTTAACATACCCAGACATTATTAAGCTGAGTCATTTTTATAAGCCCCTCTGAGGGGAAATTAATTATTCCTTAATTATTATTACAAACAAAATAATCTGAGAAGTTCATGATCATTGCACCAATTCCCTGGACAAACTTTAGAAAGCACACAGAAATTAGCAGAGAAAAAATAAAAGTGCTCAGTTAACATACCAGGATTATTATTATTGTTGTTGTTGTTGTTGTTGCTTTTACATTTATTTGAAACACCACGGAGCTCATCTTGCCAAAAGAGCCATTAAATGAACCGTTCATTTCAGCTCTACAGTCCTGATCCTTCGAGGGAAGTAAAAGATTGAAGTAAGTAAGTCCTGTGCATAAATCAGGCAGGTGCCTTCTTTCACTCTACCCCCATGTTTTTCCCATTTCCAGTGCTCAAAATATGACATTAGGATTCCTATGTACTTGATAATAAAAACAATGTATTCAAGAGTGGCAAACTTTGGTGGCTGTTAATTCAGCAGCGGGTAATGGGCCTTTACACCTTTTTGATTTTTATGAGGATTTCAACTCTAAGATTCACACTAGCACTCTAAGGTGCACGTTACTGAAAAAGATCATCATAAGTTTTGCAATTTGGGAGTTATTCCACTGAACTTCACTGGTTATTATGACAGTGTCATTTGTTGCTAGGTAAATCCTTGGTCATCCTGGGTAAATCTTTTACATTTGTTATCCTAGATGAATCAAGTTATCTAATTTTATCATTAAAGGTGGGATCTGGAGGACCATTTGGGAATGACCAAGGTCTTCCTCTGATGTCAGTAAGACTTTTACTACCGGCTCCAGAAATAAAACATATAGGTCAAAAGCCGCTTTTGAGAAAGCCAGACCTGCAAATCAAGAATCTCACTGATTTCAGGAATATCTTCTGAGCAAACATGAGGAATGGATTTGTTGTTATAAAGCCACTTGATAGATCTTATCTGGGGTGCTGGGAAGCAAGTTGAAAATGTGCTCAGGATGTTTGGTTCCTTCAGTCACCAAATCTTCACTGGGCGACTCATGCAGTGTAGGCCTTGACTGCATACAACCCTCCCAGGTTTCATCTAGCCTGCTATGATAGTCATCACAATGGCCAAAAGCAGATGACTACAGGGAAGTGTGAGGCTATTGCTTACTATGTTCTCGTATCTTCCAGTAACTTGCACATTAAAGGCCTTCCTGAACATTAATTGGCACTTTCAGCAACCCTTGAGAGAGTTCTCTTCCATGAACCTAGCCAGTGTTTGCTTGACCTCATATAAACTTTCAGCATGGTACAAAAACAACATAGTCTTTATCTGAGGCCATCAATCCTTTAAGCAGCATCATTGACTTCTGCAGTCCCTCAGCAGAACTTAATTTGATTAATAATTTAATTTACCATCATACTATTTCATTGCTAGTACTTCTATTCAAAGTAATGTTTCCTACAGATAACTCTCAGACACAAGAGCACACATTTCCCTTCATTTGTGCTTTGAATTCCTCACTTGCTTCAAAATATGGCATCCTATACTAGGTGGGTATGTGGTGGGTTATAAAGAAAGATTAATAATATGGGAAGGGCTGAATAATTTGGACCAGGAAGGGTTTAAAGACAAATGAAGGAAGGAATTGTTGCAATAGAGAAGGCAATCAAATGACTGCATTCACTCCTGTTGTTGCTGTTGAGAAAAAAAAACATAAAATATAGGCAGACCCCCACAGCAAAACCACAATAAAACCCTCTTTCTTCTTTTTAACTGTCACAAATATGTGCATGCTCTCATGCATGGGAAACAGTTCATTCAACATACATGGAAAACAATCCAAGATTTTTTTGCAAAACTAGTGACAGTCTAGATTCTCAAATCACCTATTAATGCATTTTTATCTTCTACATTGAATCTCATGACCAGAGGGCATTGGTCATTTACAGTCTCCTGTTATTCACCACTGCCTAAATGCCCTGTAAATGTGCTGGATTTTCATTGCTTTAAATCACAGGCTAACACATGTATTCTATTTTAGCAAGTTGAGCAAAGATGGAGAAATATCAGTTTTGTTTGATGCATTTTTAGACCCATTGACAGTGTCAAAGGATGAACTATGCCATAACCGCTGTGGCAATTACTTTTCCTTAAAAGTTAGCACAGAACAGCTGACCTAACAGGACAGAGAGCTTTTATACCTAGTCCATGGAATCAGCATTTTAAACTATGAACTGGATATTTAAGGATACAGTGTTATTCATTCATTAGTCCTTAACAAGCAGAAGAAGGTTATCCAGAACAAGAAGTTGAGATACCTATTATAAGTTCTAATCACTAAAGAAAACATCTGTTGTAAGGGTTTAAATTTAACTCTATGGCTTTTCAAATCTTCTGATGAGCTAGCTATCACCCGTGCTGAAAGGTGATGTTTGTCAGCCAAAAACTACAGTAGAGTCCATAATTGAATTTCAAGAGTTGTCAAGAGCAGGCTAATAAAATAGTTGCTGCTAGGAGTGATGTATGTGTATATATATAAAAACCCTCTTGTCTAGCAGGATCCAAAGTTTGTTGTGTCGTTTCCTGATGTCATTTCAAATAGCATGCTCAATTTTTCTGGGCTACATTTGCCTGGCATTCTCCTGTTGTATAATAATGATTCATTATATATAATTTATTCAAGGACTGTAACTCACCTCTAAGTGTCTATAAATATTACTGGAGTTAGACATTTGCATTGTAAAACAAATGTGTGATGCCAGGATTTATGAAGGGTCGTTTTATGTTAGTTACTTGACAGGAAGGATAGATCTTTCTGATGTAGAATGCTGATCCTAAAGTCATCCTACACATCTACCTCAGGCAACAACCAATGGTTCTCCTTTCCCTGCCTTGTTTCCTTAATTAGTCAATTCTGAGGACAGCCAGGGGCGAAGTATTCCTTGACCGTTCAAAATGGATACAGCCCTGCTTCTGCTACGTCAGCAGAACTGGGAATTCCCATGGTTGAAATGGTAATGTACCATGCCTGTCCTCCTCCTGTTCTCTGGAAGCACGAGCCATTTCTGAACAGAGCAGCTGAGCAGCAGAGGAAGGAGAACAGATGTCATCATTGCTATGAGGAATGAGAAAATGGGGGAAAGACAAAGGCTGCAATTGTGTCAATGCACCGAGCTGTTAATGATGGGGGTGCCCCAGGTAAACTGGTATGTGGAGAGAAAGTAATTCTTCTAAAAACAGAGAAGATCAATGCAAAACGACAACAACTAGCTGGGAGACACCAAGCTCTGAGAAGCTGACACCTCAGCGATGTCCTAACTATCTTGCTGCTTGTCTCACTGCAGGGAGCTGTTTAGTCTAGAAGAGACCGAAAGGAACATATCAAGGTTCCTCAGAGATCCCAGCCTAGTGTGAAGAGGAAGGGGATACCTTGTTCTCTGTGTATGGTTGTGAGGACAACTACTTCAGACGCTAGAAAAACATTTCTAATAATCAAGATGGCAAAGTACTGTAACAGCACACTCAGAGAGGCTGGGACGTACCCAGCACGGCGCCGAGCCTGCCAAGCTTCTCAGGGCAGCTTAGAAAAGCATCTCTGAGAAGTAACACAGACATAATTAGAGGCAGTGCATAATGAATTCAGTTTCCATAATCAGGCACTGCTGCAGCCTGACTGCCCTCAACCACCACGCAGTCCTCTGGCACCAGCCAACCCTGCTAGCTCACACCAGCAGCACCTCATCCTGCACCACTGCCACCAGCGGGACACGGACTAGGTGTTCCTGCAAACAGGGCTTCCCAGGTCTGTTCTAGCTCTGTCCTATTATTTCTCTAATTTATCCCAGGGAACTTTAATAATTTCCCCTTTCTGTTTAAAGGCAACGATTTGCAGTCAGTCTATTAATCATTAAATTCACGCTGACCCTTGGAATGGTAGTTTTAGTAGTGCTCAAGCCATGTGCTGGGCAGCAGGCCAAAAATACCAAAACGGACTCCCAAGCACTGCAGAAGAAAGGGGAGATGAAGACTGCAAACAGACTGTGACTGTTCAGGACAACAGCTAGTGCCACAGGAAGGCTGTCCTGAATGTCCCTTGTCTGCTGTTCTCTGTATGGTCTCTGGGCAGTCACTTTTTTGTGCCTTTAGTACCTTTGTCCCCTTCAGCCGAATGGGTATAAACAAAGCTCCTATCTGCACCAGGACATGTTGATAACACAGAGTGGGGCAGGTACCAGCTTTGCCCATATATAATTTTCCCTCTGGCTGCTCTCAAAGGGAATATGACCTCAGCTATGTTCCTGGCGTGATATGTATTTACATAGGGTTTTAAATGAGCTAGTGCTTTAACACCAGGTAATGCTGCCCATGTCTTCAATGGGATCCATCCTTTAACTCTCATCTGTTGCTCTACAACCTAGAAAGCAACAACAACACTTGCAGATCAGCAAAATGTTTTATTATACTGAAACCTGTTTTACATAAAGCAGAGCCAATGGTTTTATTTTACTAGTCCCATCAACCCATAATACCTCTACCATAATTTTCATTGTCTTAAAGCAAAAACACCAATAGAAATAATTTCATTATTAAAAATATAGGCATATATATATAAGACTTTCTATTCATTCTGTTCTATATTAAAAGGCAGATTTAGGGATAGTGATATGGCTTTTATATATTAGTATATTTTTCTCTGGAGAGCTTTTCTCCACAGTTGTATAGATCACAGGTAGCAGGAATTCAGGAGTTTCTTTCTATATAACAGAAGTTATCAACCCACATACATAACATGCAAATTTAATACATTGAGCCAGTGAGTCTTAGGCCTTGAAGAAAACAAATAGACCAGGTTGCCTGTTCTAACATGTATTTCTCACTTTTTTTGCATATTAAAATTTCTCCGGTATATTTCCTTCTCTTTTCTTTTTTCCCTCTGGCTAATTCCAAAGTTGTTCTTGCCTTGTGAAAAGGATTACCACAGTAATGAGGGAACTTTTTTTTCATCAGAAGACTCATTTTGGCTTAGTGGAATTAATCATCATGGCTCCTTCCTTAAATTATAGAAGGGAGGGCGAGAGAGAGAGGGACTCCAGAGACCAATTCAGAGTTCCTCAATTAGAATATCTGCACTAAATCACCTTCTGGAGGACTCTCTCTCCACTGACTATAGAGATAAATCCAGGAAAACTTGTCTGGCAAAAGTTGGCCTTTGTGAATCGCGAGTCCTCCAGCACCCAAATCTCCTACTCGTGGCAATCTATCTCCCTGGATGTCTGGAGCTGCTCTCTTAGCCATGTTCTGCCACACGCCATTCTCCTCAAGAGCTACAGGTGCACAGTGCCTCATGTCTGCAGTCCTACCAGCTCTCCTACAAGCAGTTGTGCAGCTACGAAGGCAGCAGAGCAGTCAGGCTTACCTGGCATTTCAGTATTCCTCTGAACTACAAAGGAACTTTTACCCATACTTAACAGTTATGGGTTATGAATACTGAAATACCGGTGAGAGAGGAAAGGGTTGCTAAATAATGCATAGGAGAAAACGAACACAGCCTTTCTGGTGAGCTGAAATATATTGTGTAAAACAGCAGAAGCAGAATTCTGTCCTGCTCCAGACCATTTGTTGGACACTATCCATACTTGCCACATGTGCTGCATTTTCAATTAGGACTAAACTGCCCAAAACTGTGCTGTTGATACTAAAATGACTTGTTATGTGACTCTAGTAGACATAATTGACAGTGCCATGTCCTTGTACACATCCTCTGTAAAGCCCTGAAATCTAAGGCAATGTTACACCACAGCTGCTCTGTTTTAAAAGCATCAGGTCATTCTTGTGCAAGTCAAACTTGCGGGTCTCTGAATCATGACACATAAATGGACACTGTGACATTAAAGTGATCAGGCCAATTCTTCCTACTATCACTTGAGCTCAATGAGAGTTTGAACTGAGAAGCCTCACTACATTTTAAAACTATATTCAGAAGAGACTTGCATCTTCATTGTCAATAGATTCATTTTCTTGGATATACTGGAGAATGTCCACTTCGTTCATTGTTTGAATCTTGTCTTCCTTTGGCTTTGCCAGTTGCGATGAATTCATGTTCTTCCTGGGTGCGACTACTGGCTTCTGAGGTAAGCGCGGTTTTGGTGGTACCTTAGGTTTGGGTTTTGAGGTTATTTTCAAGAGTTTCTCTAAATCATCTTCCACTCTGGAATGAAAGGAAAACATCAGTTATTCCTTGGTGACACTGCTTGGCAATTTCGCATTGCTTTTGTAAAAAAATGCAATTCAACAAAAAAACTTTCTCTAGAAAAGGATCAACTTCAACCAATTTGCTTTAGAAAGTTTTCAAAAAAAGTTTCAGTGTTACAAAAATAAGAACTGATTTTTTAATGACATTTTTCAATTCATTGTCTAACAGAATGCATTTTACCACATGTTTTCAAATGTCTAAGTTAAAAACAATTTGCAATTATCAAAATAAAAAGACCTTGATTTTATTTTGGGGAAAAAAGTGCTTTTGATTTGTGACAGAATGCTTTGTTTTTCCAAGAACTCGGAAATTTTAATGAAATGGTAAAATCTTCTTATACTCACCTTTGCTTCCCCTCTCAAGGCAGACATGCTCAATTGTAAGAAACTGGAAGATGTCATGGCTTTAGAATAAACAAGTTCACACTTGCTTCCAATAAACTGAAGGTGCTTTCCAATCTCTGAGCATATTTAATGATTCTTTTTTGGCAATCTTTTTTTTTTCCTTCTTCTTAGCAAAAAACATCCAAAAAAGCTAAGGATTTTTTTACCTGGATTGTCTGACTGTGTCATTAGACACAGGACACTGTGTGCCTCGCTCTGCTCCCATTAGAGCTGTTACAGATTTGGGGAATGCCCTTCTAGGAGATTGCCAAGTGACTCCAAGAGGCAGCTTCCTTTGGAAAGTGAGTTTGTGAAGGAAGGGGAATGAGGCTGTGACACATCACATCTCTTGAAGATAAAGCAGAGACGAGAGAGTAAAAATTAGAATAGTTGGAGAAGTGTCTATAGGCCAGAGTAATTTTTGTTCTGAATCAAAGCCTTTTGTTTCAGTCATCTGAGCAAAGTGGTAAAGTAAAATACCCTAAGGAGTAAACACAGTTGTTAACTTGCTAAACTCTTGGTTGATCAATCCTCATTTGTGGTCAAAACCCAAGGAGCAACACATGCAGACAGTCAGTTGTGTAATGAACAAACACCTACAAAAGGGATCCTGATAAAATGAATACCTCATATATACACATATACAAAATACATGACTTTTACAAGTCATGTCGCTAATTGTAGCACATAAAAATTAAGAAAGTTTAAGCCTAAGAAGTGTGAACATAATCTTTACATGGGAGACCAGGAGCCAAAGATCAAGAGAACCAGTTTCGTAAGTAGGGGTTAACTCCCCGACAGACCTTAGCTCTAGTGGGATGCACTTGCTCTATGACTGTGGTGTCTTAAGCAACAAAGTGATTTAACTGTTTAAGTGTTTACAAACATTAACCTAAGAACTGTTTTTAATATACTTTATTGTCAGTTGATCTGAGAAGGGCTGAATTAACACATTTAGCACAGTGCCAGCAGTCAAATTCCCTTTGCTTCAGCCAAAGGGGAGCCTGGCAGAAAAGCTACCAATGAACCAGGAGATAAAATTAAGGTGCAGTAGTTATTCCAAGGGGAGCAGAATTATCTGCTGTGCTAAATACTCCCTCTAATAGTTTTACTTAATTCATTTCTAGAGAACTTGGAATGCTAAGATAGTAAAGTGATTCTTAAGAAGGCAGCTGGCCGCGCACACGGAGCTCATCCGCTCCCTGCTCTCTGCTAGAGCGCCACATCCAGAGGTGACACCGGAGCTCCCCTGCCCGGGAGGACGGGCTGGGTGTTCTCTGTCAGGCAGAGCAGCAGCAACCACCTCGTGGTGAACAGTGAGGACTGAATGGAGACACCACCCAAGGAACACACAGCGGCTGCTCATCACTGAACCTCCTCATCGCAGCCCCTGGTACCTGAAAGAGACTTGGGAGAGGAGGTCTCCAGCAGCTCCCCCACTGGAACAGAAAAGTGTGCAGGGAGCCTAAGGATGGTGTTTTTCTAGTCCAGCCTTCCATAAGCCCCGTGGGTAGGCAGTTCTTGGAGCAGGAGTGAGTCTCATCTCATTTACATCAGGTATTTTTTCATCTTTCCTCTCATTTGCTGTTTGTAATTCATATCTCCTTCATCAACACATCAACTTATTTTGTGCCAGCCAGTGAAGCTACCTTGGCAGATCATCCAGATCTCAATGAAGTCACTGGAATAACTTCTGTTGACTAAATGGGACTATGATTTCTTCCTGCCTCTGTTTGTTTACTGGTAATCTTAAGAGAGAAATTCTAACTGCTTCCACCACACAGCAGAGCAGTTGGAGGCACTTTCCACAGCTCTATAATGCAGACAGTTGAAGCAAAGCTGAGCTTTCCATAGTGTGGGAAGTAGCTGACTGGGTTAAGGGGACAGGACCATGGTGGACATGATGAACATGAGAAGAATCAAGATTTACTGAACCACTGTTCCTCTATCCATGGCGTATACACCACCAGTGCCAAAACAGCAGGTGCTTGAAAAGATCCAGATCCAGGGTTAAGGACTCTGTTAATATTAAAAACTGTACGATTTCAGGGGAAGGTCCGTGATTTCAGGATTTTCTTTTATGTTTGCCCTTATTAAAAGACATGAAGAACTTACGACTGCACTGCCCAGGCTGAGACAAGCTATGCTCATCCTGAACAACCGTAAAGTGAACAGCGAAGGATCAACCTGAATTTTCTGCAAGGGGGTCAGAATGCTTACAAGGTAGAAGCCAGATTTTCCCTGATGAAAGGTAAAAAGGGCCAGTCCTAACCAAGACTCATCTCTTAAAATAAAGTGCTTGAACACCAATGTCTAAAACTAGGAAATATTTAAACATCCCAAGCGACAGACAGAGGAGGGAGAGTGCCCCAGAACGCAGCACCTTGACCTCGGTGTTGTGGACTTTGTGTTCAGCAGAGAGCTCCTGCTGTTACCTCAAATTTCATCCCCTCAAGTAACTCGAGGACCAGATTTTCTTATATTTAGATTATAAGATTCTGATGTCTTCTGGTTTCAAGATTTCCTGTGGGTGTCATATCCCACCTAACACATTGTCAGCATGTTCTTGCTTTCTGAATACCTCATCTACGGACATGAAATTAACTTGGCATTTTTGTTTGCTCCAAAGCAGAGATTTCACACCTGTGATCACATTGCCAGGACATGTTCCCTATTCCCTTTGCTGTGCAATAAACAAAACATGTTAGGGCTGGTATTTCTGAAGCCTGGCTTTCTTTAGCTGATCTGATGCCTCTCTACTTGCAAATACGGAATGAGTCAGTGACCATGTAGTAAAGCTCTGGTCATAGGCAACAAAAAACAGTCACCAAGATGACCAAGGCATACATTAACACACAGGTTGCATGGAAGAAGCACGACTTTGAACGAGGTGCAGTGCTTGAGGAGGGCAGCTGATCTGCCCGGCAGGGGCAGGGGCAACCACAATCCCTTAACCTGATCAGACATTGCAGCTTCCTGAACTTGTCCAGCTCTGCAGTAATTTCTGTGCTAGTCCCAGCAACAAGAACCCCAGTAGAGTCACAAAAACAATGCAGTTCAGTAGATGCCTTTTGGTGGTGGTGGGTACTCAGGACAAATAGTCTCCAGAAGATCTGAATTTTCAAAGTCTGGAGACTGATCATATGAAGTTCCTTTTTTTTTTTTTCCTTAGATCTTTGAAAGACTCTGGTTAGAAAAGGGTCTTTTTTACAGAGAAAACGGCAGATAACATTTGGTCTTTGTCTCAAAACCTGTTCATTCTGCAATGGTTCAAGGCAAACTGTTTGATCCACTGATGTTTGATCCTGTGAGACACAATTGTCCTTGGGAAACTGAAGAGGTAAAAGGCAAAATGCCTCAGGCAGAGATGGAAACAAGGTCCTCTATATCTTGAGAAGGGAATGAATTGTTACAGTGCATAATTACCACTCCATTTAACTCCAGGCCAGGAGGAGGGAAAAAAACCTAGCAACTACTCTGAAATAACAAGGAGATTAAAGGAAGAACCTTCCTTTCCCCACTCCCCATCTTGTTAAAGACACTCAGGCACAGAATCCATGTAATTAATCATTCTCTAATTGGCCTCTTTTTCTGAAAAGGAAAAGCAGCGCCATGTTGCTTAAAATTCCTGCCATACTGATGTGCTGATTCATGGACTCTCAATATTTGTGGAAAATCTCATTATTTCCAGATGTAGAAGTAACAAAAAAACCCTATTTACTATGAAAGAAAGCCTATCCTAAAGCCCTGTGATATGATTGACAGGCTGTGGGCTTCAAGAGAGTGAAAGGTTTCTTATTCACAGAAAAAGACTCAGCTGCCATCAGAACATCAAATTTTAGATGTCACTCCTCGGACTCCTGCCCTGTCTGTGTGGACAAGGTCTTTGGGACAGGAATGTCTATGTGTGTGCATAGCACCTAGCCCAATGAGGAAAGTTACCTCCTCTACTTGCTGGGGGACCCATACTTCTTTGGAATATACAAAAGGATTGTGCTCGAAGCCAGGTTATGCAACTCATGCCAGCCTTTGTGGAGTACACTTTTATCTTGCCCTATCTTATTAGCAGTGCATTTATTTAGTCTGGTATTGATTCCAATAGCAAGAGACTCCTTTGCAAAGTGTAGAAATACTACAGCTAGAATAGCACTTGGGAAATGTCTTGGGAAAAGGCACAGCAGACTTCGAAGTATCTGTTGGCTCTTACTTCTGGACAGGTCGACAGAGACAGCTAGACCTCTAATGGGTCTGTGGAAATGATATAGGCTGGAGCCTATATGGGAGCAAAATGGGTGCTATGTGGGAGGCATCTCCCCTGCTGCCTCTGATTTCCCTTACAATCCATTATGGATAAATTCATCCTGGTACTGTCGACAGTGGCAGGAAATATGTCTGGACACTGAAAGATGACAGTCTGTACTGCTAAACTGCAGAAGAGCTCCCGGCACAGGAGTTTTGGTGTGGGTCAGATTAGCCTTTCAGTGAGAAGACTCCCAGGCAGGATTCAGGAGCTTGCATGGGCCAGGGACTGTTCTGAGCAGGCACATGGCTGTGGATGAGCCCTACATGCCCACAAGAAACCTCCCAAGGGTTACAGCCTCCTGGCTGGAGCACTTCCCTACTCTGAGTACGTTCAAGTCTCTATCTCCTACTTCTGCTCAGAGTTCCCTACTCACCAGGCTGGAGCAAGGTGGAGCAGGCAGAAGATGTGGTGTTGGCTGTTCAAAATGCCAGAAACTGGGGCAAAGAGGCTGAAATCTGGTAATGCTCAAACTTAGAAAAAGGGCCCCTTGCTAGACTAGGAGAGACCAGGGCTAGGCAAACTTCCTGCGTTATTCCATACAACCCATAGATGTTTCTAAGACCAGGCAAAAACTTGTGTTTCCAATCTTCCAAGTTTACTTTGTAGCTCTTGAGGTGTTTGGAACAGCATCCCTATACCTTCACAGGAAAAAATAAACAAAACAGCACAGAAGGTCCTCTTGGGCAGCAAAACAAAAATAAGACAAAATGAAAAAAAAAATACTAGACATGTAAACAGAGGAAGAATAGTTGTTTACTGAAAACTACAGACAAATCAAGGTTCCTTCCTCACGGTCAGGTCACAACAAGCAAGAAAAACTGCCCAGGAGAAGTCAGGAAATTCCTGACTCAGTTTTTCCAACTTTCGCTGCATTCCACTTGCCCATCATCCAAACAACCCTCCGGAGTTTCTCCTCGCCTACCCTTGGTGCCCTCAGCACAGTGAGAAAGCACTTCCCAACACGTAGTGCTGGAGGCACTGGCCCATATGACTAGTCTGAAAGCACAAGTGTTGTCCTCTGAATCCAGCAGCCACCTGATTGAAGAACAGGGAAACTTTCTCCACTTCAAGAGTAGCAAAGCTCCCCCAGCAAACTGAAGCTGGCAACTCCCTCAGGAAGCCCTATGGACTGAACAGTGGTTTTGAACAGCCATTGTCAGGAGGCAGTTTCACAAACAGCTTCAGCCTCTCTACCAACATCATGCTGGTGAAAGGGTCACCCCTGGCACTGCTGATGACACATCTTGCACCTGTAAATGTATATTCGCTTGCAAATACAGGTAACATTCATCTTTTAAGAGGAGAGAGCAGCAGAGAGGTAAAAGCAGGACTGCGCCTTTCAGTAAGGGCAGATGAATCTTATGCTGCCAGCTGCTTCCTTCTATCTCAACTCCCTATTCATTATCACAGGTGAAACTAATTAAATCCCTCCTGAAAAGGCTGCTCACACAACCGCAGTAATTATTTCAGCCTAGGATGTGTGGTAATTTCTGTAATTCTGTGAGCCCACAGGCCTGCTGCGACATTCACAGGATCAATTCTTCCACTGGTTTTCCACAAAAACCTGATCCATCACACCATGCAGGCGCAATTTAGATTAATGAGGCAGAAGAGGTCATCTGCAGCCCAACTGCATGAAAACTTAATTTGAAAATCTGCAGTTATTGGATGAGTAGAGCCAAGGGAGTGAGACGACATGAGAGACCACGGCAGGAGAATTTGTAGGGCACTGATTTCAGCAGTTTGACTTCTATCACTAGCCTAAAATCACAGAATCATTAAGGCTGGAAGGGACTTTTAGAGATCATCTAGTCCAAACCCCCTTCACGTGCAGTGTCACCTAGAGCACACGGCACAGAGTTGTCTCCAAGCAGGTTTTGAATCTCTCCAGAGAAGGACATTCTGCAACCTCTCTGGGCAACCTGTTCCAGTGCTCTGTCACCCTCACTGTTAAGAAATTTTTCCTTAAGTTCCTGTGGAACTTTTGTGTTTCAGTTTCTGGCCATTTCCTCTAGTTCTGTCGGTGGCCACCACTGAAAAGAGGCCAGCACCATCCTCCTCATTGCCTCCCTTGAGGTACTTATAAACGCTGATCAGGTCCCCTCTCAGCCTTCTCTTCTCCAGGCTGAACAGGCCCAGCTCCCTCAGCCTCTCCTCGTAGGGCAGATGTTTCAGGATCCTGATCATCCTTGTAGCCCTGCGCTGGACTCTCTCCAGCAGCTCCACATCCCTCTTGTACTGTGGAGCCCAGAACTGGACACAATACTCCAGATGCAGCCTCACCAGGGCTGAGTAGAGGGGCAGGATCACCTCCCTCAACCTGCTGGAGACACTCTTCTTAACGCACCCCAGGATCCCATTGGCCTTCTTGGCTGCCTCATGGTCAACTTGTCGTCCACCATGATATCCAGGCAGCAGAGCTGCTCTCCAGAAGGTCGGTCCCCAGCCTGTACTGGTGTCTGGGGTTATTCCTCCCCAGGTGCAGGACCTTGCACTTGGCTTTGTTGAATTGCATGAGGTTTTTCACCGCCCAGCTGTCCCGTCTGTCCAGGTCCCTCTGGATGGCAGCGCAGCCCTCTGGGGTATCGGCTACTCCTCCCAGTTTCGTGTCATCAGCAAACTTGCTGAGGGAGCACTCTGTGCCTTCATCCAGGTCATTGATGAATAAATTGAACAGGACCGGACCAAGGACTGACCCCTGGGAGACACTGCTAACTACAGGCCTCCAAGTAGACTCTGCAGCGCTGATCACCACCCTCTGGGCTCTGTCGTCCAGGCAGTTCTCAATCCACCTCACTGTCCTAACTCACGCTTCCAGAGCTCAGAGGAATGGGACTCATTGCTGAGGAGGAGTTACTAGAGTGGAGGTAAAGTGCAGAATGGGCCCAGAACGAAGAATTACAGGTGTGGCAAGACACAAAAGAAAATGACAAGGCTAATTCTCTTAACCTCTGGGAAAGGGGTTGATTTGATACTTTTAAAAATTCACTTTAGTGAAATTCAGAGCTACCTTGTACCTCTGAAGAGTAGAATGCAATGGGACCCAGGATTTCTAGGAGAAGCCTAGGTTCCTCCTTCGTATGCCTGTGGTGAAAAGATCAGCCAAAAGACCAGCTTTTATTCTCAGAGCATATCCTCTTTTTTTCCTGAAGGCAATATGAGGAGACTTGATATGTCTGGCTCCTACAACAGCAGAATGTCTCCTTTCCACATATTATGCAGGGACATGCAAGTACAGTCCCCCTACAGGAACCTGACTGAAGTATTTTGGCAGACCAAGGGGTAGCAAAGAGCACCCAGAGCTACAATGCCAAAGGTCAATGAGGTAACTCACCTGGTTTCTCCATTACCATCACTAAATTTTGGCCATAGGCCAAGAAATTAGAAACCAGTAGGAGGCCGGTCCTCCAGGACTGGCAGGGGAATATTTGTCTGAGTGGATGTGGGTGTTTTGCCATAAAAACATTGCCATAAACATTATATTATTCTGATACAGCATCTGATCCTTTTCAAGTGCTAGTGTGAAGTGTATGAAAATAGTAATTCTCATTTCATTTGAGCAGGTATCCAGAGGAGCAGAGTCTTCACAGTTCACAATGAGAGCATTTATCATAATCTTTTCTCCCTCATGTTGTGACATGTACAGCCCACGTACATTTTGCAGACTCATTTGTCTCCATAACAGTCTCTTCCTTAAGAGTTACAAGTCACTGCAGGGGAGTCACTGCTGTGCCAACAGTGCTGGGTGCTATTGCTGCTACAGCTGCTTGCTTACCACAAAGACCATGAAGGACTTGGTTGCTCCTGCATTCTGCTCTGACCAAGACATTGCTCTCACCTTCTCTCTGGATGGAGAAGGTGCTGCCCTTCCCTGTCTTATGCAGTGCTCTTTCTTGCTGCTCATGATTCGCTGGAAGGAATGTCTGTGGAGATGCTGTGTAGCACTTCTTGCAGCAAGGCATGCACTTCTTGGATCTACCACACGAATGTGAGAAGTCTGTGTGGTACATGCAGTAGCACTGATGTACTACATAGGTCAAGAGTTACCACATCAGCATGATTCACCTAATCCATCTATGTATGTACAGTGAATATGTCTAAGACTTCTGGACCTACCACAGCCCTGTTGTCACATAATAGCTTGACTGGTCTTAAGTCTCAACAATGCATCTCCAGGCAAATTTTCTGTGTGGTCAAATAGGGACCAAGGTATTTGCTAGCCTCCTCTGGTAGCTTACCCAGCTCTAGTCCACTAAAGAGTGGATTGTCACAGCTCTCATACTGGCCTGGGAGCTGGGAAGTGAGTTCTCCAGTTCCCTTTAAGAGACAAGAAGGATTGTGACATAGAATCATAGAATCATAGAATCATAGAATGCTTAGGGTTGGAAGGGACCTCTAGAGATCATCTAGTCCAACCCCCCTGCATACGCAGGGACACCTAGAACACGTGGCACAGGACTGCATCCAAGCGGGTTTTGAAGATCTCCAGAGAAGGAGACTCCACAACCTCTCTGGGCAGCCTGTTCCAGTGCTCTGTCACCCTCACTGTTAAGAAATTTTTCCTTAAGTTCCTATGGAATTTTTGATGTTTCAGTTTCCGGCCATTTCCTCTAGTCCTATCAGTGGCCACCACTGAAAAGAGACCATGACCGTCCTCTGCACTCCCTCCCTTGAGGTATTTATATACACTGATTAGATCCCCTCTCAGCCTTCTCTTCTCCAGGCTGAACAGGCCCAGCTCCCTCAGCCTCTCCTCATAGGGCAGATGTTCCAGGCCCCTGATCATCCTTGTAGCCCTGCGCTGGACTCTCTCCAGCAGCTCCACATCCCTCTTGTACTGTGGAGCCCAGAACTGGACACAGTACTCCAGATGCGGCCTCACCAGGGCTGAGTAGAGGGGCAGGATCACCTCCCTCGACCTGCTGGAGACGCTCTTCTTAATGCATGGTCTACATGGTGAAGGCTAGACTTACTCTCAAGCCTCAAGACATGCTCACACTCCTACCCCAGACAGACAGCAAGGCTCAGCGCATGCTCTGCTCCACACAAAGGGTCACTGACTGGGAAAGAGACTCTGCCACTGCAAGTACCTGCAATACCAGCCTGCTGGTAAGGGGAGGTGGAAGCTGATTGAGAAGCTGCCTCCACATACATGGGACTTGACAGTTCTGCTACTGGATCTCAGATGACTGATACTAATATACCTATAGGTGAGATAAAGCTTTCTACTAGGTTAAAGCACAACTCTCTCTTCCCTTCCTCCCCTTTAGCAGCTTTTCTCAGTCTGCTTGTGATTCAGACTATCTGCCCTCAGTGATGTGCAGATAACACCGTGGGCTAGGTTTATCACAGGGATTTCAGAGGGTCTGGGGCACTTAAACAAGCGGACAGATCCTGACCTATCTGCCTATACCTCTGGCATAGCCTTGAGTCAACTCTGGATTGCCACAACAACTCTTGCATTGGGCCACAGACAAGATTTTCTGCTTCATTACATGTATTCATATCCACACGGACCTTGGTCATTTGCCAACTGCTGAAAGCATTGGAATGAGTCAGGAACAAGTGAAAATGATTGTAATTTAAGAGAAGTGGAATCTTTTTCCATGGTTTTCCATTATCATCTGGGTGTTCTGCTAGCACTGATGACCCCAAACTGACGGGGAAGGCATGGTCTGTTGCTCTCAAAGCAGACTTCACAGACCTTTGTCTGTAATGAAGAAAGGGCAACCATATAATCCAAGCGACATTAACACAAGAAATGGAAAAGCTCTCTCCACTGGTGACTCCATTAAAACAGGCATTTCTTTTCTAGCCATATAAACAATCTGGGCCAAGCACTTTATGATGAGATTGCTAGCACAGGAGAAAGTGGATGTGAAAATATTGCAAGCACTTACGAGTTTGCTACCACTGTACCACAGCACTAAATCATGTCCTGCCCCACTGGCTCTTATAAACGTCAGAGGGGGCTGTCTAGCTGTAATGGGAGGTGACAGCTAATCCAATTTAACAACTGTTTAAATTAAATCATGTATTACCACTCAGATAGGATAGTACTTCTACACAGGTAGAAAGCAATAGCCTCAAAACCACCTGCTTGACCATCAAGAAATCCAAACACAGCTTCTCTTTCCTGTGCTTAGCACCAGTTGTTGAAGTCATACATGCTAACAGGAGATGGCTGGCAAGAATTAGCACTTCAAACAGGTTGACTTCATCTTCCCAGTGCCAGCTGAGATCCAGAAGGTGCAAGTTTTGACTCTTCACTGCAGCACATTCCCTAGTGATGCTGGTGTCAGAGCACTGGCTCCCTGTCTCATCTCATGAGCGTTGGCAGTGCAGGCAAACCAGCCTTGTGAGACTGAGATTGGGAATAAAACATGTTATGTCATGATACGTTTCAGGGCTACACTAACAAGGGGGCAGTTTAAGTCCGACACCAAGTATATTACTACCTTCTGAAATTGTGAGCTCCATCCCTCCCATTTATTGTATTGAAGATTAAATGCAGAGCAATGGAGCTTTTAATTCAAGCCCTTTATGACTGTGGAGGCGTGCACAGAAATTCTCCTGGAAGTGGTATGGACTTTTGTGAGTCAGCAGCAGAAAATCATTCGTCTAGTAGGAAGAGAAGAGCCCTAATCTCAGAGCACTGAAGGAGAATTCATCTTGATTTCTGGACTTGGTCATTCCCCTGCTTCATTTTCTCACTTTTCATAAGGCAGGGAAGTCTCTGCCACTCTGTGGATCATTGTGACAGAAAGTGGAATTGCCACATTAAAAACCTGGGACTGGATGGCATGTCTTGGGTTTACAAGACCATTCATTAGGAGTCAAGGGATAACACCCTATCTTTCACAAAGGATCCCACTATTTTTCCCTTCTAATAGCTTTGATTCCCAAGCTTCACGACACAGATATTCCCCTCCTTTTTTGTTATGTACTGATTCACAGTCAGCATTCAAGAGTATTTAAACTCAAATTTAAGATCTAAACAATGCCATACTCAAAGGACCTTTGTCCTACAGGGCAGATTTGAGATGAGTACCTCAGCAGTTCCTCTGTGTCCTCCTCAGGACTCCTGTTCAGCACAAACTCCCCGCTCTCAACGGCAGCTGGTAGCAGTAATGAGTCACCCAGTCTCACCACCCCACCAAGGTCTGGGTCTTCAAATAGTTTCAGATCTAGAAAAGGGAACCAGAAAAAGCTAAGAAGTCAAGTAATGCTTCATAATACATTACCTGCATTAACACTAGCTAGGAAATCTGGTGATGGGTCTTTAAAAAAAAAAAAGAAAAAAAGCATGTATCAAATTATTTTTACACAAGGACTTCCAATCTACAAAGTGTGATTAAACACATCAGTGATACGCCACTCTCAGGACTTGGTAAATCTGATTCCCTCTTGCATTCAAAAGTAGGTCACTTCATTCTTGTTAAAGAGCCATAAGTGTAGGAGAGTCAACTCCCACAGCTGTGGAATACCTAAGCCCAGTAGTGAATGGCTAAGGGAACTGTAGGCCATATTTATTTCCTCTAAAATTTCCTCTATTTCCTCTAAAATTTCCTCTATTTCCTCTAAAAATTTCCTTATTTCCTTCCTTTATTCTACCCCTAAGAATTCTCTTAAGATTCCCAAGTCATTCTGTAACCTGTATCATTATATTTTAAAAGCTCACTTATACAAAGTGCTTTAGAAAAATCAACCTGTTTATATAAACAAATGGAGAACAGGTTTACTTTGTTTCATCTTCTTTCTGGGACCAACTGATGAGAAATCTTTCTCTGGGCCAAACAGTCCTTCCTCTGGATCAACTTCCTCTTCAAAAATGGTTAATTTAGGCTCCTCTTCTTTCTTGGCTGGTGAAGCAGATACCTTCTTTGTTTTTTTAGTTCTAAAAACATGAGAGACAAGAAAATCAGCTGCAATTCTGCATTTAACAACAAAGATTTATGGCTTGCAGAGTCCCATAAACTGAAAATAGATGGAGGCTGGGAAAGCATCAGAGAAAGGTATGTAGGCATCTGTTACAGTCCCTGGCAGGATATTGAGCTAGATGAACTTTTGGTCTGACGTAGTCTAACTGTACTCACATTTTGTATTCTTAAGAACCATAAGGGAACCCAATGGGAACTGGAGGAGCACTGCTAGCAATGCTGTACTGTGAAAACCACCTATCACCCTTCTTGTTAACAGTTCTACTCCTCCCCCGCAGAAAGCTTAAAATAAGAAAGAACAGTTGTTCCAGCAACACTGTTATAGACAGACAGAAAAGGAATGGCTTGAAAATAAAGCATAGGCTGAACCATTGCACTGATCCCTTTGGAAGCGTTTTAAAAGGTTTCTTCGGTTCCCCTCCCTCACCACTGACTGCTGCAGTTTCTGATCGATGCATAAAGGTGCCAGTTAGTGCATGAGAACATCCTCATATATCCCAAAGGAGACACGGTATGAAGTCTTCTGTACCCTTAAGATGAAGTGAGCACAGACTGGTAGATGCTATGTTGGACAGACTGCATTTACAAAAGTCAGTCAATACTTTCTGGTACCACGAGTAAGATTAATTTGCTCTAAATTTAGCCTTCTAAAAGTTTGACCATGAAACAAAGTTAATTTTTAGACTTTTCTAGTCAGTGGAAAGAGACATATCTCTATAGGACAATTAATCCCATCTATTTTGAACACTGACATCTGGATGCAATAAATCTGCAGATTTCTCTGTGTGCCTCTCCAGTGGGCAGAGGAGGAGGCTAAAAACTGCTTTGGATTAAAGGCCATTTGCTGAGGGCTTAAACTAGGGGAGATTAATCTCCTTCCAAGAAGAGAGGGAAAAGTACTTGTCTCATGCTCTCATACCTAAGAGTCATGTTCCATGAGATGAAGCTAAAAGGCAGATTTCACAGTAGGGCAGCTTGAGTTATGAGGCAGAAAGTGTCATTAAAAAAAAAAAAAAAAAGAATTTAGAGCATCCAAAAGCCTTTGGATGGAAAGTCCAATTCAAACTAAGTAGAAAGAAAATAATTCCTCAGGGTAACATGTCCCTCCTAAAAAAACCTCTAGATTTTAGAGATTTTTTCCTCTTACCAGGCACAGCTTGGCAACTACTAAGTCAGTGTCTTTGAGCACCTCTTACATTAGAGGATCTGATTTTCTCCTCTGCAGACAGCAGGTCAGGTTTCAGCCTAGGGCAAACCCAATTACCATCATTTAACATGCCGCAGTCATTAAAAGCTAAGAACTAAGGTCAAAAGATTACACACACATTCCAGATACACTGAGGAACCTCTTCCAATTACAGCTGTGCACATTGAGGCCTGTTAGTTCCATTTTCAGAAGTTTTTCAGTAACAAAATAGCACTTCTGCAGCACAATATCTTGCTAGCAGCACTTCACCTCTTTACAACAGGAAATGCTGCTCTCAGCAGCCCAAGAGCCTCATGCAAAACTTAACTAGTCTTATCCAGAAACATATCCCATTCTGCAAACTAATGATATCTCTGGTTTTCACTGAGAAGTTCGCTGAACTACTTTTGATATACACAGCTTCCTTCTTAGAAGGGAAGAAACTTCCAAGGCCTTGTTTCTTTGCATTTGTCCTCATTTTGGATATGCCTAGAGCGACTTCTGCATTTGTGCTAGTTTTGCATCACCAGCTCTGAGGAATGATCTCAGATTGAGGCACGTGTATAAGAGGCTCCTTCCACTGACAAAACCTAAAGTAACACTACATACAAACTAGACTTTTCACAGAGGATTTCTACACAAAGTCAGAATTACTGCTTCGTTAACTGCAGTAAGTAATCTAACACTCAAATGAGCCTGAGTATTGAAGGAACAGGTAACAAATGGTAATAAATGAGAGCCATTACTTAAAGGACAGGAAGAAAAGAGCAATAAAGCTGAGTCTTACAGAACTGGCACATTTATTAAAGAATAGAATTAGTAGGCACAAATAAGTAAGATCTTTTGGGGAAGGAACAACCTTTATTTGCAGAATTCCTGCCTTTCAATGTACTAGTACTCTGGAGAACTGAATCAGCATGTAGATAAGGATTGGAAATCCACAGAATGTCCAAAGCCTTCAGCAAGATGCCTGTCCATCCAGAGAGTTACAACAGCTCTCCTGACGCACGGGGGCTTGTTACGCCACGGGAGCTTGCCCATGAGCCAACACATCCCCAGGCAACAGCCCTCCACCCTTGCAAAGGTAACAACGGGTTTACTATTAGCATTATGAGCTATTACTATTAGTAGTATTAGCTGAAGTATCTGCCACAGAGTAGCCGAATGCTGGGAAACACCAAGTAAAGGGAGAAGAACCATAAAAACAATGTCGTAACAAACAGTGTGTAAAACAAAATGAACTGAAAAGCCTTGGGATTAAACCTCTGTTTAGTCTAGCAATCAAACCAGCCCACTTACACCGACTGGCTTCTGTTTTGCCAAGGGACTCCACTGGCAGTTGCAGGGCATGGGGCCAAGCCCACAGGGTTTGACTGCTACCAGTAGGAACATGAAGAAGTTGTTTTTCTGTCTTCAAGTCGTTTCCCCCCACTGCCCTTCTAAGGAAGGCAGAGCTGAACTGCCAAGTAATTCCAGCATATCCATACAGGGACTCCGTTGAGGTCAGCCTCCAACTGTGAAACAGAATTCCCACGGTTCTGTATATAGCTGGGCTGGTTGAGCCTGTGCACTGCAGAGCAGAGGTTAAGAGATGGGAAAGGGCATGTAAGAAGTTTCAAAGTCTGTCTGAGGTTCTGGTTTCACAATCTGCTTCAGCTGGCCTGGGACTGTGTTGGAAGAGGTAGCTCTGCCCTTCAACCTCACCATGTATCTGCCACCTCCCATGAGCTGGGAACCAAGCTGGCTGCTCAGGAGGTCCCAAAAGTGCTAGACATAGCACAGAGGAAAAGCACAAAGGGACATGGAAGGACAAAAGAGGGAAGGAAAACCACATCCAGTAGCACCATGGACTTAACTTGAAAGGAGCCGTTCATTAAGGCATTGGTACTTTCCTCATGCAGGAGATCTCCTAACATCACACTTGCAATGTTGGCATGTGACATCTTGAAGCTATTTGCATCTGGCATAAGATGACCCATGTCATTGCTTCTTCCCTTGCCATGAAATGAGGGGACTTTTCAGTGAATTTTCTAATGAATTTTAAAAAACTGCCAAAAAACATACCAATCCTAAAATGGATGAACCCCTTGTTCAGCTGAAGAGCTTTCTGAAAACTTACCTGTTTACCCAGTTGAACCTACTGGTTTCTATACATGAAACACTGTGAGCCATCAGTGCCTGTAAACGAGGACTGATTTTACAGCCTTCAGCCTTCACTGAAGAAGACTGGATTAGAAAGAGGCATCCAAAAATTAGTGAGTACGAATTTGCCTAGTCATGCTGCAGGCTCACTTGAAACCCCAGCAGAAATTCTTGGCTCCCCAAAGACTCTCCATCACCTGTGAAAATGTCCATAAAACCCCGTATGCAGACACAACCTCTTTCAAAGCCAGCCCATTCTGCAAAGCAGTCCTCCTTTTGCTGCTTGCAGACACAGTGTTGGTCACTTGCACAGAGGCGTCCAGAGCTCACTGGCACATCAATACCGCAGAAAAGCTTTTTTTGATCACCTGTAAAAAATTGCAATGGGGACGACTAAGACTCTCCAAAGTGGGAGGATAAGATTCTCAGATCTGCATGTGTGATATCTATGTTGTGAACCACAGGGCCTCCAGATCCATAGTGACATATAGCTTGAAGCAAAGAGCCTAGGCTCTGTATCTTATTCAGTAAGGCAGGAGAAACCATATTCACAACTGGTTTAAAAGACAGGTAATAAATACCCACTTTTGTTTATGCAATTATCCACAGTAAGTGCAACCTCAATGCTCAGCCAAATACTTTATCATTCATTATCCTGAAAACACAACCATCTCTTTTTTCCTAGGAAATGCTCTGGGAAAATAGTATAATAATAGTGTTCTAATAATACAGAAAAGAATTACTTGAAATACACACGTGTGTATTTTAGGACTGTCACTAGTCTTACACAGACAGAGCTCTCTAGCACAAACAGGCACCCCAGCTCCCACAACACCTCTATGTTCTGGCTTTCACGACAGAACTGCTACTAATATAGCAATAATATTAGCACATCTTGAAAACCATTTCTGAAGAACAGAGATCCTATGCACCAGTTCATGCAGAAAACCAAGTGTCACCTGCTGCTTTCTTTTCACTCAGCAGTGCTCGTTTTCCCAAGCTGTCTGAGAACAACACGCAGAACAAAAGGGGTCATTCTCATCTGCTCTGGGCCAAGGAGGCAGAACAGAAAAATGCAAGTGAGCTCCACGCAGCCTGACTGCTAAGCACGAAGAGACAGGCCCTGGCCACAGGGATACCTTATCTCAGCTTGTTTCTTGTTAGATCTCACAGTAACCTGCAGTTTTAGATGGCCTTGGCAAACTCCCAAATAAGATAACTCATAAGAGATGAAATCAATCTATTAGAAATCATTTAAAATAAGAACATTAAACTACGGGGAAAATTTATTGTGCTGCAACTTTCGGATTAGTTGTTCCAACGGAATAACAAATTGAAAGAAAGCAGGAAGGAACAGATTTTCAAGACTGCATTTCCACCTAAGGACATGCTTTAGTGCAAAAACTTTTTTTTTAAGGGTACAGTACTCTAGAGTACTTCTTATCCCTAAAAACAGCTAAAAAGTTTTAAAATCTGATCTTAATCTTTCTGATGATATCCTTCCAATGTAATTTAAAAATAGAAAACATGACCACACGCTGACAAATTTTGTTTAGTATACAGCTCATTAGCAATAATTATAATATAGGAACATTTCCTGTAAAGCTTTCATTTTAACAACTAATGAAACACACAGGCATTAATAAGCTCAGCAAGAGAACAAGACTCGCGCAGCAGCTTGCAAAGAAGAACATTATCATGTAGGAAAAGTCTTTATCATTTTCCTTTGATTTTCTAGATTAAAGCAGAATGTGAGATCTGCTGAAACAACTTAAGCACAGAAAGAAGAATTTCAAAATATAATCAGGCTTAAATTAAACTACAGCAAAGACACTGATCCAGATAGGACAGGCATAATAGACTTGCCAATATGATGCGAAAAAGCCCAAAATATTTCCAAGTATTTTGGGAATTGCCTATAAAGAAGCAGAATGGCACTTTCAGGGTTTCTGATGGCAGCAAAATAGCTCTTATCCTCATACTCGCATTAATAATACATGTTTTCAAATATGCACAACCATATAACATGCCCTAATGTGTTTGTGAAGAAAAGACCAAATGTCTTTCTGCACCCTGAAGGTACCTGTTCAACACATTTCAGAATTTCAGAGAAGTTTCCTTCCAGAGGGGAAGGAAATGAATAAATCTAGTGTTAGAAAAGTACAACGCCAAGGACCAGGGGCTGATGAGCATTGTCCTGATGCTGGGTAAAGTCAGGGAAAGGCAGACAGTGGATGTAATCAGAAAATAATGGAAAAAGAGATCACTACTAAAGTTTTGCCAGAATCATACTGCCTTTTTTTTTTCTGTTTAAAGACTGTGAGCTTGGTTAATAACAACATCTTACCAGAGGCTGACAAACAGACTCAAAACCGCACACCTTTTTTCTTAAAAATGGGACTGGGAGAATGGAAACTCCTATACCCTGTCTCCTGCTGACAGGGATGTCACTGTATTTGTTTCTGTGCAGAGAGAGCAGACATATCTGTACCTTAGGCACCTCATCTGCCCCAAGCAAGGATAGATGAAACAAGAACAGTTTTTCATTGTCGGGACCAGAAGGAGTGACCCTCGTGTCTTGCTGTACTGGCTGTGGATTCGTAAAGCAGCATCACAGCAGGAACGATGGTGATAAGATCTGCACTTGGCGGATATCATCTTGAGTTACTCTCTTTATTTGTATGCTTGATAACACTGGATTTTAAACTGCTAAGAGAAGAGAAACATTGATCCTTGCTCTGCTTCCCTCTTCTGCAGTACCTTGTCTTGTACCTAGTCTTTACCTCTCCCATACCATCTTCTCCTTTCTCATCCCTCCTTGATTTGCTTCCCCAGATTTCTGGCTAATATCAGGTACTTTTAGCTTGATCTCTAGTTTCTGCAGCACTGCCTTCTTCCCTAGACTATCGGCTAAGGCTCTTGGTCATCTTCAGCTCTCTCCTCCTGTACCAGCATCATTCATCTTTCACTCTCCTACCTCTATTCTAGAATCTTTTTGTTCCTGCTCTAAGTCTCCAGGTTATTATTGCTTTTATGCTTCTCAAAAAGATTACAGGCTGCCATTGGAGGAGAAACAGGAAACTGCAACAAGAATGTGAAAAAAAAAGGGGGGGAGAAGGGAGAGGAGGAAGAAGAAGAGGATGAAACTGAGGAGAAGTAACAATAGGTAAGTTAGAGAAGCAAAGAAAGGGAAGAGGTTGCACCTAAGCAGAAATGATAACCAACTATAACAGCTGACCACCAAAAATAAACATGGATTTTTAACAGTTACTTTTGATAAAAAATAAAAAACATGTTAAATCTCAAATAAATGTAATTTTTTCTGAGCAAAGGAAGCTTTATCAGGAAAGAATAAGGAAGAACAGCTGAGACTTAGTATTAATTCTAACAGATGTTACTCCATGATCTACCTCCTTCGAGGTCACTGTCCATGTGAATGGATCTACTTATGGGAATAAGCCCCAGTTTTATGGTTTGAGCCTATAAGAATTACACCTCAAGGAAAAAAAAATCCATTCTCTTACACTAACTAATGATTGCTATAGGTCTGTAGCTCCTAAGACAGTGAAGTCAGTGGACAAGGATTGTGTTGCACATCTATAAAGTGTTGTCTTCATGCGGAGTAACTAGGTAATAAAATGTGGAACATGATAAGAATATGAATATGACAACTGCAATGAAATCAATCTACCAACATTGTCCTTTTATGAGACATTCTTCATGAAATGTCTGAGCAGCATTAAAAATAAAGTCAATCAAGCAAAAATAAAGATAGTGCCTAAGAGCCATGTACTGAACATGTATCTGCTACATGCTCAAAATACTAAGGAAAAAACACAAGAAGGAAGGCTTCACAGACCAGAAATTAAAACTAATGAAAATGTCTAAAATTTCAGCAATAACCCAGTATGGAAGCTGTTCATTCTACAATATGACAGCCCCTAAGATATTGACCCACAGCTAACAAGGCTTCAATTCATCTTTATATTTAACCTCTTCCATTTTACCTTTCATAGACATAACATTCTGGAAAAAGCCAGATGTGACATTTAAAGGTCTCCAAATGCATGCACTTAGGGAAAGAATTACCTTAAATGTTTTAGCAAGAATTCTTACAACTCTAACTTACAAGTGACAAATGCAAACAGCAGCCATTTTGGAGAGAAACGAGTGGTTACTTCAAAACTGAAATGGTGGAAAAAAAAAACACACAGTGAACACATAACTTAGTCACTATTAAGTAATTTTTGGAAAAAAGTTGAATTGATAAATACATTTGAACATGTGATTAGTTGATGCTGCGTTTCCAGGAATGGGGGACACTCACAGCTCTTAAATCAAAAAGGTTTGCAATTGCTTGGTGTTTCCTCCCAAGGAAGGGCATCCTGTGACTGTTCTACAACTACTTTGCAAAGGTTTAATTTCACTGTACTTAATCTTCTTCTCCTCACAGTCTGGATCCACTGACATCTCCTGGCCTGCTAAGGAGATCTCAGCAGGAGATGATTCCCACCGTGCTGCCCCTCCTCACCTCATCCAAAAGCAGATTGGCTACAAGAACCAGGGATGTGGGCCCAGCTCTGATTGCTAGTTGCCTGTGAACAGAGAAGCTTCTAATTCATAAATCAACAAAAGAGGATGTTTGCTTCTAAAAACCTGTGGTCTCTCTCTAAGTCCAGGGACTCTGTGGGAAACGCTGCCTCAAGCCTCCTTCCCTTTTTGCCTAGGACCTGCACAGTCCAGGAAAAGCACTGGCAAAATACAAACCATGTTCCAGTCTAAAATTTTGCTTGACATACCTGTCCCACTACACCTAGAGAGCTTATTAAAAGCCAGAGAAGTGCTGGGTACCAAGGCAGTGAGCAGACTCCTGCAGCAGCCAAGCAGAATCTGTGCTCAAACACAGGCTCCTTTAACAGAGCAGTGTCTTGACCCATTGTTGGCACAGCCTGAGGAAGGAAGACGTAGTTGAGCCCGTTTTTCCATCCTCTTCCTCAGCCAGGGTCCCTCCCTCACCGCTCACTCTTCAGAGGTCACTTCTTCCTCGTTGCTGTTCTGCCTGCTGCGCCACAGGGAAAACAAACCTATTGCCACAACACAGAGATGGCTCCACGGGAAGGAGATTCTAGAAGGACACAGTGAGATGTTGCTGGAGCTAAATGCTACTGCTGTGGCTGCTCTGGCTGCTGCCTCCCCTCACCGATCCCAAGATCAAAAGCGCTCCCATAAAAATAAAAGCACAGCTTTCTTGCCTTCAGATATTTATTTTTGCTGAGGGCAGCTAAAATTGCTCTGGTGAAATATTCCCCAGGCCACGCATACGGCTATTGCACAAAGCAACTTCTACTTCTGCTTTTGCAGCCACTGCTGTTGTTCAGCCTGCAGGAACAGGCACAAGAGGAAGCACTGGAGAGACAGAACTCGCCCTCCTGCACAAGACACTGAGGCTCTGCAAAGGCAGCTGCCAAGGAGCTGCTTTCTGCGGTCAACATAAAAATAGCTGACATAGGTCACTGTTTCTTTCTTTTTTAATTGGGTTCCTATTTACTTGTTGTGAAGGGAAGGGTTTTGAGGCTCCCTATCTGCCCCCGGCCACCAAATCCCATAGCAGAGGTGCCACACAAGCAGGAGGAAGGGCATACGGCTGTGCTGCTGAAGGAGAGCACCCTGGAGCAGGGCTGTATCCCTGCTATCTAGTGCTTGGCCTTAGGTTTTCCGTGGCCTCAGATGGGATTCCTGGAATTATGACTCTGCACCTGAGTTTTAGCTGACAGAGCGTGAAAGGAAGCGAGGGCTCTGCTGGAGCCCAGCCAAGTGACAGCCTAAAAAGCATGTGCTTGGGACACGCGTGTGGGAGGAAGGCACGGGTGCTTTGGGATCCTGCCACAGGACTGCTACAGAGACAGCTAAGAGATAAGCAGAGGGCAGAAGGGTTGATGATGCAGAAAGCAAGACTGTGTCTTCAGCCAGGTTGTCCCTTTGACCAAGGGTTTAAAGACACCCTGGCAGCCCTCGGTAACGCTCACAGCCTGTCGGGCAGCAGCACGACGGCGCCTTGGCTGCCCTCGGCCTCGGCGCTGCGCTGCCAACAGCTGCCCCACGGGGCAGGTGAGGAGCACGACAGCCTCGTTACGTCTCCCACCACCTCCAAAACGCAACGGAAACGACGCCTCTTGCCAACAGACTGTGGAATTTGGGTGGCTCCCGAATGCCTCATCACCTTCCATAGTCACTCCCGCTGCACCCCTGTGTGGCAGGGAATGCCAACACGCCGCTTTCACAGACAGGGAACTAAGCTAGGTGCTGAAAACCAGAAGGGACTTGCCTGCAAGCCTGAACATGAAGCCTCTGAAACGGGGAACTGAAACGAATTCCCCCTGATCTTGGCCAGCAACGCCAAGAGGAACCACACTCTTCTCCTTCCTGTTTGAGCATCCTGAGTGGCACGGCACTGCCCTTGTCTCCTGGCACCATCACCGAGCAAATAAAAACAACCCTAATGACTTGAGGGTTTGCGGTAACAGCCCCGAGGGAGGAAGGGAGGGTTAGCCCTCAAGAGCCTCTTAAGAACGTATTTGTTTTATCTTGTTAGAGGAACGGCCACTCTGTCACTCACTGCCAAGACAAGAAACAAGGATGACTCGGGAACAAGAGCTTCTACAGCACGACTGTTATACAGAGGAGCCGCCTATGCTGGCAGATAACACATCACGTAGGTGAAAAACAAGAAATCTTTAGCAAATGGGGCTAGGTAATGTTGTAAGGTACCTTTGAGGCCCAGACGCTGTGTTCTGTGTTTAATGATGCCTTCAAGAATGCCCAAGACAGGCAAAAAGCAAAAAAAAAATGAACAGAAAAAAGTCCTGGAAACCTTCCATACCAGCCACTCTGACTACTGGATGTATTGTGCCAAGTCAGTAGCAGTTATTACAGAAAATCATGGTCATAGAACAGACCTCAGAGCAAGAATTTACACTAGCAAATAAACCAGGCCAAGACCCTTCCCTGATGGCCATGGACACGGCACAGCTCACACCCACACAGCTGATCCTGTGTGATACTCCAAAACAGGCCGCATGTCCAGTCCCAGGCTGGCTCCCAAACTTTGCCCTTCATTGTCTAGATTGCTGGCTGGAACAGGTCACTGTAACCAGGCTACTTACTTAACTGTATGGATGACAGTGTTTGGGCCCTTGTTCTAGCCCTGCTCTTCACTTTGTTTGTGTAGAAATGTCCTCCAAGAACTGGACACATACTTTAAGTAGCCCTTTAATTGCCCTGATTTATTTGGTGTGGTCAGCAAACACATCTGGCATGAACAAGGTCGAGGTGAAAGGGACCCAGTCCTTCCAGGCTTTCCCTTTCCTGGCCAACAGTTAAGCTGAACTATGATAAAAGCTGCAAAACATCCCTGGCATTTCATGCTCATGGAACATCCTCAAGTGCCAGACTCAGTGCAGCCTGTGTGGAGTAAAGCCTCTCTATGGGGCCCAGTCCTGACTCCTACATGTGCTCCTTCTCCAGGCAATTTGTGCAGAATGGAAAGCCAGAACATGGAAAGCCAACATCTCTACTCACAGATGACACGGTCAGGGCCTCAGCTTTGCTGCTTGTCCACAATTACTTTCTGGTCAGCTTGCCCCAGAGAGCAAAAGGGTTTTGATGCATGGTCAGGAGCTACATCATCCCAGCTGGCACGGAGCAAGACTACAGTTCCTGTCCAGTTTTATTTCCTAGTTAAGCTGCAGCCAAAACACCTTCCACAGCGGCACAGTTCACTGTGATGATAGATCTTACCCTTTTCTGACCTGGACAGAATGTGTTGTTGTCAGGCAATATGATAAGAGAGGTTTGGAGCCTTGTCCAAAGGCTATGAAAGGTAACATGAAGCATTCTTTAACTTCAGTGACAATTGTCATTGCCATGATCTCAATAGCACATTTCTAATAGACGTTCCCCTGCGAGACCTCAGACCTCTAAGCAAAAGTGAACTTTTCCACAGGCAGACTTATGAAATCAGTTTTATTGCTTCTACCAAACACATAATGGAGAGATGTAGCTTCTAAATACTCTACTCAAGAAACAACCTTTCTGAGGTTTCAAGAGCAGCATCAAAACCTGCTGAACCCCAGCTTTATGTCTGTGCTTCGGAGCAATCCTCCTTCTGTGGGCACTTTAGATGTTCCCTGATCCAGCTAATGCTGCAAGGGGTTGTAGCAAGGGGCTCTGATCCCCCAGGTGTGTTAATTAGTACCAGTCCACAGCCTCAATAGCCAATTCACGTGTTTTTGGCAAGATTATATAGCTCATTTCCAAAAACAGTTTTTCAAAAGCTAATTCTTTCATCCTTTGAAACCAAGACAGCAACAATGGCTTTAATAAAGTCTGCTAAGTTGGGAACTTGACAGCATATTGAATAAAGGAAAAGCAAGTCCCCCATCTTGATTTAGCTGAGTGCACATTCACCCCCACAGACAGCTTCTTCCAGAGCAAACAATCCTGTTCAAGACAGTGAATAGGAAAAAAAAAAAAAAACCAAAAAAAGAAAAAAACAGGGGCAGTTCTGAATCTGTCCCACATTAACAGTCTGTCTCATCTACAAACAGGTCTTTGGATCTACTAAAGATTTCCCCTGCCTCAGTGAAAGGAGGAGGCTAATCGATGAGGTAATGCTTTTTTATTCTAATTAAGGACTTGAGTCACCCTATTATTCCAAAGTCCATAAAACAAAGCATGTTTAGATCTGCCCAATTACCTCATGCTCAACCCTCTTCCAAAGCAGGAATAATAATAATAAAAACAAAAAAAACCCCTAACTTTTCATTCTGTGCAGTTGTAAATTTATCCTGTGCCCTTTAAGAATCCGTTGCTTCCTACTTATCTGTCTGCTAGCTAAGGACTTACTTAATGTGCCAGCAAAATGCCTGATGGCAGCTTCTGCCTTCACCGCTGTTTAGCTCCTCACTGCTGCAAATGACCACACGCTGCTGTCGAGCAGGATGAAAAAATCAAAAGCAGAGAGTTCACTTAAAGGACTATGGGAATTATTTGAAAGCTGGTGCCAGCTAGTGGCAATGGGATTTCATTCCACTTCCCTGACATTACTCGGCATTACAAGTCTTCTATATACAGAAAAGTGTGCGTGTGTGGCAAGTTTTATTGCTTTAATATATTGCAAACAATGAACCAGGTCCATTAAAAATCCCATGACCTTCTCCTTAAAAGCAGACTCCGCTGCGCTGGTGAAATTACAAACTGGGTAGTTAAATTTACATTGGTGCAATTACTCCTGTGTTACCAAATGAGCTGCACATCCTTGCCTTGCTGCCTGATGCTGCAATGAGGGGCTGCATTAAGCTGTGAGCTTCTTCCTGTGTTTTATCCCAGGTGTAGTTACATTTGGGTTCTGCATGAAAGCACTGCTGGATGGCATACACAGCTAGAGCAGTGCACAGGTACTCAATCCCTTGGGTGCAGGATGATGGTATAAACACAAAATCACTATTCATAAATCCCATTAAAATATATTCCGTGTTCTAATCAGAGAGAAAATAAAGACCATTAAAATAATTACTTAAATTCCGTCCCAGAGGATCCTCAGGTTGCAGCTGCAAACATACTGGAATCACTCAAGCCAGGCATGCAAACAACTCACAACTGAAGCTTAAGCAAGGCAATTGCTTCAAGGTAAATAACGGCAGGAAATAATGACTGCATAATCTTTTAGGACCAGAAATTCAACACTAGGCAGGAAATAGGAAGGCAGCTAAGGACAATGTTGGCAGGAGGGAGAAAGCGACGCTCCTAAGTTTTCCTTGAGTCAGGGAAGTGACTAGGTCCAAACTGAAAGAAAACAAGAGAGCAGCCAAATTCAGCTCCCTTTTCAGCTCCCTAAGTTATCCCAGGGCACCCGCTCCTCTCCAAACCTGTCTGTTGGTCTGAGTGCCCCAGCTCTGATTCACCACTCATAGTTCTCTCTGACTGCTGGAAGTGGATACAGCCACAGGGTTTGTTTGTTTGTTTGCATTCACCTGTCAAATAAAGAAGAAACATTTATATAACTTGGAGAATTCAGGCAGAAACCCAGGAGTTCCAGAAAATCCCATGTTTTCTTGAATATTATGTTAGCAACTGCCAAAGGACAGGAATGAGAAGAGGCCTAAATCCTTTTCACATCCATATCAACACTCCTGGTTGGAAGGCAGGAGCATTGCATTTTATTTATTTGCATTTCCTTCTTTTTCCTCTCTTTGATGGAGAAGAACCCTACAAGCGACGATGCCTCTGTTTTTTAGGAAAAGTTTCAACTACCAAAAATGCTTCAGGGGACAACCAACAGGGTTGTTTACTGGGGTTTCACAAGTTGCCAATCTGACAGCAGCTGGACTGGAATTGCGACAAATATTTGTGTCACTTGGCAGGAGTGACAGCCGAGCATGCCTTGCAACCTCAAACTGTGACTCAACAACTGACAGAAAATAAAGATTTGCCTGTCTAAATCCTGAAGGCCTCGCAGCTGTGAGCACCGAGTGCCCTAAACCAGCATGCTAGGGAAACAAAGCTCTTGCTTCTTCCCCCCTTGTTCATTGTTCTAAGCATTGAAATTCGTTAGAGAAAACATAACCTGGGTCTTCTCTCTTCTTTGCTGTTTGGGCACCTCCACCCTCCTTATGCGTTGAGGACGGACAGACGTGCAGCTGCACGTGCATCCTCCCGGGTCCAGGGCAGGAGCTGTGCGCCCACCTGGCCAGACCGAGCAGTGTGGATTGACGAGGGAGGGAAGAGCAGGAGGACACCCGAGGCTCAGGAGGAACAACTCTGCTGACCACGGGCAGAAGGCGAGCAGCTACACACACGTTTTGGCAGGTTTGCTGCAGACCATCTGTCCTGTGGGCAGCTCTCCAGCACTAACTGCTGCTCATGCCCCGAGGTGCCTCCTCCTGCAGCCTGCCTGGCTCCGCAGGGCTTTGGCAAGGCCACGACCAGCTGGCTGCTCCCTCCCCACCACTCCAGTGCTCAGAGCAATCACCTGCTTTGCAGCCAGAACAGGTCCCGAGTCCTTTATTAATCCCCTAAATGACTAAACCAAGAGATCACAAACCTTTGGCACCGGGAACGGTTGTGCTTGACCTCAGCAACAACGAGTGACATGGATTTTAAAAATACTTCTGGCAGGGGGCCCTCAAGAAGTCTGCTCTCACTGGCCTCATCCTTTCCGAGCTGTTGTTAGGAGTTAGTTGCACTTGTGTTTACACAAAACAGATGCAAAGCTGCAACCTGGATGAAGATAAGTCATGGGGGGAAATCCGCTGCAAAAACAGCAAAGGCAAGAGCAGGGACGAGAACTGCCAAGGATCCACGAGGAGACAGGAGAGCTCTGCCTGGGGAATACCAACCTCTTCGCTCTGTACAGTTTTCCAGAAGAAAAAAAAAATGAAAAGGTTTAGGGCAGCAAAAGAAAAGGGACGGAAAGGAGGGAGGGCTGTATGTAAAGAAGCTGCTGTGACCGGTGCTAATTGCTGATGGATACAGGGAAATACAGGAAAAGGTGGGTGCTCTCAAGCTGGTGAACGCCAATTACCTCAAAATTTAATCATATCTATAAAAAGACACGCAGAAAGCTTCTGCTTGTTTTAACCCGTTAGGTACTCGTGTTCCTTTTGCAAAAAATCAGTGCTGCTTTGCTCAGGGAAGCTGGGGCCTCAGGGTTATTGGAGTGAACTGATTGCAAGTACTAAATTTGTTTGGTTTAACACACCGAGTGAGAGAAGAGAGATGCTGAAGACCCTACAAAGGGGAAAACTGCACAGTTCATCCACAGAGGGAAGAGACAAAACCCAGCTCGTTCAGCTCCTGTGATATATTTTTCATTGAAGTTGACTTAAGATTTAGAGCTAGAAAGTTGCACTTGGTCACACTCAAGCATCTTCTGACCACCAGCAAGACCAGTGCTGCAGACGAGCTGCTAGAGGAGCCGCGGGTGCCCTCCTGGGACAGGCCAGCCAGCCCTGACTGCCGCCCAGGAGCCAGCGCGGGCCAGCAGACGCTTCCAGGGGCCAGTGTGGGAATCGCGAGCCTAACGTGGAGGTGCCGCTCTGGACATGGCCACACAGAGCCTGGTTGGCCTCCGAGAACAGCCCCTGGCACTAGTTACTGCACTAGCACTGGTACAAGAATCTTGTTTCACATATCTCTCCTCACTCCATGCAAATCTTTTCTCAAATTACCGCCAAATTACACCTTTTTCCATTGCAGACATTTTGGAAGTAGCATCAAAACAGCTCCTCTACCTTCTGGCGTCTTGGATGCCTTTCACTTCTCCATCTATTGCTCTTGCTTCTTTCATCATTGAAGATATTCCAGGTAAAGAACTCTTGCAAATACAGAATCACAGAATGGTTGAGGTTGGAAGGGACCTCTAGAGATCATCTACTCCAACCCCCCTGCTCCAGCAGGGACACCTGCTTGACTGTAATATTTTATAATTTGTTGAGAAAGTCCTTTAAGAGACAGCCATTAAAGGACACTAAAAACCTAGTCTCTAAAAGGTCTCTAAAAACCTAGATATATTATTAAAGTGCTATTATTAAAGTGCTGGGAAGTACTTAAAAACACCTACCTACAAATGTTGAGATATATGGATTTAAAAAGACCGATAAATAGTAATATCACATTTACTTTAAGGAGAACAACAGGGGAGAAAAGATGAGTCAATATATAATATACCTGATGTTCTGCCTGTGTTGTGGGGTGAAATGCGTAACTGATCTCACACCATAAAGGAATTATAACTTTTTAGCAAAGGCATGTTCAAAGAGCTCACCAGAGGAGGAGGAGATGCCAATCGTTTAAAAAAGAAAAGTAACTGTACACCTACACAGAAAAGAAAAATGAATCAGAGCTAAAAATGTGCCACTAATGCAATAAGGAGCATACTACGTTCATCCTCTATGGCATAGCTGATGTCAAAGGACCAGGTTACTCAGAGTTAGGAGTAGTTATTCCTACAGGATCCCTTCATCCAAAGATGAAGGGATTTCTACGGATGTCCAGAAAAAGGACAGAGCAGCTGGCGACTGTACATCAGAATAGCAATACTCCAAACTATTGAGACAGAAGTGAGAGACAAGGAAGAGACGAGGAGAAAGCTCATCCCCAGAAATCATATTTCAGGTGAATTTCAGGTGAGCGAAATTTGAGCACCTTCCTATCCGGGCAGAATCAAAAAAAAAAAAAAAAAAAAAAAAAAAAAAAAAAGCAAAACGCAGGCAAAAGAAACAAAGGAACCTAGAAGTGCCACACAAGTACATGCTGCAGTTTTGGAAATGTCCCTGAATTTGGGCAAGGGACAAACAAAAAACCCTTCCTGTTGCTAAGACATGGCTCAAGATCACTCTGCAAATACAGAAAGCTTTTGGGCATAGGAATCATGTATCAGAGAAACACGGTGAGTTTGAAGACCTTCGTTTATGCTCACAAGAGCCCAAGAGCACCTGGTAGTCACCCGGTAGACACAGAAAAGCAACTCAGACATAGCCTTGAATGTGGAGATGGGAATTAGAACAACTGGAATATCTCCTCCTGGCAGCAGGCACCAGGCCATCAGGAACTTGCACATGGATGACCAACAGTAATACAAAAAAGCCCCTAATTTAGCATTTTGCTGCTAAAGCCTGTGTATTTGAATGTATATCTGGTGTGACAGTGCTGGAGCAAAACCAAGACACAGCCTTTTGACCCAGGAGAAGGAAGTTGCTACCACACGAGGCGCGCTGACAACACGTGGAGCCTGTGCTACCAGAGCCATTTTCATCCTCATCCAAAAGGAAGAAAATGCTGCAAGATTCTGCCTAACGCATGACTCAATTTAGGTCAGAACTCCTGCTCAGAACACCTTAGGCACTGATGGTGCTGGCAATGGACTGGCTTCCTTCATTGCTGACTTTACATCTTCTCAAATGTTTTTCACAGAGGAAAAGGGTCATGGAAGCCTTTGTTGTTGTTGCTTTTTTGTTCTTCTCCAGCTGAATGACCTTTTCAAATGGTGACAGCACTACTAACCCTTGGACCATCTCGTCCCATGCATTAGGAAGAAGTTTACTATGAAACATCTTTATCGAGCCTGTGTTAACTCGTTTTATTCCCCATCCCAAACTCCCTTCAAGCATGTCTGAAGCACAGAACCTGTCAGTTGTGTAAACTCTCTCTTTAGAACATGTCAGCACCTAAGATTGCAGTGGACATAGAAGACACCTAAAATGGTCACCCCAGAGCTGCCCATCCACTGAGAACTGGGCTTCTATCTTCTGCTTCTCATCTGGACGCCTATTACTAGATAGCATAAAGCTGGGAAACAGTGTTTAAATCCTATCAGTCTCCACTGATTGGAATTGGAAATATCTTCCATGAAAGCAGTGAGAATTAGATGAGTATAGAGAAAATGTAAAATCAGATTCAGGATTCCCATTTCCACTGTCACATTTCTGCCTGTAAATGTAAGATTCACAAAAAATATTATAAATGCATAGTTTTTTTTTTAAATATAGGCAAGCATGGATTTAGAGGGGGAAAAAAAAGCTGATTGCATGACATCGTACTGCAACTCTGTATCAGTAAAGTCGCTCTTCTTATTGAAACCAGGTTGCTCTGATTCAGTATGAATTCTGTTCTCAGAAGGAATAAAAGCAATAAACTAAGTGAGGATTACATACAGGATCTGTTCACCTTCAATGCTCTAAAAGACCAAAATAATCAGACTTTCAAGTGCTATGTCAAACTGTGCAGAGCAGAAAAGCAAACTTCTTGCTTTTTTTGGCATGGCAAATTCTTTATAGCTTATACTTGTTTTAAGTGGGAAAATAAAACACTGCGTTTTCTAACTCAATAGATCATTTTCCTATCCAAAAAAGGACAGCTTCTCTTGTAAGCTTACCAACTAAGGACCACTTTGCGGGAAGTACTGTTTTATCTAACTTCTCATTGTAAATAGTTATTTAACTTTTTAAAATCTATCTTCAACAAGGGAATAATTTTGATGTTGAGTAATTAAATGCACGCTTTGTCAAAAGAATAATATTTAAAGTTTTCTGGTAACATGGAAAAGATGAAAAGCCTTAAGTAACTGAAAGGCAACAATTATATGCCATTATAACAGCATACACAACGTCCAAATGGTGCTTCCAGTATTAAACATTATAGGTTGACCCAGCTTTAGTGTGGAAGACTCGGGCTTAGAAACAACTTTGGATGAATGACCCCTCTGTAATTGGTAAATATGAAGAGAGGGCTCTGTCTTTTTACTATCACTAACTGGCTATTGCTATGAAGGGTAAGGTTAAAAGCATTGAAAGGGCCCAAAGCAAAAAAAGAAAAAAAAAATTCAGAGGATGCTGATGACTGAACCAATTCAGCTGAGTCATTCAATGCTTGCTGAAGATCAGGAACAGTAAAGCCTTTTTCACTTGGTCATTTAAGCCTAGGACACCCTAAAAAATGTTATCACTACTCATAATCCCAGCCATCAAGAAACTAAGTCTGTTTCCAGGCTTCTGTATTTAGAAGAGGCTTGGGAAAATGACAAATTCCAGCAGGAAGTGAATAAAATATCATCTGAGAACTATTGGACAGGTAAGCAAAGCCAGAGACCAACTTCAGCATGGTTTGATTTAATTATCTTGGTTCTCAAGCTATTATTGCTTATGCCTTAGAGGCATCTGGCATGTCATCTCTTCAGATACAGGAAGAAGAAAAGGAAAGGCCACACATGGATGTCCTAATTGAAATGTTGTTCATCTGGTCTTTAGGCTGCTTTCACTTCACCTCTTTCTAGATGCAAGTTTCAGACACTGCACGCACCCTGACGTGCGCTAGAGAAACAAATCCAATGAAATCTGTCAGATTTATATTTTGTGGTCGGATGCTTCAGTGTCTAGCAAAGTGCATACCGCAGCTGAGACTACAGGCTAAAAACTATATAACAAAGGCACTGCCAATCATACCTCATTATACCAAGAGGGTCTAAAGCTTCTTCCTCTTCTTCCTGCTCTTCCTCTTCTGTTTTGTGCCCCTTTTCCGCATTTTTCACTGGTGCAAGCTGTGAGATTACATCAGGTTTCTTCTCCTCTTTGAAGAAATCTAGTACTTCATTTTCTTCATCTTCTTTGTCCTTGTCATCAGGAATGTTTTTACTCTTGAAGTCAATGACAGCAGTAGATTTTGTTCCTGCAAAATACAATGATAGAAGAGCACACAGGATAACAGCATGTTTTACTTAATATATTGCACCTGTTCCTTATTATTTTGGCTGGAGGAATAAACTATATGAAACTCATTCAATGTTTCTTACTGTCTCTTGCATCTACTGATGCATTATTTTATGTCCAATTTGTTCGCTAATTTTAAGTAGAGAAAGACAGAGGAAATGAACTTTATTTAAAACAGAGCAGCATATGTCTGAACTGCTTATTTGCATTCCTTCTATAGTCAATGGAAACAACATAGTTTCCAGATGGTTACTCATCCGAAGATGAGAATGAGTTTCCCTCTGAAAGTGCCTCTTTCTCTCCACTGGCTACAGAGAGGGCCCAAATGCTATGCTTAGATGCAGGTAAATAACTTTTATATAGGTAGCTGAGCTAAAGCCCACTTTTCATTAATTCTTTTGGGCTACTTTGAAAGGCAGGAAAAGTAGTTTCCATGGAAGATTTTCAATACGTGCTTTCAAACAAACCCTCAAGTTTTAACTCTCTTCAGTATACAAGATCCATCAGTTTTGGAGCAAGCTGAAAAGATTTACTTTAACTGAGTCTTCTTGCCCTACTTGCTATATGCAAAACCCAGAAGAATAAGGAACACTGAACCATTCCTTGATGTGGTGTCTCTGGATGTTTAGGAAACTAATTTAAAATGGTAAGACCAGATAAAAATAGGGTAGTGAAAACCATGACAGGAAAATTCATGGTTTCATCTTAAGGTATCACTGTTTGGGAGATGGATCTCACACCGCTTTTCATGTCTGCATCAGCCTAGTCATCTAGGGGGAAATTCACTGCCTAAACGAGGGCAGCAACACTGGGCAGTTGAGCCTGTGCTCCCCTGTAGGTATCGAGTGCTGAGCAGGTTACACACTGGAGATTAGGATATTTCATACTTTACCCTTATGTAGACACCGGTATTTTACAACGTGGATTCTCCTTAAACATCCTTGAATATATTGACTATATCTCCAGCGTCTGTAAAGAAAGTCTACACAACTAGCTTGAAGATCTACAGGGTATTTATCTTCATATGTAAGTAAGTGAGATGAATCTCATCTCATTTATAGAGTGAGGTTCATATTACTCTGAGACATTTTCATGAATAGGTTACATTATTTGTACAAGTTTGTCCACTGACTATGCACACTCCAGACTAATTCAGCTGTAGAAATCCACACCATATCCAGAAAGGGTTAAGTAAGGTAAATCCTGATTTTTCTAAGGGGTTTATTTTCAAGAGAACATCGGCAGGAGAAAAAAAAAGAAAAAAACTCCCTAATTTTATTTGGCAAAATCTTTTTGCTTGTGTAATGCAATTCTGCTCACCTTTGGACTATAGAAAGCTCCTCTGAATTGTGAGCTTCGTGTCTGAGAGCTCTGGTCACAAGAATGTGCCCTTGCCAGTCTCATAAAACTTCTAGCTTGGCCTCACTTGACACTTTTGCAATTTGTTGTTAACACACAGTGACTTGCTAGCACCTTGCAGCTCCACGTCCTTAAAACCAGCACTGCACTTAGAATCCTGCACGGGGCCAGGCTGGAGCACTCCCTGCTTGGCAGTTCTCAGCTGGATTGAGAGCAGAGAGCCCATCTGCTCCGTTCATTCAGTGACTCCCTGTTATGCTCAAGGAACACACAGAAACTGTTGCAATCATGAGGTCAAAAAATTAAAAAAATGTTAAGAGGTGAGAGAATAGGTTTAATTAGTCCATTATTCAAATATTTTTCTAGGTCAAAAATCTTAACAGTCTTACTAGGAACTAAAAAAAAAAAAAAAAGAAAGCACAGAGCAGTTGTTCACCAAGAGAGCGCCTGTGTTGTTCTTTTAGGGTTTATCTCTCCACTGACGATAGATGATTATTTAGACTTCTGCACTTGGGTGTTCTGAATCACAGCTTAGCTAAACACCTATGTTTCTGAATGAAGCATGTGCCCTCTGAGGAGCAGGGGGAAATACTGGCATTCCTGACTGTGCAGATGTGCAAAGGATCATTCCTAGTGACAGCCTTTATTCTGGTGTTCTCCAGTTTTTCACTAGCTGTCTCAGGAACAATAATGTTTTTATTAAGCATGGTCAAGGGAGAGGGGACACTCACATCTGTTAGTTACCTAAGAATTCCAGTAACTCAGGACTTGTTGCTAGATCCCCATCTTTTGAGATGGATCTCATGATATCGTTAAAGGTTGCTCTTCGCTCACAAATGTCAGATTCCCCCACAAAGAGAACTTTTCTGGGCAGAAGTGGAAGAGAAGCCTGTGGATATCGTGCTGCCAGCCTGTGGTAAAGCTCTTCTATTTCGCTGTACTTCTTGGAAACCTGCAATGAAACACACTGACTGGGTAAGTTTCTTTACAGCAAAGGGGAAGACACAGGCATTAAGCAGCAGTTCAAGCACTGAAGTGGAACATTAACCCCGGACACCAAACTGGAAAAACACGTATTACCAAGGAGCTCTACATATGGCCTGGTAAAAGCCTCTTATCTACACAGTGCACCTCCAAGTCTGTTGCCTGTTTTCTAATTAATTCAGTTATTAAGATCTGCTCCTCTAATGAAACAGAATTTTGTTGCCAGATACTTAGAGTCCTTTTGCCCGAGTCACCAGCTAATAAAGTACAGGGAAGATGAGAGCTCCAGATACTTCTCCGACAGCAGAAACTCCTGTCCTGTAAAAATGAGCTACTTGATGTCTAGCCCCAAAAGACGTGAGGGGCAGGTAAGCCTCGCCAAGCAGGTATGTGATTAAGAGAGCAGCAGGAATATTTTCACTCCGGTGCCAGAAAAGAGATTTCTCAGTGCTGGTGGCTTCCCTTGTTCTTCTGGCTCTTAAGGTCTGATCAACAAGCACATTTGCTGCCTTGCCTTAGCACCTGATATAGAAACGAGGACATGGACCTCAACTGACTCTTCAGTTTACCCATGATGTGGGAAAAAAAACCTAAAATAACAACAAACAAATTTGGTTGTGGCCTACAGGTTCTTATACAAGAAGATAGCAGCCATCCTTCAACACAGCCATTCCTTTTGCAGGTAAAGATGGAAAGTCTGAGAAGAAATGTGGCCCAAGATAGCAAAGGGAAAGCAATGTCCATGTCTATGCTGCACTAAGTTTTGAATTCCAAACTGGACACCTGAAGAAAAAAAGGAAAAAAAAATTAATCAAACAAACCAAACACTGTCTCTAATTGGAACTACAGGCATAATGAAGAGTGACCATCTCTCTGTGATGATGGTATTACACACTGCCTTTATTCATCATGGCCCCTTAGGGCTGACCCTATCAAGTAACTTTCCAGTCCAGGATTTAGGCTGGTGCAAAGACAAGCAGCCAGCTTGAGGACGGCCACTTGAGGATGGTGAGAGTTTAATGGCATGGATTGGGCCAGACTGTGCTCCCAGGCCTGCAGACCACAGAGCAGGTCCTGACAGTGGCAGGCACACCTAGGCTGGTTCATTAAACTAGACACAGCCCTAAAGACCAGCTCCAGCAAAGATCTGAGGCATGGAAGCAAACCCGCGTTGACAGGCGGACGAACAACCATAATTTTAGACTTGTCTCCTGTGAGCAACAGCAGCAAGCGCGAGCACCGCGTGCAGGGTCTGAAGCGCAACTCAACGGCCAAGCCCCAAAGCGATGGAAATATAAGAGAGATTCCCAGGATAAGACAATCTTCCTTTTGAAAAAAAAGCACAAGGAAAGCAATTCTGGGATGTCTGAAGTTCTGTCCATTTCTAGGTCACGAGGTCCCACTGGCACCATGAAGCATGATACCAGAGCCCCTTCCAACCACACTAAGTGAGCATGACTGTAAGGGCGGTGAGGAATTTACTCACTCTTTTGCCAAAGAATAAGCAATATTATCCTCTGCCCAGAAAAATACTCAAGTCTGATTTTCAAAAAAGTGTACAATGTGTAATTAATTGCGAAAATAAATAACAAGTTAACGTCTAAAAGCATTACAAGTCAGCAGCCAATCTGTGGCACACAAACTCCTTTTCTCTCTTAATTTTCATTCCTCCTCTATCAAATGCTGCAAGACACTCATAAGTCTCACTTTATGCCTAATGACACCACAGAGTCTGCAGTAAACGCACACCCTCGCATCCTCTCACCGACTGAGCCACTGTGAATCCGGGTGGGCTTTGGACAACCACCACCAACCACAACGCACGCGACAGCATCCAAGGTGCGCTAATGTTATATCCCAACTATACCAATACGCTATCCAGGAGCCTTAACACTCCAGACAACCTCATTTCCAGCAGTGCGGGGATGCCCTCTGCTGGGATAACCCACCACTGGAGGTACTATTGATGCTCCAGACCATTCCTCACGTACTTCAGTCCCAAACTGCTGGAGCTCCAGCTCCTTGCGCGCTGTCCCACTGCCTCCGTCCCCAGCTGCCACTGCCTTGTCTTCCCCTGTGCTTGGCTGCCTTTTTTGCTGCATTACCAGGAGCAAAACTAAGCTAAGAAGGCTGGGTGGATCCAGGAGCCTCGGCCTGGATGCCCTGGGCTCTTCCCTTTTCAAGGGAGTAACACAGAGGCACTCCGAGGCCTTCCCAAAGCCGGCCAGGTCCCAGAGACTGCGTTTTCCTGGGTCCTGTCCTGCTCCTCACCCAGAGCAGTCTCACATCTCTGCAGTCATGAAGCGCTGCTCCACTGTGACAATCTTCCACACTTCCAATTCGAGGCCCTCTAACGATTTTCCAGGAGAAAAGCCGATCAGCAGCATTTCTCCTGCTACCTGTAATTCCCCTAGGTTTTGATCATGCAATTCTTCACCTCCTTCCATGCCTGTAACTGAGCTCGTGTGAATGACACTGGGCTAAACCCCCACCTGCTGCAAGCCTTGACTTCAAGGGAGTTCTGTCAAGTCACAATATCAAAGGCTCCATCTACTTAGCTTCAAAAGAATTAATCATGCAAATACAGTAAAGCATGTGCATATTTGCCAGGTCAAGACCCTATTTGCCTTTAACGATTAACATTCAACATGCAATGAAAGAGAGTCAGGAATGGATTGAGTTTTTTATGTTATTTTTTGTACTAGAAACAGGTAAGGGGGTGGAATATGATCAAAAATAGATAGAAGGTTAAGAAAACCACCAGGAAGTTCAAAGTGAAAGCTTGAAGTTTGCTGTTAATCCCTCAATTTTTATGCCTGTGCCTTGCATCCTTCTTTCATGAAAGCCTCATGCATAAAGTACACACACCAAAATGCCTGTAGGATATGAGCTTGGGAGTCTCAAATGTGCATTATAGAATTTGATCCCCCTCAGCATTAATGGGATTTGATACCTCCGTTCAGTGCCCCATTTCTGACCTCAAACTTGTCTTCACAGCTTCTTACTCACAGCAAGGGGTTCAGGTGAGTGGAGGCCTCAGATAAAGCCAGCTCAATCCCTCTGGCCAGCCAACGTACAGCAGTGAAAAGTGCTCTTCATTTTACAGTATTTCATACAAATGGCTGTATTTTCTTTAATTTTCTTAGGTTCTTAACATTGTCAGAAAATAGAGCTAAAACAGCATCATCTGCTAAAACAACTATCAGCTAACCTTTCACTTGCACCCAGCTAAGCTCTAACAGAATCAAGGCTGCTTGGTGACCTTGTGGACATGTGTTATGGTACATCTTAGTTACACGACCACATGCTATTCTTCCCACCTCCTTTACCCAGCAGAAGAGCAAACACTCAAATAATTCTTTTTAACTAACATGAATTCTTAGCAGCTCCCAAATCAATTGCTACATTGAGCAGGGAGTATTTCTCCCCACTTTACATCACAGACAATTCTTCCTGTCCTGGACTGGATGGTCAGCATAAGGAGGAATTTATCTTCACCAGTGCAGTCAGGAAATATCAACCTCAACTTACAGATTTTTAGGCCCAAAGAAACGTGAACACATGGAAACAAGGCGTGATCAATACTTGGACGTATACCCAGCCACGTACATACACTCCCTCATTTCAGAGGAGAAAGAAAGGTCCATAGTAAAACCCTCCTAAAAAATTGCTGTGTCTGTCAAACAGAAGCCTGGATTTGAAAAAGAAAAAGCTCAATATTTAAATGTCACCTTGTAGTGGTCCCTCTAATGCAGCATGAAAGATCATAGAATCAGAGAATGGTTGAGGTTGGAAGGGACCTCTAGAGATCATCTAATCCAACATCCCTGCTCCAGCAGGGACACGTAGAGCACGTGGCACAGGGTGGCATTCAGGCGGGTTTGGAAGATCTCCAGAGAAGGAGACTCCACAGCCTCTCTGGGCAGCCTGTTCATTTTTCCTCAAATTCGGAACTTCCTGTGCTTCAGTCTGCGCTTCACTCACCCCTAGGCAGAGCTCCATTCATTCCAGTTGCTCTCACACACAGAGCAGCTCCACACCTCACCTTCCTGGCCTGTCTTTCCTAAAAAATCCACAGCCATCCAAGACAGCACCCCAGCCACGTGAGCTGTCCCGCCACGTCTCCGTAACCACAACGAGATCACGGCCCCGCGACCGCACACCGAACCCTGATTCCTCCTCATTATTCCCCACGCTGTGTGCACAGGCGCTTCAGGGAGCTCATCCAGCCCGCGGGTTTCCCAGGAGAGCTGCCAGAGGACCCCCCGTGATCTCATCTCACGCTCTTCCCCAGTTCTGCACCCTGGCTGGAGGCATCCTCGCTCGCGCTGCGTTACACCGACCGCCCTCTCGCCCCGAGCACATCTCGCCTAGGTTAGAGCCCTCCTAACCAGGCTGGCCACCTGCTGGCAAAGACACGCGTGTCCCGCTTACCGTGGTGGCCCTCATCTGTCCCTGTTAGCTGTTGGTCTTGAAGAGGGTGCCATGGTCATAGAAACCGAAACGCTGCTGCCAACACCAGCAGCACAGCCAGCTTTTAGCCTGGAATATCCTTCTCCTCACATCCTTCCCTATCACTGAGGAGAAAACAACCTGGGCTCCTGGACCTTTGACCACCATCGCTAGGGCTCTGAAATCCTGTTTGACGGTCTCAAAATAAAAAGTTGGTCTCTGTAAAAATGACCTCAATGTAAAGCCAATTCCACTGTTTCGATAGGGCAAGAGGATTCTGACCTTTGAAAGAAACACAGCTGAGTTTTATTTAATCAAAAATAACCTCAAGGTCAAACAATCCTACAACACACCTGCTGTATTTTACAAATGACGTTTTTAATAAAAAAAAAAATCCATCCAGTTTCTAAGAATTTAGGTCTGAAAGTTGTTCTGGTGATCTTCTGCAATGCCTCAGAAACTTCACCTGCAAATGCTGTGATGCTGATAGGCCCATTTGGCTAGTAATTTCTCAAGTCACATGTGAAATTTGCTTTTGCTGTTCATCTAGTTTTGGTCACAGGCCCTTAACGTATCTTGTTCCAGTGTGGTCCAAATGATAGCCCAGAGGACAGGGCTAGCTGAGCCCCCGTTTCACTCCTCTTTGCTTTCCAGGGGACACAGGAAAGCTGTTTGAGCAATAAACACACTTGCAGCCAAACTTGCAGCAAGGAACTTCACTGCTGCCACCTAGGGCACGAGAGCGCGGAGGGCAGTGGCTTGAGGGAGCAGCTAGGTATGGAAAATGTGGGTAACCGACTTCTTAGGTGTCTGGTAAAGACAGAGGGAAAGCAGAAGGAAGAAAAAGAAAAGCAGAGGCTCCCCAAAGAAATATACTTGGTTCCTGAGGTCACCAAAACTGGACTTCCCTACACAGAACCAATAAAAAACTGATCATCTCCAACCCGTTATCTCAGCAGCACTGATACCTGCTTCCTGCTCCGATCTCTGAGAGTTTATGGCATCAGTAACAGCAAAACTGACGCCCTCTCCCATTCTGCTCTGTGCCTCCTCCTGCCTTTGCTGTCCAACCCTCACGTTTCAGGCCTGCTGCCTCAAGCCTCCCTGGCATTCCCTGGTTGCAGCCTGGCTGGGGAGGCTCTCCCTGCTCGGCTGCGGCCACGGGCAGCGCAGCAGAGCACTGGGCAAAGTCAGGTGCTAAGAGCAGAGGCCGAAACGCACCTCACTGGCCACAGGGTGTGGATTTATCTCCAGATTAAGATGGTCACCCAAATGTACACGTCTACAAGCACATTAGGTATCTCAGCTCTCCTTTTAGCCAGATATAGTCACCGCATTTTGGTGAGATGTGAGAACAACTTGGCTTACCCCAGAATAGGTACACGGGGGATTCAACCAGCTGCCTAAACACACATACCTAGAGGCACTTCGGATGGCTTAGGATACCTCACCTGGTTCCCTTCCAGAACATTTTTTTTTCCAGAACCTCTGTCAGGCCAGTACAGGCATCTGGGAAACCTGATGGCTTCTCAAATGCTGCCAGGGACTTAGCAAACTGAATTTCCCCACACTGCAGTTGCTCAGGTACATGCTTCTCAACAGCACTGCACTCACTGGGATGGGAGCTTAGACATCTGCACACATCTAATCACAGAGAGCAGCTGACCTGCCTAAACACAGGCATGTGAGATGCCTTGGGATGCACAAGGCACTTGTGTGGGGCAGGCAGATATCACACAGGACCTGCAGGACACCCACAACCTTCCAAATCTAGGTGTAAAACTGCAGGGCAGCTCAGATAGCCTAGACAAAGAGCTGCAGGCAGCTCAACTGAGCCTTAAACATTTTAGCCTGGAGTGAAGCCCCTCCACCCCAGATGCCTAAAATTTAGACTGCAGCTCCCTTTACTGTCAAAGAGGAGAGACATTTTCAAAGGATGAGTCACCTCGTTCCCTTTATTGCCACTGACCATAAAAGTAGCGACAGACTCGGATTAAAATATCCATCTCACAGAGAGATAAATTGGGACAGGTGAATCCCTCTACTCCTCCCAGCAATACACATAGAAAAGACTCAGTGGAATGAACTGATGCAAAGCATCCATCTTCCAACCTCTGAGTTCAGAGTTTCGAATTACTGTCATATACCAAAACTATTTAGCATTATCAGACTTTGTCAGCTAAATAAAATGTATCTCATTAGACAAATGTTATTCCTGTCAGATGACAGCACAGTTTGCTTCTTCAGGAAGAGCAAAATGTCAGGAGGTCTGATCAGAAAAGAAATGAGAAAAGTTCATTTCACCTGCAAAGAGCAACTAACTTCATAAAAATCCTCTTACATAGATAAAAGAGATATAGCAATGGACAACCTCAGCAAGCAGTTGAGCCACAGTGGGGACTTTTTCCCCTCTTTATAGAGATGATTTCACCCACTTCTTCTGTTTAGATGACAGCAGGCCAATTAACTACCTGGTTTTAGCTTGGTTCTCTCGCATAGAGCAATAGGGAAACGTTGCATAACCTAAGCAAGCAGGGCTGCAAAGTGGTTCCACACTCCCTACTCAGATGCCCATCTCTGTCCAATCCGATTAAAGAAGCAGGTATAAACTAAAATCATGCAGCAACCCCCCAAATGCCCTTTTATAGCTGGGACCAGTTTATTTCCCCATGTGACTTCCTTTCCATTCAAGTGAACTACTGCATATTTATATCACATTTCATGTTCATGTGCCCAGTCCTACTACTTACACATACATTAGAGAAGCTAATTTTCTAGCAGGACATAAAGCCTTAAAGGCAGTAACAAACAGCCAATGCTGCCTTGAGTTCCTGAAATGAAAAGTTCAATTAATACATGTAAATATTGCTATTAAAGGAATGGTACAGATTGCATTGTCCCATAAAGGACCTTGAGATGGGTGGGCTGATGACAAAGTATCTCTTACATCAGGACCAAAATAATCAAAGACGACAAATAAAGGAAGGAAGAAAGAAAAAGGATCTCTAACACAGCACTGATTAAATATTTACCATAAACTGAACCACATCCTCAGGCTTGTGCTTTGCTGATTTGAAGGCAGCCAGTCGGGTAACGACGACAATGTGATACTCTACGTGGCCAGACATCATCTTCCCACGGACTTCCTGGTAATCCGGCACCGACAAATCCAGGCCCGTGTGAGTATTCTGAATTTGCCTAGGAGGAAAGGACACGCAGAGGTTGGGCACTGATACAAAGACTTTTAACTGATGCTCTCAAAGCATCGAATTCAAAGCTGCAGAAAGTCAGTGCAAAGCCCCTGACACAGTTCCTGTTCTATAAGGTTACAAGTTTGCACAGACATCACGCTCCAGAATACGGAAGAAATTGTGTGTATTGGTTTTGTGCAATTATAGCCTCAATGAACACATTCGGTTTAAGCATGTATTTTACATGTCTTACCACTTTGGCCATCAAAACTGAAAAACAGACTTAATTTGCTTTTAATCAAGGGCTTAAAAATGGCATCTCCAAAAACAAGCTCACTGTGAGGCTTTTGTTGGTGATGACATTTTCAAAGGTACTGAGGCATCGAGACTGGAACTAAGGGCTGGCAGTCAGGAAGACAGAACAAGGGAAAGGACTTGGCCTGTTTCTTATATTCTATTCCAAAACATCTGCCACTGTGGACAAAACTATGATGGAGAAAATGCCATGAACTCACTGTCTCCAGAAACAGAAAATGGGGTGGTTTTCTTGAAGAAAGGAATAATTCATGATTCTGTACTACCCAGCAGGGCAGACCAGGAGATCACAGTAACCTTTCTCAATGGCTTCCTATGAAGCAGAGCTCTGTTCACCACAACTCACACCACCCACCTCTCTTTTGTCAGGAGAAATCTGCAGGAACGGCTGGAGAAAGGAGCCGGCTTGGATGCAGGTACAGCTGGAGGCTTGCAAGAGCCAACCTGGGAGCTGGATAAAACCTCAGATGCGGAGAGAAAGGGCATTCCAATATATATGCCCAAATACTCAAAGGCTCCCTGTGCTCTCTGGAGGAGAGCTTGGAAGCGAACGGGATAGGCAAGATGAAAAAAAACGTAAGATAAAGATAAAGACTCCCTCAAAACTTAATTGGGATGATTTTTGTTTCAAGTGTATCCAAGTATTCAAATGACGTTTAAATTATCTACTAAAATCTCATTGAAATTATTACTACTTTAAAAGGAAATAGGAACGGTCAGAGTTCTAGATGGAAAAGACGCTCCATTTGACACCAGTCTCCATCCAAGAACGCCTGCAGTGTCTCCAGTTCTGTGCTCGGAGGAAAAGGAGGCTGACAGTGCCGAGTTGAAGACCTTCTTCCTGCTCTCAGTTAAGCCACCATATACACTGGTAGCTTGCTATAGGATTGGATTTAATATACTATACGTAAGGAAAGAGAATAAGATTGCCCCCTACCTGATCTACCTACTGTAAGTACTGACCACACTACCAAGGGCCTTGCAGATCTTAAGAGTATTAGTGTTAGTGGTCTTAGTGTTACTTGCACTTTACAGGTGGGAACGGAGGGCACAGTCACGATGCTACTGCATGTAATGGACACCATATAGATGCTCAAGCTAAAAAAAATCGAATAACACAAAGCACGATCCTTCACTGAGGTACTGTCTTGGTTCCAAAAGCAGGACAAACACTGCACATCCTGGCACACAACAATTCTGAGAGGTGTAACACAAGGTGGTTTAGGTTGCAGCAGGGGAAAGGAAGCAAGAAGGAAGAGGGAATGGTTGGGAGTGTGTTTGCTTCATCACGCACTTAGAGATGCATTCAGAGAATATTTAATGCTCCCGATGATAAACTTCTTCCTACTCCTGCAAGGTACCACAGATCTACACCCACCTCCAGCTTCCCAGGGACTGGCTGTAGAAAGTTAAAACATACTCTTTTCTGTCCGCTTTAAAAGGCTGTAAGAGGTACACGAAGAGCTGCTCCTCCATGAGAGACCCAGTGTGTTTTCTTCTCCTGCCACTTTTACATTCACTGAGTTGTGCATTCACCTCCCCTCTGGGTTCCTACCCAAGGAATTAGCGGTGGCATTCCTGGGAGAGGAATGCCAAGACGGTATCATATGATTTACGCGCCAAGGGTATGAATGAGCAGATGTTTTTGTGGCAGAAGAGAACAATATGTCTACCAAAATAAACTGTTTCAGTGCGCTGGAAACCAAACCCGATTAGTGATGTTTTCCCCAGAGTTATGACCGTGCCAAACCACAGCCCTTCTACCAGCGCTCTTAGGGAGGCCAAATACTCTCCCAGAAGTAGGAAGAAGTTTATCATCCAGAGCATTAAATATTCTCTGAATGCATCTCTAAGTGCTTCCTTCCTATATGTGAATGAACAGTTTTTAATGAAATCAGAAGGCGCTGTTGAAAAATCAGTTTCCTTTTCATTAAACGTTTCTTTTCTGCTTATATTTTTTTAAAATCTTTGAGTTATTAGGAATGTCAAATCCCTCCTTCCCTGGACTTTCTGTGGATCACAGAGGTACCTTTTGGAATTCTCACATCTTCCTTAAGACATTTACAATCATTAGCAAAGAATTCCTTTCACCTTTGGGTACATTAGGCCTATGGGCTTGAAATAAACTCTAAAGAGGTTTTAAAAAATGCAGTTTCAAAGAAAGTTTCAAAATACATTTCTCATCATGTCAAAACTCGACAAGTTCTTTTGAAACTTGAGTTTTCCCAAGAAGGCAACCTCTGAATCTTCAATAAAAAACTAATTAAGCATTACTTTAACAGAATATCTAGAGAGTTCTCAATAAATCAAATGGCAACAATCAAGGGCACAGGCCCAATTTTTTACCCAATCCTCTTTGCAAACCATGTTTAGAACATTAGAGCTCTAACAATAGCTTCACTGTCACCAAGATTTTATACTAGGTATGTACACGTCACTCTGTCTTGCTCAACTTCTGCTCTCATTTTCTGGACAATCAGGGACTTATCTTTGCACTAACAGAGCAAATTTTGTTCCCAGTTACACACGCTGCCAGGACAGAAAAGCAGACTCAATAGCATATATGTACAAATACATTAGTATCTTTAAAAAATATAGGCAATACGGCCTGTGTTTTGCACAAGGGCCTGTTGAACCCTGAAGTAAGTGACAGTCGTGTCCTTCAGCAGCAGCCAAAGTACAGGCTAAAAGGACAGCTGCCAGCAAGATAGCTGGATGTGGGGTCATTTGGGATGTATCTATAGCAGCAAAAATGCCCTCCAGATGTTTAGTCACTCAAAAGTTGTGACTGCAGCTATGACAGTCAGTGAACAAGTGTGTCAGCTGGCAGTCGGGAGCGACTGTCATTCCTGTTAATGCAGCTGTAGGCAGGGTGTAAGTACAAATTCTTCTGCTTTTCACCTCTGAGATAAAAAATAAAATAAGATAAAGTAAGACAAAATAAGATAAAATAAAATAAAATAAAATAAAATAAAATAAAATAAAATAAAATAAAATAAAATAAAATAAAATAAAATAAAATCACCAGCAAGACATCCTTTCTGGCCTCCCAATTCCACATGAAGATTATTTGCTATATAATATGTAATAGTTGATTATTAGAAGAAATGCGGCAACTTAACAGCCTCATTTAGCTTAAAGCATCCAGCAGGTTCAAACATACCAAGACCATCTAACTTTAAGTGCCACTGTATCAGAGTCCTAAAAATGTCACGAAGTTAAGAGCCTTACCTATGCCACTGCTTTTTATTTTTAAATTGTTAAGTTTCAGCTAAAATGTCTGCACTGGGAAAGCTGCAGAAGGAGAAGGAATAGCCATATTTTTGTTTATTTATTTGCCATACACCTCCTGATGGGTTTCAGCCTCATTTCCTTCACATCACATCTATCACTCCCATCTCTGCCACTGCTACAGGACTATGATTTTATTATTCCTTAATAGGAAATTATGATTCTAAACCAAGAAAAATCAGCAAGGAAGCTCAGACAAATAATATCCAAGGCACGCTCCGGTTCTTGCAGTGCTTCAGCTACCAAATAAGCAACACCCCAGAGTCTTAATTCTTTCTACCCTATAACTGCCATTACCAAACGGAAGCAGCAGCTACAAATACCAAATCAGTGTCATTTGCTCCATTTTTTGCAGCATGCACAATCTCCCTACATTTGTAGCTTAAAAAAAAAAGAGAGAGAGAAAGCTGGCTATTGATACTGGACACATAGGTTTATTGCTTCAACTCCTTATTTAATTCCATTTCATGTATCTCTAAGGTACACTCCGAGGTTCAAGGGACACTAAAGCACGTGTCCTCCTTCAGTTGCTTCACCTGAACATGGCAAGGCCGTTCACAGGAGCTCTGCTGAAGCACCAACACCTCTGCACTACCAGCTCCTGCAGGACCAGCACGGCAAAGAGGAGGCAGGTTACGCACAGCTCAGCTGAACGGACCCGTTTCCACACTCCATGGAAGACTCTCAGGTTTTCATCCTGTCTTTTGAGTTGCATAATGTGGGGCCTTTCTGCACTTGAATCAAGGTGCTTTCTGTACTGACTGGTCAAGACAGCAACGAGTGCTAAGAGGGAAAAGAAAATTATGGATGTACATGCAGTGACCAGAGAAACTACTACAGGGTTGCGTGTGCATGGAAAACAGTCGTTCAACTTCCCAACACAACTGTACAGTTATTTTGTCTCACAAACTAAAAAAAAAAAAATCAATGCACTTGCCAAAGCCTTTCACCTGCAGACATACATACATCTAATTTTATCCCTGCATTGCTGGCAAGATAGTTTTCCAGGGGCAAAGTTTTCCAGCTGAAAAGTAAAACGGAGATTTCCAGGGGGAGAACCTAGCATGAAGTAGCTCCAAAAAGTGCAGACGTGAGTTAGGCTGGGTGCGTTTGAAGGCTCAGGGCGAAGCTTCCAGGGGCCCTGGCACAGCACGGAGCGCCCTGGATGGGAGCAGCTGCTCTGAGGCCACGGGAACGACAACGCGACGGGAGCAGGTTGGCTCCACTCACGTCCCAGGAGTCGGGAACGCGACTCGAGACCGCGTGATCCAGCGTTACGGTCGCTCACGTTAAGACCAACGGGGATCACGTGGTCTCAAACAACTCCAGGAAAAAAATAAATAAATAAGTCACTTCCCTATAAAAGCCACAAGCGCTTCCTTGGAGCGCCGTTCACTGAATGTAGGAAAACACGTTTCCACAGCTTAAAAACACCCAAAAGCAGCGTTTCTGCACACATCCAGGCACAGCGGGAACCGCTGGCCATGGCATCGGGAACGCACGAGATCGGGAGCAGCTGATTTCACCCGATCCTTGGGGCTTTTAAGCCCGTTTTCTGTGCTTTATTTTTCCACTCTTAAGGCGGGATTTCATTAACTCTGACCCACCTACAACATTTACAAAGAGCAAACAAAACAAACGTAACCCCAGGAACCCTCCGTCGGCAAGCGAGGGCACTGGCGCCCTTCCAGACACCCTCACTTTCCTCCCTCACGCTGCAAACCCGCGACTTCGCCACGAAAACTAACAAAAAATAAATAACTAAATCTAGGGGTTTTTTTAAGAGAAAACAACAGCCAAACGCGCAGGGGGGAGGTTGTGGCCGACGTGTTTTCGCCCTGCCCGGCCCCCACGGGCGCTGGTTTCGGCGGGGCCGCCGCCGCGGCTCCCGTGTGGCGAAGCCGCCGCCGCGGCCGCGTTACCTGGTGGTGACGAGCACGGCGGGCGCCGGGCTGTGCTGCATGGCGCCGCTGCCCCGGCCCGGCACGGCCCGCCCGCCGGATGTTCGCTCGCCTCTGGGGCGGATCGGCCTGAAAAGGGAGCGCGGCGGGAGCGAAAACGAAAGGCCCGGCCGTAGTCGGCAGGATTCGAACCTGCGCGGGGAGACCCCAATGGATTTCTAGTCCATCGCCTTAACCACTCGGCCACGACTACACCGCTGTGTAATACTTTGGCAAGGAAACCCAGATTTTTTTCCCTTATTTTTGTTTTCTTCTTTATTCCTAACAGATAAAAGCATGTCCCTTATTCTCTAAAAGAAACATACATCCTCCTCCTGTGTGGAAATGGGCCACACCGATTCCCCTACTGCATTTGCCCGAAATAATTAGTGCAAGAGCGCTGTGCAGCATTAACTTTAATAAAAATAATCCCGAACCGTTCTGGCTGCCGGCTGCCTTGTCCACAGTGCAGCAGTTTTGTCTCTGCAGCAATCGCAGGGCAGACCTTTGCCCCGGCCCCAGCACACACTGTGCCAGCGCCCGCCCCAGCCTGGCTGTGTTTCCACACGGAAATAACAGGAACCTCTTGTTCCTTGGAAATCGGGTCGCTCAGAAGTGCAGACGCGTCCCCAAAGCTTCATTTCGGAAGGGAACCACCTTGCGTGCACAGTTACTGCTGCTGCTGCACTCACAGCACCCACAGGCCCTGCGGGGAACCCACACGGGTTCTTCTACATGGAGGAAAAAACAGCTTCATTCAGGACACACTTTCCTGCTATTTACTGTTCGTGACTCGATATCAAAGCAAAAATCTACGGAAAGGCTGGGGAGGAGAAGAAAAGGAAGAGGAAAGGAAATAGCAGCTAACACAGTATTTGTGTGCACGCGAAGGCGAGGGAGCGCGGTGCCTGTGCCATGACCACCAGTGATGCCCCAGGACTGAGGCAGCTTCCCGATGATGACCTGATAACTGGATTAGGACTTTTCCTTCTGGAGAGAAACAGATGAAGGGGTTGGGAATATTCTGGAAGCCTCTAAAATCATGGGAGGCATGAAGTCCGATCAGTTATTCTGTTTCCTGTGAAACAAGGAGAGAGGAGATTCAAATTCTTGTGACTTCTCAGGGGCAAAGCAAACTCGATTTCATACAACGCGGTAGAGCTCTTTCCTAAATCATCCTTGTTGCTTCTCATTTACTACTGCTGTTGGACACCTTTTGCTAGACTGAGTGTAGATACCACAGCCTGCTGCTTCTCTAGCTACAACCTTCCTTGTGTAGGAGCTGCACTTGGCAGTACTGCCATGGTCCACCAAAATGCTCCGCTTTTAAGATGTGGCTTGTCCTCATGGAGCTACTGCTCAGCATAGCGAAGGTTAGAAAGCCCCGGTGTAGAGTTACCAAAAGCACAAGTGTTTCCTCAGCAGTTATATGCCCAGTTGCAAAGATGTACCGCTCTGGTCTTCAGGTGGATGCACAAGTGTGAAGAACCACTGCTTGGATGCCACAAAAACAGGGACCCTTCTCCCACATGGACATCTCTGCTCAGAGCCAGCACTGCTCCTGGGCTCTGCCTTTGGCCTTGCAAGACTACGTGTGCTGTGTTAGTATGTGTGGAAGAAAGTTGCCCTTTTTTTTGAGATTTGCTCACAAATCACATTTGCCTCATTGTTCTTGGGGAACAAAACATTACCTGTGAGGTTAATAGAGCCCTGGAACAGGCTGCCCAGAGAGGTTGTGGAGTCTCCTCTCTGGATATCTTCAAAACCCTGTGCCACTTGCTGTAGGTGTCCCTGCTGGAGCAGGGATTTGAACTGGATGGTCTCCAAAGGTCCCTTCCAACCTCAATCATTCTATAATCCTGGAATACCTGGCTTTTATTCTTTTTTTTTTTTTTTTAACAAAGCCATAGTCCACATGATACAATTAAAAATATCACTTATGTGGAAAATAAAATGAATGTCTCTGCATTGCTAAATTCTGAAGCTCAGAAAATAATGAATTAAGTAGTCCATCTGTTAAGAGCAAGTCTTTGATCAGTTGGTAATTGGGAAGAGAGAGAGTTTCTGATGGAATCTCAGCATAAAAGGTTCATGAAAACCAAGCCTGTCTGAAGCCAACCTGCCATATGCAGGTAGAGCTGCCTGGTGGACCCAGCAACAGCTGACAGTCAGCCTTGCCTTTTCCAAAAGCAACACTGAAGAATGTTTAGAATAATATTTCTGAGTTGTTTTTCATGCTAGGTGGAAAGTTTCTTCTGGACCTGTGTTTTTTCCCCTCTTGCTCATAGAAAGAACTGCCCATAGGTTTTGATCAGACACTCTGTGCCTGGACCATCAGGTAGGTGGCAGTGGGACTTCTTCGCAAAACTGATCATCTTTTGGAGGCCTGGGGTAGATGTGTCGCAAACCTAAGAACCAAAACTAGTAGGAGTGTAACATCATTAAGAAAATGTTGATTCTCTGCCTATACCCGGAATGTGCCTAGTTACTTCTTTCAACTGTACAGGTCTCTCTTGTCTCAACGCAGTTGAGTATGAGCTGAAGAGAGAGAAAAGGACTCTCTAACCCCCAGAGCTCTTTTCTTCGGGGCTAGTGGCCTTCCTTGTGTCTCTTAATTCTCAAACGTTGGTAGTAAATGGTTTACTTTGATCCATTCCTTTTTTTTTTTTTTTCTCTCTTTTTTTTTTTCTATTTCTCCTGCTTGCTCTTCCTTCCTGGACTGTTAACAAATGGAAACATATTCATGCAGTCAACATTCAGGAGCCTAAACTATTCATAGCTGATGCCTCTCTGTCAGAACACTGCTAATAACTGGGAATAAGTTCCCAGACACAATCCTGTTATTTTTATTGCAGATATGCATGGTGCTTAATAGAGTCTCCGTGATTTCTGACTAGATAAGGTCAGGTCAGATGCTGGCTAAGACAGGTCAGAGGTAACTGTGACAAGTTGAAGAGGGCATTCAAAGATGAGGGGGCCCATAATATTTCAGTCAAATGTCTTCAGAAAGTGACAGAGAAGAGTGAATACAAGACAAGTAAATTAACCTTAGCAGATGGTTCAAGGAGTTTCATTTGTGGAAGTTTCATTAGAAAGTGCCCATATAAAAGGAGCTCTTGCTGACAGATGAACTCAGTCTTATAACCTAAAGAATCAGCTTTCCGGAACAGAGGTGTAACAGAGAAAACAGGTCTTAAACAAGCAATGTAGGGGGAAATTCATATAACCTCTATCCCTGCCGTAGCATTTTTCAGCAGTCGTCATCATCATCATCAAAATCTTTTAGCTGTCTTTACTGCCTAGAAATAAAAGGAAAATGTGATGAGCTATTCTTAGAACTCGACACACAGATCTCTCATGTAGATATATCCCAATTACAATGCAGTAATTTTATAAATTGAATGATTATGGAATACTTTCTGAACATTTGGGTTCCGTAATATGGTTCTCAAGATCTGGGTGCACCTTCAAGAAAACAGTATGATGACCTGCATCGTGAGCTGCCTTCCATATGATTGGTAACAACTTTCTCATCACATTAAAGTAGTTAAGTTCCCAGTATGGCTGGTCACCGCACTATGAAACAGGCACTTTTTGACTCAGAGCAATGGTGTCCCGCTCTGGCCAGGCTGTCAAGGAGCAGAGGGGTCCCAGAGGCCCAGGAGTAGCTGCTAAATAAATTGTTATCCTCGTTGTCATCTACCTCCTTAATAAATCCCTTCTGGGGACTAAAAAATTGTTTGCACTCTCATTCCATAGTACCCACCTGCTTTCCCTGCTCCCAGATACACAGCACAGGAGAGCAGTATGTAGCTATAGCAGACCCAAATGCATGAGACGCTCAGATAAGGGTAATTTGGCTCAGAGCAGATGAGGATTAGTTGTTCTTGCTTCTGGATTAATTTTTCTGTCCACTAGAGAGCACTCAAATACAATTTATAACCAGGGATGGAATGCTAAGAGCTGCTATTGCAATCGTCTCGCTGTGTCTAGCTCTTTGGGATCCCAATGTCCATCCTGAACTCAGGCCCGGGGGCAGTTACTGGCATGGGCCATTCCACTGACTCCAGTCTAACCCTCAACACACGTTCAAAACCTGAGTCTGATTGCGGTTATGCTGGAGTTTTGTACAAAGCTGAGGCCAGACAATGATATGAGTGCATTCGCCATTAGGACTGACATTTATATTTACTTTTCATACACAGCTTTACTGCCAATAGCTAAACTAAGAGCATTTCAAAGAAATATAACCCAAAGGAGTTCTCTCAGCCACCTGCTTCAATAAGAAAAGGGCTGGCGGGCACCAAGTGGGAGTTGGGTGGGAAAGGATCCCATGAAAGATGTGTTGAAGTTTGGAAATCACTTTGGAGACATAAATGTCCCCATCCCCAGTGCTCAGAAAGGGTCAGAAACACATGTATTCTCCTATGCTAGACATGACTCCAAAGCTTGCTGCACTGATTTCAAATGTGTTTCAGAGTTTTGCAAGGATTTGGAGAAGCCCAGGTGGCTTGAAGGCTGGTGGTATGCTGCAGAGCTTATGGTCATAAGCCTGTGAGACAGCTAAAAGCTGGATCATGGCCTCCTTGGCAACTGCTTGGCAAATAGGATGAGCAGGCAAATAGGTGAGCAGGCAACGGGAGGCCCTGGGCAGCACGAGGAGTGCACTGGGGACAGATATAGCACAGGGCTACAAACCTGTCCACTGACCTTTCCTGCAGAGGCTTAAAGTAGGGAGGAAAATGTTGAAATCTTGAGTGACTGGTGGCCAGATCTGTTTGTTCAGTGCAACATAAATGCGCTGCAGCCTCATAGATTCATCCCTGTCTGCTGCTCAACAGCCAGTGTGGGGGCACGCAGGGATGGGGGCCCTCCACCAGGGCAGGGGCTTGACCCCAGGATCGCACCCACAGATGGTGTTTATGTCTCACCACGGTGCAGGGGCCGGTTCTCGGAGCAGGCGAGATGCCGGCATCTGCACGGGCTGCGTGTGATTCTTGGCAGCTCTTGGATTCGCTTCTGATCTCTGATCTGTCCCAAACTAGCAAGGCAAGCAGCAGTGAATTCACAAGCCCTGGGGGAATTGTCCACCAAATTCTGAATCCCTGGCAAAGGACTCTGCTCATAACCGTGAGTGGGATGTAGAGGAATCAGAGCCCTACTTAGGGTATAGTAAATAAAATGGAAAAAAACACAAGGACATAGGAGCATGTTCAAAAACAAAATAAATTGGCTATGAAATCACCATTTAAAAGCTGAATATGAAAGTTTTTTAGACTTAGATCATATTGGGAGAAATACAATATTATTTAAATACTGAAAAATTGTAATAAGGTAATAGGATTCCAGTGAGAAGACCTGTCAGTTTGTCATTTCTACCCCTATTTGTTTTCAGATGACAATTACAGAACCCAGATGTGAACCACTAGGAGATTTTATATTAGAGCTGGGATTCTCTGTGAGTTTCAAAGGTAGCCAAATTGGGAGATTTAAAGTTCACTCTTGTTATATGATGTGGTAAGGCTGTTGATAGCCTGTCAAGGCAGCCCTTTAATCTGCACACCTCCTAAACTCAGGGTAGATTTATTCTGTGGGTATGGGAGGAGAATTATATTGCTGTTCTTCATTACGCTTCATACTTTTTTCCCTTTTTAAACAATTAGCCTGTAATATGAGAAGCCACACATCAGGATTAATCTAGTAGAAACCATAGGTAATCTCAGTTGAAAGATAAACCTGCTTCTTTTCCTGCTGAAGTTCTCTAATTAAAATTCCACATCTCTGTTAAGTTTGGGGATAAACTTCACAATAGCTTCACAATAGCTTTTCTTGAAGAAGAAAAAAATGCGATTTCATCTTTTCCCCAAGTTTAATAAAGCCAAGCCTTACAATACAGCAAATTTATATATATATTTATATATATATATTTATATTTATATTTTTTATATTAAAAACACACCTACAAAAGATGGAATTTATTCCCAAAGACAAAGCACAGTTTGGGGTAATTAGATCTTTATATGGGTACAGTGAAAGAAGAATGTCCCAAATCAAGGAAAAATGAAGGAACAGTCAGCAACCACAAAAGTTTCCAGGTAGGTAGAATCCCAAATATGTCACCAAGTTTTTGACGTGCAACACACACCTGACTTAGACTGTTCCCCAGGCTTTATCTTGGGTCTCCTCACTGCTACTAAACAAGCTCTGGGGGTATTTATGCCCGTGCTGCTCTATTTGGCTGGAGATAAGGAAGAGCCCAAGGTCTATTTAAACTAGCATTGAATCCTACCAGCTTCACAGCAGAATGGACAACACGGACGCAGAGAACCTCCTGGCACCCTTCGTTTGGTCATTCTCAATGGCTGTTAAGTTTTATGGGCCAATAAGCTGCTGGCAGAGCCTGGGAAAGATTCGTCACACATCCAGCAAGAAGAACAGGGAGCTAAACTGTCAAGCACATGGAGGAAAATAAATCACGAGTGTGGATGGATCAGCATGGTAAGTATGGTAGCGCTGGAAGAAAGCTCCTGTCCCAGGCTGGCTGGCTTTGGTGCTGAGTCCTGGATGTTCATCACCTGTGTGATCACCCTTTGCTCCTAAGTTTACCCGTCCCAGTCCAGTCTGAGCTGGGGCTAGAGCTGGCCCCAGATTTTGCTCCTGGATTTCTTCTTAAAACTAGGTTACTTTTCAGGGACATTGCTGGAACACTTCCTTTATGAGTGATTCTAGACCTGATTGAAATTCTCCCAGATGGAACAATTTCAACATTTGGATTCATGAGGAAAATAGGAAGAGGGTAAAAAGTGGGAGGGTGTTGTGTTATTTTTCATCATCTCTTCCTAACAAAAGCAGGTTTGTGCAAATGCTCTGTCTGCCTGTCATTCCCTGTGTCTGCCAGTCTATCTATCCACTCCCCAACTAATAATGTTGAAATAACCTGTTTGCCAATTTTAAGCAAATAAAACAGAAGGGGAAGAAGGCTGGATGACTTGCAGCTCCTCCACGTGTTGTAAAACCTGTCAGCTGGATAGATGACAGTCCAACGTTTGTGCCCCATTAAGGGAAAGACTGAAGTGGAAACTCAGCAGATACCTATTTGGTTTGGCTTTCCAGTAGGCCAAGTAGCTTGCTGTGTGCCTCCTTCATGCAGACACAGCACACGCTGCCTGTTGTCCAGCTTGTAGGAAGGGGATGCAGAGGTGCAGGCATTGCTGCAGGGGAAGAAATCAGGGAAAATGGGAAGAGATTGAGGCATTTCTGGAGTGTAGAAGGATAGGGCTGGGGTTGTTGTGGGAATTATAAGGGATGTAGATCACATGTTCTTGATAAACTTGTTTACATTAGCTCTGCTAATGTGTTTTGAACATGAGATGACTAATTTGGTAGATGTTAGGAGGGGGAGATTATGATCACCCAACTGTTTCTTAGTGACAGAGAGCCGGGATAGAGTCACCCAGCTGTCCCTGGAGCTCTGCAGGTATGGCTTTGTCCCACAGCACAGGCAGTGCAGCCCACCTTGCCAACCAATCTCTTCTACACAGCAGTAATGAGTTGGGGTTCTCTCCTCATCATGAGGAGGTGTCTCTCCTCATCAATAGTATTTGATTCAGGGGCTGAATTTTGCCCACTGGATTTTTACAGCAGATGTTTTTATATTAATCTTCTCCCAGCCTCTGATTCTCACTTAGAAGGTCACCGGTGATGACTTCTTGCTTCCAGGGTTACACTCACGGGCTTCTCTGTTATCAGTATTATCACTGAAGACATTTCTGATTAAAATAGTAAAGGTGTTATAAAGCAATAACAATTTCCTGTCTAGCTACAGAGGGTGTGATTAATCTCTCATAACATTAGATATTGATCACTCAGCATCTTCCTCTATGTTGATCAGGTAGACTTGCTTTGTAGTCAAGGGAGAAAAGAATGTTTCTGGGACACAATTATTCTGAGCTGTTTCAGGTGCTTACTTTAAGAAGAGGTAAATTGTGCCCTAAAAGTGCTTATTTTCCTCCAGTAGCTATAAAGGGAGACTAGCAACTACCTCAGGTGTTCAGGCCTCCATTCAGCTGTTTGCCTGTGATCTAGTGCCATTGGAGACATCTCGGTGTTTCCCATCTGCCACTGCCCCAGAGTGCTGTGGATCTCTAGTTGGTTCCATGCTATGTCTTCTATCTGCAGGATGGTTTCTTGGATCCTAAATACATCTTAATTTACAGTGAGTCAAGCTGAGTCAAGCCAAAAGGATTGCACTTCCCATCCTGAGACCTGGCTGTCACCCTGTTGGTACCCATATGTGCATTAGATCTATAAGCACCTGTGGCAGTAGCTGAATACTAAGTCAGCACAGTCACTGGAGCTAAGAGTGTTACAGCTGATGGCATCTTCCACATCTCACGTTTACATTGTAGACATGAATCTATTCTACCTGCTTCCTTATCACGCTCATTACAAAACAGTAACGACTAGAGGATACAGTATGAGCGTTGGAGGTTTTGCAGAAAGGGATGACTTCCTCAAGAGACCTCATTACCCTAGCTGGTCCTACAACCAGTTGTATCCACTCTCCCTTCATTTATCTAGAGCCTTTGCTGAAAGCAGGCTGTGTGCAGGTGTTCAAAGCAGTAGTTACAAGACCAGAGTGATGAATGCTGTCCAAGCAATACACACTAAGGTGAACCGGACTGTGCTTAACTGGGAAGTTCAAAGGGAGATCCAGGAATCATGGAAAACTGATCACTTGGAAGGTACTTTCCCTTACCTAGACTCTATCAGGAAATAGATATGCCTGCACAAGGATGGAAATTAACCTATAGTGAGGATCTGGGGTCTCTCAAATGGCACCAGATGCCCATGTTTAAGCAGCTGAGTTTCTGTCAGGTGCCCGAACCTGTATGTGAGTGTTCAGTGAGTAGGAGCAGTCATGATGGAGGGCAAAGTGGGCATTTGCCTGCATCAAATAGAGGTAGAATTGAGTATTACCTTAATACCAATGTCAAAACAACCCACACCAACTGGCAAGCTCTATAAAAGCTGTAGTTGTGTAGACACAACTGTGACTGCCCAGAGATCACTACCTTACCTCAGAAATGGGTTGGGATTCAATACATTCCATATTTCTCTTCATAATATTCATTGCACCCTCTTAGGCAGAGATATAGGGGTTAAAAGCCTTATTCTGATTTTTATAGTAAAAACTGGTCATGAAAAGAAGCCTTAAAAGGGATCTAAGTTGATCTTTCTATTAATTTGAAGGATCTTTGAGACGGGTAGAGGAATGCAAAAGAAGATTGACAACCCTTTGGTATAGCTATAGAGGAAACTATGTAATGGCTGATGTTGCACATTCAACACATCCTTACACATTCAAAACCTACTCTGACAGTATGCTACAAAAGATAACGTGTCCACATAAATCATGAGCTTTTTCCAGCCTACCTAGTGCCTTCCACGCTTCGTCTGTGCCCCGGAGGAGGCTAGCTGCTATCAAGGCCTTGACCAGGAGATGGTGCTCCTGCCCTGGGAGTTAGCTGGGATAGCCCTACCTGCGAGGCCAGGCATTGCCTAAGAGCAGCTTTGGGGTTTCTGTAGCTCCTCGGTCCCGCGGAGTAACACAGCAGGTCTGCTGAGGTGGGGAAGGGGTGGCCCTATGAGAGGAGGGGTCTCTCCTCAACTAGTCTTCTCATGATACGCAACGGCTGAAAGAGAAATAGGTCCAAGGCATGACATGTCTATAAAAAAGATGGAAAAAGTGAAATGGAAAAGGAAAGCAGAAGTCATGGGGTTAAAGTACAAAACTGGACACAGAAGATGCCATGGCAGCAAAAAGTAGTTCACTGAGCTGCTCAGACATGCTGTTCAGACATACAAGAAGGTCCGCAAGTCATCATCTTTGGTAGAAGTGGTCCAGACCATGGAAAGCTCCAAGCAAGCAGGACATTGGACTGCATCCTTTTTTCATCCAAATCCCACCTTCCTCCACATCTCCTCCTCATCATCAGAGCCCAGCATAGCTGTAGGCAGGCAGGAGTATTGGCCAGGATCAGGTCTGCTCTGCCTCTCCATGTGCCTCAACTTACCTCTCCTGAAAAAACAAACAAACAGTAACTACTGAGGAAACGTTTTTCCAAGATATTATTACCCAAAAAGGAGGGAAATCTGTTCTCAGGTGTAAAGTTTTCTTTACCAGACCCCTGTCATTGCAGTGAATTATTGGTCTGACCTTGAGGACTTCAGAGTTTAGCCGATGTATCTCCATTCAGCTGGTCTTTTGCTGAAAATAAGAGCATGGGATTAAAGAGAATTTGAGTGAATGAAAGAGAAAAGGTAGCTTTCTGACAAGGAACAAACAGTGCCAAAGGATGGGAAATGCACTTAAAACAAACAAAAAAAAAACCCAGTCACATTCTCCCTATGTTCATAGCTATGCATGTCTGTATCTTGAATGTTAGGAGTGTGATAGAATTGGGCTTAATGTTCAGACTTAGTTTTGGGACAGAGAGCAAAGGGCTTGATTTTTGGTAGGGAGAAATTCACTGTCTCCCAGAACAAAGAGCTGAGCCCAACGAGACAGCTGTAAGCACTGCTAGCTTGGGGAGGCTGGGGAGATGGAACAGCAGAGATCTTTTGGAAATAGCTGGGAACTGGGAAAGATGGGGGAAAGTATTGTGTAGGATGTCCCTTTCTTACCCTTCCTTAGGTACCCACTTGCTGACACTGTTCCAGCCAGGTCTTCCCTTTGGGACTCATTAATGCCCCTTAACAAGGCTGAGGAGTCTCCATAAAGAGCAAGGGGTTGGAGAACAAAAACTAGAGAGCGGTGCAATAACTTTGGGCAAATAGGAAAGGGGACGGGGTGGAAGTTGGAAGTGAAAGGTGAAAGAGGTTCAAATAAGGAACCACTGAGCAGAGGAAGCCCAACAAAACAGCGTGACGTGCTCCCAACAGCACCCCGGGAGCTGGGCCATGTTCTGCCTGGACACATAACAGGAGGAGGGGTCAGGAGTAGGTCTGCAGGTGCCAGGTCTTTACCACCCAGGTCCGTCCTCCCAGTGCAGTGGTTGGCCAAATCGGGCTTGGCTGTTACTGGGTGATACTGGGCTGGGAGGCTGGTCTCAAGTGCTATGGCTATTCCTGTGCTCCTATTGGAGTGGTGGGAGAGCACTTCTTCCCAGTGGGGTTTCACTGGGGACTGCTGGAAGCGGGGAGGCAGTTGAGGTGCTTTCTGTGTGGGAATATCAAAGCTGCTGTAAGAGCTCTGGGCTGTGCTATTTGGTTAACACTGTGGGACTCGCTTTGCAGAGGTGCTTCTCTCTCTCTATTAACTATAACTAGGAGGAAGATGATTAGCTGGAAGAAGACAAAATGAAATAAGGTGAATCCTGCCCCCACCAACCTGATGCTAGCCTAGTCCCACCATAATGACACTTCGCCCCCTTCATGGTTTGTTGCATTGACAAATTATTTACTGACCCTGCACTTTCTGAAAAGCAGATAGCTTAAAATTGTTTGAGTGTTCAACTGCATTTTGACTTACGATCTTGAGGTGGCTCATGTCAATCCTTGTATATCAGCTGCTGAATAGGACAATTATCCCCGATGGGATTGGAAAGTCTAATCTAAGAAGCTTAGATGTTTCCAAGAGAGTTGAACTCTTCAAGCAAAGCATTTCTGTAAGTCTCCCGTCCCATAGCTAGAGCACATCATTCAAACAGAAAGTGATGTTAAACGAGCATTGCTTTAGATGTCCAGACTGCAGTGATGGGAGGTCTCCAGGCCCGAAGGAAGGCAGTCCTGCGAGTTTTGAAAGCATCTGATGTTACATGCTTTGACTTGTACCTTGATTTGTCTTATCTTCCCTGGCTATCCCCATGTAGACAATCAGAAGGAATTCAGCTTGGCTTCGCTTTAAGCGTTGGAAGGAGCTGCTGGAAGATTTGGAAGGAAAACTATGCTGTTGCTTGGTTACTAGCTGAGCTGGCCTTGCCGTCACTTGTAGCCATCTAGAAGACTTTTTTTAAGTGAAGCCACAAGAGGCTTCCTGTGTGGTCACTATATGAAAACATATTCTTCCAAATAACCACTAGCATCAAACTTTCACCTCTGTGAACTTTCTGGAGACTTGCAAACTTACTTGAGCCCCACTGATGGAAACAGCCCAAAACACCTCACTTTTAAAAGCATGGAGGAGCTTTTTTCTTTGTGCGTATATACATATATATATATATATATGCAGTATATATATATACATATATATATATATTGTTTCACCATAAATTTGCCCATGGTTTGCAAGGGGATGCTGCCACAGGAGAAGGGTTCACCCTGCCCAGGACTCAGCCATGGAACCCTAGAAGTGAAATTGGCATCTACTCCACGCTCCATAAGCTACCATGAGTAATGGAGGAGAGCTAAGCAGGGCTGTTCAGGGGAATAGGAGAGGAATCTGCAACAAAGGGGACATCAGCAAGGTGGGGATGATTCCTACATCAGGAAGGAATTCTGATGAAGGAACCCAGCATCCCAAAATGTTCCCACTAAAAACATGGGCTGAGTGAGTTTGCCCCCTCCTTCCAAAAATGTGGTCAGAACATGTCCTGATGAAGGGAGTGATCACGGTTAACACAGAGCCATCTGTCAAGGTTGTTAAATGGAGATAACCCATGGAGTCAGGATCCATCCCTAGCATAGGATCATTGGCTTCTTGTTACCAGGGGCAGGTTCTTAGGGAAAAACTTGAGGCAAATGCAGCCCTTCATCTTCACCTTATGTTCTGGAAGACTTTCAGGTCATTAAATATTTGGGAACGGGGCAATGAGACAGTCCCAGGATTGTGTTTCTAGGGTTATCAGGACTAGTGTGTGCAAGAGAAAGGAGAGACGGGGTCAGTAAACGGGACCAGAGCCAGTGTCACTGTGTGGGAGGAGGCTACCACTGGCTGGAGCAGATCGCTTGCCTCCATGGTCATGGGAGTGCTCCCAAGTGGAACAAGTCCCTTGGGTGGTGAAGTCAAATGAACAAAAAACCTCCCTTGCTTAAATGCATGTTTTTTTCTGCATAAACTTGCTAATTGAGTTGTAAAATAAAACTGCAGCCTTTCCTCTCCAATTTCTGCTGCTGCAGCAGCCTGCTAATTTGGTTTTGGAAAGGGGCTGGTAGAAGGTGGCGTTTTGCCAATGTGAAATTACGCGCAAAAGGTTTGCACTCGTCGAGCCCGGAGCCCGTCCTCGGAGCAGCAAGGGGCGCCGGGGGCAGCAAGCGTCGCTCCGGGCTCCTCGGGTTTATGACAGCTTGGGAAGGTCCTGCAGCTGGACAGGGCTGGGCTGATGGAAATCCAAGAAAGCCCAAAAGGGTTTAGACGAAGCTGCAATGCAGAACAGATGGGAAAGGCTGCGCTTGTGCACCTCGGGAGTGTGCGAGGGAGAGGATGGGCTGCAGGGCTTCGTGCCCATCTTTGGCACAGCTGTGCAGGGTCTGGGTTTGCGTGTGAGAGGTGCTGCCGTGGGCACGTGTGCCGGTGCGAGCCCGGTGTGGGTGCCGCTTGGGTTGCGGGCTGGGAGTGTTCGCGTGTGCCTGTGTTTGCGTCTTCAGAAAAACTGTTTGGACGTGGATTGAACACAAGGGCAGCTGCACAGGGAGGAGGCAACGTGGTGCAAGCTGCTCTGGAGGAACCTGCTGCTCAGCCCTGTTGGGTGGCATCCCCCGGGGCTCTGGTGCTGATGCCAGGGGCTGAGAGGAAGGACTGTCTGGAGGATGGGAAAATTGGAGGGAAAAAAGAAAACTGGGTACAATCTGTCTGGCTGTTCTTTCCATATTATTTTAATTTTTAAAACATAGAAGGAATGAGCCTAGTGACTGATCTGAAATCCCCTTAAATGCAGGGCTCCTTGTTTGCAATGGGTACCCACACACAATCTGCACGATCAAGGAGGTACCTGCACAGAGACTGGGCTGGCCGCAGGACAGGGCAGGCAGTGACTTCTTTGACTTTGAAATTTGCTTCTTGGACAGCTCCCCACGGCAGGGGCTGCACCAGGAGGCAACCAAGGCAGGAGAAACTTCAACATGAAGCCCTGGGGGCTGATGTGCAGGCTTGTCTGAAGCCCAGGATCCTTCCCGTCCCATCAGTCCTTCCCAGCGCGGACCCTTTCGCTCCTGCCGTCGGGAGCATGGGGAGGGAAGCGCTGCTGCAGCATCTGCAGGGCACAAAGGGAGCGGGGAGCCCCGGTGCAGCCTGCCCCGATGCTGTGCAGCACCTGGCAGGGGTCCTGGCATCCCCCTCCTGGGGACACCAAGGGTGGCAGGTCTTGACAGATGCTTTTCTAGGTGGCCTTTAGCTTCTGAAGAGCATCAGGCTCCCGGCAGTCGTGAATTACAGGACAGGGAAGGCAACAGCCCCACAACCCCCTATGCAAACGCTGTCCCTGCAGCCCGCCCCATGCAAGTGCTGCGTCCACAGCGGGCAAGACGTATGAACGGCCCAGGATGAGCGGATCCAGCAGGGGCAGCGATGTCCCCGGCACCGTGTCCCCGGGCACACGTACCGAGCACGTCTGCTGGCTGTCGTGAAGAGCCCGCGCGCCGCACGGTGACGAGGCACCTGCAAACTTACAGCCCAAAGAACCGCGAGAGGCCGCGGTGACAAACGCTCATGAGAAGCGATTGTTTTTTGGGGGGAGAGGAGAAAAAAAGACGTGTTTGTCTTGGCGAAACACCTACATTCCTTCAAATAAATCATCGCAGCACTTGTTTTTGTATTTGCGGAGAAATCGCAACAGACATAACCAGGGACTTAAGAGACTTGAAATAACATCCTAGTAAATACTCCACTTTGTTATTTTAATCGAGACCCAAGGAAACATCTGAATTTTACCAAGGAAACCCTCCGTGCAAGGGAAAACATTAGCCCGCAGCCCGGCTGGCGCTTTGTTTTCCTTCGTTTTCGGTCTCCAGAGGAGGAATTACCAGGGCAGAGAGCGGCGCTGGGCACGGCCCCCCCCACGGCTGCCCCGCTGCGCCGCTCGCTCCGGCCAGCGCGCCGGGACGGGGTCCCGTGGCCAGCGGGAGGGCGCTCGGACATCCAATATGGGATGAGGGCTCCCAAAATAAGGGTGGGGATGTCCCCTCCCAACCAGGTGTGGGGGTCCCCTCTCCAATACAGGGTGATGCTCCCTCCCCTCCAACGCAGGGGAGGAGGTGCCCCCTCCCCAATACTGACTGGGGATCCGCGATCCGAAACCAGGGTGGGGGCCCCCCAGTTTGAAATAAGGATGGGGAGTATCTCCAATCTGTGGAGGAGGTGGCCCCTTCCTCCCAAAGTAGAGGAAAGGAGAGAATTGCCCACCACCACTATTGAAATAAGGGGTAGGGTGCCCCACCAGGGTTTGGAGGTGTCTCCCCAAAACAGGGGTGCAGATGCCACAAAGTATCCCCCCCAAAATAGGGTTGGAGGATCCCCAAAATGGGGATGGATCCCCCAAAATAGACATAGGAGCACCCAACCAAGGACAGAGGTGGCCCCCATAATAGGGGCCGGGGTGCCCCTCCCAGGGGTCAGAGATGTCCTCCTGAAATAGGGCTGAGGGTGCCCTTCCAAAGGATGGAGGTGTCTCCCAAAAACAGGGGTGCAGGTGTCCCCCCAGGGAAAGTGACCCCCCAGGGGAAGGGACCCCTGAGGCAAGCACTGCGACAAGGGCAGCGGGGTCTCAGCTGGGAACAAAGGCCCTGGTAGGTGGATAGATGGAGGGATGGAGAGAGGGATGGAGGGATGAATGGAGGGATGGATACATGGAGGATTGGAAGGAGAGAGAGTGGGATGGAGGGAGGGATGAATGGACAGAGGGACGGATGGATGGATAGAGGGATGGATGGATGGAGGGATGAACAGAAAGACAGATGGAGAGATGGGTGGTGGGATGGAGGGAGGGATGGAGGATCAGATAGAGGGTTGGATGGATGGATAGAGGGATGGATGAATGGCTGGAGGGTTGGATGGAAGGATGGATGGATGGATGGATGGATGGATGGATGGATGGATGGATGGAGAGGTAAATGGATGGAGGGATGGATGGATGGATGGATGGAGGGATGGATGGATGGATGGACGGAGGGATGGATGGAAGGACAGACGGAAGGATGGATGGATGGATGGATGAATGGATGGATGGAGGGGTAGGTGGAGGGAAGGATGGATGGTTGCATGGCTGGAGGGATGGATGGCTGGAAGGAGGGATGGATGGACGGACGGACGGAGACTCGGACGGACGGGCCCACGGACGGAGGGGCGGCCGGAGGCTCGGGCGGGGTGTCGCGGCGCGCGGGCGGCTCCGCGGGGCGCGGCGGGCGGCAGGGGGCGCTGCGCGGCGCGGGCGGCGGCGGCGGCGGCGGCGAAGACGATGTTCAAAAGCGGGCGGGGAGCGGGCGGCGCCGCACAGCGCCGAGCTCCGCGCCGCCGCCATGCGCCTCCGCGCCGCCGCCGCCCTCTGCCTCTGCCTGCTCGGCGCCTGCCGCCTCCGCCGCGGGCTGGAGGCCGCCGCCGTGCGCGGCCCGCCGGCCGCCGCTGCCCGCCGCGCCGCGCCTTCCTCCGCCTCCTCCTCCTCCTCCTCCTCTTCGTCCGCCGCCTCCCCCTTCTTCTCCTCCCCGCCGCCGCCGCGGGACGGGGCGCTCCGCAACGGCACCGTGGTGCCGCACCACTACATGGTGGCCCTCTACCAGCGCCTGGCCGCCCGCCGCGGCGCCGCCCGCCGCGCCGACACGGTGACGGGCTTCGCGGAGCGGGCGCGCAGCGGTGAGTGCGGCGCGCGCAGCCCCCGGGCGCCGCCGAGACCGGGCGGGCGGCCCCGGCGGGACCGGCGCGGAGAGGGACGGGGCTGTGGGAGGAGATGGGCACGGGGCTGTGCGCGGAGATGGGCACGGGGCTGTACGCGGAGAGGGATGGGCTGTGCACGGAGAGGGACACGGAACTTTGCCTGGAGAGGGTCTTAGGAGTTTGCGTGGAGATGGACGTGGGACTTCGCACGGAGATGGGCATGGGGTTGTGCATGGAGAGGGATGAGGCTCTGCATCGAGATGGGCTTTAGACTTTCCATGCAGAGGGATTGGGCTCTTCATGGAGAAGGATGGAGCTGTGCGTGGGTTTGAGCATGGGGATGAGGCTCAGAGTGCAGGGGTTTGAGCGTGGGGATGAGGATGGGGCTCAGACTGCGTGGGTTTGGGCACGGGAATGGGTTTTGGCATGGACGTGAAGCTGAGCATGGAGAAGCACACGGAGATGGAGACAGGGGCAGCGATGGAGACGGGATGTTTGAGAGTGAGCTCAGTGCTGTCCATGGGGATGGGGCTGAGGCTGGGATGGTGTGCAGGGTTTAGGGATGTCCTGGGGCTGTGCATGGAGTTGGTCTTGGGGATGGAGCTGATGCAGCTAGGGCTGCGCTTTAGGATGGGAGTGAGCTTGGGGCTGGTGCTGGGAATAGCCAGAGCTGTGACCGAGCAGCGAGGTTGGGTCCGGGCTGCAGGATGGGACGGGACGGGACGGGACAGGGCGCTCGGAGGCGCGGAGGTCGGCGGATCGCGGGGTCCGGGCGCGGAGCGGGGCCGGGGGCAGCGCTGCGAGCCCAGCGCGGAGCGGCGCCGCTTCCCTCCGCAGCCGACCCTTCCCACCGGTGATACCTACGGGGCATCCTCGCGGCGATGCTCCCTCTCCTGGGGGGGGGGGGGGGCGGGTGGTAAATAAATATATTAATTAAAAAAGGGAAAACTCCATCGTTTAAAAGGGAAAGGAGGCTCCCGATCCCACCGCTGCCAGGGCGAGGAGCCGCGGCCGGCGGGAGCCTCCGCAGCCCCCGGCCCTGCCGCGCTCCGCGGAGACGGGGCCGCTGCTGCTGCGGCGGGTGGGAAACGGCCCCGGACAGCGGCGAACGCCGCGCTGAGATGAGATGGGATGAGATGGGATGGGATGGGATGGGATGGGATGGGATGGGATGGGATGGGATGGGATGAGATGAGGTGAGATGAGATGGGATGCCCCGACGGGCACTGCCCTGTGCGGGGCTTGGGAAAAGCTGTGCGCGGGCTCTGGGCGTTTGAGAGTAAAACGAAACCAGATGAGCTCTTCAAAGGCATCTCCTTATCTGCCCCTCTCAGGAATTTTAGATCTGCTTTAAAAATAATAATAATAAATGACCGGAGGAGAAATGCTTCCCAGCAGGAAGGCTGGGAGGGTGGCGCGAGTGGAGCCGATGCCCACGGGAAGGGCTCCCCGGGAAACGGCACCGCGATGACTGTTGCTCCTCACATGTTGGGGGAAATGCCATGCCTGGACACTGAAACAAAACTTGTGATATTCCCAGATGAGATTTGTTGTGAGAGAGGGAAAAATAATTACCAGCCATTCCAGAACTCATTCATCTCCTCTTCCCCTTTTTCTGTGTTTTAAATCACAGCCAGTATATTTAATTAGTGACAGAAACTGCTGCTGTTTCTGCTGGGGTTTTGGATCCACCAAAAATAGTGGATCGATTCTTTGAAGAGTGTCTCTGTCAGGTCCTGCGGAGCAGTGTGTGCATCCCCAGTGTGTGCACCCGCATCTGCCTGCGCAGGAACAGAATGTTTTTTGCAGCATTTTACTTGGTGGAAGGTGGAGGGAAGAAAAGAGAAGAGCAGAAGATCAGTGACAGTAAAGCCACCTTCAGGACACAGGGCAGAGTGTTAAGAAGTCACCTGCCTGGAGTGATTCCCCCCAGACACGGTCCCCCCTCCTCATTTTTTTTCCATGTCTGCAGCCAGGGTGACTTTCCTGAGTGCTGGACACACAGCCTGCCTGTCCCCACTGGGATGCTCAACATGCCCTGCTGCAAGGCGATGATCACCCCGTTTGCCTGTGTCCCGTGCGCCTCTGTGATGAGAGCTTGGCTTCAGCCTGCTGTTTTTTTTTCTTTTAACTCTTTCTTTTCTCTTTATTTCGTTGCTTTTTTGCTTTATCTCCGCCAGATGCCTCCCTGTCCGCGCTCGAGCAGCGGTACCTCTTCGACATCTCCAGCCTGCCCGAGGCGGAGGAGGTGACGAGCGCGGAGCTGCGGGTCCTGCGCTCCCTCCCCGAGAACAGGAGCTTGGCCCTGTCCCCCGAAGGCACCTTCCACCACCTCCTGCTCTCCACCTGCCCCGGCCGGGACGGCGAGGAGCCCCGGCTGTTGGACTCCCGGGCTGCGGACGCTTTGGACACTGGCTCCTCCACATGGGAGGTGTTTGATGTGTGGGAAGCCCTGCGGGATCGGAAGGAGAAATCGCCCTCAGGAAAGCTGCTGTGCTTCCTGCTGCGGATCGTGTCGGATCAGTCGGGGCGGCTCCTACCCCCCCGGCAGCTGGGCTTCAGCAAGCCCCGGCCGCAGCCCCACGAGAGAGCCCTGCTCGTCGCCTTCTCCCGCACGCAGAGGAAGGAGAACCTCTTCAAGGAGATCCGGGATAAGATCAAGGCCCTGGGCAGCCCCCCGCTCCTGGAGCCCCCTGATCCCATCCGGGAGGCGCACTCCAAGCGGAGGAGGAGACGGACCACCATCGCCGCCCGCTCCGGGGGCAAAGGCCATGGGAAGAAGGCGAAGACCCGCTGCAGCAGGAAGCCCCTGCATGTGAATTTCAAGGAGCTGGGCTGGGACGACTGGATAATCGCCCCCCTGGATTACGAGGCGTATCACTGCGAGGGGGTGTGCGACTTCCCCCTGCGCTCCCACCTGGAGCCCACCAACCACGCCATCATCCAGACGCTGATGAACTCCATGGACCCCGAGTCCACCCCGCCGAGCTGCTGCGTGCCCTCCAAGCTCAGCCCCATCAGCATCCTCTACATAGACTCCGGCAACAACGTGGTTTACAAACAGTACGAGGACATGGTTGTGGAGACCTGTGGCTGCAGGTAGCAATTTTGGTGGCTTTCCCTTCCCCTCCCCAAACACTCTCTAACAGCCCAGTCCTATTTTATATATATAAATATATATATATTATATATATAGAGAGAGCACATTTTGGTGTGTGCCTTTCCAAAAACCCTGTGCTGCTCCCGTCTCCATACAGCACCTCCAGCCTTCAAGCAAAAGCAGAGCCAGCAGCAGCATCTGGGCACTGCTAACCCTTCCCACTGGTAGCGAGGACGTAGCTTGTTCCCCTGCCCAGGGTTTTCCCAAAGAAAGAGAGACTCTGGCACCTGCGCCAGGTTTCCCAGGGCTCAGACGAGGGTCAGGCACCGCGGTGGGGCTGCCTGCCCCATCGCGCTGCCTGGCCCGTTCCCACCATGGGGTAGCCGCTCTGTGTCCCGCCTCAGTCAGACCCTCCTCGTTTCCAGAGCTCAGTCGAGCTCTTCTTTCTCAAAGGTTTGGGGTTAATCTTGCAAAGCTGTCTCTGCTGGGGGAAAGGTGTAGGGGAAGGAGCAGTGGGTGGGAACTCTCTTTTCTGAGTGTAAAAGGACTGGGGAATTTTCGTGGCTGTCTGCAAACGCCATTCGCTAATGGGGAGGTATCATGCACGGTCAGCTCAGCCTGGGTCAGATCTGCTGTCCAGCCCTGAAAGCGAGAGGTTTCTCTCACTGCAAATCCACAGCTTCCCACCTCCATTATCCGTCCAGGAGCTGTCACATAACTGGGAGCAAAGCTCATGGCTTCCTGGGAGACCTGGAGGAATGTGGAGTGTAAGGAAACTGCTCCAAGGATTAGGTAAAAAAACCTTCCCCATTCTCCCCGCCGTCAAGCCTGATCTTGCTCCTGGTGATACCCTGAAGGACCAGATCCTGATACCGCGTGTGGCCTGGTGGCAGCTTTCCAGGAAAGGTGCTGAAAAGGGCTGCAGAAACAGTCTGTGGGGTGGGCAGCCTGGCTTGCAGAGCCCCAGCTGGCGGGGCTTAAAGTCATTCCATTGGGGCCTGTTTGCAGCTTGTGGGAGGAAAGTTTTTGAGTCTAGGGGACAGGACAGATGGTCCTATAACTAGGGGCCGAAGCTGAAGTCAGATCAGAAACAGAGCTCACGCACCTGGAATTGCAGGTAGTGAAGCACGGCAAGGGCTCAGCGGCTTCGCGCAGTCTGAAGCGCAATTGGGCCCAGTGATAGAAAACATCCGAGAGATGCAGAGCCCCCCGGGGAAGAGGCGTTGAATGTGGTTTCTCATTTTTCCAAATATTCTCTCAATTGAACTGAGCTCCACCCTACCTTCCTCCAGCACCGATGTCAGAGGTGGCCCCGGGGTACCAGTCCCTCTCCCAGCTCCCTGTCCCAGGAGCAGCCAAGATCAGACCTTTCGCTTGCAAAGGGCCGAGCGCCGCTGATGGGGATGAGGGTGAGGGGAAGCAGGGCCATTTTGTGCAATGCTGGAAGGGCTAAGGACTTGTAGTAACTTGGAAGCTCGGCATAAATTGCTTCTTTAAATGATGAGCGGTTTTACCCTGGTGCAAAGGTGGGTTTTGGGAATGAGTGGGGTCCCTGGGCAGTGTTTGGTGCTGACCTTGGGGTTGATAGTGTGGTTTGCGTGGAGCAGAGATTTTGTTTGCACTGGGTGCCGTGTGAGGTGGGATGGGGGCAGCCACACGCTCCCAGCCCCCCTCCCCTCTGCAATTAATAATGGTGTGAAGGGGCTCTCGGTGTGAAGGGAGGTACAATTTTATAAAAATATATATATACACATGTATATATATGTATATATATTTCTTCTTTTCTCTCACCCCTTTTCTTACCCCAAGTGCCTTGTGGTGGAGCTTCAAGAGTGGTTCAGATCTAGGCAAGACACATAGCCCCCAGCAGCTGGTGGACACCAGCGAGCCCACTGGCCAAAGTGGTGGCCCATGACCCATCCCCAGGGCACAGCGGGCCATGCGGGAGGAGGCCTTGCTGCAGAACCCCCGTGGCTGCTGATGGAAGGCAAGGGCAGGCTTTGGGGACAGCATTCCCCGCAGGGCTGCATGTGGCTGGTGGGGACCAGGACACCAGGGCTCCACTGGGCTTCCCCGCTGTCATTTTCCAGCCCGGAACAGGAGGCTAAGCAGAAGCATGAGGGTTTTTAGGGGCAGCAGAGAGGTTTCAGCAGCAGGGCTTGAGGACCTGTCTGGCTGAGGAGAGCCGCAGCCATGAGCGCTCCCCGCAAGGCCCTGCCAGCCGCTGTGGAGGCGGCTCCTCCTGTGGCGGGCGGACCTGGCTCCGCAGCGGCGCCCGCACTTCCATTAGGGATTAGGCCTGGGCAGCAGAGCCCGCACATGGAGCGTTAGCTGTGATGGGCTCAGAGCCGGCCAAGGGGCACCCGAGCTCCCCAAGCAGAGGCAACTAGCAAGCCGGGCAGCTTTTTTATGGCTCTGTCCGTAGCTCTGCTTGTCCTGCATCTCAGTCACAGCGCAGAGAGGCAGGGAGACTAAATTGCCAGGACCTTCCTGCAGCACCGTCCAAAGCTGCAGGAACAGTCCCCAAAGTATCCTTCTGACCATCCGCCTCTCGCCTGGGCTGATTCTTGGGCACCTTCAAGCATTATAAATAGGAGACTGGAGGTCAGCAGTGGACAAATGTGAATTCAGTAGATTCAGAATGATTTTAATGGATAATTACAGGTTCTCCATCTGCAGTATTTATACAACCTTTCCAGTAAAAAAAAAAAAAAAAAAGTTTCCATGCAGAGAACGTTCTCCTGGAGGATTTGTTAGACCTTCAGCACCATTTTTATCTGCAGGATATAATTACAGTGCAGCAAGGAGTATGAAGTGTCTGAAAAGGGCTGTGTTTGCGCTGAGCAAGCTCCATCCTCTCTTGCATGGAGGAGGTCCGAGGAGTCGGAGACTTGCACTGAGCGCCCCCGCTTTGAACAGACTGGGGCTGCCCTTGGGGGTCACGGGCACCCCACGACTATGCGGACACAGGTGCCTTGCCTTACGTTTACAGAGGTCTATAGAACTGAAGCATGTGAAGCCTGTTTCCTGGAGTGCCCAGAGAGGTTGTGGACCCTCCTTCTCTGGAGATCTTCCAGACCTGCCTGGATGCCACCCTATGCCACGTGCTCAGGGTGTTCCTGCTTGAGCAGGGGGTTTGGACTAGATGGTCTCTAGAAGTCTCTTCCAACCTTAACCATTTTGTGATTCTGTGATTCTGTCATGCAGCCACCACTTGCGCCATGGCCTGGTGGCCCCTGTCCTGGGGCATCCCACATCAGGGACAGCCGAAAGCAAAATGGGTTTGGACCCAGTTTAACTAGTGTCCATGTTGATTTCTGCCCCTCCTTCTCAAAACCTAGTTCATCAGAAGCAGAGATATCATTTTCTTATTCTTTTTTAATTCTCTTAAAATAGGAGGGTCAAAACTCCCCCTCACCACCAGCTTTTAAGCCAAGACTTCAAATCCAGTGGCAGAAAGGAAATGCTTGTTCCCTGGCACAGAGATTGATGCTCGTGGGGACAAAGGGTCGCTTCAGCCTTGCAGCAGGTTCACCCCACGTAGCAGCATCCACCTTCATGGCCTTACTGCCTCTCAGCACTGGTGGATCTACACATGCCATGGTGCCTGGCAGCCCGGAACACCATGGGGATGCACGTGGCCTCACTTTGCAAGCTCAGCAGGCGTTTTGTTGAGCGCTTCAGATTGACCTGCTTGTTATGTGCATCAACAGCATCTACAGTTATCCATATCATTGCAAAAAAAAATACGCATATGTCAGAAATACCGATCCGCTGACAAGCTAACTAATGTAGCCTCATGTTGGAGTGAACCCCGTGGGAAACGCACTGGCTCCCTGCCAAGCACGTTGACAGCCCTGTAATACTGGGGCCTATTTTGTCTGCCCTGGGGGCAGCATGGCCATGTGTTGAGAAAAAGGACAGTGTGTGGGATGAGCGCGATGGTGATGGTCACACAGCAGTCACCTTGGAGCCTTACTCTAAAGGGGGCCATGCTGTCAAATACATGCTAAACCAGCACTTTGCACTACGCTGTGCACAGGCTGGATTTGAAAGCCTGCTGGATGCCAAGGACTATCACACAGGCTTTGAATGGCCACCAAATTATGTGCTATCATCTGTACCCTCTGGCATGAGTGTCCCAGTTGCTGTGTGAGTTTCTCCCTCTTCAGTAGCACACCACTCTCTAGCAAGGGGTATGGGCCCCTCCAGCCTTGGTGGGCAAAACTGAGCTTCACACAGTGAGAGTTGTGCTGTTTTTATTTAGTTCTGCAAGATGGAAAAGGTGAAGAGGCCACAAATGTCCCAGGGTTGTCAGGCAGAGCAGCTCCCTAGGGAAGCACTTGCAGCATCGTCCCTACTTGCCCATTGGTTCTTGGGCAAACCGAAGCATAGGAGAATTGGGGACTAAATCTCTCATGGATGGGATGTTGCTGGTGGGTGGGAGCCAGTGAGCAAGGGTGGTGGGGGCACATTCTTCTGGCCTTCCTATCTTTAAATTAATCGTCAGTATTAGGAGAATAGGCTATTTTAGTGAATTGCTATGTGCGACACTTCAGAATTTGTCATGAGCTCTTGTCTTCCCGACAAACCAGCTGCATTCAGTCTCTTAATGCGCTTTACTCAGCAGAGCGTGTTGCTACGTACACAGAAATGCATGGATATCTCTGATATTCAGTGATGATGTTTCACTAAGTGTCCTGGACCTTACAAAAAAGACCAAAATTTAGAACTTCTACTTGTGTAAATCACCAGCCAAGGGTCCAGCCCTACATCTCTAAGGATATTTTACAGCCTTGCACCTCAAGACGTGTAGATTGAGAGAGCGCTTTTTCCTTTTACTGGCACTGGTATGATAGCAATTCTCCTTAATTTATTGTACTGGAGAGGAGTCTGATTTACCTGGTGGTGGGAAGAAATCATGGTCACACTCGCTGTATGTACTTACATTTAACTTCTGGCTGAGTGGAAAAGATCAGGCGCAGTGTTGGATAGGAGAGCATCTTCGAGTAGATGGTATTGAAAACCTTAAACCAAAGCTTAATCTCAGAAATGGCCTGAAATGAAAACTAGATATTTTCTGTGTCTCGGGTTTGCTCTCCTTTTTTTTTTTTTTTCCCTCTTCACTACTTATAATTTCATTTTTAGGTTTTGTGAGTTCTTTTTTATGCTTTTATATTTGTGTCTACATTACAAGTTTTCACGATAGGGAGTATTCAGACTCTCATGGCATTTGATGAGGCAGGAAGGGCAAGAGGAATGAAATGTTGAGTCCGAGCAGTGTGAGTCCAGGGTGCTGTCTGCGGCCTCAAGCAGCCAACTCCATGGAATATCCGTAACTAGCTTGAAGACAATAGGAGTGAAGGATTCATTGAAGTTTGGTGTATTTGGCTCTGACCTCCCCTCTGCTTAATGGTAGTATAAATCTATCCTAGTGTTGTCCAGGTCTCTACAAACAGAAAATGAAGAACATGAAAGCATGGGTGCAGCCCAGCCTTCCTGGGAGCCATGGCATTGGCTTTGGTCTCTATGGAAAGGGGATGGTGGTCTCTAAGGTGTTTCATTCACTTTCTCTGTCACAGTTTAAAAAAGGAGGAGAGGAGAGGTGCAGGAGGAAAAAAAGCCAAAGTTGTGGGCAGTTCTTCCTATCATGGGCTGGGTGTTGTGAGGAGGAGGCTGAGCAGCCCAGGGGGATGGCTCTCCTTTTTCTTTTAGGTTCACTGCAGTGCCGTCCTTTGTCAGAGGCTGATGCCTATGGGATCACACTGCTTACATTCACCTCATCTACTGCGATTAGATCAATCTGTGGGCTTTTAAATAGCACTTCAAAACAAGGGTCTGAGTTTCTGAAGAGCTGAGAAACTCATGCTCCCATGAGTCTCAAGGCCATGAGTGTGCACGTGCCTTTGAACACGCAGCTCCTACCAGCATTGAAGAGGTTCAGGGGTATTGACTTGAGCCTTGTCCATCTGGAGTCATTGGCCACGTGTTGCATGGTGGGCACTTGCTGGAAAAGCTTACAAGAGTTGGACCTATTTCTGTGCTGGTGGCACTGGCTCCATTCTCGGGGCTCCCCCTTTTCAGTGCAGTCAGCACCCATTCTGTTCGCTTTGGTGGTTTGGTACGTTGCTCCACATCCTGTCATCGCTTGTTCTTTTTGTGAAGTCAAGTCAAGGCTCTTTGGAGCTCTCTTAGCAAAATGAGCCTCTCTGCTGGTCAGTCATGGTTTTATTTATGTGTTCTTTTCTTTGATCAGAAAGGAAAATATCAAAGCAACTCATGTTTCCAATAAGCGTATCTCTAATAGTTAAATTTTTAAAGCAATACTTGTATTCCTGTGTGTGCCTTTTAACTATCCATGTATTTGTTCAGCTTTTTCAGTTCTGAGTGTGTGAAATATCTCTAAAGAAGATAGCTCTGTAAGTGATGGTGTAAATGCATTGTTTGTATGTATTCTAAAGTTTAAATAGATTGTACATATTGGATTGTAAATGAACTGTAAACAGCAATCTATATTTTCTTGAATATATTATATAGCAGTATATATTTGTTAAATAAGTATTCTTGTATACTCTTCAATAACCTTTTTAATATTTTGTACAGATAAGTTTATTAAATATTTTATTGATAAATTGTTCTCCACAGATTTTTCTTCTGAAAACTTGTGCATGTATATCAAAAACAGCCCAGTTCAGAGCATCTTTCATAAGTCATATGTACATTTACCTAGGAAGTTAAAAGCAAAAATTGAAAAAAAAAAAAATCATTTTACACAGCCTTCCTTGACAACCTCATTTTTTTCCCCCATGAAAACAGGCTACAGAACAGTAGCTGTTTGCCATGGAATTAGCAGCAAGAACGACATCTTTTCTTCTGTTTCTGAATGTGCTGTAGTTAGTAGCAAACCTGCCTTGAGTTTTAGCTCTCTAGCTGCGGTAACTAAACAGGATTCTCTCCCTTGACTTGAGCAGGAGATCTTAGAGGCTCAGAAACCATAACGCTGAGGAGCAAATATAGAAACACTAAATTCAATGGGTAAATACAAGAGCTGGGGTGAAGCATATTGCTTGAGTCATGATTACCATCATACACAGCCTGCCTGATGGTTTTGCCTTGAGCATAGGCTGTTTTTTTTCAGGTGGGCTGTTGTGCTCTTCACTGGTTGGATAAAGGTGGAGGAAAGGATGAGAAGGGCCGGAATGCAGTTAGAGCTGGGCATCCAGTGCCCATCAGCACTTTTGGAAATTCCACTTTCAAGCTGTATTCAGATGCCTGGACCGAAGCCCTTTGTGTCTGATGGCCTGTGGGGCTACCTGGCTCCCTTCACTAGTGACAGGGGGAGCCCACGGCAATGGTCTTCCTGAGACACGTGGGATTCCCAGTGGAGGCAGGGTTTCCTTTTAGTCTGTAGTACTAACTTAGCGCTGCAGACTACTCAGGTGATTTACAACATTAACTAATTAATCCTCATAGATACTCTGAAAACCAAGCACTGTGATGGTCGGTTCGTAGTTGAGAGAAATTAAAAGGACAGCAAAGACAGGTAAGATGTCTGAAGTCACACAGGGATACAGTAGAAGAGCGTGTAGCCCATTCCTAAAGTGGCATGTAGTGTGACTTGGGCACCCACATATTTACCCTAACGTAAATGCCCGAGTCCGTTACCTGGACAAAAAGGAAGCTGGTAGCTGCCAGGACCTCCAGAGGAGGATGTGTAAAGGGAGGATCTGGTACCCCAAAGTTCAGATATGTAAGTTAGATTAGACAGGGTATTAGGCATTTATTTTAAAAGCATTACTTCATTAATTGGAGGTGAGTTAGGAGAGCTAGGTCTGCCTTTTTGGGCCTGATCCAAAGTCCAGGGAAGTTAGTTAATTTTAATGCACACTTCAACTTCAGGAGGGTCTGTAGTATATGCCAGAGACTTAGCTGAAGTGCCTTGCATGATGTCCCATGCACCTGCATGTAATGCAGTACATTTCACAAGATGCCTGGGGCCTGTCACTGGGACAGGCATTTGCTGTGAGTCTCAGCTGTAGTCCCCGAGTACAATTCCAGCTCATTTTCAGTAACTGCCTATTATGTGGGCATGTTTTCCTTCCTACAAAAGCTTCTACCCTCATTATCACGAAGTGCTAGTTCCACAGGAATCCTCCTACAGTGGACTGTCCTATTTTGGTACAAGCCAGCAAGGATATGAGCATTAAAAAAAGCCCTCCCATTTTGTGGGCAATGCCACATTTTAGTTTGTACATTTTACTCTTTGCTCAAGTCTGCTATGACTAAAGCTACAAGATCAGCATTTCAAAATTCCACTGGCATTGTCCTCGTTTAATCATCAGATGGGTCCCTCTAAACATGTGTGCAACCCTACTGACTTCCTTGAGACTCTCTAACTGGAGTTATACAGTCCATTTTGCCCCAGAGGCTTAAAATTTTGATCCTTTGTGGGTAAAAACATGGGCTCTTCATTAAATGGAACACTGGTAGCTTTCAGGACCCCTTGCATGATGACAGCAGATGACGTTAACACTTCAAAACATGCTTATTCTGTAAATGGTATTCATTTTCCTAACATGTTAGCCTGGAACAGCAGGATCCTTAACAAATTTTAAGGGTGCCTGCTAGGAAAAGGGGTATGTGACTCCTGGCACTGCATATTTCTCCATTCAAAGCCATCTGGTCTTCATATGTAAGGATTTCTCTCAATGAAATAAGTATAGTGTATTTTAGAGCTTGAGGGTTTTAACGTGAGCTTGATCAAGATGTTCATAAATAGGGAAAATGAGGGGCATCCATGACAAAATATCTGTAAGTACCTGACTTGCACACACTACCCTGAAGAGCGAGCTAGATGTTTTAAACAACATTCTGCATTGTATTAGCTTCTGCAAACTGGCTGATAAGGATCCATAACTGTTAATTTTTTTCATGCACACTCCTGCAATATGTGGAATGGGAAATCCTAGTCCATTTACAACCACCTTTAACCCTTGAAAACAGTCTCTAGGTAAGTGTCTCCTCTCCTGTCCCATCCGAGCACGTGTGTTGTCCTGTTTCGTAACACCTGCGTGATGCTACCGAGAGCAGCGATCACCCCTGGCAGCTGGACTGTGCCATTACTGCCGCATCTCGCTTCTACTAAAGCCCCATCAGCTGTTCCAGCAATATATGCTGTTTTAATAGCGCACTCACCAACTCTCTCTGGATTCTTCTTTTGTAAGTGTGCCAAAAAAGAGCATGTGTGCCTACAAGCAAAGAGCCTCAGGAACTTACTGTTGTTGAGAGTCTGAGTGTGACCTGTGACACAGAGTAACATAACATTCTCTTGGACCTACCAGTTTATCCAAATCCAGTAATACTTGGAACAACTTTTTAATATTAAGGACAACATTTCATCTCTTGTTCAAAGTCTTTGTTGGCAACTAACTAGACCAAAGAAAGGGAGGGGGAGGGATGCATATATAAACTGATTTTCTGCAAAATAAATAGGTAAATGACCTCAACTGCAGAGAGGAGATTATCATCTCATGTATGTAATTTGTCTCCTATGATTTAACAAGTAGTTTAGCTTGCAGTCCAACTTCAAACTTTCCACCATAAACATGGGGCAAATATTTGTCGAACCTCCTGTAAGGACAAACTTTACTAATCTACAAGCTCTATAGCTCATTCAAACCAATGAACCAAAGCTAAGTGAACACTTAGCTGGAGAGAGCAAGAGAAAACACTGATTTTGGAGCAACTTTGGATGAAAATGCCTATGTGAGTCAGATGCCTATATCCCACTGACTTTCTTTGAACTTAGTAGATGTATATGAAATTCGGGTCTTTAGCAGATGGTTTTGAAAATTTTGCATGCACCAAGTAATAAAGAGGGTGAATTCAGCCTAAACAAACTGTCAAAATAAAGCAACCAATTACATTTTACAATAAATGCTTTTATTTTTGTTATTGTATTTGTGCACTTCTTCATAAAAGGTATTGATCTAGCAAAACACTTGAGCATGAGCCAAGGTCTCACTAAGTTAGCAGGAATACTTACTTGCATGGTGAGAATCAAGCACAAACGTGAGTGACACAGATCAGGTGCTACTGCATACAGTCAAGTCACTTGCAATAGGATTCCCAAGAACTCTAAAACAGCAAGACTACAGTGTGTTTTATGGTAAGTCGATATGTTTGGACCATAAGCGCTTTTGACACTCTTTGCCTTGGGTCATGGTTAACACTACTGGCTTCAAAGCATCTAGATTTTTGCCACGTGAGATTTGCCTCTCTTAGGAAATATAGCTGTGAATTTTTTTTTCTTTTTTTTTTTTTTTCTTCTTTTTTTCCGCAATGAGTAGAGCAGCAGATTTTCAAATCTTAGCCTTACGGTCATAGCTTCTAGAAGGACGGAAGCAATTGAATCACTGTGTTTTTGATAACTTTAGAGAAAATTTATTTAAGAAAATCGTAAGGCATTATCTTGCAGTAGATCTGATCATTCCTGGCCAGATCTAATCTCAGTTTAAATCTTAATGCAGGTGGTAGGATCTATTATAATTAACACTTGTATAAAAGGATACACAAGTCAAGTACAAGTATTGCTAAATTAATTTCTTATACAAAGTATACGAATACTGCACTGTAAACAATGGTTCTTCTGTAAGTATTTCAGTTTCCAGCTTTTATAGTTGCCTGTCGTCTTTGGTTAATGCAAGACCTTTTCTGTTCCCAGAAGATCCGCTCTAAGAGCTGAACTTCTGCAGATTGATTCCAGCTCAATTATCTGATTCCATAAACTTCAAAGAATCCATGTTTTATTCAACTGTATCAATGTGTAAACCACAACGACCAGTTGAACTGTGTTTTTTATGCACTGCTAACAAACACATGCATGCATATGTGTGTGCATATATATATATATAGACACACATACATAAATATATATATATATATATATATATGCACACCCTTTATTCAGTCACAGGGAGCACCTAGGCCAATGGATGCATTTAGCATCTGCCATAGAAGACCACACACTGTAACAGCACATCAACATCTGGGGGCTGTTTGAACACACCCAGACACAAAACACACAACTGTGGATTTTAAAAGTGAGTGCAACAGTTGGTCTGATCACTGCTGAATGTGAACCTGGAGAAAATAAAGGAAGTTTCCATGGTTCTCCAATACAAAATCAGTTAATTGCACAGGCAAAGTCCCTTTCTTTTGAACAAATCTGTCTCTTCCCTGTGCTGCAGCAACACTTCTGCCTCAAGCGTCATCATCCGTTCCTTTGCCTATCTGTTCCTATATGGCAGTATAATCTGAAAATTCACTGGTTACTCTCAAAATGTAAACTAGTTTACCGTGCAAAAAAAGGTCACTTAAATGCACTGGCTGCCCTCAGGTTCCAAACTGCTGCCTGCAAGTTCCAAACTAGTCAAAAAATACCCAGAAACTGAATGCTATTACAAATTGCTTTAAATACCAGGGAACGATTAAAGGAGGATTTAGAGAGAAGTGAAAAGTGCTATATAACCATGTAAGAAAAGTGAGGAAATGGTTACTTATTCAGTCTTTCTGCCTCACAGAGAACTTTCTCCAATATCATTCTGAGTAGTACCTCAACTATTAAATTATTTAAGTTAGCTGCCTAATGCATCAGCTAAATTAATCTGCTTGCTAGGACAGAGCTGCCCCTGACTATATTATGTAGCGTTTTGTTTATTTATAAATGTCTCCACTGGGAGATTGCTTCACAGGTTCATGGCTAGAAAGCTTTTCCTGATTACACTTGGCTCTATTCCCCTTACTTGCATTATTTTCATTTCTAGCTTTAGGCTGTAAGTTCTTCCGTTATCACAACTGGTAGGATGTTTCTTTCTGCTGTTTTTTTGCTATCTAAAATGGAGAAGGATGAACAACTGTGAGAAGCAGCATACTTGTTAGCAAAGCTCTAAATGCTGCTATTTCATGCAACTCATGGGTGCAACCACGGTAGAAGTGATAGCCATTTTCTTACAACAGAGTTATCTAAGTTGTGTCTTGGCACAAAATTTCATACTTCAGTCCCTACAAAAAGAAACTGAAATTTAGGCAAGTATTAAAACTGGTTTAATTCTTCAAAGCTGCTGAGCAAACAGTGTTCCCCTGGGCTTTTAAGAGAATCTGAGCTTGGAGTGATAGGGCACTTATAGGTAGTTAAATACGGATTCTGCTATCGTTTTTTAACCTTTTAATATTGGCACTTTTGACTGGGACTCTTTAACTTCTCTACAGTGAATCTGAAAATGAAACACTTGATCATGTTCCAGATACGTGCTCCAAATGTATTCAGTAGGTGAGTAGCCACACTTACCTTACTCTATGCTTGCTACGCGGTACCCTGAACTCCTGAGACTTAGGGAAACTGCATACTTCATGTTTTCATGTTCACATTTCCGTTGTAAAACGCCTGAACTCAACCTGACCTCCAAAAGCCATCTGACCTGTCGCTGACAACACCAGGGCTACTTGGGCTGTTGGCTGTACATTACTCATGTGACAGGGCGACCTGGACACATGAGACAAGAGGAGAAGGTCATGCCTTTCTCAAAAGACCAGGATCCATTGCCACAGTGGGATTTTAACCATATCATATAGAATAGCTTGATACTTCTCTCTAAGGCAGACCAGTTGGGCTGCACCCAAAGGATCCCTTCAGCATATAAGTGATGTGGTACTAACTAAGCTCAGGTGCACCTGTAGCCAGTGAATCTAGTATTGGTGTAGTCTAGAGTGCTACAAGACAATGTTCCATACTTGCCAAGTCCTGCAGAGTCCTGAAGACACAGCATGCAGGTACATAACCATTAAATTGATAAAACTATACTTTGGACCAGCCAGTCTCTCTTTAACTTTCTCTAAAACCTCTTAGTAGAAAACAAGCCATAATCTATAATCAATGGAGAAAAGTAGGACAGACTCTCTCACAAAAAAATTACACGTTCACAAAATAATTACATCATTCAGTTAATCACTGAATCATTGTTTATAATTTGGTCAAATCATCCTGCAGCCAGTCTGCAATCATGGAAGCCATCTCCTTGCTGGCATCTAGCACAAAGGCATGGCGGAGCCCTTTCTCACAAAGTCGAATGTCCCCATCTGGAAAATCCATTTTGATCTCATCGTAGTAGTTCTGTGGACACCAGCTGTCTCCAATCCCATAGTAAAAAATCAGCTAGAAATCAAAGCATAGAAAATCGTTAATTTGAAAGACTACTGATGAAGCCACCAATATGTCTACAAGACTGGATTGGCTTATGCTTCAGGAGCCAACATATACCACAAGGAAGAGCAAGTTGGTAGATCTGGGTCGTTCCCAAGTCTGCAATTATGGTAAATCAATTAAATGCTTGCTTACTTAGTGTTCTCAGCTGTAAAATAGCAGAGCACAATAAAGGCCTATCTCTGTAAACATAGATTGTCTGATGAAAAATCCAACTGTCTTAAGTAATGTATTATTACAGAACAAAACATGTGGTTGTCCATGGAGTCCTCCCTTCCCCAGGCAGGCTGCTGTGTCTCACTATCTATTCCTTATGTTCTGTATGTTAGCTCTCAAGTAATAAAATTACCACTTAACTGGACGCTATATTCTAGCTGAATTGAGCAACCATTATGCTGCTCTTTTTTTTTTTTCTGCACATAAGTTGAAAGAAAGCAGAAGATTTTCTCTGCATTTCTGAGCAGCTTCGTTTAATTGGCATATGTTAGGTGTGATCTCAAAACACTTGCCTGGTTGGCACCTTAGGTGGAGGAACACCTATTTTCTTAACCTCAGTGTTAGATGCAAACTACAGCTGAATCACTCCTCTTTATTTTTTTCTCCTCCGAACAAATGGCAGTTACAGTCACTCTCAAAATCAATGCTGAGCTTGCTCAGAGAATTTTGCCTTTGCAAAGTTTCTGCTGCACAAAGGTTTAGCATAAGAATGTGCTACAGACGAATGAGCAAATTTCTTCTGGGTTGTAACGTGGAACTAAAAATCTATCACAGTCCTTTTCTCATATCTTGCCCTAACCGCCTTGTTCACATAAAGGAGGTGCTACAGGACCTGCTTAAACATAAAAGTCCCAAGGCCCAGACTAATGTCATAATCAATGAAATGACTTTTCTCCCTGTTAGGGATAATGAACATCTCTTACTTGAATCATCATTCTGTCCCATTTTCATGTCAAATTTGTGGGCTGTAGCTATATTTCTTCAGTTTTTGTATTGTAATTCAAGGTAGGATGGTTGTCTGGGAGAAAGTTAAAACCTACAGATTTAAAACTATCCAGGAGCAAGATTAATGAAGATTTTTAAGCTAAAATGTTTGAATGCAGGTACCAGAAGGATTGCTCAACATATGACACACATACAGCTTGGTCCAATTCCATTACACTCATTTGTTTCATATTTCATTTCTGAATTTCAGTGCATAATTCAGCAACACTAATATAAATTAGGAGAGAAGAAATTCTCCTTTCACCACAAAAGTCTTCAATTCCATTCATTTTTGTAGCCATGTGAAATATAAATAAATGCACGCTGCTCGTCCACTGGGGTAGGGGTAGGCTAAGAGCCCAGACTGCATTTCACAAAATGTTACAAGTTTCTGTCGTACTTACTTTTGTTTTACTGTAGCACACCCACATCTTGGACATTATTTGAATATTGACTCTATGTAAATTGTGACATCTCAATTGGACATAAACTAACCTATGCACAGAAGATAGACTAATTTATGTGAATATAATTACTGTTTGGTTATCACTAGTTGCTGGAAATAAGGTATTAGGTTGCTTTATCAGAATTTTTACTTTGATTTTTCCTTAGATTGTGACTACACATAAATCACAGGATATCACATTATGAAAAATTGTTCAAAAAGGTCAGTATAAAATAGCCAGCTGAATTTAGGTCTTTTGGAAGCCATTCAACACCATTATGTTTATCACTGAGGTCAGTTACTAACTAATACGAAATATAAAGAAAAGAACAAGGAAAAGAAATTGGATTAACTCTAGTTTAATGGAATAGTCCTTTAATGTCCTTTAAATGATGAGGCAGACTTGTCCTAGGATCTCCTCTGATGATCGCTTAGAAAAAGATGAAGAGTCATTTACACTTTAAAAGGTGGATAAAATGCTTGGTTTGGTTTGCATGAACTGCAGAATGGGCTATTTTCCAGGTAGGACTGTGAACTTGAGAACCAGTGTATTTAGAAATGACTAAACAAAAAACTTATGTGCATTTTCAACTTGCCTCTGGTGTATCTGCATGATGGTTTAATCTTTCCTTACATGATCTGAACGATACTTGACTCATTCAATCTACTGAACGGATGACTTTCAGTTGATGAGCTGCTATTTGGTATGTTTATTTTCTTTTTAAATTCTGTGTGTGGTCTGAGGATTTATTTACTATATGTTTCATAGTTTACAGACAGAATTTTATGTGCATTCCTCTGGCATGCACCACTGTGGTATTTAGATGCTCATATTTATTTTTGCAACACCTTAGTGAACCATTTTTATCTCCACTTTGCAGGTGGAAAGCAGTGAGATTGATGTCAAGCTACATATATGAAATAGAAGGTGTCATGTGAAGCACATAAGAACTATTTTCCATTGTGCATAGCAATTTATAGGATTATGTAACATTCACTATGTTTAAAGGATAGACCCCTAAATCTTCTTTTGTAGGTGCTAAAAAAAAATATTGTCTGTAAAAGAGATATCAAGATCTTAAAATGGGTATTTAGAAATGTGAGAACATACAAACTGTGATTATCTTTAAAAATATAAATGACTTCTTTGATAGTCCATTCTTGGAAGATTCAAGTGCTTAAACCATGAAAGCATTTCCTGTTTCCTTCACCACACTTTTTACAGTTTGTGCTACAAATGAGTTGGGAGTTCTGCAGACAGCTTTCTCCTTCATTACACAACTCTTTTGGTTAATCACAGTGTCAGGCATTTTGCGGAAAAGTGGAAAAGCCATTTACAGAGAAAGACCATGTCAATGCATACACATAGTAAGGCTGAATTAAGATTGGCTCTTCCTAACTGAAATGCTTGTTAATGCTTGCGATATAAACTCTTCTTGTAGAGTCTTTGTATAAAATCTCCTGGAATCCAAAAAGTTAAACTGAAAAGCAGATATTTTACATGTGGACTCTAAATGTGCTGGCAGTAGTATTAGCACTTCTACGTCTGCTGCCTTAGGTCTCTATCCTTTGAAGAAACAGTGTTAACTGAAAGAGGTAGCACTGAGAGACTCCAGTGGAGAAGAGGATCGTGGGACTGCTTCCTACTGGGTGTCACACAGCGTGTCTCAAACTCAGAAGTCAGTGATTTATTTTGGGTCCACCTTGTGCTTTCAAAGCAATTCTCTCCCCTGTCCTCATCTACCATACTTGATTCATATTGTAGTGTAGTCTTCGGAGTGCATGAATTGAACTCCTTCTGTTGAAAACAAGTGAAAAGATGTTTCCAAGTATCCCACCTGCACAGGACCAGAAAATCCTAGGCTGAAGCAATAATCCACTGAGATTCCTACAACAGGAGTTTGAAATTACTCTTCTGCTCTACAAATTCTTTTCTATTGTGTTCCTCCTGTTTTTAATGTAAACATAGTCAAAGACATCTGCTGAGAACAAAGGACTGGTAGGATTTTGGAAACTTATGTCCTATTCCAAGAAGAATAGTATATTTACCAACTACAGGCTGTGTTTTCCAGTCTTTAATCCAGCCTTTCCAAGTATGACTTCTTCTGTTTTGTACCATCCAATCTTCCTAGACTCAGGATTGCTCTACCCCTCTTTGACTCACTCATTCTCACGGTTCTGTTCTCCTTATGTGGCCAATTCCAATTTTCACAACCTCAGCTTCTTATTCCAGCCCCAAATTCTTGTCCTGCAAGTCCAAATTTTAGTCTTCTGGTCTCTCCAACTCATTCTGAGTCTCATTTCCACATATATTTTTTTTCCTCTAGTAAGGAGGAAGTAAGGAGTTAAGTCTTTAACTTAGTCTCAGGATGGGAGTTCAGTTTAAGATAAAAACATCTAAATTCAGATGTTTACATGCACTAGGTTTCTAAATTCCATCACAAACAGGGAAGATAAACTGAATAAATTTAACAGTGCTTAGAAAGCTCTTCAACTGAAACAGCAGGTGTCTACTGTAAAATGGGCACAGGAGCACTCCAGGTTCCACCGAGGGCTGAAATCACTTGTCTACATGTCGGTACTTAGCGCCTTGTGAGATGCTCTAGATATCTGAGACATCTGCATGAGACTGGCAGGCACAGCACAGCTTTCACAGTGAGGTCCAGAGGGGACCTGCTCCCTTCTGGAAGAGCAGCTGGAGGCCAGATGGGGATATTCCACAGTGCCCAAAATGATACCAGATGTCTTTGTTTAAGGCAACTGAATCCCAGCTTGACTTCTTTACCAGATTGCTATTGACTATAATTGGGGTCATCTTTGATACTTACCGCAACTCCAGATTCCTACATGCGAGCTCCTAAGGCTGGATTCAGGTGCCTGCACACCAGTGGCTCATGCACTTCTGGATGTGTCACAGCTAGGACGACCCGTCTGGCCTCCAGCTGCTGCTGCACAAAGCTCCTGTGTCACATCTGCTGGTCTCGCACGGGTATCTCAGATACACCATTTCGGATAGCACTAGGCGGCTACATTTTGGCCATATGATCCTTCTTTTCTTCCCATTTCCTCCTCATTTCTTTACCCCCTCACTCAGTAGTTTCCTCAATACTAGCACTGCACACACTTCTCCACACTGGAATTATCAGCTTCCTTCCCCAAGCCAAGTTTTTTTTTGCATAAGAAAATATATTTTTCTCTAGGCTTTACTGTAAAGTCTCTTGTAGTGAATTAAAAAAGTAAATAATGACTATAGGAAGCACTTATGCAACCTGTGTGTAGTTAAAGTTTTGGTATATTACAACCAACAAACTAAGGACAGTCTTGGAAAAGGAAGCATTTGGGAACTTTATTTGCTGCTGCGATTAATTGTCTGCTTATTCTGTGTGCAGTAGTCTGCGTATTATGTGTATATATGCGTGTGTGCCTGCAAATCTGAAACTTAAGCATATGTATATATGTTTCTTAAATAGAAACTGCCCAAAAAATCAGAATTCTTTTGAAAATGCTTCCCTATTAATGACTGTGCTATAAAATCTAAAAGCAGGACAGCAATTAGGGTGGAAATTTTCAGTGATCCAGATGGTGGTAAAATGCCTATGAAAATTGACAGATACTTAGGTGACATTTTTGGCATTAAGTCTTTCTTTGAATGACAAAACATCCATAGTCTTTGCCTGCACCTAACAAAGCCAAGCAATCTACAGATGTTAGGATGTTACCTATTTTCCTAACATATGAAGAGATTATTCATTTTAAACATATTTAAACAAAAATGCGTATCCAGAATGCTCACGTTCTCATCCTCGTTTTAACCTTGGTAGCTTGCTGTTGCAGGCCATTGGCAGACACAATTAACGAACCACGGGCGAACAGAGGCACATGGAATCTTCATTAAGAGTAGGAAACACTGGCATTCACCGCATGATTTGCATGGTCTGTAAAGCACATATTTTCCTGTGGACTCTGCATGGCCATAAAGACATCCTGAGTCAGCAGAACCACCGTACCAGCAATGAAAAACCGTGGCCAACCTAAGCATTCAAAAATGATGAGTCGGGTCCCCAAAATAATGCAGCTGGTGTAAAAATAATCACATTTACAAGATGGTAAATAGAAGGTTCTTTTCATTTGTCTTCTAGTTTGAACTTTTAAAGATTTGCATTTTTAACTGCTCAGCAATGAGAGTGAGAAGATTACTTTTTATTCTTTTGCCATACTGAAAACAGAGACTTCCAGGTACTCTTGACTCAAAAGAAAAACACCTACAACCACCTACAACCACCGGGCATGACACAGACTCTGTATTACCTTTCATGTGATATCCTGTTTGTTATGAGTGACTAAATGCTCAGTCTTTCAGGATCTGACTAAGGGGCAGAGTAAAGGTGATGTGGGTTATCTTTACTCTCCCTTTCAACACTGTGTTTTAAACAATTACGCAACTCCCAAGTTTCAAACAGTTTTAAAATAGCAAAAATATTCTCATAAGGTTCTCATAATATTCTCATAAAATGGTTTACAATTAAATTCAACACTCAGAAGTATTTTCTGCCTTAGCTTCTCTAGAAGAAAGTACAAGCCAGAGTACAGCACTGTCAGCTCGTGTACCCTGTAATATGGTGTGTGTATTCAGACACTGCACAACGATGGCAGCTGCTGTGTAAACAGCAGAAGAATCTGAGATTCGTATCAACAGGATGTTTACATTTTAAAGGGCTTCTAAGAAAATAATAAAGATTTCCTGCAGTTGACTCCATTGGCACTCGGTTTAGTGTGTATGACAGTTCACAGAAATATAAATTACAGCGAGATTTCTTTTATGCCTCTTCTGAGGCTGCCATAGGTCAACACTGAAAAACAAATCTGAAAAGCTAGAAAATATGAATTGAGTTTCCTCTATCTCTCTGGAATTTGGTACATGTTATAACAACTTCAGGATCTCATTACTTAGGTAGGCGCCACTCCAGCTGATGGCAAAGAGCGAAGGGTTGACACAAACTCACGGCACTCGTGCACCAGCAAGCAAGTTTGCGCCAGTGTCCTTGCTGAAACACTTGCGTCAGAAACACTGACTTTTCTCGTTATTACTCCCACTTGCCTTCACTGGATGAGCCAGTGCTGCTCTCCGGGTAAGATCTCTCCACAGTAACTAGCAAACAGTTTTGTTTGCTCTTGGATGAAAACTGGTTTAAAAGGCATTAGCCTACAAGCAGTTTTAGTTTCAATGAAGATTTATATATGAAACAAAAAGACTTAAATTATCTGGAATTATGAAAGTGCCTCTACCTTATCCTGCCAAAAGAATAGTATAAATGACATGGGAGCAGACTGGTTCGGGACGCACTTTGTTTTTGGATATGTTTCAGTTGTGCTTTGGCTTCACAAATCGGCTCCTGGGAAGAATTCAGCGCTGGCTGTGCCTGCTGAAGCCCTTCATGGTTTGGGACCCGTTCTTGGAGATGTCGTCTCTGCCCCGGTGACCCTGCCGAGGTTGAGAGCAGCCTGCTCGATGGCAAGGGCTCTGGAACTTTTTCTGGGCCTGTTTCACCAAAACCGGCATTTCTGTGCTTTCGGAGCATAGCACAGAGCCCAGCCTTTCCTGTTGGGCTTTTATGAGAGGAGACAGTGGGCAATGTGGGGTTTATAATGCATTTTTTAAAATTGTTTACCTGTAGCAAAAGGGATTCCCTTTTACTTTGCTTCAGTTTGCCCACATGCATAACTTCTGCCTGCACTGCACGTCCACTGCAGACACTGAACAAGGCCACTTTTATTTTCACTTTCTCACTGACAACAGAGGGTTAAACTCAATGCAAGGTAAAAATGTGCTTTTAAAAAAGATGCACAAGACGTACTTATGTATCAAGGAGGTTAACCTATTTATATGATCTATGTCACTTTTAAAGAGTTAAAACTATTTTGAGGGTATATATATAGAAATGTCAGCGACACGAGTATTTCAGAAGTCTGTGCAAATATCCAAGTAAATACAGACAGACCTGAAAATGCCATTTAGGAGATTCTGTTATTTACTGCAAATAGTATTGCCCACTGAAAATGAGCCTGAGACTCTCTGCTCCCGGTGGAGCTTTATCTATCTAAGGCGAATCAGACAGGTCCCTCTTGCAACGACGTGGTCGGGGTCTGCCTGGTGTCTGCTTGATTCAGTGCAGCAAGGAGGGTAAGAGAGCAGCTTAGCATCTCCCTCAGTAACCAAGGGATAGGTGAGTGAGGGGTAGGCAGGGCTGGATGGTAACTTCCTTCAGAACCATTCTTTAGTATGGTACAGAAATATTGCTATTTTTGTTCGTTTTGAGCAGCACACATCTTATCCCCTCCAGAACACCCTGGAAATCCACGCTTCTTGAGTGGAGTACCACACAGCATGGCCACGGCAAGAGGAGCTCCTCACAACCACACGATGAGTGAAGCATCGTAGCAGAGTGCATGGGGTCCATGGGACCCGCTGGAGCGTTCGCTGGATCCTATTCCACTGCGGAGAGAAACAGCTAATGCCTGATTAGGGATTCTGGGTGCTTCAAAGAGAAAGTTGTTTTCTTTGCGGTTAAATGACACATACACCAAAATCCCCAAGCACTCGTATAACTTCCCTAACTTCAACTCTGCACCTCCAGGGAGCGAAGGCCAAAAAGGATGTGAGGCCAGCCAAAAAAAGAGGTGTTCTTGGCTCAGGAGAGCACTTTGCACCTATTCAGAAAGAGTGTTTGGAAGCTTTTCCACAAATGTAGGCAAGTAAGCCACTCCGGCTGTGGGCAGTACTTGTAGTACTCTTTTAACCATGCTATCTTCAGATCATGCTCTTCTCATCAGGAATAATTCCTAAACCCCCATGAATGTCGATAAATACTGCCAAAAACAAACAAACAAAAACAAACTGGGCAGCATCAAAACAGCTGTTTCAAGGGTCAAAAGAGTTTTGTTTGCTCAGATTTTTAAGTTTTCTTTAGTAAAGACAACAATTTCTAAAAAGAAAAACCTAGCACTTCATTTTCTGTGAAAAAAGTTATTTCTGCCATTTTTATTCTGAATACAATTGCATCATTGTTTATGTGATGCTATGGGATAACACATTTTCTATGGTATTAATGCCAAGACTTAAACTTACATTGTTTTAAATTCTAAATTAATCACTGATATAAGCAGGAGAAGGTAAATTAAGCTCATTAATTTAAAATGTTTAGAACGCGAGTTTCTTCCACACCCAATCATCTACAGCCCTGGTCACCTGCAGTAAATAATTCCAAAATTGAGAAGCAGATAGTTTCATAAAGCTTCCAGCATGTATTTTTTCCCCATTTGGTTAAAAACCTTGCTTCTCAGGTAACAGGTATTCTTCATCTTTGTGTCTTTACTTCAGCTATTTCCTACCATTTTTCTTACACGGTCAATGTACCTGCTATACAACATCAGTGATAAAACTAAGTTGAAGAAAGATATTAAATTACATTTTTTTGTTTCTTCTAACACGCTAACCAAAAGAGTAGTGATTTTCTCTCTCTGGAGGGGGTGATTTATGGCGTTAAGAAATTATGAAGAACTACAGAGAGTTCACTGTGAAATAAACCCAAGCCTTGCTGGGGGCTATGGGAGCTTTCCCATTGATTTAGATGGGCTTTGGAGCAGATCCTACATTTAAAAATGGGACTACTATGTATTATACATGAAGCAATGGACAAAGTGCATTGCAGTAAACACATAATCCAAGGGATTTGTTGTTGTTATTGTTGTTTTAGCCTTTAATGCAAGAGTCTTTTTATCACAACAGAAGTCAGTAAAGCCAATCCCTAAAATAAAGCAATGAATGTGGCATGACACAGACTTCAAAAGGTAAATACTGAATGAAGCTACTATATGGAAATATCACTGTCCACCATGGCCATGCTAGTGAAGGCCTAGAAACAGCCATTTTCCCTTTCTTTTTTATTTTTATTGCATTTGTCTGTGATCCTCGATGCTGATCCATCTTTTATGAACACTGAATAACGCCCACTTCCTTTTGTGCAAGAATCACAACAAACTTCTTCCTGTGCAGTAATATTTTTGCCTCCAGTATCTCTTAGGAAAGGGAGTTGGTGTTATTACAGTTAAAGAACATACCTCAGCTGGCTTAGACATAATCAGCTAATGATAATTAACTACCATTAGCTGACTAAGTTTTATATCAATATCCCTACCTTATTTATTTAATTTTGTGATTTATCACTACTCTCTGTTTTTACATTAAGGAGTCCATGTTCCTGTGCTGTTTGATCTAGATGAATAGCTTCAGAGTCCTATTTTAAATACTCTATATTATTTTGTCAGAAGGTAGGTCTCCCTTTTCTTCATATAATTATATTGCTATCTAATGTGCATAACTTCTGTATTTAAAAGGCTGTAAGTGAAAAACCTCAATTAATTACTTACTTACAATTACAATTAATTCCAGCTCCCATTCTTTCAATATGAACCTTAGCAACTAGCGTTGTTACGTTAAGAATTTGGGATCTGAAGATGAAATTTCTGGTTCTCCCTAAGTATAGTTAAACCTGAATGTGGAAAAAGTGGAATAATTTACTGTCTCTTCTTCCTTCTTTTCAGATCACAGAACACTAATAGGATCCAGAAATAACTTTTCTATTCCACAGCAGCTGGCAAAGTCAGGTGTTAAGATTGGCTTTTAGCATATGATCACAGTGACTACTAAACAGTCTAATTTTTTTGAAGGACAATTTGCCAGTTCTATAGCAACTTGGACTATAGTTCCTGTTTTCATAAACTTCCAACCTTTATAAGCTAAGACCATTTTTATTATCGATGCACTTCAAATTTAACATAATGCCAACTCAAAAATTTTTCCTTAATTCTTACATTCCCAGAAATTACTTGAAGAATGAAAAGAGAGACCCATTTAACTTTACTTTTATATCTGCTTTTTCTTCAGTCACCCAGCTGCTTATAAGCTTGTCTCAGCGTTTTGTTTTCTTGAGTATGTTTACCCCTTTAGAAGTACGGGAACATAGAAGAATCAATAAAACAAAATTTAAAAAAGTTATTTTGCACCAAGGCTATGCTTAGATTCACACCATGAACTACTTGTAGTGAGGGCTTTTTAAATTTTTTTTTAATCCCTCACAAACTAGGTACATCTGAACATACCTTTAGAAGTGCAGAGCAGGCAAACGGGTTAAGTAAAAGAAATCTATTTTCAGCCAAAAGAAGAATGAATGATTTATTGAGTGAACTTTGTTCAGTATCTATTTAAAAGGCACGAAGTAATTTTACAGAGTTCTAAGACCTCTGTCCTAAAAATTCCATTCTCCAAGGAAAATCTCTGCCAGTGTAAAGTGTTAGAATATTTATCCCAGTAAAATGACAGGGATGATACAAAGAACGGAGGAGGGAGGGAACACAGCAGAATTATACATGTTATACTTACTGTCTTTTCACACAGACTACACACATCAATAGTAGCATAACAAATATGACCATTTTCTGGGTCTTAGGACATGTAGAGAGGTTTGACCATATCTATATTACTAAATTCTCTCAGGCTCTGAAACAGGATGACCACATCAGAGCTTCCAGTTAGGAATGGTTCCTGGCCAGGAACTACGGCTGTGAACTGGTTGTGAAAATGCTACTTGGTCCTCACCAAAACTGTACCAGGATCTGCTCCAGCTATAAACCTGTATAGACAAGCAAGGCCCTGGACGTTTAGTTCACCAGTAGAGTAGCAGCTACAATCTCCTAGGAATGTTTTTTATATGTGTATCTTCTACTGGGATCTAATGGCTGAAACTGTGGAACCACGATCATCTTGTGGACTCCTCTCTATTATGTTTTGATGCCATGGAAAAATCAAACCATGAGGTTCTCATGATTAACTAATGTCAGATTTAAAATATCATGAATCGGAGTCCACCTTCAATCACAGAGCTACTGTAATATATTCCCCAGTGTAATGGGGCTTCCTCTGAAAAACCCTGAAGATTAAATAGTGTTACCTTCTTTAAATTTTGCTTTATGGTTGTACTGTCTCTCTCCACAACCTTCATCATTTCTTGGCTTGCCATATACAAGATATTTGCTGAAAAAAAAACCAAAAACATGCAACAGGGTAAGTATACAATCAATCCTTTACAAACCTTGCAAACTAACTTGCAAACTGACTACTCTTGCAAACAGGCAATGAAATTACAGCACTTATCATCTTTAAATCCTACTGAAAAGAATCTCAGTGGCAGAAATGGTAAGCTTATCTAATTTACTTATCAAAAAGTCAGACACACAAAAACAAGTCACCCATGCTCCTTACATGGCTTATAAAAAGAGAAAGACACCTTTGGAACATGATTTTATCTGTCTACCTTGCACAGCTTTTGAATCGGACCCTGGTGCTGCATCTGACTCTCTAGCACTGACTACAGAAGAAACTTTAGTCATTACCTTACAGCACGTACTTCTAGAACAGCAAAGATAATGATGGCAAATCACACATGAAATGTTTACAAGAGTGAGCCAAAATATATAAATAATCATTAAATTACTACTGGCATTTTAATATGCAAATATTTCAAATGACCTGGTAAATAGTAAAAGTAATGGCAAATACAATTTGTGAAGACCTGCAGACCTGCATAGTATTACCAAACAGGATTGGAAATTGGCTGTGTCTTACCTTGCTGGACTGCGATGTAATAGTAATGGCTCAGTGCAATTTATTATCAGTTTGTCTGAATGATCACCTGAACCAACATAAATGATTGAATCCAACATTTGGGCACCTAATTAAAAGTGAAGTGCTGATCTCTGGCAACTGCTACTTATGTTAACAGTGGGAACCAAGCACATTTAAGAACGAGGTCATTTTGCGTGGATGCCTAAATATTCATTAATTTAGATATTTTGACTCATTACGATTATACTGTGTCCATCTAGCCTGACTTCCATTACAGCGAAGCCTAACGAGGTTCAGGTAGAAATTTCAGTGCCTAGCCTATGACTTGGCCTTGAACAAGCACATACATATTAGGTTGTAAATTACTGCTAGAATGAGGCCCACAGAGGTTCCACTGCAGAATGAAGAGCTGCAATATGATCATCAATGTTGCTCTGTGTCCACAGACTGTCACAGGTTCTTTAGAGAGCGTTCACAGGCTTAGCTGGTTTTAATAAGGGCCATCCGTCCACTCTTGACCTCAATGCTTTGATGAAGAAACATGCAGATCCAAAGAATAAGCAATTCCTTCTTCATCTTGCCTGCCCAGTCATCTCACTGTGAGAATAAGAGGATGATGCCTCTCCTGTTGTCAGAATCTGAAGCCTCTGTGTTGGATGACAGAGGTAGTCATAACCTGTGAATGAAGAACAATATTCTGTGCCTCCTTTCTTCTGTATTTGTAAAATCAGCAGAGACCATGAATAGTAATTTGCTTAAACCATTTAAGTTTCCAGGTTTTAGTCTGCCTGAAATATTCAAATACTGACTCATCTCCTAAAAATAGGAGAAAAATGAAGTTTTGCACACAAAGAGTTAAAGATAGTGTTGGACCTGATATTGCTAATGGTAATACACTCACAATGTGTGATAAAGGAGGAAATGGCAATCACACAGGTCTTTGATGGTGATCAAAACATGGAGTTGGATAAATTCCAGCAATGCTCAAAGGAAACAGAACACCACTGGAGAGATGAGTGATGGCTCCAGATAGCAAACGTTAAAAGACAAAACTAGTGCTCTCAAGTGAAAAAAGATCCTAGAAAGTAGTATCAACTTCTAAGACAGTCAAAGAAGATGCGATTCTGTTAGTCATATGCCTGCTGAGCTCTGTCTTTTTCAATTAAATATTAGATCCAGTTAGGGCAAGGTTCGTCCTTTCCTAGACAAGAAGAAAGGGTTGTGGATGGGACACTATTTGGACAATTCAAAAAATCCTGCAAAAATCTACCAGTCTGATCCTATTTTACTAGACCAAGAGGCCTGCATGCAGTTTTGTGTCTATCAAGCAAGTCATCCAATCCTGTGGGACAGGTGGTGCATCCAGCAGAGGTTTGTCCATCTGAGGCATTGCTGACGTCAAGTCCTCATATTGATCTCTTTCTTCAGCTCCAGGCACTACTTATACATGAGGAACACATGTTTTAGGAAGACCACACATTTCAAAATTGTTTATGAAAGCATAAATGAGAGGCATGAAATGTAAAAAACAGTCCTCTAGGTACTGCATCAATTTCAGATCCATTCCCATTTTTAAAATGAAAAGTACGGCTTTGATGCTCAAAAATCCCACCTATAAACGAAGCTATCTGGCTGTCAAAAGCACTGTGTAGTGTCAGAAGGAAAGGCAGGACATGGAGAACAGCCTGGCTACCTTTAGCGATGGTCTTTTCAAGTGACAGATCTGGTCTACACCGGCTACGGAAGACTTGGAGTTGTTGATGTGTTTTTTGTGGCACCAAGTAAGTAATGAAGTGCAATTCACAGATTTAGCAAGCTTACATTAGTCACAAAAACCCTAAAGTGTGGAAGAAGGCACTAACGAAGCTAGTTTAGAGGGAGCCACCTCTGTGCACTGTGCAAGAAAGAGAATCAGGAAGGCAGGATTAAGCTAAACCGGATGAATGGCAAGGTTCAAGAATCTGTTTCAACCAAACAGAAATCCTTCAAATTTTGGAAACATGATCCTAGGGAAGCCAATAAACAGGAATTTAAACTTCAGCAGGCGTTAAGTAAGAGGAAATTGCAGACAGCAATAGCAAGTTTCCAAGAACAAACATTAAAAGATTTAAAAATAAACAACAAAATATTTTTTAAGTTTACAAGAAGCAAGAGGCCTACACTAGAACTGGTGAATCTAACAGATAGTCATGGACTAAGGGAGTAGCGAAATACGGTAATTACGTTGTTTGAAAGCTTTTTTTTGGTATTCATTCTTCTACCCTCTGCTTTATTATTCTAGAGATAAAAATCTTTATCTTTTATCTTCAGGTAGCAAAGTATTAATTAGTAGTGCTGGTGGAGCATAAAGAATATAACAGAGGAATCTGGACTAGAAGGTACTTTTAAGAGTTTTAAAGAACCTTTAATACAGAATTACTGAGTTGATAACCATCTAATTGCATAACAACCATCACTCCCACAGGCCTGGGAGCAGGAAATTCTGTCTAATTGGTATTGACTTTACAAAAGAAAGGAACATTTTACCAATCTGTTGTTTACATTTAAAATGAAAGAAAAAGTTGTGATGGATTAGCGACTGGTCTGTAAACAAAAAAAATAGATTATCATTAGATTAGTTGATTTTCATCACAGCAAGGAATAACATTTAGATTCATCACAAATACTTCTTGAGTGAGAAGTGGTTATTACTTAAAAACCCTGAAAGCCCTAAGCTAGCTGTTGCTCACTGTGACTATTGAGTCAAAAATGCAATCAAATCAGGTTGCTTATTGCTTAAAGAGCAGGAGGTGATAATAAAGAATTCTGAAATGCTGTTATATAAATCACATAATGTGACAAGATCTGAAGTACTGCATGTATTGAGTCACAACATCTCCGGGATATTGCAAAATTAAGAACGGTGTGAGAAGAATCCAAGAAATAGGATTAAAGAGCTACTGCTACTATCATGTTTATGATACTTTACAATACATTATTTATCTTCCAGCACAATCCATTAAAATGCAAAACAATGAAATGAAGTACTTTTTAAAGTCATATGCAATTAACTATGAACTTTATTGCCACAGGAAAATGATAAGCATACATATTTGCTGTTTAGATATTCACCTCTAAGTAGGTTGTCCTAAGCTCCCCTAATAGTTAATATGATTAATCTTAGAGCAAATACCTGGGAAGACCGGATAATTTATACTCCCAACATTCCTTCCTCAGAAATACTGTTTTCTAAGTCCCCTACCATTCTTGCTCGGTTTCCTCTGAATACTTCCAGTGGTTTATATACTTCTTGAATTTTACTCACACAGTACTTCAGCTTACACTAGAGAGTTGTTCTCTGATGCTATCAGTCACACATGCCTCTTTATACATATCAAAATCATATCTGTCACTTTATAACACTACAGTTAAACCCATATCAGCTTGTATTATATTCCCAGGATGTTATTTTCTTCAAACTGCTTAACCACTTATTTACCATTCTGCACTTAAGCAGTGTTACGTACAGAACAATATGTCTCTCTGAAGAATGAGCAGTCTTCTCTCCCTGCCTGCCTCTCTCATGCATTTCTCTATTTTGTAACAGTCATTTTGAACTCTGATCCTGTCCCTCTATAGCCTATTTGCAATATATTCTAGCATGATATTTTCTGTAAGCTCAGTAAAAACATACTGTATTTATCTGCCATATTCATAACAAAACCATTGAATGGTAAAGGAATGAAGATAAGATTGCTGTAAAACCCCACTAGCTACATCTTTCTAGTTTCAAAAATCTCCCCGAATCACATTTTCCAAAGACACAGTTCTCTCCAATAGTAATTGCAAGTAAGTTGTATTTCCCAAACTTTGTCATAAGAATATCATGGCATGTAGTGTAAGAATCTTTCTTAAAAGTCAAGAAATCCCAAGTCTACTGCTTCACTTTAACCTACATTACACTGTAAAATGCTTAAGGGATGTAGAAAGCTATGTGGAAAGAGATGCCATTATAGACCAGGAACAGTGACTTTCTTCTCTCTTGTTGCTATGGCTAAGCCAAAACTGGGCTTCTTCAGGGAAAATATTTTTCTCGAAAGCTAAGTCACAAGTTCAGGGAGAAATCATTCTGCTATTTCCTAATGCTATACTTTGGTAACCTTGGCATTTTTTGAATATTTAGTTCTTTCCTTTTCCAAAAAAAAAAAAAAAAGCTGTTCTATTTCCGTATTTCATGAATACTGAGCTGCTTTTTCAAAGAAAGAAACTCAAAAGAATTTGTTTCTTTTTTGTGCATAATTAGAAGTGCTACAGTCAATGGGCTCCCAGGGACTGCTGCGTTGAACATTTCAACAGCTCTGAAACTCAAGCTGTAAACTGGGCAAAAAGAAGCAGTCACACAAAATGAATAAATGGCCACTGAAATATTCTACCGGGCTAGGCAGAGGAAGCTGCTTACTTGGTGCTGCAGCCTCCAGAAAGGCTTCAAACAAGTGCTAGTGCTTGCTTCAGCTGAGAGCACCTAAAAAAGTTTCCACAATTGGGATATCAATATCAAGCACCCTACAACCTGGAACAGCATTCACTAGTGGATTGCCATGATTTCAAGTACAATACAAAAACGCAACACAGAGCCCACATGCTTAATGTCATGAGTGACGTAGCAATCTCATCAACACCACCACAAAATAAACGATGTCCAGGAGCTTGCAGGGCCCTGATCCCCCACTGCAAGCAAGCGAGTTTCCATTGGGGAGTGTGCGGAAGAGGCATTGGAGCTGTGACCCTGGTGTCCATGCTGAAATTAGGAGGGAAGAGGGAATACCTACCTCCAATCTGTTTGACATCCAGCACTACATCTAACTGCTCAGTGAAGGGAGAAATTTGGAAGGTTTAGAATAGGCAAAATACAATTGAAGTTAGCCCTCTTAAAAACCATTACAAGTGAAAGAAAAGAGTGAATGTGGGATGAAGGGTCAGGAGGCCTGGGGTTTTTCTGAATGATCACTGAATTCCTCTGAGACACTGTGGAACTCCAAGATCTGTATGTCTCAGCTTCCTCATTTTAAATATATCCCTTGCACTGCTGTGACAATGATGCAGGTTGGTTGATTGCTTTAAAAATATGTATGTATATGCTGGAGTGGAGTTGGCCTGTGTTAGCTGGATAATCCAACGCACACAATGTAAAGATTGTAAGATCAATTTTTCCCAGAATTAGGGCCCCATAAGATACTCCTTAGTATCTTATGGGGCTTCATCACATAGAAACTATAAAAAAGTTCTAGCTTCAGAAAAAACACTTATCACTTATAAAAAAGAAAGAAAAAAAACATTTAATGTGCTTGCAAATCTACAGAAACTAGCCAAGGTAACTGGAGAAAACTGAAGAACCTCCTATGATTTATAATTCAATTTACTCCATTTCAAGTTGCTGATAACCCCCTGTAATTCCTAACTAACTGACTGGAGTTTGGTTATGGAAAAAAGCATTGTTTATTCTATTTATTCTAGAATTATCCTAAATAGTAAGCACTTACAAGTTAAAAGTGAAAATGAAGTTTTAACAGAGAAAAAACACATTTAGCAGGTTTTTAACAGATAAATAGCTTTTAAAAATATGCTAACTTTTTATATGTAGGTCATTTATGTAAATTGATTCATAGAGAAACCTGAAAATGGAAGCCCTTCATTTATTCCCAGATCATGTTTATGATATTAACTGCCAAGTAAGTTCTCCCCATGATCCTGTTAATGACCTTTCTCCTGCCCTGGTAGAATCATTCCGCCTCCATGGATTAAAGGTGATTAAGGATCAGTGTCAGTTTAGTCTCATACATTTGTTAAGCAGAGACGACAAACTGTGCCAAAACGCATTTGATTTATTTGCAGTGGTTTTGTGATAGAGGAAGCCTGATTGGGCTCAACTCAAGGATCCAGAAAAGAAAAGGCTGCTTTATATCACTGGTAGCTCTTTAACCCAAAGTGTCACAGCAAAGACTTAATATCCTTCAGCAATATTATTAGTTTTCACAAACAATAACGACTGAAATCAATCAAGCTTTTCAGCACTTAGGGTTATTTAACCACTCATTCAATTAGCCAGTTGCTAGATGAGTACCTGGGTCTACTGAGCTGAATTTCAAGCATTTTGATGTACCCACAATGAAGCTGAGCAAATAAAATAAGAAATAGAAGATTTCCTTTTTTTGGAAGAGACAGGTCTAGCAGCATTATCATTACTTTTTAAAGATTGCAGAACTAAATCCTGAACTGGTATACTGTCATTTGACTCTACAGGTATCAACAGATCTATGTTGGAACTTGGAAAGCTGTGCTAATTTCAGGGAATGAACATGATTCTAATTCAAGACAGTTTAACTTTATCTTTAAAATTGATTCCTGAAGCAATACAGAGATTTCCTGTACTTGGGCTGAAATATGTGCTTTTCCTAAAGTCTTTAAACCTGTTTGATTATTAAATATCCAAAGAACATGTGCTTGATTGCAAGAAGAAGACTAAAGAAAGGCAAGATTAGTTCTAAAGTCATACTGGAAACTGAAGGGTCACATCATGCTGTCTCTGTAAATTCAAGATGAATTCAAAATACATCTGCATGGACAGAAAAAAAGTGACCTACACATGGTCACCCATATCCCTAAAGTAGAAAGGATAAGTATTCCAGACTTAACCTTGATTAAGTTTTGAGAGACATTCATGTCCTTAATTAGAGCAAAATCAACTCTCCTTTGACTATATTAGTGCCAAGACTAGATCTTGTCTACATTGTATTGCTCTGTAGTTCATAGCTTAACTACATAGGAGCAATATTGCATTCTTTGCTTGGCTAAGGAGTTGAATTTACTGTGACAGAAAAGGACAGACAGAAATATCATAATAGCAAAATAGCAGAGACAATACAAAGAAAAAATCTTTCAAATTTCATTAGTAAAATATTAAAGCGAATAATCAGAACAACTTATTTTTCATGAAAAATGAGTGTTTTGAAGACAGCACAAGTTTGGATCCATTAACACAGATGACTATTCTTTAATAGCTTCTTCCTCAGACTAAAATAAACACAAGACTACAAAGGGTTACTTGAGCCAATTTCATTTTCCTACTGCAGCTGGCTTCAGATTATGTTGACAAGATTGTGGCTGTAGGTGCAAATTTATTAAGTCCCGCATATGAAAATATTGGTCTATTTTGTAAGTTACTAGGAGCTATGCACTGGAATGGGAACAGGGAGGCACATCAAGCCAAATTTTACCAGGGTCCAGACAGCACTATTTCAATAGCATTAAAGCAATCTTGGAAGGAAATTCCATATGATCTTCCAGAGTAGACAAATTCAGAAGAAAAGAGGACTACAGTCCACCTTCATCATTCTTCCTGGTTAGAAATCCGATGCCACTGCTCTGTTATATTTTGATCTACTCCATAAACAGACAAACTGAGCAGAAAAAACCTACTGTTTTACCATAAAGGTGTCTTCTTTCTTTCACCAAGAAATCTTATTTAGCTAGAACTGGAGAGGTCTGTATATGTGTATAAGACTTCAGAAGAACACGCAGTTTTGCTGGAACAGCATGCCCCACCAGACTGATGCGTTGGGTATTTCTGCAAGCACTTATTCATTACATCGGTTCGTTGCTCTCTGTCTGTAGACTAACAAATATGTCAGCATAATGTAGTTCATGGAGATCTGTCATCTCCTAGTGACTGTGAGGCTGGGAGACTCCCTGTACTCCTGCTGCTGAGATGAATGAATACATCATAGGACACTTTTCTCCTCTACTGTTCCCTGAATACTACTTTGTAACTAACACACTTCCATGCTGCCTTGCTATTGAGGGCCTTTCTTCTCTTTGCTGACGGTATCTTTGTAAAAAGCTTAAGACGTTGAGTGTCTTTTGCTATGTCTGACCTGCTTCTCATCTTCTTCCTTGACAAACCAGAAGTCAAATTTGCGAGTTTGCTTCTCACAAATGCTTTCCAATAATCCAACTTCCACTAGGTACGTGTATATCAACCCCATTACACTAAATGGAGCCAGGAACTATTTTTCTGGCCCAGAGGCTGACAGGAACACCATTAGGCTTGAATTTGCAGAGCTTGATTCCTCTATCCAAACTGCTCATCGGCATCTTCCCAACGCTAATTCCTGAACCATGCTTGAATATCTGCGCGGATGCTAGCTGGGGGAGGCCAAAATCATACAAGAAAACACTACCTTGTGGTTCTTGCACCCATTTACTATATTGCTACATGTAACCATACCTACATTTGGGAGCTCCTACTATTAGTAGTATTTCTGTACCCCACACTCGATCGGCAGATGCAGTCAAATCTGCATTCAGTCATTTTCTGTACTTCGGATCTGCTTTTAACAATTACCTGACATTCTTGTCTATATTTTTTCTCCAACATCATGTGTTGCATCCTGTGTTCAGCTCTTTTGCTTGATTCTCTCTGCATAATATTGTCCTGCATAAAAATTCCAAAATTCTGGATTTTACTCTTGAATCTTTAATTAAAATGCATGGAATCACAGGCCTGGAAGTAATCTTTGATGGTCTTTTTGTCTTAAGGAATATCAATGATAATGTGTCATTTTTAAGCAAATGCTTGTCCATCCTATTCATAACAACCTCTGACAATGAAAGTTGCATCATCTTTCCAGGAAATCCAGTGAAGAATTCCATTCTTATCATTACCTAAACTCTAATCTGAATCAGCTTTGATAGAATCTGCTCCATCACACATTATCTTGCCTACCATAGACATGTAGACTAAATTATTCTCTATTTCTTGAAAAACTATGATCATGTCCTTCAGCTATTCTTTTAGTCCAAACAACTGTAATTTATTTATCTTTGGAGGCTATTATATCTTGGTTTCTATTGTGGGATCCACCTTATTACATGTAGATGTCTAAAGCTGATTTTTCCTGTCTCTGTGGTCAGCAGAAACCGTATCTTTCATCTCACTCTCAAGTAGTCAACTAAATAGATTCATTGAATATAAAAGAATTTTAAAAGGATTAGTCCAGATGAAGAGATCTATGTTCTAGACAGGTAAAGTATTTCTGTTAGCACAAATACAGGCTTTTCTAATGAATATAATAATCCAATGTGCCTTCAGATTACACCTTCAAATTCTCTGTATCAAGCTGCTGTCTGCCAATTCTTTCTCCATTTGCTGCATCAAACATAAAATACTGGCAATGCATTACAAGAACTACCTGGAAAGTCTATATGTTGCTCAATTTCTTCCTTAATGGACATCAAGTAAACTAATACAATACTTTGGATGACTCAGAAGTTTCTCAGAAAAAGTTCATGAATTGGACTGTCCTCATTTGGTAGACGTAATGTTCAGCAGGTCTCCCTGCCTTTAACATTTGAATGTCAGAGAAAATCCATGCAACCTCTTTTCTCTTTGCCATTCCTTCCTGTACAAGCTATAACCCTTCATATGGATATTGTAGTTTAGTCAGTTAACCTCCTCATGCCTGTTAAACATATTAGCTAACCATTTTGGCAATTTACAAAGACTTGCAACACCACTTTGTTTTCCGTATTTTAGGCATTTATGTTATACTGCATATACATGATCTAGCTCATCTGCTGTCTTTTTTCCACTAATTCCCTGACCTCTGTTACAAATTTCTGCATACCTCTTTTTTAGTTCCTTCATAGGGGACTTTTAATCTTATAATTGCATAGGTGATTTTGTTATCTTTCTCTACAGATTCAGCTTCAAGTTTTCTTTGCTATGTGTTTTGTCATTAATCATTTTCTCACCGTTTAGGAGGCCAAAGCCCCCATGTGGACAGTGACTGACAGTGATCTGATCTCTGTACATCCTTAGATATATCCTAATGAGGAAGCAGAGTGCTTTTAACAACCATGTCTTATGATCTGTCAAATCTAAGCAATCTCATTCTGCTTAAGCAACCGCATTCCTCTGCTATTAACTGTAACACAGGGTCTCTCATACCATGCAGTTTATTTCCATGCATCCTTCTGCCTCACCTTGACAGTGCAGTTTTCCAGGGTAGTTCTGATGCTCTGCTTTGGAAGACTATCTGCATCCTCTAGTGCACCATTAGTATTTTAATTAGTAATAGTAATTTAATTACCATTGCAGCTATTACTCCAGAGTATTATTTGTGCTGGTTAAGGACTGCAGTAAAGACTGGGGACATATTTTGTCAGGGACTGGCAATACTATGCATACAAAAGCCTGCAATAATGCTTTCTTATGTCTTATAAGGCATTCCCAAAGAAACTGCACAAATTCTTCATCTCCCACTCCCAGAGTGCTTAGTAAACTGGCTGGAAGCAGAACAGTTTCACAACAGTCTGATATTATGAAATACTTGAGAATTATTTTAAAATATTCAAAACTTTGGCAAGTTTTATTTCCCATTCCTGGCCTTCTTAAAGGTAAGCTGGACAATATACAAGTAAATTGACAATTTGCTGGTAAATGTAATAAAAAGGAGAAGTCCATACGGACTGCCTGATTGCTTTTTTTTTTTCGTTACCAAGAATTAGTTGTACTGTATGGGAGTATAAAGGTCAGGAGTTTGGCTTCGGCATGTCAGAGGCTATTCAATCTATGAGGAAAAACATATTTTCTGCCCCATATTTTACGATCTATTTCTAAATTTATGACTGAAACATCTAGTTGCTGATCTGCGAACATGGTTCTGCTCATCCTTTTGGGACAATGTAAGGAGAGGATAGAGGGGAAGAAAAAGAAAATAATTTAATTTCAGTGGGAAAATTATTATCAAAAACTACTATTTTCACAAGCCACAGAGCTGTACTTTAACATTCTGTAATATGACTTTATTTCAAATGCCCTCTTATTGCTAAAGCTATATTACTTAAACTGCAAGGTGATTAATCCCTTCCCATTTAAGCTTACAGGTTGAATTGAATTGCCCTGAGAAAAGCAGATTTTGTTTTTGAAAATGTGTTTTCCTCAGGGAATCTACTATCATCTCATTTTCTTCCTGGTAAGTTGCCCATCTTATTGTAAGGTTCTTCAGAGGAGTGTATGAGTTTCTTTTCCAGTTTATCCTTTGCCCTTGAGGAAGCAATCACTGTCATTCCTCAGAAACACTCAGAACACAGTGGTAAAAAGTAATAATACCAAACAGCAGAGTAATCTCCTATGGGGAAAAATACATTTTCTATTGGTAATTATTGCCAACAGCAGTCTTGGAAATATCTTCTAACTTATTGTTTAAAACACCAGACAGAAGGAACTGTTTAGTACCATGGATGTCCAAAGTAGGAACATGTGGCTATGCACACGCACATAGGCACCAGTAAAAATGTTGATGTTCAGGGGTTTATAAGATATAACATTGACTTTGGGTTCTGCTTCTAGATCTGAAATAAGAATGAAAACACATTAATTAATATAAAATTATTGTCATTGCAAATAGGCAGTAATAGCTGCATTTGTTATGATGGACTTCTCCAATTTGGTTGGTTTCAGAAGATCAGAATTATATGTGAAAATCAGTTGTCTGCATACTAGGAGCTGAAGACAAAAGTAAGAAAAAGTTGTTCAACAGCTATTTCTAGGTGCATTATGAACAACAAATGCTTTATTGAGAAGAGTGAATAAGATTACTTTACATTGTGTTGAAGCATGCAAAGGTGAAGTGGGGTGTATGACAGAAACTGAAATGTCCATTGACTTAATCCTGCCAACTCAGAAGGAACTCCCATTATCTTCAAATGACCTTAAAGTTAGACTTTAGCTGGAGAAGTTCATCTCTGGTTTACACTTCCGCATACTCCGGCAGTTGGCCATGATGATGGGAGTTCTGGTAGGGTCCAGGGTTTTGGTAGCACAAAGCATTTGCTCTCTTCTTTGACTGGAGTGGGTGGAAGGGTCTGTCATGATGGAGATGGTGCTCAGGCCCAGGGGGACTTGCTGCGACAGGTGATTTAGCATCTCCTCATTGCAGTTCCTGCCTGAGCTCTGATGTAAATTAATGTGCTACTCTGGCCAAGTGTTTAAGCTTTACCGAAGTCAGCTTAAAAGTGCTTTTCTGGATTAGGGCCTAAAGCTGACCCTTGCTTGAGAAGCCCTGATGGAAAGCAATGCCCTCCTTTGATTGGGGTGAATTCCCTCACAGGCAGCGTGCATTTAATTGGCACAAAAGGTGAACTTTACACTTCCCTCCATCCATTATCACAGAAACCATTCCTAGATTCTCTACAGCTATAATCCCATTTTTTTTATCTCATTTCCTTGAGAAAACATAAAAACACCGTTTTTAATATTGAGTTCAAATACACCTGACCATTGCACTAAGCAATCTCCTTGTATCACTGGGTTTGCTCAAGATAAGCCAGCATATCCTCTGCAGATGCATAAAGACTATATATGGCTTTTCTCCATATCAATATGATTAGGTTAAAGAGTTAGTTGGAAAAGAATGGTGGAACTGGCGGAAATTTTCATGAAAGCAGCAGCAGCAAAGCAAAGGTTGAAATACCATTTTAGTTGAGTGCAGGTATTATGTCCCAGACTAGTGCTCCTCTAGCCATATGGAACAATAGGGATTGCATTATTAGCACTTTTGTACATTTTACTCTCCAAAAACTTCACTCCAACACACAAATGCCTGCAGCCAACCCACAGGTATTGCTATAGCACTTCCTTAAGTGCTTTGCTGGAACTGCTTGGAAAAAAAATATTTGCAGAGGGTCTATGTTCATTTGACAATGGAGTTAGATGAATCAAGTTAAGGTCTCCATCAGTGACCATAAGCCATGGCAGAGCCACAAGCTCTACTTGAGATATTTCCTATGGGAGTGGAGACAGACACCCTTGGAGAGAAGGTGTGATGCTAATCTGAATTCACTGGCCTTTGTACCAGGCCCAGGGTAAATAAAATCCCACTCTGCAGATGACTACATCTGACACTGGCTCCCGCTGTGCAACTATAGCAGCTAGCATTTAACTGGCATGTACCTGTTTTCCACATCCTTTCTGCTTTGCTGATGTTATTCCTTCCTTTTTCACGCTATTTGCAGTGTATCATTAGACTCATGGCAAGTCTGTGGGAGTAAATCATATCCCTGGAGATGAAACCCCAGCGGAGGTGAATAAAAATCCCTCCTCCTGCTTCCAAACAAATCCCAAATGTGCCTCACATTTCATGGAAATGATTAGCAATTCCACTATCAAAACATTCACGCCTTATGAGTAATATTTATGATGGGAGTCTTTTATGTTGGGTTTTTCCCCGAGAAAGAAAAAGAGTAAGTAAGAGAAATAAACTCATTGAGAAATTTCCACATTATTAATATTATTTTCACAAGGCTTTCACAGGAAAGTAAAAGCTTTCATAAGTAATAAAAGCCCTTGTTAAACTTTCTTTTTTCTTTCTCTTGGAAATGGGGTAAATTATGAAGCAAATCGACTTTGAAAAGTAAACAGGAACATAAATATATAAATGTCATTGCCTTCCTCCAGGAATTTAGTATGATCATCCTACTCTTAAATAAGGAAAACTAATTCATTCAGAAAAAAAAAGAATAAAGCAGACGTAAGGTTTTTTTTCCATCAGTTAAAGTGCTGCCTTTGTAAGGTGAGTTGTCCGACAACATTAAACAAACATTTTAGTCAGGCATCACACAGGAAAATAAACAGTAGCCAGGGAAACATGAAAATATTAAAGGCTGTTATTCTTTGGCCCCTTTTTCTGCAAGGCAGGTGATAAAATATTACTGTATTTCCACAGGTAAGGAAACACTCTCTTAAACACTTTGCAGAAATACATATTGCCATCATTATTTAAAATGTCAGAAGTGGCAAAGCTCTGCAGCAGGCGAGGATTTCAGCAAGGTTTCAGCAAGGCTTTCGACACCATCTCCCATAACATCTGCATGGGGAAGCTGACGAAGTGGAAGTGTGGGTTAGATGAGTGGACAGTGAAGTGGATTGAGAACTGGCTGGATGGCAGAGCCCAGAGGGTGGTGATAAATGGGGCCGAGCCCATTTAGAGGCCTGTGGCCAGTGGTGAACCCCAGGGGTCAGTACTGGGCCCAGTGCTGTTCAACTTGTTCATCAGCGACCTGGACAAGGGGACAGAGTGCACCCTGAGCAAGTTTGTGGATGATTGATACCAAACTGGCTGGAGTGGCCGACACTCCCGAGGGCTGCGCTGCCACGCAGAGGCACCTGGACAGGGTGGAGAGTTGGGCAGAGAGGAACCTTATGAAGTTCAACAAGCACAAGTGCAGGGTTCTGCACCTGGAGAGGAATAATCCCAGGCACCAGTACAGACTAGGGGGTTGACTTGCTGGAAAGCAGCTCCACAGAGAGAGATTTGGGAGTCCTGGTTGACAACAGGTTAACCATGAGGCAGCAATGTGCCCTCGTGGCCAAGAAGGCCAATGGGATCCTGGCTGCATCAGGAGGAGCGTTGCCAGCAGGGCGAGGGAGGGGATCCTGCCCCTCTGCTCAGCTCTGGTGAGGCCGCACCTGGAGTATTGGGTGCAGTTCTGGGCTCCCCAGTACAAGAGGGACACTGAGCTTCTAGAGAGGCTCCAGCGGAGAGCGACGAAAATGATTAAGGGACTGGAGCTTTTGTCGTATGAGGAAAGACTAAGCAAGCTGGGCCTGTTTAGCCTGGAGAGGAGGCTGAGAGGGGATCTGACCAATATGTACAAGTACCTGAGGGGAGAATATAGGGAGGATGGGGCCAAACTCTTCTCGGTGGCTGCTAGTGACAGGACAAGGGTAATAGGTATAAATTAAAACACTGAAAGTTCCATCTCCATGTGAGGAAGAACTTCTTTCCTGTGAGGGTGATCGAGCCCTGGCACAGGCTGCCCAGGGAGGTTGTGGAGTCTCTTTCTCTGGAGATCTTCAAAACCTGCCTGGATGTGACCCTGTGCCACGTGCTCTGGGTGTCTCTGTTTGAGCAGGGGGGTTGGACTGGATGATCTCTAGAGGTTCCTTCCAACCTCAACCATTCTGTGATTCTGCAGTTCTGTGACTCAGCACAGTCAGTCCCACCAGCAGGCTACCCGGCGTTGTTGGCAATATCTGGCAGTAGCAAGTTTGCAGATAGGCAAAAATCATCTTGCAAAAGACAGCTATAGAGTTTCCATGATTTCAGAAAATATATTTTTTTTCTTTTGAAATTGGCTAGATGCTAGTGAGGAGTAGCAGATGCTGGTGACAGAGAGGGAGATTTGATGCTGGATCATTTTGTCCTCTTTACGTCTTCCTTAGTCTCGAGTAGTGCAACAAGTCAATACATGTACCAATACATTCTTGAGCATCAAAGAAGGCACACAGGAAAAAGAGAGGAGATCTGCTGTGCTTCATCGTCTTTGCCTACCTGTGATAAATGTCACTGTACTGTCTACATTTAATACTGTTAAGTTTCTGTAAATGAGTAAGCATACCATTGATTTCTTTTTTCCATGTCATTTTGTCTAGCTAAACATCATCTCTGAAATCCTGTATCATTAGTTATAAAGGTAGAAAAATACTTTTGGAATAATTTCTGCATAAAAGCCAGAAGTTTTTTAAAACAGTATACTTATCATCAGAAGAAATAAAGCAAATCAGCTTTAATTTCCAGAGCTTTGATTTGTGTGAGCTTGGAAAATCAGTTTAAAAACTTACTAGTCTAGGTTCAGACAACTGTACAGCTGTCCAGAAGGGTAGCTTTTGTTCCCATGTGCTCTATGAAAAATGTAGGTATAGGTTGGCAAAGCACAACTTGAAATCCTCAGTGGTATCAGTTTCTGTCTCTACTTAAAAATGCTCTACCTATACTTCAGCCTGTCTAACCATGGTTTGTGGAAGGTGCTCCTGCCTAAAACACATATTATACAAGGCTAAAGTATTCATTGAGCAGTTTAAATAGATAAACTCTTGCTCTGGGATGTTCCACGTACAGTTCTGTCATGTTCTATGCCAGTAGGTTTTGTACCCTCTCCTCACTGCTAGCCTTGAACATTAAGTGTTTTTTTTTGCTTTGTTTAAACTGAGCTAATATAGTGCTTGAACCAATAGGACCTGGAGCAGGACCGACAGACTTATGTAATGCAAGTAAATAAATTGATATACTATTGCAGAAACTAATAATAAATAAAAACACTGTTCCTTGATCACTTTGAAAATATATCATCATAATATAATGTGCAGTGTCTCTTTAACCTGATTTGCATTAGTGGAGGGCTTCACTTCCATGCAACTAATACGGAAAGAGCTTTATCTTCTGTGCTGAAATTAGAGATGCTCTTCATAGCCTACCTTGTGGAGCTAGATTTTAATTTCAGTGAAAGAAAGGAACACCATTTTAATTAAACAAAAGTAAACTAAATTTTAGCTATGTGGTTATACAGCTTCCTAAAGTATTCTTCAGGAGGTCAAAGCACACTTACTTCAGCATTTCAGATAGATTTCTTTATGAATTTCTTATTTAATATTTAAAAGAAAAATTAAAGTTCAAAAAATATCAGTCAAACATGAGGGGCAGCTCTTGGCTGCCTTGGAAACAGCACTGTGCACTGTCCTAATCTGAGCATTTTAGATAGATGGTTATGTCTACAGCGTGTTAGTCCCAAAAAGGAATTCCTCCCAATTTCCCATTTTCCTCATCAGGAAACAGAAGGGGAGATGTGCAATGAATTTTCAAATAAATAGGAAACAAGAGACAGGCAAATCTATAGAAACCAGCAGTTGTAAATTGTAATCCACTCCAAGTACAGGATATTCTGTCTGTTCTAGCAGCAAGCAACATGACTGCATGGACAATTCAGGTTCAAATTGCTTTCTGATGTCTGCAGCACAATGGCCTGCCAGCAGATAAACAGAGTGGGATTTAACTCCACTAATTTTAGATATCTAGTAAAGATAGTCTCCCTTTGTGGTCAGGAGAGAGACAGAGTCATCTGCAGAGTGTGATTCATCTGACCTGCTTTAGATGCCAACAATTTGGATAGTACGATGTCTGCATGTGGTCAGATGAAGACCACCCATCATGTCATATTTAATATCTCTTTGTTCAAGAAGAGAGAACTGGAACAGAAAGACATCTCAGGACATGACAACTCCCAAGGCTGGGAAAATTCAAATATAGATGAAATTTTTCAGCTTTCTCCCTGGAGATAAAATTTTAAAACAACTTAGGTAACACAAAACTTTATGGGCCATCTTCAAAGTGGGCAGCAGACACTGAAGAATAAGTTTCAGCAACTGTTAATACAATAGTTTCCCAAATGCTATTTTATACTTCTGATTTTTTTTTTCCTATGATGAAGCTATTTCTCTTTGTCACTTCAGGCATTAAGTCTGACATCACATACAGCCAATGGAGAGAGGCAGCTACAGCTGGAAAACAATCCTCAATACCTCATTTGGGAATTTATCTTGTCCTATGCAGTGTTGTGGACTGTATACAACTACTAATTTAAGCAGCACAGTAGAATGTCTAAAATAGTCTTAATACCATTTTTGTGCAAAATGAGTGAAATCTAAACATGGAAATGCCTTCACAATAAGAACAAGATAAAATTTGAATCCAAGTTCTGAAGTTCAGGCTTATGTCCTTGTTTTCTTATAACATCTCTTGGACTCTTAAAATATAAAGGAAGTCTACTGTCTCTAGTTTTCATCTGTGTGATGTTTTAAAGTCCAGTTTTTGCCTTCTCCCCTTCCCAACCTGTCTACATTCCGCAGCACAGACCTCCCCTGGCCCCCCAAGACCTCAGCAGTCCCCTGCTCTGTGAAGAGGTTAAACAAACAGGGAGATTCCTCAAGGGAAGTCACAGGTTCAAGACCACAAAGGACGGCCGCAGTTGGGCCAGTTGGAGGTTTTTCTTGCTATTGTGCTTATCTGTATCTTCACTGTCATCCAGACGTTAACCTCTGACCTATGAGCCCGCCTCTCGAAAAAGCCTTGCGGTGTTTAACTATTATGTCATGTCTGTGCTTTTGTGGAAATTTTACAGAAACAAATGGAGGAAGTTTGCCAGTCAAACTGGTGGACAATAAATCCTGTTCCATGTAGATGGAATGGTTTACTGTCACTGCAAGGTTGCTCCTGGCATCGGTCATTGAAGAAATGTTTACAGATTTCAACATGCTGGAGTGCCAAAGTATTCACCTATTGACGAAATATACACAATTTTTATGATAACCATTATTGTACTAGATGCAAATATCTTTTTCTCGATGGCCTGAATAAACAGAATGACTGCGGTTTAGACAATCCAAGGTCACCAATGTCTCATTTGGCTACCTATTCACCTCATAGGTTCATGAGTATGAGTATCCAAATACCAGTTTGCTATCTGTAATACTTTTGCTATAAGTCAAACCAGCTAATGAAATCCTCTCCAGATCACCCCCCACTTTTTTTAAAAAGAGAAAGTCTTCTTGTGATTCCTGATCTTTCATATGCTCTGTTTTCTTTAGTCCTTGCTGCTTCTCTTCAGGCTTCTGTGTTACTTCCCCTCAGGGGCAGGATTTCATATTGTGACCTTTTAGGACAATGTCACCACAACAGGTTCTGCTGCTTGACTGGGGCTCCCACCAAGCAGCAGTTATAATGTTAGGACAATGGAAGAATTACCTTGGGTAATTAGCAGGAACAAACAAAATTTGAAGTGGGACAGAGAAGTAGTATAACTCTTCCAGCACAGCACACTAACCTCTCCTCATTAAAGGCCTGATTCTGCTCCCACTGAGTGCAGCTTTTTGATTTCAATGGGAGTAGCACTAGGTCTTACAGACCCATTATAATTAAGTTTTCAAATCTCATTTCCTTTCAATGGAGAAAAAACATATTGTTGTGACTAAGCTTTGGATGTGGTAACAAATCCCTGGCAGGTTGGTCTGTTTTAACGGACGTGTTAGTTTTAAGGAAACTTTTACCATCCTTTCTGCCCTTAATCACAGCTTTTATTACAATTACAGCAATGCAACAGATGTACATGCCAAAGGCAATACGTGTATTTTTAATGGGTTGACATGCAACCTTCCTGGAGAGGAGGAACAACTTCATTTGCTCAACATTTCTGATCCATAGCTAGCAGTTTATTATAGGACAAGAACTCCACCAGAATGACATTTACCACAAAAGCCGAGGCTCCTCTAACTCACAGATGAGCAGTTCAATAAAACAGCCTCTGTTGCTGTGCTAGATTTAGAAATTTTTGCTGAATGGTTGCATATTCTATTGTCTACAAAGAATAGAAGAGAAGGTTAACAGGCAATATCCGGAAAGCTGTAAGATTATTAATCCATGCATGTGGTCCTGAGTCACTGAGGCTGTAAAATATCACCAGTTTCCAAAGATGAAACCGAAGAAGAATTCTGCTCAAGACAGATGGTATTACAAGCCCAGAGGAACCAGTAAGCCCTACTGATGAAAGTTTTACAAGACAGACTCATGGAGATTTTCATTCTTGTATAATGAATTCAGTCAATAAACTGAATGTAGACAGAGATCACATCATACAAGATGCTACAGCCTGGTTTCTTGCTTCAGTTCAGTTAACATCTTGGCCACAGAACAGACACTGGCACACAGAGAAAATTACAACAGGCTGACACACAGGCCAGAAAGATGTATCCACACAAGGGGACTACAAGAACAGGTTGAAGCCCTGGGAACACGCAATCCATGTGCTGAAGTATTCTTGTGATACAGGCTGAAGACCACTTCCAGTACAGGCCAGGACGTGGTTAACCTGTTTTGAGAAGAGCTTATATTTGTGGACCAAAGCAGGATTCTTGGGTTGTACAGACATGACCTTAGAGATCTTCACACAGCCTTCTTCAAGATTAAATTGTCAAAGTATGGCTTTTTTCTCCCCAGTAAGAAGAAAGTAGTACACAGTATCCGAAAACTACAATAAATCAATAGAAACTCAAGCAGCAGACAACATGATTTGTATTAGATGTTTAAACTATCAACCAGGAACATGATTTTGTCTGCGTACAGAATACTGCAATGAAAACACTAGTATTATGGTGAGTGTGTACAATATACGAAGCGCTGTCTAGGTCTGACAGTATAAACACTCACTGCCTATCCTGCCTACAGCCTCTGCAGTCTTACAAATGAGTCTGCTCTCTGGGCCAACATATTCACAGATATCTCCTGAAGCTGAAGGAACTCGCTGCAGTCTACTGTGGCACATCTGCCTGGATGATGGGCAGGTAGAATTAACTGAGAGAAGAGAGAACACAACTGGAAATCCAGGAATGTGTTTTTATTACTTTTAGTGCAATCGAGACTTCCTTCTTGTTGTTATTACTGTGCTAGCATGTCAATGCTACTGTGCTAGCATGTCAATTTTGTATCCCACACTGTTTTTGACTGCTAACTTAGTCAAATCCTAGAGGCAAAATGCCTCTTCTGGTTCTCCTTTTAAATCTAGTAAAATTTATCCGAAATAATTCCCTCTCTTACAGCTGCTTCTGTTGCTAGCACATGCAAAATAAGCATACAGTATGCCTTAGCACTGGAAGAACTTCAATCTTCTGCTTTTCTTCGTATGCCTAAAGAGCTACTGAAGATTCTTCTGTGCATAAAGGAACAGAGGAATTGCCTCTGTAGGCAGCTGGCCCTTTTCAAAATGCATCAATATTCAAATTCCATTCCAGTCTTATGAAATCTACGTGGCTAGCTGAATCACAGAAATAAAGAAAACTAGCAAAGATGTGAAGAATGCTCTGTGAAACTAACAACTGATGTATTTCCATTATCCAATATGATTGAAATGCAAAAAGTAAACAAACCTAAGTGACACAAACTAGACTGTAAAGCACTGTTTTAATCATATGAGTCACCATTAGTAGTACAGGTCAGAGTTTTGTTAACAAATATATATTCTTTGGAAAAAATATTTCGGCTGTTATTTTCCCACTAAGATTTTTTTTTTAAGAGACTGATTGATTTTACCTTGTCTTGTGTATATTGTCTTAGTTTGAGAAAACACTAAACCTGTTCTCCTTAGGAATGCATCCATGCTTTAGTATTAAGATTCCATCAACAAAAGCACATCAACATTTAGCAAATGAAAAATACTAAAGTTGGCCTAATAACAATAATAATAAAAAGCTCTCACCAATGCAGTCCACACTGAAGAGATTTATGGAGGTCGTTATGGAGGACTCGTCATAGGTCTTCATTCCTCGTAGGGCAAACCGCACCAGGGAAGCTTTGACTCCCTCGGGCAGGAAGGACAGCAGGTAGACGGGCATGTAGAGAACGTAGCGGAGCTTGCAGAGCAAGGGCGTCATGAGCTTTCCTTGGGGTGACTGGGCCATACGCTCGATGGTTGGGAAGAGCAGCACCGAGCGAAGAACCTGCGAGGTCACAAGAGCAGTTACTTTATTTTTTTAAAAGAGGGAGGTGGTAGGAAGCTGGTAACAAAACGCCGCGCTCTACGAGTCCGGCACCAGCTTGGGAAAGGGATGCCCAGCACGGCGCGCGGCTCGGAGCTGGGGATCCCACCAGAGGGCAGTGTGCAGGAATGTCACCGCATTCCTCGGATCCTGCAAGGACCGATAAAACTAAGCAAGAGACACAGACGCTGGATTTCACATTTGCGGATCGTGAGGCGCAAATTGCTATGATTTGTTGACAACTCAGCATAAAGGAAAAAGAGATAGTTACAGTTGCTGCTTACTGCACATGTTATTCAGCATATTGTCTAAATTAGATTAATAAATTCTTTTTAGAAATTATAAATGATTGTCTTTATTATCAAGATAGAGTCAAGCAAATGCCCTGCATCCAAGGGTACGCAGGTGAAAACTGGCATGCCAGCACCAGATGCTTTCGAGCTCCGGGCATTATAATGTAGCACACAGAAGAAATTCAGGAAACATCAGTAACTTGCCATACTGTATTTTCTACAATATTTTAAAAGTAGACTTTGAAAGTGCTATTTATATCAAAGACAGAACTATTTTAAGAAATCCCTCCACTTTCCAGCTGATACTACTTTGATTTTAGACAAAGAGAAATTCATTCAAAGAGTAATCAGTCCTGGGCCTCTTTTTATTAAAGGCAACCACCAGCTGAAGTATAGGAATGCAAGACTTCTACTAAATTATATGGTAGTTTTGTGATATTTCAGCTAGGAGCTGAACTCAAACTCTTGTGATCTAAAGCAGATTTGACCTGCGTTCCCAGGCACACATTAATCCTTTGACATTACAGTTTATAGATACAGGATTAGTTGCTTGGAGAGCTGCACTAACCACTGGGGAAGTTGCTAAACCTTGAAGGCAAAAGAAGGACAAACCAAGAAAGCTGTTTTAATGTCCCTTACATTCCTGCATTTTTTTTTAAACTTCATGACACACGAGTTTAAAAGATGGTGGTAAAATGGAGGATAATTTTGTTTAATTTCTTCATTTAATCTCTTGCAGACAATAAAAGAGAAATGTAAAACACATTTTTCAAACATTCAGCAACTATTTTTTAGTTTACTGCTGAATTGCAGAGCCAGGATTTTGAAATGTGTATTTGCCTGCAGAATTGCTTAAAGATGTAGTTTCACGTCTTTGCAATGCCATTGTGGATACAGCAGATTTTAAGTATTTTAGTAGAACGATACACATGTTCTAATGAACATGTAGCATGTCGTATTTATGCTTTGAAACAAGTGAATTGGAAACACACAGGTATAACAAAGGAAATCAATGAGATTTACATAGCTACTATTGGTCAATATTTTTGGGCTTGTTGCATGCCAAGGCCTCGTCTAAATACAGTTTACATTAGCTGAAGTCACTTAGATGATCCAGAAATGTATTTGGACCATAACTTATAGAAATCTAATTAAAATCAGTCAGTTTGAAAACAGATAGCATTACATATTATAAAGCACTAGATATTGTTACCATTATGCATGCCACTGTATATATTATTAAGTAATAAAAGCTAATTACCCCTTTGGGTATGGAAATCCTTCCAACACTTTCTGATAGAAATTTCTTGTGATAACAAGCAATCAAAACCCAAAATATCATATCCAGATTCACCTGAATTACTCCTAATTTAAAGCCTAGTGATTTTTATTAGTTAAGCACACAGGAGGGCAGAGAGATGGCAAGATAAAAATACTAGTTGCAGAGATTTTAAGAGGATTTGTGGACTTCCGAATGTTGGCCAGTGAATCTACTTCAGGCAAACTTGGCCTGTGCTAATGATGGGCTGAGTGTTTCAGGTCATACCACTTATTCTTTCTGGGCTAAATTTCAATGTGACAAAGAACAGCATGAACATGCTGACATTATAGTGAACTGTCGTGACAATTAGCAATACTTGTAAAATAGCCATTTCTTTAAGAAATTTCACAGTTATTTAATTAATATGCTTGGATTTCAACACTCAAGATGATACATTTGCAATTAAAGTTCAATGTACGAGGTGTACCTTCTCTCTTATTTTGTCACAAGGACAGCGTCTTGCATTTCAATCATAAACCTTTAACTTTTTAAATTACACAGCGTTCACGAATTGAACAGTTCAGTGACTGTAATAGGATGCAGTCTTTCACATTTTAGTGTTTTAGGACCCTCATAACAACAAAAAGCTAATATTACCTATGATTAGCTAAAAGCTAATATTATCAACACAGTTCTGATCTCAGGGCAGCTCACGCAGTTCCATAACACCAAAAAGACTAGCAGGATGCTGGACTTCCTTAGCATGTGCCCAAAGAAGAAATTGGCCTCCATCCCAAATATATTCCACGATTTATGCCTTCAGTAAACGCACTATCAATCAGGGAGGTGTGGGAACCTTTAGAGTTTTGGTTGTCACTGTTTATGTGGTTTGGTGTCTAGAGCCATCAATTCATCAACTTCAGGTATTTATGATAATCTCAATAAATTTTACAAGGCAGAGAGAAGAAAAACTACTTAGTTAAGAGAAAGAGTAGGTGCCGAAAGCAAACAATATGAAATGCCCATTCCCTGGAAGCACAGCACTGGGCAAGGAGCTTCGTTTAGGCACTATAATTGTTAAGACTCACTTCATGGGATCACTGCTTCATAGAAATACTAAAGAATAAACAAATGCCTCCTGCAAACTACATATATAAGGAATGCATATATTGCTTGGCTTTCTATCCATTTTAATCGAATAAAAAGGTAATGGTAGTATGAAATCTAACAGTTATCACAGAGGATACCTACTTTCTTCTACTTTGCTACAATAACCATCTGAAATTCCACCATACATTTCTAAATCAGAAAAAAAAAATCCCACATGCAGATTTTTTCGCACTGTAGAGTTGGGTGCTTGCGGCATTGGCTGAGACCCACATTTAGGTAACTGACTCTGAACATTTTCTTTTAGATTCATTCATTTTCCCTCATGGAATCCAGAGCAGAAACTTGGGTCATGATCTCCAGAAGTTCAGGGCACTCCTGCCCAAAGCAGGGCCTATAGTGACAACCGAATACGTGAAAGGATAATTGCTATTTCAACATGTTTTTGGATTTGTAGAAGCAGCTGAAATATTTTGTTTTGATTAAACAGAGACACAAAAACAAAAAGCCAATTTCATTCATAGCAAACTGTCACTGCAAAATTTATTAAGCACAACCACATTAGCAAAGGATTTTTGTTTATACAATTGATACATCAAACCCATAAAAGAATGAAAATCAAATCAAGACAAAAACCCACTCATATTAACTAATGCCTTCCATGGGAAGAATTGAAAATGTTTATCAGCTACAATTTGAAGTTTGTGTGGGTATTGCTACTTGTTTTAGTGAGTGATAAACTATAACACTGAGGATATTAACAGCACACACACAAACTCAGCTGCCACTTACAAGAAGCCTTCAAAAGGGTGACATGATCTTCAGAGGTGTTAGCGCTTGTGACGCCAAGGAGGACTACAGAAGTACAAAACTTTTGAAATCAGGAATTTTGATTACAGATAAGAAATTCAGGCACCTCAGGTATAATTTCCTGAAATTACATCACCATTTCAAATGGGGGACAGCAGCTGTGGCACTTCGTGGCTTGCTCTTAGTATATAATGACACTTTACTAAGGAAAACAAAAAGGTTGCTCTGGTGATAGAGTCAACGGCTGCCAAAGGGTCACCTCCACTTAGGAGTGGGAAGTGTTTTGGAAAGCATTCCCTCTTGTGGAATAATCTGGTCTTAATCATTGGAGGTGTACAAATGGTTAACAAAATAAACGCCACCAGAAAGCATGTAAGAGCTGGATTCCACACCAGTTACATAACCCACACGTCACAACGAGCTCCAGAGATCGAATCAGCTGGCACAAGCAGGAAGCCATCTATTACTTTTTTATAGCCAATCCCTTACACTGACCCGTGTTAAGCAAAGAAGTATCCAAGCGCAATTCTAAAACTCCCATGTAGATCCTTGCAGGACACTCATCCTAGATCCATATCAACACCACCAGGATGTGGGAAGATGATTTCAAAACTCAGGGTTGGAAAGAAAAAGAATGAGGAAGGTCTATTTTAAATAGACTGCTTATGATTCCTTCAAAAACCTCTGAAAAGCGAATGGTGTTTTTCTGTCAGAAGTAACACTTATATTGATATATTTCAGTTCATCCCATATATTAGTTTATTATTTGTCTGCTGTGTTGGCAGAGGAAAAGCCATTATCTGTCAGGTGAAACCTAGTAAATTTTTCAAAGATAACATAATGATGCACTTAATGGTAATCTACAGTCTACCCTTGACACAGAGTGCCACATTAATCACAGTTTCTTTTACTCAGTATGTAGAAACCTGCAGGCAAAACAACTAGGGTCATGCAAGTATACCCTGGTTTATTAACACAGCTGTGCTGAGAAGTTTTCCAAGAAAACGCACATGACAAAACACACAGCATTTGCTTATGCTTTCCTCTCACCAAAGCAAGACTTCCTAGACTTGCCGTTTGTTTGCTTTGTCACTATGCTAAACACACTCCAAAATTCAGGGTTTTTTTTGTCTGTACACAGTAACTATCAATAATGAAGTATATTTTAAAGTCTATGTTTTTCTCCTCAGCTGTACATTGCGAGAACTTATTTTGTTTGCCCTATTGCTAGTTGCCTACCACAACTCAATATGCAAAACTGGAAGATTTTGTAACAGGAAAAGAACTAAAGAATGAACCTTAAGTTACAAAAAAATCCTATACTGCTAGTGTGCAGGAATATCATAGGATGTGTGCACTTTTTTTTTTTTTTTTTCTCATATGGATCTTCTGTGACCCTGAATGAGTGTTTTGGTTTTAAAGATGATTGTACCCGCAACAGAGCAAACAGCTCAAACGCCAAACACAGTTAATGGAGAATCTCTTCACTGAAAATTTTGAGGTGCTTTATAAAATCTAAGGCCCACAGAGAAGCCTTGCTATGCTTATTTTATGGGTGAATGAACTAAAATTCAGAAAGTTAAATGAGTCCACATAAATATTTGTAAATAAGATGACGTAAAACAACTATGTCGCAACTTGTTCAGCTTTAACCAAAACTTACTGTGTGCAGATGACCCTGCTTTGGTAGAAGATTCTGTATTTTCTTCAACATGAAGTGCCATGGTGGCTTACAGCTGCTTGCTTCCAAAGAGCCTCCTATTACCACACACAGCCCCTTCTAAGACACTATCATGGGGCTGTGGTGCTTCTCATGCGATGAACTTGATTTCATACTTTCAGTCTGAGTTTTCTGCAATTTTTATTGGTTACTACCCAAATTTCCATTTTGGCACCAGCTCCATTTCATTTTTTTTCTATTTCTTTTCTTCCAGATCTCTGATTGTGTTACATGTACTCTTTGTGAATGACTAAGTGAGAGAATGAAGGATTTTGTTTGAATTTTCTAAGAAAACCCTTGGAATATAAGAAGCATAGTTTGCTCCCTGCAGAGCATAATTTGTTTCCCAACAAAAGTGCAGCTAGTGTAAGCAGCTCTCTGGGAGTGTGCTGTTGAAATTGTAAAAGATACACTTTGATTTCTTCTCATGGACTCAAGGAATTCTCACTCCATAGAAAAAGCAAACTTTCTGAGTGCCGTTACCAGCATCACAACGATGTTTGCCAGCTGCGTTTTAGTAGAGAGCATTCAAGTTTTAACAATTTGGGAATAGACTGTATCAATATTCTTAATCAGAGGGCCTTCCAGTAGAGTTTTCATAGTCACACTCAGGATACTGCTGAAGATTAAGTTCTTCAAGTGAATGGACACATAAACAGCTCTAAAGGCAAATGGTGAATGCACAGATCCCCAAAGGCAGAATTTCTTACACAGTATGTGAGGAACGCATGCAGGTTCGTACTATTAACAGCAGTGCAACTTTATTACATTTCATTTCAACTTCTATGTAGTCTCTCAGCTCCAGGCTACTTCTGCTGCTGAAAAAGAGCTGCTAAATCATCACTTCACTGTCAAATGTGGAAAAAGTTGTGCACTGCTTTTCTCATTTTTGTCAAGTTAAGCATGCATTTACAGCCAAGGACATTGACATTGGTCTGTTTAAAATTCAGAAACATACGGTGCATTTGGTCGACGTTTGCAGACATGATCTGCAAACTACAGATAGGGAATAGAAGAACAGAAGACAGAAGCATTTCATAATGACTGTCACTATGTCTCTTTTGTACATGCAGATTTCAGTTTCCAACAAATGTAGTGTTTCAGTAAATGCCAAACCAGCTTTCTGGGATCCAGCCTGGGTATCTGCTTCAAGGCAAGTTAAGGCAATTTTCCCAAGAGGAAGTACACCAGAAAACTCGAGCAGAGCAGTACCATAGTGAGGTTTTGTTAAGTTAAATGTGTTATTTCAAACATTCAGCCCATGGAATCACCTCAGAAGCTGCTACCATTCTTAAACATGCCCAGGAAAACTAAAGTATGAATGAGTGGGGAAAAAAAATGGAAAGTAATACAAATGAAAGGACCCATGGGTAACCGTGAACAGTAAATGATATACAAGTCTGCAATAAGATATAGTGGAGAGAGCAAGCAAAAGTTCTGCAAGTTAATGTTACATATATGAAGGAAACACATAGCAAATTCCAAAGGAATTTCTGTCTCCCTAGGAGACTAAGGAGATTGCATTCTATTCTGTACATCTTAAAATGAAAGTTTCAAACAAAAGCCAACCATAAATGAAGTATAAAGTTAATGAAGGGTTTACATGACTAAATTCGTGAAGAAATTTATATATATATATATGAGGAATATGGATAGCTTGGCAAAAAAGAAGCAAGGAGGGAATAGGGTGGAGAACTATAACTACACAAATATTTAAAGAGTGTAAAGTGAAGGATGAGAAATGCTATTTTGGGTGGGACAAGCGATATAAATATATGTGACAAAAAGAAATAAAAACATCAAGTCTTAAACCAGGCATCCGAATTTTGTGCTGATGTTAACTTTTACAATGCACAAAACTATCGGGTTCAAGCTGCAAACTCCTCGTCGATAGGAACGGTGCAAGAGAAGAAGATGCCACCTTCACACTTTGATATGGATGTGACAGAGAAGTCTCTGATTTGCAAAACCAGAACAGTTTTGCAAATTTCTTTTTCTATAGTGGACTGTAGAAAAAGTTAACATAAAGTGATAATATTATTTATACATTGACTTCCTGTGAACTCTGTTGTCCTGGGACAAGAGTGCACTACATACATTGACTCGACAAATATGGGAAGAAGAATGAGAAGTAAATGTGTTGACTTAAAATGGTTTTTTTTTTCTTTCTTCCCTCCTTTGGTGTAAAAGGCTACCACATAAATTATATTTTTAAAACATGCTTCTGTTAAACAGCAAGCTGTCAGAATCTTTTCAGCATGATAAGCATGTTAAAAATAACAAGAAAAACTTCTTCAAATATATTAAGAACAAAAGGAAGATCAGGGAAAACGTGGGTCCGCTGGCGGACGGGATGGGCACCCTGGTTACAAATAACACAGAAAAAGCAGAGTTGCTCAATGCCTTCTTTGCTTCGGTGTTTACCAAGGGCAGTCCATTAGAGCCCCAGGCCCTAGGGACAAGAGAAGAATCCAGGGGAGAGGAAGACTTGCCCTGGGTAGAGGAAGATTGGGTCAGAGAGCACCTAAGGAACCTCGATACCCACAAATCCATGGGCCCTGATGGGATGCACCCCAGAGTGCTGCGTGAGCTGGCAGAGGTCATAGCTAAGCCACTCTCCATCATCTTTGATAGATCCTGGAGAACGGAGGAGGTGCCGGAAGACTGGAAGAAGGCCAATGTCACGCCAGTCTTCAAAAAAGGCAAGAAGGAGGACCCAGGCAACTACAGGCCAGTGAGCCTCACCTCCGTCCCCGGAAAAGTGATGGAACGGCTCATACTGGCCGTTGTCAACAGGCACATGGAGGACAAGAAGGTGCTCAAGAGTAGTCAGCATGGATTCACCAAGGGGAAATCTTGCTTAACTAACCTGATAGCCTTCTATGATGGAATAACCAGCTGGATAGATGAGGGGAGAGCGGTGGATGTCGTCTGTCTCGACTTCACCAAGGCTTTTGACACCGTCCCTCACAACATCCTCCTGGGCAAGCTCCGGAAGTGTGGCATAGATGAGTGGACAGTGAGGTGGATTAGGAACTGGCTGGATGGCAGAGCTCAGAAAGTGGTGATCAGCAGTGCCGAGTCTAGTTGGAGGCCTGTAGCTAGCAGTGTCCCCCAGGGGTCAGTCCTTGGTCCAGTCCTGTTCAATTTATTCATCAATGACCTGGATGAAGGCACAGAGTGCTCCCTCAGCAAGTTTGCTGATGATACCAAGCTGGGAGGAGTAGCTGATACCCCAGAGGGCTGCGCTGCCATCCAGGGGGACCTGGACAGACTGGACAACTGGGCGGTGAAAAACTTCATGCAATTCAACAAGGCCAAGTGCAAGGTTCTGCACCTGGGGAAGAATAACCCCAGACACCAGTACAGGCTGGGGACTGACCTTCTGGAGAGCAGCTCTGCGGAGAAAGACCTGGGTGTCATGGTGGATGATAAGTTGCCCATGAGGCAGCAGTGTGCTCTTGTGGCCAAGAAGGCCAATGGGATCCTGGGGTGCATTAAGAAGAGAGTCTCCAGCAGGTCAAGGGAGGTGATCCTGCCCCTCTACTCAGCCCTGGTGAGGCCACATCTGGAGTATTGTGTCCAGTTCTGGGCTCCACAGGACAAGAGGGATGTGGATCTACTGGAGAGAGTCCAGTGCAGGGCCACAAGGATGATCAGGGCCTGGAACATCTGCCCTATGAGGAGAGGCTGAGGGAGCTGGGCCTGTTCAGCCTGGAGAAGAGAAGGCTGAGAGGGGATCTAATCAGTGTCTATAAGTACCTCAAGGGAGGGAGTGAAGAGGATGGTGCTGGTCTCTTTTCAGTGGTGGCCACCAACAGAACTAGAGGTAATGGCCACAAACTGAAGCACCAAAAGTTCCACATGAACTTAAGGAAAACTTTTTTAACAGTGAGGGTGACAGAGCACTGGAACAGGCTGCCCAGAATGGTTGTGGAGTCTCCTTCTCTGGAGATCTTTAAAACCCGCTTGGATGCTGTTCTGTGCCATGAGGTCTAGGTGACCCAGGTTGGACTAGATGACCTCTAGAGGTCCCTTCCAACCTTAACATTCTATGATTCTAAGATTCTATGATTCTATGATGATGGCCAAAACCGACACATTAAATGTCATGTTATTATATAGTGTTCACCATTAGTGCGCTTCCTGCCACTTTTTATCTGTGGATTGTACAGTAAACTCAGCCTGTAAAAAACACGTAAGGATGTTAGTAACTATAGCAAGAAACACCTAAGGATGCTATTATCTAAGAATACTGCAGGAAAAAAAAATGTTCTAATTCAAAGAATTCTATTACCAGAGTGAGCTTTTGAAAGAGCACAAGACTAGGATCACTAAAGCCATTCCACAACCTCCACTCATGCTTCCCCCCATCAATCCATAAGGAAACATCCAGCACCCTATGACACACTTGTGATACACAGGAAGAAGATCCAAATTCTCCAAAGCAGCATGGGATGAGAACATGGCAGACCCCCATGGCAGCACTGCCAATGACAGTGGTTTTCTCTTCTGATAGAAAATTTATTAAATTAAAATGTTCCCAAAAAGCTTAGGAAATATTTTTTTTCAGCTACCAGAAAACACTGCCAAAACCAAAGAGAGAGGTGGTGAATTCCTTCCCAGTTTCAAAACTATTGATTTAATTGGGAGCATGTAAGCAGGAGACCCCAGTGGCTTCCTATAAGGTTTTCAGTATTAGGCAGAACACTCCCTACATTGCCAGTGTCCCATATCTACCCACAGTCAATATTTACTGCTTCAGAAAAAGGTGATCAAGGCTGCAGAAGTTAAACCTTATGTTAGGGAAAGAAACATTCCTTGGACAATGGGAAAGTCCCCAAACAAGGGCCTGGGTATATAAAATGTATTAGGTAACCAATGTAAGTAAGAAATATTATGTACTAACAATTAAATTTCATATATAAAATACATACAAAATGTAAAATATTATATATATATATATATGTGCATACATACAATTATATTATACATAGGTAAAAACTATAGCAAGTCTTTCAAACATACTTCTTGCAGTCTTATATTTTTTGCAGTCCACTCCATGCACTCCTCAAATTCACTAGAAGCAATGCAGTTTCCTTGTTCCTACTTATCTGGAGGATTATTCCAGACTTTTTTTTCAGGTCTTGCAACTGGTTTCTAACTTCTGTCTAAACGTATTTATACTCAGCTGATCTTGCACAAGTACTGACTTTTAAGCCAAACCATTCTATTTCTTTTCTCTGGTATTTGCTCTCTGTAACCTTTAAAGAGTACCTTTAAACCTTTAAATAAAAGGACTTTGCACATCCATTCTCTGCTTCATAAGCTTCAGTGAACCAAAATATCCTAAGCTTTTCCCCTAGTTTTCATTGCTCATTAATTGCCCAGGCTTTCTGTCTAGTTGTTTCAGTCTGAATTCCTTTTTTTCTTTTTTCTTTTTTTTTTTTTTTAAGAATTGTTGGCTAAGAATTACCTACTAATACAGAATTGTTTTGTTTTTTTGTAATATGTGTACAACAGACTAGTTTGACATGGTTGTTGTCACAGCGCTTGTTCCTTGGCCAGACTGTCACTTGAAGGCCAAACTAGAGCACAGTCAGCAAGACCTGGAGCAGGGGAGAAGTGGTGGCCAAGCTCCAATCAACGTCTCCTCCGGAGATCTCCAAAGCAAGGCAAGTAGAAATTCATAGCATATTTTGACAAAACAACACTGCTCTCATATTGTGTTGCATCACATCCTAAGCTCAGGTTGGCTGGGTGACAAGGGCTGTTTCCTATTTGAGTGCAGTTTTCCGATTATCTGATGTCAGGGGTGTCTCTGCTTCTTGGCATCGGATATATTCTCCTTTGTTCATACTTAATGTCATGTTTTTACAGTTAAAATTATTTTTATCATAGTCTAATAGATTAGCTTACTATTCTGCATTTGAACAGAACAGGCAAAATGAGAATCAGCCCCGTCTCTCTACAAGCACACGTACAACCTGTGCAGTCCCCTTCTCGCCTCTGCAGAACTTCACACCACACGGACCTTCAGGGAGCTGGTTGGCTTGGGTCAGATATGTCTCCACCGTGTTGAATTACAGAAGTGAGACTTCCTAACTCTGGGGAATTTTGTCCTGAGAACTTATCATTACAATGGGCTGAATTAAAGGTAATATAAACTCAAACAAGTATATACCCAAAGTTTTTTAGCAAAGTCTACTTCAACATATACTTGTTGAAATACAAGCTGTGTGGAATTTCTTTGGGAAATAGTATACCTACACATTCCCTGGAAGGTTTCTCTGAGAAACTGTGTGCATACCAATCTTTCTGAAAAACGCAAAACACATCATTTTCAAATATCCCACCAGAATTAACTTCCTCCAGGAGACAGGCTAGGAAAAGACACAGGACACTTTAATATGTGTCTTGTAACGTCATGCACAATCCTCACAACTTCACCGTCTTCCTAAATTAACTGTTGTACAATATAGGGGCATACTATTATTATTATTATTATTATTATTATTATTATTATTATTATTATTATTATTTTTAAGCAGAGAAGCAAAGATTGAACATTTATATGGATAACGTCCTCAGAGATATTAGACCACATCGCTGTTCGTAAATGGAGTACTTGTTGACATATCTGATCCAAGGAACACATTAATGAGATTTAGGGAGGAAACTTCCCTTTTGAGAATGCTTTTCCCATGATTTTCTGAACCATCAGATTTCTTGAACCTTCCTCCTCAAGCTGTCAAACGTAATGCAACAGATTACACAAAGCCATTTCTCCCTTTCCCCACCCTTCAGTCTGATTTGCTACGCCAAGACTTTTCCTAACTTTGCATGATTTAATCCAAGAAATATTATTAGAAAAAACTTAAAGAGCATGAACAGGTTTTATATTGCATCCCCGGTATATTCTTTGCTAAGGTACGTCACAATTTCTGGAAGAAGTTAGCCTAAAGCATTCCTTCATCTGCATCATAAACAATAGCTAAGAATAACCATCCTACTCTTAGCAGCGAAATACAGATCAAAATGAATATACCATAGAGTAGCACGTATAGGCAGCTGACCTGCAATGTATTTTTGCACACTCTCCTGGAAAAGGCAGGCAGGAGCAATTTAAGGTATGAGTTACGTTAAACTTTGCTATTGACTTCAACAATGGACAAATTCAACTTCCCAGCTGATGGAAAATGTCAGTTTCCTATAAATCAACAGGGCTATTATAACTTCTTTGTCAACAGCAGAGATTCTCCCTATTTCTGTTGTGTATCTAGCATAACTTATGTTCGACTCTATGTGCTAAAAAGAGAACAATTAGTCAGAAAAAGCAATTAGTAGGATGCCTTGAAAAATCAGAGTTAATGTACCTGTTCCATACCTATTTTAAATTTAAATTTTCTCTCCTTTCTTCAATGCATTACTCATACTAACTTTTACTCCCTTACACTCAAATATCCAGCATTACATTGTAATTACTACACTACCTTCAACATCTGAATTTGACCCACTATGTTCAAATACATACAATGTGCACACTTTTCCAACGAATGCTAAACTGGAGTTTATTTTTGAACCATTTCCTTCCAGAATTTACCTGATATAAATAGCAGGCAATATTCTCATCTGCTTAAAATGCTCTACAGCAATCATAAGGCTTTCCACATTCTGGCACCCTCTTTATTTAACATACATTATTCAATTTTATTTGAAGTATGTCTTTTATGCCTCAAGTTCTTCCTGGCAGTTCCACCTGGACGGAAACAGAATCCAAGGACCAGCATTTTTTTAAATATATTTGTATTTCAAACCATAGTTTTCAGAGTCTTCAGTGCAATGATGAGTATAGCACTGCGACCAATGATTACATCTTAATGTATGTAGGTCTGAGTCTCATTTGCACCAAGGTGTGACTAAATTTACGTCTGCTTTAAGGCCACTTTTCACTGACTTGGTATAAATCTGGGTCCTCTGTACTGGAATCCTGAGATTCAACTCATTGCACCAGCCATATGAAGAGTCCTTTTAAAACATGAATCAGCATCAGGCTTACACGGTAATAAATTTGAACCTGTTCACTGTTATTAAAAGTACACTTATCCCTGTTTTGCAGAGTTTAATTAACAGAAGATCTAGAATGGAATGAAAATAACTCATGATGCATCTTTTGGATGGAAGAAAGAAAGAAGACTGGAAATCATGATATTACCACAGTGTGTCTGGTCACAGATGAAAAGAGCAGCCCTAAAGGGTACAGCATATCTTATAGACTACTGAACGCTTCTGGTCCTGTGTGTTCCCACAATGTTCATCAATGTAATGAGCCTCAATTCTGCCCTACAAACAAATTCTAATTAAACAAGTGATTGTTTATCATGCGTTAAAACTTTACAGTCCGTGTAGATTTCATCAAAGGCACAACAATCTCAGCTCTAGAGACTAAGCTTCCCTCACATATTCTGAAGGGATAGATCAAGACCAAAACTCTCATACGCTTGTCACAGTAGTTCTAGAATATCTTCTTGGACGGAGAAGTAAATTGAGAATTTGATGAATCCCTTTGAAATCAACAGGTTTTCAATTATATCATGATTTCTTGGTTGCAGATCCCTTTCAAGCGGTTGTCAGTACCTTTTGTAACACCAGTCTTACAACATTAAAACCTGTCTAATGACAACACTGTCATTGTATCCTTACAACACCTTAAAATCCTTACAATGGGTCATGGCGCAGGAAGAAATAATCTATTGTCCAAAAAAAAGCACTCCTCAATTTTTTCCACACGAGGTCCAGAATTCTTCTATACATAGAAAAGACTGGAACTCAGAATTGTACTCTACAGACACTACATAATTCTTTACTGGTCAGCTCTACATACTGAACTATTTGTGAATTATTAAAAATATTAAACACACAGACTGTTCATTACATTTACAAGTCTCACAGGATTGAAATGCAAATTATTCTGTACTACAAATATTTGGGTAACTGAAGACTTGCCCAAAATGTTTTTTCTTCTTTAAAAAGGAAAAGCTTTTTTTTATGAGCTAAGGTAATAATGAGAAAACTGTTCTCCCAAAAATCTGTATCTTATTGTTGGACTGAAAATAGTTTAAGAGAGAGAATGTTCATTGACAGAGCAGTATTTTACATTGACAATTAAGTCCCATCAAAGTGGGCAGTATCATTCCATCTACAAGGTAAGTGCCAAAGGAGACAGCCAAAATTTGCAAGAGTGTGATAATACTGGCAGTGATGGATTTGTTGCTATTATGATTAAAGCATATAAACAGAAAAAGATTAGGAGGGGCGAGAGTGAAAAGAGAGGAAGAATAGTTCATTGGTTGGAAGAAGGGCCGGGAGAAGCTTATGTTGGAATGCAGTGTCACAGTTACACACCATAAAGCTTTCAGTTGCTCCCATTACATGTATGTCAGAAAGCAACTGCCATTTTCCAGGACAAATTCTTTCCACTTTCACTCTGGAAATATAGGGTGGGATTTTTTTCAGCAAGTGATCTCCCATGAGATCACTGCCTTGCATCTGCAGGGACCCTGACAGCTCGTGGAATGGTAAATTTGATCCTTGTGACCCTATCTTGGAGACTTATCACCAATGATGAACCAAAAATGTGCCCTTAACGTGTGTATTGGAGAGATGGCTCAACATAATAAAAATGTTAAGAGCTAGTTTACCTGTTGTCTTGAACCAACCGCTTTCACAGGCACCAGTATAGAGCAACACCTATTAATAAATCTCAGCATATTCAGTTTAAGAAAGAGCAGATCAACAAAGTGAATGAGAAACTAGTCTCACACTTTTAATTTAATTCTGCTGATGAGAGAGGAAGGCCATCATTTTCCCAAAGCCCCTCAAGATTTTTGGACTGCGGGGTTTTAGCTGCACTTGGGGAACTCTGGAGAGCTACCCTTCCCTCAGCACTGAGGTGAGGTCTCACTGGACCTGACTGGAAGGAAGGAAAAGGACTGGAAGGAAAAACAGTACAGGTGAGCCAGGAACCATGCACAGGTAAGAAAAAAAAACAGAAAGCAGAACCAAGTAGAAAGCCTCTACTTTGTATTTTCATCAAAAGAAAAAAAGAAATAAGGTATGTTTGAGGATCTAGACAGAACATACGTCTCAATGTACTGCCACTGTATTGTAGAGGAAAAGACAGAGGAAGGAAAAATTAATTCTTTAGTCGACTACTTTTTCCATCTTATGATTGATTTTCCTAGAACAACAGGATTTTTAAATAATATGTAAACATGGTTGTAAATATGTAAATATGTAAAATGTAAACTTCATTACTTCATGTTACAGAATACTCCTGACACGTGGCATATGAGTAGGAATATGCCGAGAGAGCAAACACATCATACTTAATTTTTCATACAAATAAAACTGGTTAGTAAATAGAAGGTATCTTAATGCAACTGAGAACATGAATTTGAAGAATATCTTCCAATTGCCAATGCCAGATAAAAAGTCAAAACTCTGCAAGCTGCCATTAAAAAGGTTGCATTTCAAATTATATTTATTCAGATTTGGATTTGTATTTTTCATTTCAGTAAAATATACTTACAGTAGCCATATGGCTCTTTAAAAAATACCAGAGAAAGAAAAATTCATTCTGGCGTTTTCAAGAACACTTAGGCCTCAGTGAATTCTATTTATTATTAAAAATTATTCTGCATCTTGGAAGCTGAAACAGAGTGGATTGTTCTTACAATTTTCCACTGACTAGAAGTATTGCAACTAAGTTATTAGAAGCACATTTTCATTAACATTAATTGAACTTTCTTTCAAGACTCCAAAGGTAACAAGTTCATTAAATACATTTGTGGTTTCTGGATTTCCACTTAAATGTATATTTAACACTGAATTCCACATAAAAGGGCAAACTCTAGGGATTTTTTTTTCAAAATGTCACGGTTCAGTATACTTGCATCTAAACAAAAGAAATCAAGATTTGAAATATTTACAGACTGAAACTACTGGAAAGGGAAATGGACTATATTGCATTTCAATTAGAAGAATCTCACTTACTACTTAATTTTATTGATAAAAATGCCTAGGAATCGCAAAGGAACATAATGAACTAACAGGACATTCCTAAAAAACACCAGCCACTTGGATGTTTTCCTTTGCCTGCTCCAGGAGTGTCACAGCTGCAATCCCAGATGACTTCCCTTACAGAGCCTACACTCAACACCCCACTGATTCACAGCTCCTCCACAAACCCAGGCACCTCAGCCCCATATTGTACTTCTTCCCTCTAATCCTTTGAGAAACACTGGGCTCAAGAAGCAAGGGGAAGAAAAACAAGGGTTGGACTCAGCTTCAGAGACTTCTACTTCAAGCATGTAGGTAGTTAAGCTCCCATTAGGGCAAGGAAGAATTGGGGCAGGACTCAGTCGTGTTGTCAGTGTCCAATGTCATTTTGTCATCCAGTGTCATCTTGCCTGGCCTTCTGCTGTTGCTCCAGAAGGGCATGTGTCTTCTGCAGGTTCTGTTGCCACGTCTGACAGATTTGACTGTCTCAGATAACACAGCAGGACTCAAACGGCACCAAACCTCTGCTCAGGCACTGGCAAAACTCCCCTAAGACAATCAGTTATAGAAGAGACAACTAAGAAAACAAAGAAAGAATATAGCTAGTGTATCTAGCTCAGAAACCTTGTAACTGATTTCTATAAATATTATTTTTGTTTATGATTCCCTTTACTCCTGCACTAAACTTTCCAAACAGGATGCAACTTTCTCAATAAATAAAGGCTTAGGCAAAGGAATATATTCTTCCACTTTCTCTTTGGCTTTTAAAGTAAGCATCCTGAAACTTCATTATAAACTGTGAACAATGAAGAAGACTAACAGTAGAGCACAGTAGGAAATATTTTAAAAATATAATACTATCTCCACCCTGTGCAATTTCTTCTAACCAGATGATGCAAACCCAGTTCTTCTCCACAGCTTCAATACCTGTTATCACATACAACGAAATGCAAGAGCTGAAGCAGGAGTTCCCTTCCTTTGCTAAGGGCTCAGGATTGCAGGAGGAACTGTAGTTCAACCTAGAGCTTCTAGGTACAAACTCTGGCTATCAGAGACACTCACCATACTCAGAGTTTACCCGCACATTTGTAAAGTCTGAGTTAAAGGTCTCCACAAAATCTCTTCACATGCTCCCTTCAAGAACACTTCTTTAATGCCTCGACTTACTACATTCCTCCAATTTTAAATTAGCGTGAAAACTGTTGATTTCTAGCTCTATTGTAGCAGCATATTAAACACAGGAGACAAAAATAAACAAGGCCAATGTATGTTCAACGTACCTTGATACTGAATTTTGATCAGTTAGTCCAACTCTTCAAAGGAGCTGAGAATACTTTCAAGTATTTCCCCAGGTACACATCTGCAGCCAGACTTTCAAAAGACTCCGCCACCCAGCATAAAAAGTTCTTCGGGAAATCTGGCTTTCAAAAGGGTGTTGAGCTCTTTTGAAAATATCAGCTATAAATCCTAATTGTTTTTGAAATTCACTTCTTGTTATGCTATGTGTTTATGATTCTCTCATTTTTTATAGAATCATTTAATTTAGCTGTTACGATATGAATCCAAATTTTTTGAGATGCAAAATAACAAAGTTTTATGAACAAATCTGTAAAAGTCCACAGTACTTAATAAATCCTGCTATTCTGTCATTTACCATTATAGCCATCTTTTTATTTTTAGTGCTTCATTTCCTCTTCATTCTCATGTTTTACTTTGGATTCTTGATGAATGATCACAGATTCTGGTTTCAGTTTATTTTTATTCCTTTCTGTTTGTGCATTTGGCTACTTTAGTGTCTTTTAACTTCCTAGAAAAAATAATTTTTATAGGTTTATTTGAATGCTGACTGCATACACTTGAAAAGAAATCAAATGTTTCATTAGTAACGATATAAACACAAATGCTTTTTAAAAATTCAAGAGCCTCTTCAAATCAAAATTAGTGTCCTTATGTTTCCCTACTTTGAACCACCAGAGATAAAAAATTTGGTTCTATGTTTAAGTAACCAGTAAACCACTATATTCAATTAAACAGTAAAAGAAACTCATTAAGGAAGTGACAGAAGTTTTAAGTTTTAGTGAACACTATGAACTAAATGCGATTTTCCTTAGAAACCAAATTTTTCCTTTTATCTTCAGAGTCCCTAATCACAGACTTATGATCTAAATGAACAAACCCTAAAGCAAAGATAGAGTTCACTCTGAATCTGCTCTCTTAAAAATGTGATCAACATTAAACAGAAATGTATATTCATATGCTAAGTAATGGACATACTGCTGCTGGATTTGCCAAGCTAGTCTTTCAATTGCACCAGATATCAATTTTAATTTTCTTTGGAAGAAGATTAAAAGAGCATATATGCTCTTTAACTAAATTAAAAGAGAGAGAATGAGAGAATATATTAATAAGGGGAACATTAAAAGACAAAAACTTGCAAATTCCTTTCTCCAGAAGCAGGTAGATGATGCTACTTAGTAGTTCTCTCTGGAAACAACCGCTTAGAGAAGACAAGTCCACAAACAGTAACTAAGTGTTTGACTAAATGAAAAGGAGATTTTTTTTTTTGAAAGCCTCCAATCTATAGTTTGCTAAAACCGAAAACCTGAAATAATAAATCACTCTCACCCTCTGCCCCCTCCTCTTTTTTATTATTTATTTCTTTTTTCTTTCTTTTTAGCATTAAACCATTTCTAACAAAGAAACCTTAACTGCCCTGTTGAACATGATTTATTTGGTCAACACAAGATTAAGAAGCTGGCAGCATATGTAAGAGACTGCACAATGTAGGAATAAAACCTATTTACTCTGCTTAAAAGATGATAGTAAAAAAGCAGACACAATGCAATGTTCATTACCTTCACAGAGTATGACTTAAACCTATTCTGAAATTCTTGACAGCTTTAGTCATTTGCTGATAATTAAGCCAATTTTCCATTACAGAAACTGTATTCTCACTGAAAAGAAAGCTGTATATACCTGTTCCCTTAGGCATTCAAAGACATTCAAAGATATGTCATTTTAAGTCTCCTGGACTTTTTTTGTACGTGAGACAATTCACATTCGTTTGTCTTCCAAATTGCTTCTTTCTTTGTCTGTGAAGAAAAGAGTAATTTGAGGCAGACTCACACACAACACCTGACAATCTAGACAACATCTGCTCCTGCTCGCAAAGGTGGTGTCCAGTGAGGGTTATATGAAATCCTGTCTGCCTGTCGATTGCTGCATTTTCTTAGAGTTTACATTTTTTAAAGCTTTTTTTTTTGGCGGGGAGAGGTAGAAAAGAATATGAGCAAGACCATTAGGATTATGGAGTTTGTCAGCAAGCCAGTGAAAATAATGGTTGCTGGGGTCCCTCGAGTGAGCTGATGCTCTCAACGCAGTTACACAGTTACTGACCTCGCACTGATAAAGGTCTGAAGTTTTGTTGAGCTTTTATCTCAGGATCGGGGGCTTTTAGGAGTGTCTCCAAGCCAAAAGTTAGTATCTCTCTAACAAATCTTTGTTTGCCATGGACTCGCCCATTCTTGCTCTTTGTCTTGCATCCCACCCCCACCCCGAAGAGAGGTTTTATATTTATCTTAGATTTTCATATGAAGATTGTTTTCCCTTATTTCTTTTTCTTTCTTTTTTTTTTTTTCCCCAAATCTCTCCAAAAATCTTTGTAAAATCTCCCTGGATGCCTCAAAGACACTGTCTTATTTATTTTATTTGGTCAGGTTTAACAAATCATCTGTGTTATTTCTTGCTTTTTTCCAAACGACAGACCTGCATATGCTAGGGCATATGCACCAAGCTCCTGTTGCTTGCTTTATTGGCTGTTCCACCAGGTTTACTGGTATTGCCCGAGGCTTTGCTGAGAGAAGACGCTCTGCAGAACTTTGTCATCTGCCACAAAGTGGATTATGCAGCCCCTGCAATGTGCATACTGCCAGCTAAAGCAAACCTATGGCTAATTGCTGACTTGGACCACCTGCACCTCCTGTTACATACTCCCAAAGCTCTGCTTTTATAAGAACTGATAAATAGAACTGCCAAAAATATGTATTATAGAAAGAGTCTAATTCAGTGACCAGGTTAAGACATGTGTAAAGTTAAATTAGCATGTAAGTCTCAGTGAACACGATGGAATAGACTCCTGTTTAAATCTTTGCAAAACTGTATTAGATTTCTTGTTGTTTTACTGCCTCAGTTGTAGAAGGGGTATATACTAGCTGAACACTAAGTTGCTTACTGTTCTTTTAAATATAAATTTCAGTTACCTGGAATGGATAGACTGGAGAAAAAAAAAAACACACTCACTGTAGGTTTACATTATAGTCTAACAATTCACAGCTTTCTTCATAAGATACATATTTATCTGAAATGGATACCAATTCCTTTAAGGTAGGCTAAGTATAACCCTGCATATTTTTCCCTCCATAATAATTTGGTGCATGTTGCCATTGGGCTTGTGCTACCATAATAAGACTTTTAATATTTCCTTTTCTTTTGATTTTCTTTTTGTGCTTTACCATTTAAGCAAGCAACATAAAGTTTATATTAAAACACTGTATTTCTATTCTGCTCCTCCAGATCACGACTGCTAAACATAACAACCTATCCGTATCCCACCCATCCATGCAATCCACTGAGGACCTGAGAACAAGAAGTTTCCAGCGTGGACAAATCAAAACAAGGCTGCACAAGCCAAGGACTTCTACTGCACCACTGGCTACCCCAAACATGGATGGGCACACAGGTCTACAAAGCTTACTCCTCTATGTGAAACTACATGCCGTCTCTCCTCAGAAATCCCTGGGTATTTTTCTGATTTTATGAAGTCTCATTGTGCTCTTCAAAGGATTTAAGATACTGTTGTAAGAGAAAAAGTGCAAGGAGGGAAAAATGCACTTGTTCACTGAGCAACTTTAAAACAGTCAACCAGGCAATCATCGAAAGGGGTCTTACCAAGACAGCAGCAACATCAAGTGAGCTTGCTCAAAGTACTCTGAGAGGTAATTTAAGTAAATTATAATCAACATTTGCATTAGATGATACTATGCTAAATGAAAGCCTCAAAAAAGAATCAAAATCTTTATTTCTGTTTATCTCAGGTGCTCTTTGAATTTCATTTACTATCCATTTCCAAAATGCATTGTAGCTTTTAAACATTTCCAACTGTGACAAATTAGTGTCCACTCAAAACATGTTTTCTGTAATGATGACACCTGTCTTGATTAATGTGTGTAGGTACTAATCTCAGCAAAACAGAGACTGTACAAACGTCATGGCTTCCATGCAGTCTCTTCCCTCATCTGTTCAAGCTGCTGAAAACATTTCTTATCATCTCAAATGTCAGACCTGCTTAGGGACAGTTCTAGCAGTTCTTGTGCTGTTAATAAATCTCCCCCTTTTGATCTCGTAGTCTCTGTGGACTTCCAGTAATTCTATACTAAAGAATTTTGTTTTCTTGTAGGGGACCCTTGTTTAAAATTAAAGTGACTTCTCTTTTTCCTGTCATGAAAAAGTGTTTCTCAAAATCACGATCAAGCTTTCAAAACAACTGAAACTAAATTATTAATCTAAAAGGGTCACTGGAATGAATTTTGTATCAAAATAAATCACTTGGCAGGGAAATTCTGACATATTTGTCTCTCTTTTGGCCCAGTCCTATTTTCACTAAAGCTAGGAGAAGTTTTCCAAGTACTTCAACAGAAAGGACCTGGGTATTAACTAGACACAAAAGCTGCAACTCCATTTGAGACATAAGATAGAGGTAGCTTTGATTCTTATACTTGTCCAAGTGAGAATTTAAACCACTGCAAAATCATTTACATTCTCTCTCTTCTCTCCCCTGCAAGTTAATATTCTAACCAACCCAAAACCATGTGAAAAGAAATCATTTAACAGGTGGCATAGATTTGCTATGATAACAAATTCTGTATTTGCCTGTATCAGCAAAATAACCTCTCTTTGCCCAGCTCTGCTCTTAGGAGAACTAAATCTCAAAAAAAAAAAAAATCTACTCAAAGCTTTTGTCTTCTGCGAACTTTAACTGCAAAGAAGTATCTTTTCTGATAAGCTGGAAAAAAAACTTTAGTAATTTGCAGAATCGGTATTGATCAAGAGACTTCATAAATGAAAACCTGAGTAAAGAATATCTAAACATAGAAATACTACACAATATCTCCACGTCTGAATACTCTAGTCCAGAGTGAATCTAGAATATATTTAAAACCACTACCTTCATACATTTTGAAAATAGGTCCAGCTATACCAGAATGAGGCATTGAGTTCAGAACTAGAGGACTTTTAGATGACTTATGTGGTAACAGCTATTTTGCTTTACACTGCACTTACCATCTAACTGCAAACTAGTAAGATCCTCCACATCCTGATGACAATGGACAGCATTTTTAACACAGTCTAAATATTCCTTTCTTTTCTTCCGTAACCAAATAATTATTTATTGTATTTTACACAGCATGCAAATGTACATCGCAGCGCAAACTATTTTGTTCTGTCATTTTTACGGTTTAAATAAACCCTACCTGACACACAGATAATTTCTCACACATCCTGAACAAAAAGAAACGTCCTGGTTGAGCAAAGGCAAAGAGCAGAGAGCTTCTGAAACCTTATATCCCAGCCAAGTGTCACATGCAGAGATGTCTCCTTCCACTGAGATGTGCTGCAAAGGCTGCAGGTAATCACGAGGAAGGAGGCTCTTAGACCAGGGGCTAACAGGGTTGGGACATCTGTCATTCTGTTGTGTATCTGTAGGCCATTAAGGTTTCTAAGCAAGCTGTCCACAACAGATGGAACCTGGTCCTTTGGTTCAGGCACGCAACCAGAAAATGAGGACTGCATATGTCAAAGCAAAGGTATGACTTAGGGGAGCAAGGAGGGCAATGAAAGAGCATATTATTAACAACGCGACAACAAAAACTTTGGAAGGACAGGACAAAAAGACTACACAAGAATCAGTTAAATTTAATAGAGATTTTTAAAACATATTCCTGCTTTTCAAACTAATATCAGAAATATTAGTTGAAAGTCTACTGAATTATGAAGAAGTCACACTGAAATTCCTTCTAAGCCAAGTATGTCACCAAATCCTGAAAAAAAACTAGCTCCTCAAGAGAAAGACTGAATGCAATTTGTAGACAGCCAAAAGAAAAAAAAAAAAAAAAGAATATAGGCTAAGGCACTATATACACTTCTGGAATCATTAAATGTGAACTATGGCATTTCTTTATGCTCATATCTCTCACAGGAAAGGCATAGACCAAAAGGAATTCTGCTAGAGAGAGAGAGAACATGGTGATAGAAAGACATGGTAGATGTAAAAGATCAAAGCACAAAAATGATGTGGTGAGCTTTCCAAGATGCTAATTTGTCTTTACAACTATTCCAACACATAAATTGTTGGCTATTATGTTTAAAATCAGCCAAGTTCTGCCAATATCCAGTATTCTTTGGTATTACTGAGCCATAGGTACAATGCATATGCATGGCTTTGAATCACGTATTATAAAAATGTTATTTGCTTAAACTCAGAGGTTTTACGCTCTTACCCATCCATGAGACTTACAAAAACTATGGGTGGGTTTATTAACAAGTGTGAACTGGGATGCCCACAAAGGTGCTGGCATTTCAAAAGCACCAGCACAACTGAATGTTGTAATATATAGAATCTCATTAGCCAGGTAACATGCCACTCTTCTTGTTAAATTAATTATGAAACTGGGCCCTTTAGGAAGCACACAGTGGTGTCCCCAGCAATGCGCTCAGAAAGGCTCCAGGCAGGTGTTCGTATTTTGGAAGACAGTGACTAGACGATCCAGCCTATTTATGATCTAGGCATCAGCTCCAAAAACTGAGAAAATCATTGTGTCAGTTAGCTTCATTTCTCAGTTCTACCAGCTGAATAAATAGCAAAAAAGGATTATGAGGTCAAGAACAAGTATCAAGTAAGCTGAAGAGTACTCTTTGCATTTTTCTGTCTCCCAGGGAGAAAATTTTTAGTTCTCTGACAAACTCGGGATGCTTCACGTCCCACGAAGAGGCAAATATAATTAGGTTTGATACCCACCACAGAAAAACTCACCAAGGTTACATCCATACCAGCAAACAGAATGGCCTGGGACTATTTTCTGGTCCCAAGATTAAAGCAGAACAGCACAGGATGGCCTGTATCCATGTGGCCCCTTCATAACACCTGCCCCTTTCCAAAGAGCTTGTTTCCACCCAGGACAACCATTGGGAATGGTCCTTGGCTCTGCCAAATCCGGAACTATGCCAGGATGTTGGCTAAGAGCAGCTCCCTGGGTCTTAGAGACTAGTCTGAGAGTTTAACCATATACTTGGCTGCTTCCCAGTATTAAAACTTATGCTGTAGCCCCAGTTAGTTAAGAGTATACAGGTAATCCGATGTGGCACTTCTGATTAGACTTAATTAAAGGTGGCAACATGAAACACTAAGTTTGTGTTAAGGGCTCTCCTGTGGAAACCATTAACAGATGCCTCCTGAAAAGTCAGCAAGAAAATAGGGACAAGGTCCAAAATTGAATTTATCCCAGGGGTATAGTGGCAATTCCAGTTTCATTTCTGTTATAATAAAAGAATAAAACAGTATTTAACAGAAGGGTAGCAAACAAACCTTAAGAAAAAGAAAACAAAATGCAGAAGATAGTTATCCTGCAGAAGACAGTAGAGCCCAAGAAATTTGCAGCATCCAAAATAACAGCTGAGGAGCAACCAAGAAGGACAGAGGGGACATTGCACTTTCTCTGGTTCATGCCTGCAGTCCTAGTTTATCAGGTTCCTTCACCACTGCCCATGAGAGGGACAATCGAGTCTATACTTGGTTAGATTATGAAAAGGCTTTATACTACGTACCAAAAATCAAATCTGCTAAACATAAACTCCAAAGTATAAACATTTACTGAATTATTTGAACAATAAATACATCACATTAACCTCTAGCTCAGAATAATAAACTGTAAGCAGTGAGAGGCTCTTAAAAGCAGAGAATTTAAGACCAAAACCAAAACTCATATAATAAAAGAATATCACATAAGAACTATTCAAAAATAAAATCAAATGATCTAGCTACTAAAATACACGCATGTGCTCAAAATCTTGCGGGAATCAAATATTCCAGTAAAAATAAAGCAAGGGATGGAAACACAAGTTTCTTATTATCACACTTCATATGTTATAAAGCCTAACAGTTAACTTATTTTTGGCAAAGGGACAAAGGTTGCACAACACATTGGCTTGCACAAATATTTTCTATTGTTAAATGCATCTTAAATGTGGCGTGTCATATGGTAACTTCATGCGCACAGTGCACCAGGCCGATTAAGAGTGTCCCAAAGATACCTAAATTTCAACACGCAGATAAATATTATGCTGCCAGCATCAAGGGGACCATGTGTAAAAGAATTACACAACAATTTGTAGTTTAATTGAAAGCAGATAAAAACTTCTGTGTAATAAAGATTATAAGGATGCTGACCAAAGAAAAGTTGGTATTTTTGGACAAATTCTTGTGTACGATATTTTATAGAACCTTCCGTATTGCAATGATAAAGCAATAATAAAATCACTCTCAAAAAGGCTGTTGTTTATAATCACAAAATGAAATAAGAGTGTGGTAATGTATCAGATTATCCTCATGTATCACTTTTTTAGTTGCTGTTTCCTTTAAAGGAAAGAAAAAGTTAAGACAGGCAGCAGAAATGGTTATGAAGGAGTGGAAGAACCTACTCAGGGATATATTAAATACAGACCTTACCCTAACACTGCACTTCCTTCCACCAAAGATTGTATAATGTAACAGAAGGGGCAGTGATATAGGAGGAGGTAATATGAAATAACAACAACCATTTAATATTCTTCTTTCATCATCCACTACCACAGTGAATTGTTACTGAGCACTAAGAGTTTGGTGCTTATCTCCAGAGTTGCAGGGACACTGCCCTGCCTCAGCCTTCGTATTGCTTCATGGAGGAAAGAAAAATGTTGATGCAACAAGAACATGAAATAACACCTCCCATTCTCTTCAAACTACACAAACCAAGACAGATCTGCAGAAGCAAAAATATATGCATATGTATTAAATTTTAAAACCAATATCCTTCATACCACTACTCTTCACAATTTGTATTACTGTTCTTTTCCATATATTTCCCCTTATATAGTTAATAATCTGCTTGCCATGAGGTAAGATGTTATTAAAATCACAGTAAGACTTAACTTCTGGTGTAATAACATAATCACCAAATATCTAGCGATCTGTTTATAAATTTTTTAAAGATGAGAAAGCAATAAGAAAGTCCTAAGTATATTTAGCCATTATTAATCTTTTATACTGCGATGGCATTTGTATGTTCAAATTCAACATAAGAATTTTACCCCAGACTACTTTTCTATATTTTATTAGGGTTAGTCATTCTTTTTTAAAATTTTACTTTAAGGAAAACAGGAACTAAAATGCTGTGTATAGCACCCACAGGAAAGACATGGCATTATCCAAAGGCTGAGCACGTACTCTGCTTCGCTATTAACGCAACTTTCAGGCTGAAAGGTTGATGTACCTGAAGTTCTGATGCTCGCTTCATCATCTCCAGTGTGATGTAGCAACCAATAGAATGAGCAATCAGTACCAGCTTTATATTTTTTGACACATTCTTTTTGAGGAAGTTCAGCTTATGCTCTACTTGTCCGTTAAGTCCAAAAACATCCTCTAGCTCCTTAATATCTGTGTCTGAAACATAAAAGAAAAAAGGTCCTTTGTTTTAACATTAGAAATTTCAAGTACCTCATCTTTCTTCACTTATTTGGAAAACTCTAGAAATAAATATATAAATAAATAAAGACCTAACAATTTAATTTTATGTTAGCACCACTGGTAAACACAGACTGATGAATCACCTGCTTAGGATGTAATGACTTAAGTTTAATTGGGAAGCAGGGAAAGATACAGAAACAGATGGTGTTTGACAGTATGCCATTCTGCATTATGTTCTCTTTCATTCAACACAAGACCATACTCAAGGCATTTGATCAACTTAAACCAATCCAGGCTCTTCAAAACAGGCAACTTTACCTTGGGAGATCAGGACCAGCGATGTTACACAGGAACAAGAGATCCTTCATTGAAGACAAACCATCGCCCATGTCCTCGTGCACTAAGAACCTTTATATACCCAAAATTTCTTGTCTTAAAATAAAGACACACACAAAAGTTCCATAGAGTGAGATAAAATATGAAGACCAGATATGTCAATATGAAGCACTAACATAAAGAGCAAGATCAGGTTAGATCTTCAGGGTTCCATGTTACTGTGCAACCTCATTCCTGCTTTGCTAGCACCTCCTAAAGAAACTTGGGCAAATAACTTCTGTTGAGAACTTCACCATTCCCTCCAAGGATAACCAGGTGACTGAAGCACAAGTTGGGGATCTTCAGCTAATTAGGCGAGTGACATGGCTTTAAAGTTCCTCAGTGTAAGAGTTCTTCTTTCATCTCCTTGGAAAGTGCTCTATTAACTAAACTCAAAGCTTTACCTAGCATACACCATTCCTCCTTTTTAAGGGGGACCACTGTATGGAAAAGACTTGAAGAAGACATGCTGAAAAAAAGAATGAAAGAAGACAGACAGCAAGCGCAAAGCTACATACTCCTTCTACTTACTTTAGAGAGATGTAAAGGTATTAAATATCATTTGGGCCCTTAAATCCATACTGTTATCTCAGGCTTCATTTTCATACTCAAACACTCCTTACATGACAACTTCCAATGAAACTTTAGTCTGGAATGAGCCAAATCTCCTGGCAACAAGAGTCAGACATCTGATGGGGAATGCTCATTGCTAAGCTCTGGTCCTACAGACCAGTAGGAACTTTTTTTTCCTGAAACTTAAGCAATTATCACAGAAGTCACAACAAAAAGATTTTTTTTTTAAAAAAACAATCCAATATTTCTACTAAAAGCACTGATGATCACACTACAGTGTAATTTGCAGCAGTTCACTTTAAATGATCAAGAGCTTATTAAAACACACTCAAGGAATGCAAAATGAGATGGGAAGTAACAGTTTGCCTATTAGGCTTTCCACAGGTAGTGGAAAATAAAAAACTTGTTCCGTTTCCCCAAATTTTTCTAAACAAGGGCCTAAGGCCAAAACATGTTTTTTAATCTTTTATTTAAGTGTTTATTTTTAGAAAAACCTGTCTTTCCTACATTGTATTTATTTGTAAAGCAGTTTAACGTCATGCAGGAGTGGGCTATCTAAATCACAAGTCTAATTCAGTGTATATATATTCAGCATATATATAAAACAAAGAATACTAGAAATATGATGGGCATGTGGGTACAGCAACAAGTGACAGGGCAGGTCACGTTAAGCATTTGTATGTTATCACATATTCTGCTGAACAGATCAATTCTCCTTTGTAAATATTTGCTATCATTTCCATACTTTATTTTTCAGGCATTGTCCACCTCTAGCGAGAAAAGAGTTTGCAGGAAATGTTTTTCAAAGAGCCAGTTTTGTTATGATTGATTATGATTACGGACACCAGTTCAACTGCACTGGGTCAAACCACAATGCTGAGCAGGATTGTGCATAAAATGTTCAGCTATTCGGATTCCCAAGTCTACTGATTTATTTTACATACACATATAATCTCTCTCCAATTTAAAGCAATTCCTGACAGTGAATGCTGACCCAAGAGAATTGTTTCAGCAGTTTAATGCAACTTTTTCTTTCTTTCTCAAATGCTGGTATGTGGCCAAACCAAATCACATTGGTTATTCTTCTGGAAAAGCCACAGTGGAAGATAAGCAAGTGGTGGAGCATTTGGGGATCCCTACGCTTTCTATTCCTCACAGATTGATCCATACTTTACGGTCAAGTGAAACTCCTACATCATAGTACTCTGTATAGAAATGTATATTCTACTTTGTTTCTGGACAAATACAAAATTGTCCATGTCTCCTGTTAGTTCACGTCTCCCCAGCGCAAATAGTACACTTGGAATAGTCCAAAATATGTGAGAGCAAGGCTGTGTCACAGGTTTGAAATATTTATTTATTTATTTTATGGAATAAAATCGTCCAGGGATTGTCCAAAATCAACATGAATTTCTTGGGTGGAGGAGCTTAAATGAGACCTTTATATAAGCAAATAGACTTGCACAAACACACTGGCAGTTAGCTCTCCAATGGCTCTACATCAGAGAAGGGAGCAGAGGGTGAGTTACTCCACCTCAGGTGTGGAATAAATGGCATGGCTGAAATAGAGCTCATTTAAGCAGTTTTCAGATAGTAGAAATTATATGAGTTGTACCTTATGCTGCAAACACCCCATCTGGACCCGGGCGTGTGATTTTAAGACTGTATTTAGCTGAAGTTTATTAAAAGAAATACTGTATTTCTGTATTTTCTTTGGCAAAGCATTAATCTTCTGATGTGCTTTTAGAAAAACAAATGTGCAATCACTTTAATGAATCTCTTTTTCTGACCTCTGCTAAACCCACAGTGAGAAAACAATGATAGATTAAAATAAAGTGTTTGCTCTAAGATTAGTCAATATGTTAATCTTGCTAGGAAAGAGACCCTGTTTTTTACGGAAATAACAGAGAAACTTATTTTTTTTTCCCTCGTGTGTACGCAAGTGAAATTCTTTGGTAGAAAAAAAAGAACCATCAGTTATGCACAGACATTAGACTAAGGAAGATGTGGCCTTTCACTAAAATTCTACAAAAAACACAGAACCCTTTTAGCTGGATAATTCCAAAAGATCCTGGGGGCAGGGGTAAGATCTGGCAATACTACTTCGATTTGTGCATCTAATCCCTGCACGTCTCTGTCCTCCCCCAGCTGCACAGGAGCGCTGTGTGCACGGCCTCCCCGCGCCCTGCGGGCGACTGGACATGGGAGCCTGATACACAGAGACACCCGGGCTTTTACTACGGAAAAAGTCTGTCCCAGGACACCCGCTCACACACTGCTTTATGCAGGAACGCTCCAAGGCCTAAAAATTAGTCATGAACATGCCATGTACAAGATAGTCCGGGTTTCCTTTGTAAGTAAAGGGAGAAGGCCAATCAAGTTTCGAGCTATGGAGCAGAAAAGACAAAAAAAAAAAAAGAAAACAATGTTTTTTTTATCTTCAGCAAAAATGTGTTTATTTAAAGTTCTCTTGTGGCATGATAAAGAAACACGGGCTTACTATAAACATGGACTGCTACAGGCAGTTTCTTTAGGAAAGAACATCTTCCCTGTTTAAAACAAACTGAATAAACTAATTACAAATAAATTACAGGCAAAATTATATTTGAAATAATCAATCTAATTCATTTTATTGGGTTATTGCGAATCTGCAAAACTATCTGATTCACAGATCATTTCACCTCACTGGCATGTCCCTTCCTTACCTTCAAAATCAAGCACAAAAGAAGTTTTAACTTGCGTGGCTTTGCTTTTATATAACACATCAATCACAGAATGGATGATAACTGGAATGGATGAAAACAGGACAAAATGGCAGGATTTATGCCAAGTACTGAAGACAGCCCAGTGCTTCCCTTTATAATAGTCCAGGCCCATTACAGTGCAAGAGCTTGGCTCCCATGAGGGGTATCCCTTGAGGATATCCCATACATGTATGCCAAGTAGTTACAAAATCTGTTCTGCAGACGCTGCAGAGTGTTCTTGAGTTAGGAAGAAATACAGTACTCTGAAAGATAGCAAAAGATCATACCCTCATGTTATAAAAGGATATAAAAATGTGATGACAATATGTTTCAATATATATTGTATATAAAACAACCGTACACATTAAAAAGTTATATAAATTTTATAATTTCTATAACTAAATTGATATATTCAAGGAGGAATCACATCAGAAGCATCTTTAGAGGCTTTACAATACGTTCTGGAGAAGGCAGGAGCTCAGCTAAACATACATAAGCTGCACTAAGAATAGTTGCGTTGCTCTTTCCAAAATTTATTTAACCTATCAAGAGAGAGGAAACTAAGATGTTTGACTGTTTTACCTTTGCCACTTTGAAGCAAACTAGTCCTGTAAAATAAAGTCTAAAACAATAAATTCAGATTAGGAGTGGACTTGTCCCAGTACATCATGAAGTCCCTAATGAATCAAAGGTCCTGGAATGTAATCTTCAGGATGTTAAATGAATAGGGTACCTTAGGAGTCCAATTCCTCCAATTCCAGTCAATTGTATAAATAAATGCAAAGCCCACCCACCTCTGTCTCTTGAAATTAACCCTGATTACAGGCAAAACTGTCATAAAGGGTTAAGAAAATTGCTTTTTTTTTTTTTTTTTTTAGGAATGAGGAGAAGGTGAAAGAGGCCAGAGGGCCAGAGAGGCAGAGAATCAAAAGTGGTGATATTACTGTATTAGACATTTTGAAATAGGGAATTGGATTTTAGTGAAAGCTGAAAGTTTTCAAAGATGAAAAAGGAAAGGTCAAAGACAGAAAGGGAAGAGGTGCACAGACAAAGTCTCAAGGATCTTATCTGGATATCTGTGAGGCCACAAGTTTCCAGAACTGGAGATGCGATATTAACTGAAAAAACTGTCTATGTGTTACGGCTTTAATATCTCAGAAGAAAGGGGCAGAAGTTCTCTCAACTTAATACTAAGGTGCTAATGTGTAGGAATGGAATATGAAAATTCACGCATAGGAACTGAAAGTAGAGAATTATCTCTCCTTTCCCTGTCTTCTTGGCTTAGGTTTAACCACTGTCAAAGCACTTGCACAAAGATGGGAATTTAAAGCGGTCTCATCACTTTTCCAATCAAATCGAATGGGTTAGTTCCCATCTAATAACAGATGAGCTATGGTGGTCTTTATGTCATTAACAAAATACCACAGGAGAGACAGAAAGAGAGAGAAAGAGTAAAAGAAAGAGTGAGAAAGAAAAAGAGAGAGAAGAAAGGAAAGGGAAAGAAAAAGAGTCACATTGTGGCAGGTATCTGATTGCAGGGTATACTGGGAATATGTAAAAAGATATGCAACACACAAGTCAGTTAATATGACTTTGGCCATAATGAACTTAACAGATAGAGTTACCCACTATCTTTTGCAAGACAGCAGACAAATCAATTCAGTTGTTAAATGTTTCTGCCCTAGGAAACTAGGATTTTCAAGATCTCTCAAAAAAAGGCATAAGATGGACTTCAGATCTTTATTTTGATAGACAAAGAGGGAATTGTTGTCCTGACCACCTTTAAGGGACAAGAGATAAATGATTTCCATAGGAAAGTTACTAAAGTTTCTAAATGGCATCACTAACAGACCACAGCAGCTATGCAGATGCAGGATTAAAGAGTGAGATGACTGAGAATTTGTGCATTGGACTTTTATAATGACCATAAGTCTCCATTTTGCTCAGAAACAGCAACTGAAAACATCTAGAAATGGAGATGCTAATGTTTCAGTGAGTGCTAGCAAGCAGTTGGCAGTAAATTGCTGAAAAAATAAGTCTTTTTCTTGGTTTCTGTGGATATATTATATTGAATGAGACATGTAGCCTGTGACCATGGAACCCATATGCCAGAACTCTATTGCCGGCTAGACTCTTTAATAATACATTGCAGATCACAAAAATGAGCAGTGGCATACCTTAAATAAAGACAAGAAACTTCTTTACTACTAAGATAAACCTTCATGGATTTTTGTGAGTAATCACAAGGCTCACAGCTCGGTCATGACAGGATCCCAGGATCCGGAATTAAGGTCTGCTAGATTTGTGGTCTACAATGAAAGAAGCAATTCTACCAAACAGAAAAATCCCTATTACAGGAGCAAATTGTTTTACGTGATCTTTAGACATGAAACTGACAATATCAAAAATGTGAACACCATCATGATCGGTGTGAAAAAATGACTTGTAATTACATGCCATATGCCATTATGTGCCAAATAAAAACAAAAACCCACTAAGTTACCTGTGCTATATTTTCTTCTTCATTGGATCATTTATTTTGAGGAGGTAGTGCCAGGAGATCAAAAGTTGCACTCTAATAAACCTAACATACAAATCTTGTGATAAGAAATTTTCAGAACTGAATTCTGTGCAAGATAAAGACAAGTCTCTTCCTCTCAACATGCCACTCATTTCAGCTGCATGATAACACCACCATACTCCTTTATGGTAAGAGTAAGGAAAGATGAAAACAGATGAAAATCTATTGACATCACAAGAAAGTATCAAAAGGAAATTGGATCAAAATCAAAAGCAAAATTGGGGAAGATACTGAAAGTCACAGTGTATATGTGTGTATAGGGGGTGTGGGTAAGGCACGAGAATAAGTTCGAGTAAGACCAACTGAATAGTCCAAGAGAGCTAATCCAAGGTCATGTAAAGTGTTATATGCCCTCACCAAAGACCTTAAGTGCATCCAGCATACAGGGCCAACTGACTTAATGCCCCCTCTTCCTTTTCTACTATACTGTTTACAACACTGGAGGGAGAAGCAGCAATGGTGATTGAGTAACTGCTGTCTATATGAGGCCATCTCTGCTTAATTTAAATCAAGTTTAATCTTTGCATTCACATAGCTGTAGGCTGAAAGCAGCACTATAACTAAATTACTTAAACTACATCACAGAATCAGAAGTTTAAATCCGTAAATTAAGTAATCCAATAATTGTTTTTGTTCTATGAACAAATACAGTAATTCCATATCACTGAATGATGCCAAATGAAAATGTTTGAACAGAACTATAAAATTAAAACCTAAGCTTTCAGGTTTGCAAGTCTAAGATAGATAAATCTTTCAGAAAATACAGCTCCTAAAGATATACTGCTTAAGGCTTAAAGCCTTCACCCGAACTTTGATTTGGTTATTGAGCCCTGGATAATTTGTATCAGCAAGCAATAAAATGCCAAAGTAATGGGGATGGAAGCCACGAAAGAATGTTCAATAAATACTGAAGAACTCCTACTGACACCAGGAACCAGGTCTTAAAGACTGTGTTTTAGATTAACCCTTAGACCTTAATCTGGCCCTGGTACCCTCAGGAACTGTTCACACAACTTTTAAGATAAACACACCACTCATTAGTGTTTATTGGAGTAATTACTTTTTGTAAAGGTATCCTCCACAAATAAATTACCATTTACTCCCGAAACTGAAGCAGTCATACGCATTATTTTCTTTATTAGAAAACTAACATGAGAGCTTAATTTACAAATTAAAATACTGATTTCCTTTGCTATATATGCTCCTATTTCTGGGACACTTATTTAACACCTAATCTGTTTTTCAAAGGAAGCTGTACTATAGTTAAATCATTACTGGCATAATCTGACTGAATGAACTAATAAACATGACAAATACTAAAAAACAACTGTTGATTAAAAACATACAAGAGCACACTGAACTTATTGAATCAGGACCTTTGAGAGAGACTTTACTCCACATTCCCAATCCTGCTTCCTGCTAACAGATAAGGGCAACTATTTACAAGGTATAATAAGACAACAGGGTGAGCTTTGAGATAAAATTTTGCAGTTGTACCCAGTTATGGCATGGCAAGCACCATTAGGCAGTGATTTTATGGTGCAGTTTTATGCCAATCTATACGCAGTCTAATCACTTTTATATGCATAAAATAAACCCAATATGGGTGTTTTACGTAACACAGGTATAAAATTTTACCATACATGGATGATTGCATTTCACAGTAAATAAGCTCTGACTACAGAAAGTACAGGTTTCAAAATTTTTCAATTAAAATAACGTAACAAAAAAGCAAAGTAATACAGAACAATAATAATGAAAAAAACTTGACTGGGGATGGGTTAAAGAACCACCACCCTGGAGAAACAGATGTGAATTTCCATTGTAGAATCACCCCCAGGAGTGGAAGCTGAGAGGTCTGAGCCACTGACCACCTGAGTGTTCCTGCAAGTTTCTTGTTTTCTGGGTACTCTCAATTCTAGTGAATTCACAAAACAGTGATACTGCTGGAAACTGCAGAACATACTGTCCTTTTTATGGTGCTTAGACCTCTGGAGTTTCCAGGATAACTCTGTAGCAAATATTTGCCAGGACAAAAGCCATCAACTTAACAGGTTTGAGTGTTTCCACGCCAGATGCTGCAGCGAAAGGCACTTAGGATTTTTGCAGAAGGAAAAAAAAAAAGGTAAAAAGAGAGATTTGGAAGAAAGCCATGAGGGCCACTGCCTTGCAGTGGCATGGACTTTACAACCAATGATATAAAGAGGAGCTCATATACTTGAAAATATGGTGGTTGACAAAATGAAGTAAATGATAAGATTTTCAGGAAAAAAGCAGTCTACTACTATGTTTATATTTATACACAAAAGGGCCTGAGCCTGTAGCTCATGGTACCAATAATGCAGATCCAGCCAACACACAGAAAATCTTGCAGTTTCCACTATCTTGCTGATTTGATCACTTATTCCACAGAAAGGGTAGGCTGCAACATGGAATGTGGGTCTGTGAACTCTCCCATTGACTGTCCCAAAATGTATTTCCCTTGATTTGTGTGACTGGCAGGTGGCACCTTTGCACATTCCACGTTGTGAGCTTCTTGTAGGAATACTCATTTCACATATGGTCCTAAATAACAACACCCAGCTTCACAAGGGCAAATACATTCTCCAGTATTTAAATTATCTTTATCAGAGTTTGAGGCACATAATGTATGACTCTGGCCAGGACCCATGCACACAGTATATTGTTCCTTAACGTAATTCTTCAGTGCAAAGAATGTGTATAAGCATCTCTCTGTACTTGGCCAGATAATAATCTCCCAATTGAACAAAGGGAAATTTCAGCCTTGAAACTAAGGTACAAGACTTTCTTACTGAATGAAGTAGCAAAAGAGCAACTTAGCGAATAGCCCATTTTAACAAACACTTGTGTTTGGCCAGTTTAATTATACCAGGAAAACAAAATTATGATGCACTGCACATAATCAAGCCCGGGCAGATGGCATTAAGAGGTAAAGGGATGGCAGTGGCAATTCTATATGTGTTCAAATGAAAACTGTGAATGTAATTTCAGAGGCACTGATTCGGTAGCTGTATGTTACAGACGGCACCACGCCACAGCAGGCAAGGCTGTCTCACCTATTGAAAACAGCACCTCCCAACCTTGACAAGTTTAAACAAATGCAAAGAGAGATAGAGACGTCCAGAGAGCAAATAAAGGAGAGCACAGATTCGATGGGAATAACGACAGTGGGCCGAGGAAGACAACCCATGTTATTCCACAGACAGTGAGTAAAAACTAGCATAATAAACAGTGGGAGAAAAAGGCAAGGAGAGTGGCACAGAGCGGGGTGGAGGGAGGGCTGCTCACAGGGCATCTGGATGAGCAGGTATACAGTACCACAAGTACAGAATCCCAGAATGGTTGAGGTTGGAAGGGACCTCTAGAGATCATCTAGTCCAACCCCCTGCTCCAGCAGGGACACCCAGAGCACGTGACACAGGGTGACATCCAGGCGGGTTTGGAAGATCTCCAGAGAAGGAGACTCCACAACCTCTCTGGGCAGTCTATGCCAGGGCTCTGTCACCCTCACAGGAAAGAAGTTCTTCCTCACATGGAGAAGGAACTTCCTGTGTTTCAACTTGTACCCATTACCCCTTGTCCTGTCACTGGCCACCGCCGAGAAGAGTAGATAACAGGATAAGTAGGTAACAGGATAATGTGCTCTTTAGCCATAAACAGGAAGATAGCTGGACAGAACCATGGGTGACACTTTTTGAATTGCTTCTACTGAATTCTGGCTAAAACTTTTAATTTGTTAGAACAGTGCTGATTTCTGTTGAAAATAACGCTCCAAATTATATTTAGAGCTTTGGTACAGACAAAGTCTGAAATGTTAAAATAAGTGCAAACGTGTTAGAGTAATACTTAAGAAACATGAAGGCATTTCCTACTTAACTAGGTACTACAGTGGCACTAGTATAGTATTCAATACAACTTAAGGCTTTTTTTCTTTACTCTCCTAAATATTGATATGGGACTATTAATATATGTTAAAAGAACTGCATAGAAAAGAGTAGGTTTGTATCTTCATTTGCCCACAAAAATGTCAAATTTCCTATCTAGAAAAACTACCTGCAGTAAACAAATTCAAATTACGTAATAGCGTCTAGTATCCTTTTCTTTTTCCTGGAGTAAACAACTCACATATGCAAACCTAACATTTTTCATCCTTAATCTCTATCCTTCAAAACTGACTGATTCTAAAAAGTTTTCAAAAATACATCTTGGGTTTCCTGGTGCTGTAAACGGGTGCCACGACAGCTTTTTTCATAAACGTTACAGCAGTTTATTCCTGCGTAAATTTATGCAATATATTTTGTACTGCAGTGGTACCCATGCTAAGCACAATTAATCCACAGATCTAATCACTCCTTTTCTGGAAAGCCTGATTGTAAGACCCTGTCTGCTCTGCTCTTTGCACACCCAGTGCAAACTGACAGCAAACGTCACCCGTCGTGACGCAGAGGTGCCCGCGCTGGGTGTCCCAGCACCAGGGGCTTTGCTGCCGGCTCACACGCCGTAAAGCGAGTTCAGCAGAGGGGAGAATCCGGGTCCCTGGTCTGACACTCTTCACTGAGTTTCACGCTTTGCCAGCACCTGCACTTTTGCAAAAATCGGTGGGAAAGACCAGCATTTGGCTTTAGGAGCATTTCATATTCCGTTCTTCATTACTTGCCCCAACACACAGCATAAGGCAGAATAGAATGGAACAGAGCATCGTGAGTCTAAATTTAATAAAGTCAGGGACAAAACTATGGAAAGGGACCATAATTTTATCTTTTGTTTTCTTTATATACTATAGGTCTATTTATAGCATTATTACAAAAGCATCAACTACCAGTTGCATGCACTTAATAGTGCGAACTGCATCCCCTTGGAGAAGAAAAACACTGTTCTCAAATTAACCATCTAAGGTTTATATCTTGTCATCTACACCATTCTGTTATTTAAAAACTAACTGGACTTTTTCTTTTTCCCTGTTATCAAGACTGCAGTTTCATTCTTAACTTTCACAAAGAACATGCTGAAAGCTCCATTCTTATTCATCCTGCTGAACGATATAGCATAGCAGGTATGGCAAATTGCCAAAGATCCTGTGCTGGATTTATTTTTCTTGGAGTTTTGCGCTATAGCTGAAATAGAGACGGAAAGTGCTACTGTTGCAAAAGCTGATTTTTCCTTATAGATTAATAAGGTTTTTTTTTTTTTTTTTGGTCTTCATTTTACCTGTGAATCAGAAACAGTCCTAGGGTCACAGCCAGGCAACAGCAGATTTTTTTCATTTATCATACCCACATCCAGGTCTTAACTCACTACAAACTTTTGGAAACTGCCTGTGGCTTAAAAGTACAATTTATGTTAGAAAAAAACAACAACTGAATGTAATGTGCCCTCAAATAGAAAGATTCAAATATGATCAGGTAGAATTTAAAATAGCCTAAACTTCTTTTAGGAATAGTGATGTTGCTCTCTTCATCCCTGATTGCAGCAGGATCAAACTTTTTCCTCCAAAACATCTAAACACTGTTACAGAATTCAATGGATTCTCAGACAGCAAAGACTCAATGGTAATATATTCAAAAATACAGTTTTATTCTGAAAAAAAAAGACCCTATAATGGCACTTCCAGTGAATTTACTAGTATAGTCTGTTCTATCATTTAAGTCAACAGGTTAACTTGTCAGCTATGCAGAGTCATCTAGCATTAGAAGTCATTTAATAGCTTGTAACTACAGTCAGTTTAATGAACCTTTAAAAGTACAAAACAAAACCTTCAGAAAGAATATCTCTAACAAATCTAACAAATAGTTCTATGGAATACAAGGAGGAAAAAGGAAAAATCCCTTCATCCAACAAGCAGTAATGAAACTCCTTCATTCAGCCTGAGCCCATATCACTGTTACCATTTATCCTATATCATGTTTCAAAGAAGATAATCCTAATTTTCAGAGATCTTGCTGGATGCACTAGAGAGAAGAGCAATTCACTAATGTGATTGATAGTATTCAAGCGAGCCCACTCGTAGCTATTTCTTCCTGCATATTTGTATTTCTTTTTACATTTGATATGCCCATATTGTCCCTTAAAGAAAGGGAAACTACTAAAAACAAAGCAAATAAAAGGGTGGCATGTTCCAAACCAGATTATTTTTAGAATCTGGAATTTTGCTGCACATAGCTAATGGTTTGTCAGTCTTATGACTGTAGATCACAATGAATCAAAAACAGTCCCACTGTTGAACACATTTGAACTGATCTGTACCATTTCTTGTATGCTTTATTGACATCAAAATTAAGCCATCTAAGGTCTAGATCAAAAATAAATTACTATTAATAAATAAAATGTATTGATAATTTTTCTTCCTACAGTTGACCTATACAGTGAATAAACCTTTTGATTCAAGCACCAAAAACAAAAGCAGACCCGTTACAGCTCTGGACACTAGGGATTATTCCCTGCTATGGAGGTACTCTCTTTCCATTCTGTAGCAGAAGCAATTTACTTTTTCCCCTCAAACTGACTTGGATTAAAAAGATTCTTGAACATTTTCCCTGGAGAAAATAATCAGAATCATTTCAATATTTTGATTATTAAATTATTTCAGTTTTACTTTCCATGCAATAGTATGGTAAACATTCAAACAAGTTATACTGAAACACCAGAGTTCTGCTCATCTCAGTCAACTGCAGCAGCCCTTCTAGGTCAAGACACCAAAAGATATAAATGTTACCTTTTCATAAGGTTCAAATTCTTGAACACTTTTCTCTTTAATAACAGCCATCTGCATCTAATTAGAAGTGATGGTATCAGTTGGAGAACATACCTATGTCATGGGGTGAAAGGTGGAAAATGATCCATAAACGATCTTAAAACCTAACCAAAATTTCCTGGAATGCAGGCAGCAAATACATTATACTCTCCAATGAACAAATGTCTTTTTTTTTTTTTTTTAATCTCTCATTTTCTGGATAATGACCCAGAAGTCTTTATCACATTTCAAAAGTTCTTACTTTAAAAGATATTTTTAAAAATAGAATTCTATAAACATTATATATAAACTGAAATTAAAAATGCTCTTTCTTTTAACAAGGGAAATAGTCAAATAAGTAGTAGAATGGATTAGAAAGCTATTGATGGGCATTTGCTCATAATATGCCTATATATCTGATGAAAGTGAAAATCTTTGAGGGAAAGAAAATATAGGGAACATATTTTTCAGACACCATAACAAAAATAAATACAAAATCATATTCTTGGTAACATCAGCACAAGCTGGTCTAACTCCACTGAAGACAACGGAATATACAGCTCAGCATTAAGTGGTACTGGAATCAGTTTAATAGTGTTTAAGTGTATCTTATCAATAAATTTGTGGCTATGAGCTGTTAGAATTGCTAAAGTTTTGGATGACGAGAAAAGAAATAATAAGGCAACTTAGAAATCATAGTATCATACTTCACAAATTTTATTTTAGTGCAGAATTTTATTTTCTTCCTTTTGATTTTGAGCTGAACATGATTTTTAAACATACTTAAATTCAAATAGTACTAATAAACTCAACAGCATATGGCAAGATTGCACTCAAAGGCTCTATTTGCATGATCATGGGGCCTCCATGAATAATTAACTAAATGTGGCTCCAAGAAAAGAAGAGTTACAGTAATCAGAAGACTGCAGCATCTCTAGCACTATTTGCTTTTCACACATTTAGATATAAAACATTCCAGTGGGATCACAACAAGAAACACTCATTTATTTGCTTAAAATAGACACCCAGCAATAAAACCACACAGTGAAACACAGACCTTACCACGTAAAGATAAAAACACCACCAATACTAATGTCTCATCGTAACTTCTGTTTACCTAAACGTGCAAACTGCCTTCCTTATAGATTTCAAAACCACAATTAACACGCAGCTGGCTTCATTCTACCCCCATGACAGAGGCTATTAAGAGGCCATTTCAGCTGCCTTTCCTCTACTTTTGCTTTGTTTGCCTAATAGAAGATGCAAACACCCTTTAGGCACAGCATTTATCACTGTGTACCTTAAAACACTTTGTTTCAACTTCTAAATCTGTATAGACACTTAATATCACTATATTAATACTCTTTATATTACATATTAATATTCTTTGATAATACTGTTTGATAATAGTATTATCAAAGCCAATGCTGAAGCCCAGGTGATATATAATGGAAGAGCCCAGGTAACACATGAGTGAAGACACTAATGTTGAAGTAATATTGCCTGATCAGATTGCCAATAGTTCTCATTTACCTTAAAGCAGTATAGGCATTCTTCAAAACCAGCAATCATTAAAAATCTCTACTATTCAGAATGAACGAGAGCAACAAGATCATTAAAACTAACTCTCAAATGCATATTGAGTCCCCAAACCTTTGTGCAAACCTCTCTTCTGCTCATACACAATATTGAGGACAAAAGCCATAAACTAGAGACAAGCCACTGCTTTTGGGGCTCCAGTTCTTAAAAGAATTTACCTTGCACAATAACCTCCTCTTCTCCTGCTTGCTGCCATGCAGACCATGACCCCATTCCCCCATCACCACCCACTCATGGTGGTAAAATCTAAGACCACCATAGCGAATGCTAACATAAAAACATATTATTAGAAAAGTATTCTTAGCTGTTATTAATTCAGCTTAGCAAGTGGAAACTAGCGAGAGAGCCAGCTCATCTCACCAGCCACAGGCAAGTGTCCTGGGAACCACTAGTGGCCCACAGACCACAGCTTGGTTCTAAATAACTCATAACCTCTTATTATAGCACACCACGTTCCATGTCTTGCTCAGGCTACTATTTTAGCTTCTTTCCTACCAGCAGAGCAGATGAAAGAAATTCAGGGCAAAATCCAGACTTTCAGACCTTATTGTAAAATAGTATATTCATAACAAAGCACTGAACTAGGAATTAATATAAAATTAACACTAAATAATTCAGGAATTGCTGATATGCAAGTGCTAGTTTTAACGAGCATTTTTCTTTCTGTCAAAAGAAGTTGCAAGATTGTTGAGAAGTTTCCAGGCGCCTGATTTATGCTATTGACTCAGCACCACATGGGGAACTATTCCTAAACCCCGCTCTTTTGTCTTTAGCAGTATGCAAGCATTTCTACTCAATTGGATTTTATAATATAAAGCTTATAGCATAAGTATTCACCACTCATAACTTGCTATAGTGCATCCTTGGCTGAGCAGCTATACCTGCACTTACATTGAATGACGGGGCTTTGAATAAACAGAGCACTTCTCATGTGAATTGTGTTTTCTAGTTTTACCCTTAGATTTTTTTCTAAGTCAAGAATTTAAAAAGTATTGAAGATTAAAATCACCGTTGTTACTTCAATTTCTCTAAAAAAGTATCAAAGTACGCTTTTCTTTTCAAATGTTCTTGACTGCTGTTCAAAGGAAATCATGCATTAAAAGAGAAGGCAACAAGATACAATTTATTTTCTTTTGCTATTGATTTTATATTCTAGAACATTAAATGTTCAACAGGGTTTAGATACCATGAAAATAAAAATATGGCTCGCTTTTAGTCTTGTGACTAAGTCAAAAGACCTCTCATTTAATTCCTAGGAAAATTATAAATACTAAATTATAAATACTGTTTTTCAGGCAGTAGACTCTGTTTTGACAAGCATAGCACTAAGCTACAGTGTACTTTTAATACATTCATGTAAGAAATGATAAATTATACCATAAAAAGCCTCTCTCAATGTATAAAATACTTTATAGCTTGATGCATGACATTATTCTGATCAGATGTGACCTGAAATCTCAAGGAAGAGTAATGCAAATTCTTCTAAAGAGTGACACATTAAAAGGAGCTGCAGAAATGTAGAAAAATAAATCAACTATAGGGATACATGCTTTTTTACATTAAAGGAATAAACTGCTATATTTCAGTTAAGATCTATTTTTATCCATATATTTTCCTATTTGTTCTTATGAATGTGTCTTTAAGGCTGAAATTAGTCAAGTGACGTACCAATACTTGCACCTTAAAAAGGTTTATAGTAATAAAATCATATATTTGACATAGTAAATTATAAGCCCCTAAGCCACTTATTACTTCACAGAAAGCAACTTTTATTTGTCGAGAATACTATTTAAATACTTGCATATGCTAAATTAATAATATAAATTCTTTGTAGTAGATTTTTCCTTCAACTTTTTTTCTCTATTTTTGATTTGCTAGGCTCCAATCAGAAAAACCTCAGGAATCAATGATGTCAGAGATTTGTGTCTTCAACTCTCTTATGAAGAAATACTGAACTTCCTCCAAGGATTTACATAAAACTATTGCAAATAAAGGCTTATGAAATGCTCATCAGAAATAAAATACTTCAGTTCCGCGCAGCACATTAATCACGACCTGGTTTTGGCCATCCTGTGCTGTGGTCCTTGACACGGGCACTTCGCCTTAGGAATTCAAAACTAGGATGCAATGAAGAAATGCAAAAGCAGCATTCTTTGTCCCCGTGCATGTACTGCTGGTCTTGAGGATTTTTATTTGCTATAATGCTACAAAGAGTAAGCTAAGTTTCCTGTGGAAAGCTGGAGCCACGGGAGAACATGAACACTGGTCCAGGGTTCCCTATTCCTTCCAGTCAATCACTTGGTAATTTGCAAATGATAGTCTTGTTTTGGTTTGGTGATTCTGATCACACTTTTACAGTTAATTTATGAAAACTGTTTTGGTCCATACATAAATAAGGGAATCAGCTTCTGATATCTAAAATTTCCTTTTCGTTTACTTTGCGTCACAGCAAATATGAATTACCCAAAACCTAATCTCCAACTGCATACAACTTATATGATGATAAAGTGGCATAATGTGAAGACTTCTAGCCACACTGTGGCTTCCCTTGAATTTATATCACGTGAACTATATGTCTTTTGCTATATTCAAAACTACTGCACAACATTACCCATAGCCACTGCAGCATTATTTTCAGCCTTTTTTCAAAGGTCATTAAACTTCTCGGCTTGCTACAAGACTCTGATAAAGAGTTTTGATAAAGGCTCTATACAGAGTATTTTAAAATGCTCTCTACAGATATAGTAATGGCAGGATGTGGATTTTCTGCACCTGTGCTCCCTATAAATATGAAAAGATCTCATAAATGTTCATTCATTAATTTTTAAACTATCCATCAGTGACTTGCAATGCTTTTCTTTGCTCATGATACACCAGCAAGTACAGATCCTGGAAACACAAGAAACATCCACTTTCTATTCCCCTTGCATTGAACCTCCCAGGTCAATGAGATGGCACCGGGACCAGAAGCAGCAAATGTGGACAGTCTGTGCATGCAAAGTGAAAAGGGCAAGGGATCTACAAAACTAAGAGCCTAGGTCTTCAGCAGCTGTTTATGGACCAATTGTCCATGAATTTAATTGCTTTAAGTCTACTTAGACTATCTGCCTATAAAACTCTGGCAGCAAGTTCCGAAAGTTTGTTACTTGCTGCATAGAAACACTTTGCCTGGCTTAAACCAACTACAACTATTGAGTGACCATTAGTTTTGTTACAAAATCTGATGCACTCTTCATCTACCTTTTCTAGTGTCTTCATGATTTTATAAATCTTAGTTATGCTCATTCGCAGTATTCTGCCATCTGAACAGAAAAGTCCCAACCATTTTAATCTCTTTTGGTAAGGATCCTAATTCATCTCCTTGGTTTTAGCTGCCTTTCTCCATACATGCATTAATTCCACTTCTGAAATGTTCTCTTTGAAACTGCATTCAAAATTTCAGATACACTAATACTAAAACTAAATTATAATATTCAAAATGTGGATCCGCCACAGCTTTATATAATAATAAAGTAACTTACATCTTATTTATAACACTGATTAGGTCTAACATTTTGTTGATATTTTGTATGCAACTGTGCAATAAGAGATAACGTTAGTGATGATATCAAGGTCTTTCCTAAATTTTAAGAGGAAATTCCAAGTTCAGGATCAAGGAGACATAGCTTCAGGAGATCTTTTTTTTTTTGTCAGATGCATTAACTCATGTTTATTTATACTGACATTCACTTGTCACCTTTCTGCCCACTCATTCTGTTTTCTGAGGTGCTTCTGGAGCTCCTTGCTGTCCAACATTTTTCCAGTAATTAAATCATTTCGCCATTCTAAAACACTACTATTAAGCATTGCTCTTTACCTCTAATCATCTTTCAATTAAAATAATAATTATTATTATTAATTAGTCTCACAACCATTTATTTTTTCAATAGCTTTTGGTGAGGATCCTTTTCAAAAGCTTTCTGAAACTCAAAATAGTGTATGTTCCCTGAAACCCTTATCCATCTTCTTACTGACAGTCTTATAGATCTCCAGATTTCTCTTGGCAGAGGCAACTCTCTCCCAAGAGGCTGTGTTTATTCATGTGCTTGATCTTTCTCATCACCTTATCAGTGTACCAAGACTGGAGGTCAGACTCACAAACACTTCCTATATATTTACTTTAAAATGATGTGAATCTTTTGACCTATCCACCAAAAAGTAGACACTGCGTAAGGAAATCACCTCAAAATACCCTGCCATGCAAAGAATTTATTGGGCTTTAGCTATCTGATGAGCTTTTTTACTAATATGTTGGGTTTAATATGGCCTTGTGATTGTAAATGCAATGTCTATGTTTTTGTTATGAATTGATACCAGTGATTCCAAGATTTGGTTGTTTTTGAAGAACTGTCTTTCCAAATAACTTTTCAAATTAGCTCTTAATGTCTTGTGCAAATTTGATATACTGTTTTTAGGAGCTTTTCCATTTTTCTCATGTAGTTTTCAGTTTTGTCCTATATGGGTCTCCTAGATTTCTATTGAGCCATGTACATTTTGGTTTGGCTTTGACAAGCTGGATTTCCTTCAGATTGCGGCAAACATATTACATGTGCTTTTAATACAAGTTTATTATTATTATTATTTTAAACAAGGTCTGTGCTATTTGGAGAATTCTTACCTTTTGGACTGTTTGGGGATTTTGCTGTTGTTGCTTTATTTCTTGAGGTTTTTACTAGGACTACTGGATCCACATCCTTCATGCATTTGTGAGGTTTGCTGCCTTACCACTGATACGACACGCAGTCTTCAAGGAATCTCACCCAGATGTATATGTGTTTAATAAGTGAACCATCCCCGAGAATGATCTCTCAGTGAGAAGGGACACCATAAAGCCAGCTGGAGAAATGGCTTCGACTTCACATCATTCCCTAGCAGCCCTTCTTCCCCCTGAATAATACTCTCCTGAGCACAACAGTTTCCAACACAGGGGAAATGGGACTTTTCTATAACATCCCTGTTTGCTTCCTCTATAAATGTGTCCATTTTACTTATCTACTCTGCTTCAGTCACTGCACATTACTCACCAAGAGGAGAACTTTGCACTGAAAAAAACACATACAGACATGATCCCAGGGCAGAAAATTAATTGCTTTCTGAGCAATGGATGAAGCAGCTCACCTCAGTTGCTGGATTTCTACCTGCATCCTGTGTTCAAAACTGTACCAAAAATTACAAGCCTAGAGATTTCTCATGTCTCAGGGAAAAAGTGGGAGCATTGGGCCATTTGACACTACAATGACTGACAGGACTTTGACCCCAAAAATACAAGTTTCATGTTTCAGTTTCAACCTTGAAATCAAACAAACCAATATGACAACGGAGAGCTCAAGTGCAAAGGTCTGTGGAAGAAGAATTATGCTGAACAGCTACAGGTTTCTTTCTAAAAATGTTTGGGTTGCTCCACATTTCTGAATCTTCTGCACTTAAGGCACTGCACTAATCTCCACCACTTGACAAAGTCTAGAGGACCTTCTTTATAATTTGTCTCTCAAGATCCCCATTAGCAATCTCACCTGTTCTCATACTGCTCTTATGGCCTTATTTGACTAGCAAATCTAATGTACCTAAAAATGCTCTTTTCCTTACTACCTTCCCTGCTTTCTCCCCACCCCTCTCTCTTTTTTTTTTTTTTTGTGGAAATATTTGTAGGAACTAATAAATATGACATTCTGTTTTTAACAGTCAAAATTTCTGCTTAAGAAAACAGCGGTTTTACAAATATTTGAGAGTTACAATATTGTACCTTCTATCATCTCCATACCACTAGGAGGCTTACAGTGTCCGGCATGGCTCACAACCCAAACTGGGTACTGCTGATTTAGTCCACAATATAGGGCCTGTATAAAAGTCCTGTAGTAACCTGCCAATCCAGGGTTACCTGCCAAAAGAAAAATATAAGCACAGTCAATATTAAGTTTTCAACAGGAAGCAATACAGTTCAAAGCAAACTAAGCAGCATTATTCATAAATTTGTTCAATTTATTTTTCTCTAATTTGCTTTTAATTTTTATTCTCCCAATTCTAGAGGATGTACTGCTGACCTGCTTTAATTCCATTTATCAACAGCACCAATGACAACGATAGGGTAGCAATACTTTGAAATTACAGAAGCTAAAACTGAAGCCCTGTAACAAGAAAAACTCTTTTCCTATTAAAGCTCAAGCTTATCTATTCCATCCGAACATTCTCAATGAGAGAAAATTACTCCTATATAAAGACACAAATTTTATAAAACTATCAAAAAGAATATTATGTACCCCACTTGAGCCAGGCATCTCAGCGCAGAGGCCGGTATCTCTACAAAGTTGGTTTGCCCTGAAAGAGTTGGGCAATTCACTATAAATGCATTATGTAGCAGCACTATAATATTTATAGTCAGGTGCCACCACTGAAATAATACGGCAGAGATTAAAGATCAAAATATATACATGTCAGGAATTCCAAGCTTTCCAAGAAAACATTCAATCTCTGTCCTTTTATTTTTGTCCTTAGGGTATCAGCAGGGGCAAAACACCGAAGGACTTGGAGAATAAATTCCAATGAAGATGCAGCTAACTTTGGTTCCTGATTCTCTCAAGATGCTTAAAAAATCCATGCGTATAAAACAATTTATTTCTTCTTTTTTCTTTTTTTTTCTTTTTTAAGGAAAAAAATCCTACTGATTTCTCAGTAATCATGTAGACATCAAAAAATGCACCATCAAAATATATCATATTCAGATCAGACAGGAAAATAAACTCCAGACGTCATCTGTCAAGCTCCTTGAGGTGATGCTTCAAGAAAGCCTGCCTTTCAGCAACCTATTAAGATGGAAGTAGCAGTGACCCAAAAGCACATCTTGGGCAGTATATCTGATCATGATGTGTTATCACAATACTAAGTCCTGAAAACACACTGAAATTAGGTGTTCTGAGATCAAGAGATTCATATTAATCTTACAAACAGCTTTTTTCTCCACATTTTTTCTGGATTTATTTTCAATCTTTTTTTAAAAAATAATATGCATTTACAATATGCATATACTTATATTATATTACAATAATACCTATTATTGTAACATTTTTAAATACCCATGTTTACCTATGTTAAATATTATGTATTTAACAATACATATTCTATATTTAACAGCAGGCATTTACCAATACGTAGAAAGAATATGAAAAAAGTTTACCCACTAATACAGGTCAAACTTATATCTGCAAATTTAGTTGCCTTTTATGGTGTTAGTTCAGCTGTCATCTACTAAAAGATAATGAAGAAAAAAAAAGGATTCTTCTTCCTCTACCATTACAATAATAACTAATGGAGTTACTTGAATTTTAATATGTCCTGTGCTCTATGATCAACAATATTTTGGGCTTGTCTATTGCAAACAAAATATTTTTCAACTTAACAATATTATTTTATTTTTAAAGGAAAAGAACTAGCAGATTCACCATAGAGGCCTTGAGCCACCGCAGTGCTGCTTTGTGCTTTTAAGGGCTTCCCAGAACAACAAGGCAAAACTCTTCCCCTCCTGTCAAAAACTGGAAACCATGACAAAATGCGAGGTTAACCTTCGAGCTACTTCTGTTACTGAACACCAGAGCTATCCCGGCACCTGAACCACTCATGCCGAGCAGCACGTCTCAAGTTGCAGGGAGCCATCTGAACCACGCAGCACATCTGAGGCAGCTACCCTCAAACACAGCTTAAACACAAGCATGCTTAGGTAGTCCTGGAATCTTTTAACAAAAGCTGTAAGGAGAGAATGTAATGGAAAGACCCCAAAGACAAATACAATAAACTGCATATTATCTTAATATGCAGAAGATTTCTAAGCATTTCGTATGGCTAAGTTACTCGGACAATGAAAATCCTGCAGTGCATCCTGCAAATGCACCGGAGCACTTGATTTGCTGTATTTAGGCACTCCCCTATCCAGAGGGCTCCTTTCATCTTCTCTGCTCTTTCCCAAGAGCACAGGCCACTTTGTGCCATTTTTTTCTGCATTAAGCCCAAAGTCATTCTGCTTTTTTGTGTGAAGATCTTCAAAAATGGAAATCCGTTTCTTCCTTTACTGGTCTGTTCAAGAGGTTAATCACTCGCACAGTTAAAAGTGGGAACATGACTTATTAACACCAACTTGCCTAGTTTTCATTTTCAAATAGCTTCTTGTTAGGGCTTCCTGCATTAAATTGAGATTTTAAACACCCACCACTTGTTTTTCATCTAGACAGATAGCAGAAGAGAGATGACAATTTGTACAAAATAAGCATCTGCCCCTGGATACCACTGATAAATAAAACCTTTTTTTTTCTCCAAATTTCACAATTTCCTCTAGAAAGTGTCATAAGATCTAACATAGTCAATTTTAAAATGAACTACATATCAGTATCTGAGCTTCCTTGCTTCCAGGAGAAGCAAACTACATTCAGAAAATATAAACTTAAATACAGGATGCCATCAATGCAACACATCTAGCGGCTTAATTCTGAATGCAAAGCAACATAAAATTGCACAGAATTACCGAATGGTTGAGGTTGGAAGGGACCTCTAGAGATCATCTAGTCCAACCCCCTGCTCCAGCAGGGACACCCAGAGCACGTGGCACAGGGTGGCATCCAGGCGGGTTTGGAAGATCTCCAGAGAAGGAGACTCCACAACCTCTCTGGGCAGCCTGTTCCAAGGCTCTGTCACCCTCACAGGAAAGAGGTTCTTCCTCATATAGAGATGGAACTGCCTGTGTTTCAGCTTGCACCTGTTACCCCTTGGTGGTCAGAGGCCACCATCAAGAACAGTTTGGCCCCATCCTCCTTACATTCTCCCCTCAGGTACTTACACATATTGAACAGATCTCCTCTCAGTCTTCTCTTCTCCAGACTATACAGGCCCAGTTCGCTTAGTCTTTCCTCATAAGATAGATGCTCCAGTCCCTTAATCACCTTGGTCACTCTATGCAGGAACCTCTCTAGAAGTTCAAGTATGCACCTAGCTATTCACACCAGCTAACTTTAGGTTTCTTGCACCTTCTTCCAAATCAAGTTGCTGGGTGTTGAGCACTATCCCACGAGCCCTTCCCCGGGTCTGCAGCCATGTCTGAGCCGTCCGACCATGGGCAGCAGCAGTCGCTGTGGTGCCTCACACCTGGCTCCAACCTTTGTCATCTCCTCTGGGACCTCAGCAGGACCATCAAGAACAGAAGGAGTCACACAAACAGAAGGGAACTACCCAGCCAATAGTGGCCTTATGGAGAACTTTGAGGAACTGGAAAATATGCTGGCAATTACCATGAATGCAATTTTAGAAATAATTCACAGTTTCACTAGTAAGTACATATACAAGGGTATTTACATGAGAATCTGCAACAAAACCAAATGCAGAATTATTATTTTTTTTTAATGAGCAGCTATAAATCAAGCTTGAAATCCAGGGGCGCACAGCAGGACCACGAAAAAAAAAAAAAAAAAAAAGTCATTTCTGTGGCAGCAACACTAACTGTCTCATCACTGAGCTGCCAAAGCTTCCAGCTCCAACTTGGACAATCTACATGACAAGTTCCTTGCTCAAGGAAACTTAATCCATCTTTGGCTTCTGACCAGCCACCATGGAAGAAGATGCAACTCCCCTCCGCTAATGAATGGAAAGTGGCCCACGCAGATGTCAGGAGGATTTAAATGGAGCATGCACAAGACACAATGATGTTCTCCCCCTTGGGAAAAGCTTGCAGAAACTGACACCACAGCTGAGGATTCGGCCTTAAAAGGAAGCACACAGGTTTCCATGATGTTGCAGGGTCAAGGAATTTCAAATAAAACATGGCAAATGGCATTTGAACGATCACGATACACTCACGTCAATTAAACTTTCACCTGCTGCACATCTCAGGGGCTGAAATCCTTCGTGCTCTATTCTGTTTATAGGTTGCACACCAGAGGAGCAACATCAGCCAAAGAGCAATTATAATGACCTTATGCAGAACCATATGTTAAACTTCTGTTTGATCCTGTTTGGAATAATGAATTTGGCTGGAAAGAGCCTTAATATATTTGCTTGAATTGTGAAAACAGGGATTCTCAGAAGGATTCAACCAGGTGCCTGCCATAATACCGTTTATTAGAGTGTTTTTTCTTCCAAAAACAAATTCCCATTTTTTCCCTTTATATATGTAGGTTTTGGTCTTGATAGAACTATCAGGCATGGATACAAGATTTTATAATACACATTATTTAAATACATTTTACAGAGCAAATCATCTTTCCTGTTATTCTCATGCTGTTCTCCTTTTAGGACAAACGTAGGCTCATTCAACTTTAAAGAGATCCCATGGATAGCCTAACAATCTGAGCTACGACAAGGGACACCTGTGCTGCAGAACTGTGAGCAAAAATTTCCAGCAAGACAGCACATACCTGTTTTCTCATATGAAAGATTAAGAGCCTCTACCCAGGGCAGGCTGAAGTCTGAAATTCTGATTTTCCCCACAGCAAACCTACTGCAATTTGACATGGTTAACTAACATTGCAGTAGGCTAATGTACCATGAAATCCACATATATATTTCAATATTTGCCCTCTAATGTCTCAACCAGGTAACACACATACATAAATAACAATTTTATTAATACATTTTTAATATTCCTATAAAGTGCTAGCTCTTGGAAGAGAGTTAAGATTAAGGCTCCATTTTCTCCATAGCAGATGAAAAATAAAACATTTAATTAGATGGTGCACATCCACACATGCAAGGTCTCTGAAGTGTCTGCTCATGCAAATAAAAACAGATTTAACTCTTTTTAACAGGCTAGATGTGGTTAGTCTGTCTGATCCACAAGGTGCTACAAGTGATCTTCACAAAGAGACCCAGGGGGAAATTTGCTGTCCAGCAGAAGCAGAACCGAACCAAGAGAGAAAAAGTTCCTAGGGAAAGAGACGAAGCAGAACAGTGCAAGCGAGCAGAAGAGGGACATGGGATTTGGTGTCAAACGGGTTCACAGCGAAGCCTTCGAAACTCATCTGAGTAACAGAACAAAACCCTGATGAGACAACATCAGCAGGAAAGACAAAGAAGAAAAATAAACAATTCCAAAATAAGATAACCACAGATTATTTGTTTTGCACAGATAAATAGCTCTGCAGATTCTATCACTCTTGTATAATATACAAGTAGGCAACAAGCAAATTCAAAATGCATCAAAAGTTGCAACTCTATGTCTATATTTGACCTGTCTACCCCGCACCATTGGCCAGAGGTGTGAAAAAAAGAAAAGCATAGGTTTGATACTCATTTTTGAGATAAATTTTAAAATTAAATATTTTATTAACATGCAAAAAAACTACAGAGAACGTGAATACAGTTAACGTCAGAAGAAAGCCTGAAAGCATTTTCAACTTTCAGATGAAAGAAAAAAAAAAACTTCACTGTGTGGTGCAAGAACATCAAGAGAATGGAACATTTGAAAGGAACAGATCAAGGTAATTTTGTATTTGTTATCAGTCTTCAGAAATGGTAACATGGGATAAACAACACAGGATAAATCTGGCAGTAAATCCAAGATTTACTAGTCCACAAAACTCAGAAAAAAAAAAAAGAGGAAAATGTACTGGTAACAAGAATATCAGAACTGGTCCTGAACAGATGCTCTGTGAAGTCTTTTTCAAGTCACTGTTTTCTCCTTCGCAAGCACAGAAGAATATGTCACCGTTCACAAACATGCATGTTTAGACATTTGGGATTTACTGCAAAGAGCCTCTGCCTCACAAAAGGCTGTATTAACAGATGTTAAATATTTTAACCTTAAAGGTAAAAAGGCATTACGTAAAAAATTTATTTATTTATTATTATGGGAGTTTTTCAAACCATCAAGAATGATTAAAGAGTACTGTTCAATAATGGAGACCACCACAATGACCCAAATCCTACAGCACACATGTACAAGAAAACAACAAACCAGCAGTAGGACTCATTGAACTTCTGCCTTTGCTACTTCTGTTATAATCTAGATATTGAATGTGATTAGTCAAATTTATCTCCAGGATAGCTTCAATGATGTATAGGGGCTACTCTCTGGATGCAAATGAGACTGCATGCTAACTAGATCTGAAAGTATTGACTTTTTTGTAACCCTTAAGGAGATCAACAGGTCAAAATATTTAATATCAATTCAAATTCCAATTAACTCAAGCATTTTCTTCAGCACCAGGAAAAAAGTATATACCTTAATATACTGCATTTTATATATTATACACTGCTTTAAAATTTTAATTGAATTATCTATGATGCATACAGCAAAACTGAATTTCTCTCATAGACAGTTCCTTTAGCAGGTCCTTCTTCTCTTCTGCCTCAGACCTCAAGTAATGAGAAATGTACCCTTTTTTAAAAGAAAAGGCAAATGAAACTACTTGCCCTAGAACATAACATTTCCATAATTCAGGATAATTAAAGATTTGAATCTTACAGAAGAGGGATTATTTTCTGATTATGTTGTGTGGCCTAGTTTGGCCAGAAGGACTGCTGTTTCTAAAGACTTCTCCCAGTATAAAACGAGCACCTCATTAACAGGGAGAGGACAGCGGGCGAAGACTTCAGATTGAGAAATTTCAGAAAGTCACTTCATGTATAACATCTGCCACCCAGATTTAGCAGAGTGAAATACTGTCAGGCGCAGTTGGATCTTCAACCATCCTGTCATTACTCTGCCTCCTCAAACTTGACAGCCTCGAGTGTGCCAAGCCCCCACCAGAGGCACTTCTGGAGCACTGGGGAATCCAACAAAAGTGGCATATTCCAAGTCTGCATCTGCTTCTCTTTGCATGAGGAAGTTTTTATTTTTAATGAGACATTTTTTTTCTTTTCTAAAGACAATGGAAGCTGGTGGGCTGACCCAGTAAACAAAGCACAACCACTGTCAGCGTATTTTAAAATATTACTCACAAACAAGTAGCTCATAAGCAACAAAAATAATGGATTCCAGTACCCCAAAAGCTTCATTTTTTTCTAGTTTCTAAAAGGGGATAGCTGTAATCTTTCCTTCAGAAATAACTCTATCGGGGTATCTTCTATCCAAACTCTCTTTTTTTTTTTTTTTTAATGTCTTTGAGTCTTCCTTCTCTCAGAATGATTTTGTTAATATTGAGTGATGTTTTCGAAGTTTTATGGGGGTTAAAAGTAGAAATCTGATAGGCACATACCTATCAAAGTTATCCCCAAAGAATAATTTTCTCAAGAAGCCAAACTATTTAGCTCATTGAAATAAGTAGGAACTTTGGGTTAAGTCCAACTTCAAGTCCAAATAACACATCTCATTGACAAATCCTCAAGCTCTAGACACAGGAAGATTTCATTATTCTCATTTTACAAAAAGGAGAAAACAAATAAGGACCAGACAAAATAATCTATGCATGAAAGTTAAAGGATCACGAAGCACTAGGAACTCCACCTATTGAGGTCTGCCAAAACAGCCTGGGTGAAATGAGAACGACAGAAAGCAAACAGCACCTTATACACGCTGCCATCTGAGAACGTACATCACCCGGGCTGCTGAAAACAATGACTAACCACATAATTAAGCCCACGGTCATGAATATTCACATTAGTGATAAATAAGGGTGAAAAGTTGGAAGGAGTTTTGGAAGCCTTAGGAAGGTGGAAGGTTCCTAATTAGAAAGGTTTTTTGTTCCTATTCAACAGCAGACTTATAATACATGGTCATGTGCAATAGACTCCCCATGGAAATATGCCACAAGTGTTCTGCTCTACTTACGTCTTACTGTAAAAGAAAGCTCAATAAAGCAAATAAGGTGGCAAGAATACATATGTTATTGTGGGGAAGGGGAAAAACATGTTAACTTGCTCTTTACAGACAGCATTTTACCTAGATCATTACACTACGTGAGCTATGAAATCTCGTGACATCTGTTGTCATTGATGGTTGTTTCATCACATAGAACTGGAACCAGACGGTAAGAAAACCTTCTTTCGCACTGTCAACTCTTTATGCAGGGGGGAAAAATGTGCCAAAAGAATGTAAAATACAAGCTCCCCATGTCAGAGTCTGAGAACTCAGGGCAAAATCCACAGAATTAGTAGCTTCATCTGGAGCTGTGGTATAAACAAAAGCAGAAGCCACATGGGAGGAGCATCTCTGCAAATTATTACCCCTGCTGTGACTGCTTGGGCAGCATCTCCTTCCAGAGAAGCCTCAAGACTGAACATGTGAAGTTGAGGGAACTCCCACCTTCTCCCTGTCATTCCCACTCTGCCACTATGACTCTCCAACCCTTGAATTACATGGGCACAACTCTGCAAGGCACTGCTTAAAAAAACCCCAAACCCTAGAAATAAATGTATATATTTAATTCACAGCATGATCCCCCAAACTCTTGTTCTGGCCTAACTGAGGGGTGGAGTGGCACAGTGTGCTGGGAATGGGAATACCTTATGCCAGTATTGCTGACAAACATTTTGCATTGTGAAATTATGGCCTTTGGAAGTTCTCTAGCTGCTCCAGGCATTGGGCTCTTGAGTTTCCAGTGCCTGGTGGGTCTTAATCTGCCCTCTACAGGTTCTGACTTCCGCACTGCTCCAGACTGAGCGAAGTCTGTTTTACAGCATAGCTGATTGTTCTACAGGTTCCCTGAAGGCAGGAGCTCTGCCAACGTCCCCGTCCTGCCGCCCACGCTCTCAGCACTGACCCTCACCAGAGATTTAGCCACTTTGCGGTCTCACTTGCTAATATAACAAGGAATGGTAGAAACTTCCCAAGAAGAATCCGGTTGTTTTATGCTGGTCACCCAAGATCTTCACATAAACTGGTGGGATACAGGAAAGGCTACCCTTGAAAGGCAGACACAACCAAGAGAAGGCTCTCCAGTTGCTCCCCTGCAGCAGGTACAATGGATAACATCACCTTAATTTCTAAGATCATAAATTGCTCTTTCTCTCCACCTTATCTCCTCTACTGAGGTCTGACAATAGCAGCACTGCTCTGCTTGGAAAGCTATGGTGAAAATGGGCATAGTGAATGGAATTGCCTGCAACTTCCTGGAACTTCTGGAACAGAAGAACATGTATATCCTGGCATGAACATTTCACAAAAGCATGAATAGTTGCACATAGAGCTGGTCAATGATTTAAACATTCTAGGAGAAGTAGTTGTTGTTTCACTTCACTGAGTTATGCTTTTATTGTTATTTACTTTGTGTCAGTTAATTTCTATTGAACGCCAGCTTAGAGACTTGGGTAACAGAATACATGAATCTTGCAAAAGTGAATGAAGAACATTTCCGTCTGGTGGTTTGGTACAAAATTCCTGAGCACAGCTAAGGCATCTGTTGAAAAGCAACCCCGTAGCAAGGTTGGGAACAGACCCCAGCATTCCAGTCCTTATATTGTCTGCTCTAACTGGACTTCCTGTAATTTACTTCCCACAAAACAAGTAAAAAGTATTTGTATGACCCCTCAGCAACCAAAATAACCAATTAACCACTCAGCAACATGAAAGGCCTTATAATTTTCTCATGATATACATACAGTAGAGAAATAGTCAATGCTTATATATACATTCAGACAATACCTGAAGCCTGCCTATCATACAGCTGGCTGTTAGAGCAAAAAACTTTCCAAGGCAATCCAACATTTACTCTAATCTTTAAAACAGCTCCATCTTCTGGCATTCTCTTTCCATATTATGTTTAAATACCATATTTCTTCCTTAACAATTTTTACTTCTGTTTGGTACTGACACCTCGAACCTAATTTCACTGTTATGGTACTTAACATGTAGATGATCTTAGGTAAATACTTGAATAGATCTATCCACTGTTTCAGGAGCTGTAACTTAAGCTGCCCTTTTTCATTTGACTTCATGAGCCTGATGTAGTCTGGGCTGTTAATATTACCTTTTGAGGGTCCCCAAAACCACTCAAGACCAGAATCTCTGTCTGGACAGGGACCTCCCTGTATCTTCTGGACAAGAAGCCTGGAAGGCCAGCCCAAGATTCAGACTGCTCCGCAGGCAGGATCACCCTGGGGCAGTGCCCATCCCTTGCTCCTGATCACACAAACACTAAGGAGTTTATGCTCCTTATTTCAGCCTGTTAGCTAACTATTCAGCTGTATGAAATGGGGCCTTAGAGCCTCTTGGTAGAGAAGGTGACACAGACCCAGCTGGGACCATTCAAAAAATTCCCCACAGCTTTCACAAGCAAGGGCAGTGCCAAATGGCAATGGTAAATGTGAGGTTGGACAGGCACTCTTTCTACTGCTGATGCTCTGGCACTGTGCAATTAAAGCTTTCTCTGCCTAATACATTTGGGTAATACAGTGTTCTTAACAGATTCTTCTTACTTTTGCGTATTCAACTGTTTCGAAAGCTTGTTCAAATGACTGTTGGCATAAAACACATAAAGCACCAGAACAGGGGCTAGAACTCGTGTGCCTAGAAAGTAAAAAGTCTTTATCTCCTCTTCCTCTCTCTGTTTATTGCCAATAGAGTTCCTCCTTCCTCCAGTTGTATTTTAAAAGCAAATGATGGATTTTGCTCTGCCTTGGGGGGAGGAAATGATGGCACCTGCTTTAAAAAGCTAGAGTCTAAGAGGATGGGGGAACCTTCCTCAAAAGACTCAAGGGTCTCTATTCCAAAATCAGACTTTGCTTCACATACAGACTTCTCCTTTTTTCTTCCTGTGGGTTTGCTCATGCCTTAGGTGCCAATATTCAGCATACGGAGTTACATTCTCGCTGAGGTACCCAGAAGCTGGACACTGCTACCCAGTTTAACGCGGTCCTTGCTGATGAGTACCTAGAACATAGAGGCTACATATCAGCAAGCACATTTAAGCATATAAATTGTTTAAATTGAAGTATATGCTAAGAAAGAATTAGCATAAATGTATGCCTTGTGTGGTCTGTAGAATGAAGCAATAAATCTTTCTATTAATAAGCAAACCCCTGAATTTTAGTGGTGGTGGTAGTTCTTTCAGTAGACCTCTGAACTATTCATTCCAATGACTCCTCAGCAGAGGTAATGATTAACAATTTCAGGAAAGTTGTTTTTGTGTTTTGTTTATTTTCCTTCCACTAAAGAATTCAGCTTCAGGACTACGAAATTCGTTTTAATGCAAAATATTGCACAATGATTCAGCTTTTCTTGTCCATATGCTGATGCAGATGACTGTTGAAGATCAAAACATAAGGTGGAGGGGGAAAACAAACAAACAAAAAAAGCCAGATAATCTATCAAAAAAATTCAAAGTCCCTACATTTTAGTCAAAAATAGAACTTCAGACTTTAAAGCAAGCAGGAAGTCTTACTTGAAGGAAAAATACATGAAAGACACTCCTCATAACCTGGGTAAACTGTTTGCAGCATTTTCCCTGTCGAAAGACAGCTGCTTAGTCTTTGTGAACAGTAGTTCTGCTGAGTACAAGTGCCCACTCCCAGGAGAGGATGAGAACCCAAGTCCCAAAGCCAACTGCAACACCCTACAAGCTTCAGTTGCGCAGGAAGCCATCAGCAACGCTTGACTTGGAAGATTAGCTCATTAGATTCAATCTAATTAAATCTTTGTAGTTAAACACATGCTTTTTTTTTTTTTTTTTTTTTTTTTTAAGTCTGTGGGGACTGAAACACCATGTCACTACCTGAGGTGGTAAAACAGTATCCCAACCAGATACTCTTTGGATGGATGATCCAACAACCCAGCAGCCACCCAATGGAAAGCAGGCATATCAAGAAACTTGGTAAGCATAGGGAGTACTCTGACTCCATGTCAAAAAAATTAATTCTGAATGAAAAAAAATACCTGTATTAATGAGTTAAAGTCATGCAGCATATTTTACTACAAAAAAGAAGTTATTTATATTAAACATTATCAACTGTGAACTAAGTTTCCTGCATACAAGACTCCATAACAAAACAGCAAACTTTACAGCAGTAGAGGCAAAAATTACAATGTCTGGACGGATGGTATTGCGTCAATTGGTATTGCACAACGAAATACAGGAAAAAAAATCATGATGGTTTAGCTAAACAGCACAGTGGTTTTAAAATTTGTACTGTATTTATCAAGTTAAATGTTTCATAAATACACAGACACAAATAGACAGATACTCTTCAAACAGTACAAAAAATTCCATTACACACCATGGATCCTGGTTTCCAGTGAACCCAAGCAGTGTTAAATATTGCTGTAGTAGTTTTTATACTTCATTGCTAATTTTACACTAAGCAAACATTGCAAAGGGAAAAAATAAACCTTTATGACATAAGGGGAAAAAAGCAATACCTGTCCTTTCCATAACGCCTACATTTCCAGAAAACCATGGATCTGATCCTTCAACCAGCATACATTTAATTTTAGTCTCATAAGCAAATCTCATTGGTTTTAAAAGAAAAGAATTAGTATTAATACAGACAAGTATATACATGTATTCAGGATTGAGGACAAATCATGTCTTTCTACATAGTAATTAATTCAGTAAACACACTAATAACGTACAGAAGAAAAAACAGTTTACTGAGCAAAAAAGCATGTTAGACTTTAAAATTTTACTGTTAGTATATATACAGTCATATATAAAATGTTTGCTTGCTATAGTTAAATGAGATTAAACTATGCTGAACCTTCTGTATTTTAGTTGCATCACGCATACTCAGCTAACAGTTCTCAGGAGGCAGCATCCTGCCTCACTTAAAGTCAACACAAATTTTGCCATCAGTTTCTGAGTCAAAGAAATTTTAGCGACTGTTTCCTCCCCACTGCTCCAACACTTTATTTTTTCATTTTATGAAGAGCAGAAAGAAATCTCTCGTTTATAAGAAGAAATTTGACTAAACAATGCAAAGGCAAATATGCAGATTTTATTTTCAAATCTCTTGCAACAATTACATTCCCGGAAGAGGAAAGACTTTTATTACCTTTCCCTGAAATACCCAACTCTCCCGATCACTACCGAATCATCTGATTACACATAAAGAAAATCACATGCTTGAATTTCCTTATGAATAGGAAAGCATGTACCAGATCCCTTAGGTAAGCAGAAAACCCATGACATACAGTAGGACTGACCATGGTCAGTTCAGACCAGCAACTACTTGGCTGCCCATACTCTCCCTTTTGTTGTTGTTCTAGTTGTCCTAGTCTGGGTTCTTCTACCACCAACCTGTATGGAGCCATCCTTTTGCCCTTCTTTTCTTCATTTCACAAGGAACCATGGCCAGGAACTCATGCCTTTCAAGTATAAAAATTGCTGGACTGCAGCATGGCTCCACACTTGGGCAATCACAAAAGCCCGAGGGAAATGCAATCTAATTCTTACAGTTTAAGAACATGTTGCCAGACAGGGTCATCTGTCTGCATCTCTCCTAGGGCAGCACTTTAGGCATCTTGCCAATAACAGTCTTCCGTAAAGCCTAGAAAAAAGGCATACACCAAAGCAGAAAAAAAGAGGAGAGGCACAAGCACCTGATTTAGAAGTAAACTGCCTTATTTTATGCCAACTCCCAGTTAACTCCCTGCAAGTCAAAGCAAGGAGCTTAGGCCTTCACTTTAAGTAGATTCACTCACGAATTTGGATATCTAAAGGGTGAAGCAACAAACCTAGAACCTTCAACAAATGGAAGTGGAGAAGCAGCAGAAAAGGAAGCAGAAATTAAAACAGCTCTATGACATGGGTTAATAAATAGAAAACTTCCTTCAGAATAACAGTGGTGTCTTTTCCAAACCTCAATCTATATTCTCTTTGACGGGTTTTACAGGTAAGAAGTTCTACAGGTAAGAAGTTAAGTCAAATGCTTTGTCTGTTCTTGTCTTATTTATCATATGCAGAGCAAATCTTAGGTGACCAACATGGATTCTGGAGCGGACGGCAGACCCTTCAGGAACACATTACTGCAATTTCAAGGGAGAAATGACATTAAAGTAAGTATTTACAGTTGTACCAGAAAGCATTTCAGATTTCAGGGCAATGTTGCCAAAAATAGTTGTTGATACTATTTGGTGGCGATTTCTTTATTTTTTTTTTTTTTTTCCCCCCTGAAAATCCAGCTCTTGGAGGCAAAATCTTTTTCCTTAAAAGAAAAGGTTTTAGCTTTTAACTCTCAATGCAAAAAAAAAAAAAATCTTGGACACAAATAAAAGCACACCTAGAATTTGGGAAAGCAGGGCCAGCCTCAGGGTTACCCTTGCAAGGGCAAGAAGTCAATCACGATTAAAATATAAACTGTTCAGCAGTTTAAACAGTTCAGCAAAAGGAAGAGGTGAACAGAAAATAAAGGTTAAGATATGGCAAGACAGATCAGAGCAGAAAAGAAATGAAGGAAAATGCACAAGAAAAAGGGAAACAGAATGTGTTGAGTAGTACCTTGGAAAAAATCTCTCCTTCTATTAGCATAATCCTAATCACACCCTTGCTTTCCTCAATATCAATATATATTACTCCTTAAGGAAAAGGAAAACTTATCCTCAGTCAATATTTGCACTGCTAATCAAAAAATATTAAATGATCACCTCAAGAGATATAAAACCCTACTTATTACATAATCACTCAATGAGGGGTTAAAATGACATCTTGTTTATTCTCTACTCAATCTGTAATTGCTAGATGATGACAAGCAGTGTAAATAAAACACCATTTATAGAAGTGTCACTCAATTTATTACTTTTGCATGTACAAGTTCTTTGATTTTCTGCTTTCTGTTTTATGCAACAACAACATCCTGTTACTAGTCCCTTAACCTAAATGGTTGCTAAGTGCTAGAGGGAAAGTGCTACTCTAGGTGGTTCCGACCCACCAGAAAGCACCCTCACCATCATTCATTCACCATCATTCATTCACCACCTAACCCAGTTTTGTAGCAGATTGAGGGTTTTGTTGATTTTTTTCTCTCAAAATGGAGAACTTCCCATTTGTCACCAAGATAATTTTGAAAATAAGAGCAAAAACATGAATCAGCTGTTTATTAAAGGTTCCAGACCACATGGAGAGAAGCACTCTGAACATCATCTTGGTATCTCTTTCTGAATATCCATCTAGTTAATGCATCATGTGAAGTTTTACATCGAACCAGAAGGAAGCATTAAAAATCTACAAACTCTGTTAAACCATTGGAATAGTCATGATATCTGTGCTTTGGCTCAGGCCTACTTTGGCTAATATCAGAACTCCTGCAGGCTTCAATGAGTTGAGGACTGCCCCATTAATTATGCTACATGAAAGTTTAAAACTTGCATTTTAAGATGACAAATTTTAAATGTAACTATATGAGACATGCACTGGTCTAAAGAGGCTTACTGTGGAAATTCAAGGGCGAAAGTTTAAGTTAAAAACATTTCCTCCACTTAAAAAAACACTGTATCTAAAATTCTCTCTTAAATATTGCTGCTTTCATCTTCAAGTAGGCACACTTGAAGTAGGCTGACACTGCAGCAGCACTTCAATGTGCAAGAGATAAAGGAAAGAGACTAAGGAAAAAAAGACGCTGTTAGTGAGAAAACATCACACAGAAAACAACAAGACATCCTAATTTCTCATATTTATTAACTTAAGGCACTGGTACAGATAACAGCAATAATCAAATATAAGAAAATAATTTCATCATGACAAGGCTCTTGGTTTCTAGGCATACATATCTGCCAATTGCTATGATTTATTTGTTTTTTTTCATATTAAAATGGAGCATTGCTATTCCACTTCACTGCGTTTCCATAATTCTTAAAAACAACAAAAATATGAAAAGACAAAACAAAACAAAAAACTCGCAACACTTACCAGGAATAATCATGAATAAAAGCCTGGGTAGATTTTTACTTTCATCTTTCGAGAGGTCCTTCCAGGGGCCACACTTTAAGACGTGTGTAGCAGCTCCACAACAGTAAATAAATTCTTCATGTAATGGAACTGGCTCTTCTGACCTCATGTTTGCTGCTAGACAGAGTAAGAAAATATTATAGTTTACCACCAAGTTAGCTCTGTACTGTTACACTTGGCAAAGTGTAACCACAGAATAATTAGAATTGCCTCCTACCCCCAAATACAAACCCAATAGCTGGGCATGCCCAGCTATTGGAGCTCAGTGCCTTAAACAACCACCACCACCACCACCAAAAAGAGAAAAAGCTTAATCAGGTGACTGGTCACGAATTCACCTGCCACCAGAATGACTATGACACACATGAGCCCCTGCCAAAACAAGCACTTACTGAAGGCTCGTGGGTGCTGTTATCAAGTGGAGGAGCAGCAGCAGCCCCGGGTTCTGCATGCTTACCCACGGGCTCCACTTGCAACACAGCACGGTGCTCAGCAAGGCAGCAAGCTCCTTCCCAAGAACTTCAGGGCTTTTTTAAGGTCTCTAAAATACCTTTATTCTGGTAAGAGCTGTAGTTCAGGTTTCTGTCAACAACAGGTCTAGCAGAGCTGAAGGTTAAGTTTTGTGAACAAGTGAAAAAGGCTGGCCAGTTTGACTACTTGTTTCTAATAAAAAGCATTTAATTTTCAGGATGGATTGGGTAAAGGCGTTAAACTTGACTGAAATATACATGCTATATAAAGATGAAAGCGTAACAAGAAAGTAACCATTAAAACAAAACAAAAACACCTAAGATCACACAGCAGCAATTCTCAAGGGTCCCTCAAGGACTTCGCATGGAGCCGCTGCAGAAAAACTTTTTAGTAAGCCTGATTTTGAAAGGAGCAGAGAGAAGTAACAAGCACTTGAATGTCATTTAATAAGATCGTTATCTTTCCCAAGCCCAAAAAATAACTATTTAGTTTATGATTTATACAGGACCTATGCATCACTCCATGGAAGACAGAATTCAAGCATGGAGACAGAATTCAAGCAAGATAAGGATATGATCAAATGACATGCAGCAGAAAATAATATTGCAATAAAGTGGATAATAATTCTGTGTGCCATTATAAACTTTAAAATATCAAACATACTTAATTAAGGATAACATTAACCCTTTCAAATCTCCTTGCCAAGTGGAAAAAAAAAAGGGGGGGGGGCATTCATTTCTGAGTACTATTTCCTAATCTCTTTGTGAAGTTTTGGGCCTCAAAATTTAACAGTGGTACAAAGCATTGCTGATAAGTTCATTTGACTACTGTACTGATACACTACACTCCAAATGGAGATCCTCAAAGCATCTGCTTGTGGGGAAAAGCATCTATTTAGGAAACAAAGAAATTTAAAGCGAAGCAGACAAGGTTTCCAGGACCAGCTACGGGAGGAGGGCAGTGATACTGGAAGATTGTCAGTGCTACAGGAGCAGAGCTGAAGTGAAGCTGTGGGCAATGATGCTCAACTACACAAGAGGAGCACTCGAAGAAACAAGAGTTCCTTTCTTCCCTCAGCTCACACGTGAAGTTTGGAAAGGTCGGAGCCGAACAGCAGCCCATACAGAGGAGCCAGGTTCTGATCATTAAAACAAATCAAATCCCTGGGGAAACGGGGAAATCCCCGTTTCTGGGGAGAAGGGACTTTAATGCCTTCAATCACAGCATAATTCTCTGGATGAGGCTTTTTTTTCCCCACTTCTTTTATCTGCAAGGGAGACATCTTTATTGCTTCATTATTCTCCGCGTTACCTTTCTAACTTACAGTGCCTAGAATATAAACAATTGAAGCAAAGGTTGTCAAACTGTAATGTAATAAGGTCAGTTTCGCAATGTATCATTCCTTATTTAGCTCCTCATTACTTAACCTGAAAGAAGTCAAGAGCATCTCCGACAAAAAAAAAAAAAAGTTATGCCAACTACCAATGTACACATTCAGTCTGTCGGGCCTTTTCTGAGATGTTTACATTGCGGAAAGCATTTTTTTTTTTTATGTCCTTACTTACGAAAGTAGGTTTCATTCGAAGCTTCTGATCACAGACTAACAAAATCAATTACAAAGTTTCATTTGAGAGTGATTGCAAAATCCCACTGACAATTCTTGATGCTTAAGTAACACTTGCAAGATATTGCAATGCCTGGGAGCAAGACTGCACACTAGAAAAGAAAATGCTGAACAGTTAAAAAGCCTGCAAAGAGGTCTACTAAATTTTTGAAAGCAATCACCCTCTTGATATAATCCTCAAGGTTTCCTGATAGCACATCTATGCAATAGAAAGGGTGTTTTATTTATTTATCTGCTGCAACGAGATTATTTGTATTTTTTGCCTCTGGCAACACAAATAGAGAAAAATGGGGAGAGAAGACAGTGAAGACATGACCAGGGGGTGGGGAATGGAAAAAAGCTAAAAATGTGACTGTAGGAAACCAGGCCCCTTTATATCCCATGGAATATTTTCCCCCTTCTCTCCATAAATTCATTAAACAATGAAAATAATATTAAAAGAAAGGCCTGGTAAAGAACAACATGGCTCAGAGTTGTGCTGTAGTGCACAAACATAGATCACTGGTTAGGGTTTTAGCCCTGAATTAACACACCCTTAACGTAGGTGTCTACCTAAAGGCAAGCTCCTGCTCTGGATACAGAGATCTGTATCTGTGGCCTGATTAGTAGGGGCAGACCACGGTGTCGGCCTCTAGGTTTCAACCTCAAGATGAGCCAAATCTCTACTAACAAAGCTTACAGTGAGCACTCAGACACACACTCCCACATGCAGGCATTTACAGACCAACATCGATATTTAGGTGTCTTGTGGATGATCTGGATTGCACTTACTGTCACTGTTTCATATGACAATATTTCAGAAAAAGTTATCCATAAGGAGTAGATTACTTCTGTACATCCTTGTTTCAGACTGCTCCAAAGTAACAGTAAAGTCAATCTTCCTGGCACACAGGGGGCTTCCTCATGTGTGCAGCACACCTGATAACACATCATCTCCTCCGTCCTACAGCACCAACAACACATCATCTCCTCCGTCCTACAGCACTGCTTGGGATTAAAGCTTAACTGGAGACATCATCTGGAAATCACAGCATTGTTATGCTGTGAAAGGATTATCTCAATAATCCTTATGCCACGAAAGGATTATCCCAAACTTAGTTAACACTGCAGAGTGTATATGGAGAGAGGTGTTTACGCTGCTGCTCTGGGCACACTTTCCAGATGCTGGATTAACACCTGGCCTACAAACAATCCAACGCAAGACAGGACAAGCAGGTTGGAGCACCTGGCAAGGTGCACAGTTGGGACAGTGCCTGAAAGCTGCAAAAAGGCAACTATTGTGCACATTATAGTATAGATTAGGAGTTGACCTGCTGGAAAGCAGCTCCACAGAGAGGGATTTGGGAGTCCTGGTCAACAACAAGTTACCCATGAGGCAGCAAGGTGCCCTCGTGGCCAAGAAGGCCAATGGGATCCTGGCTGCATCAGGAGGAGCGTTGCCAGCAGGTCGAGGGAGGGGATCCTGCCCCTCTGCTCAGCTCTGGTGAGGCCGCACCTGGAGTATTGGGTGCAGTTCTGGGCTCCCCAGTGCAAGAGGGACATGGAGCTTCTAGAGAGGATCTAGCATAGAGCCATGAAGATAATTAAGGGACTGGAGCATCTATTGTATGCGGAAAGACTAAGCAAGCTGGGCCTGTTTACCCTGGAGAAGAGAAGGTTGAGAGGAGATTTGATTAACATGTACAAGTACCTGAGGGATGATTGTAGGGAGGATGGGGACAGGCTCTTCTCCGTGGTGGCCAGTGACAGGACATGGGGTAAAGAGTATAAGCTGAAACACAGGAAGTTCCACCTCCATGCGAGGAAGAACTTCTTTACTGTGAGCGTGGCAGAGCTTTGGAACAGGCTGCACAGAGAGGTTGTGGAGTCTCCTTCTCTGGAGATCTTCGAAACCCACCGGGAGCACCTGTACCACATGCTCTAGGTGTCCATGCTCTAGGTGGCAGAGGGGTTGGTCTAGATGATCTCTAGAGGTCGTGTCCAACCTCAACCATTCTTGATTCTGTGACATGTTCAAGACAGAGGACACAACAAGCTATAGATCAGTCAGCTTCATCTCAGTTCCCAAGAAGGTACTGAAGAAAAAACTCCTGGAAGTTTCACCCCCACACACGAAAAGGCCAGGGGCACCAGCACAGATTCACCAAGGGCACATCATGCTAGAATAACCTTACTGCCTGCTACAAGGAAACGAATGGCTCCATGGATGAAGAAACACCAGAGGCCATTTAACCTAATTTGAACAAGACTTTGACTACTGAGAGGTGGATTATGTAAATTGACTATAGTGGGTGGAAAATTGAGAGGACCAGTGGGCTCGGAGGGTTGCCACCAGAAATTTCTCAAGAAAAAGCAATATTCTAACTTACTATCAGTGTTCCTCATGGATCAATATTATGTCATATTAGTAAAAGCCTGGACAACGGGACACAGTGCACCCTCAGCAGATTTGTGCATGATACCAACTTGTGAGGGGGAGGAAGAAACACAGGAGGGCAGGGCTGCCATTCAAATGGATTTTGATAAAACTGGAAAAACAGGCTTGCAGGAACCCATGAAATTGAAAGGCAAGGTTTGGAGCAGTGACTTGAAGGACGTGGTTATTCCCCTCTGTGCAGCATTTGAGGGATTGTATCTGAAATATATGCGTGCAGTTTCAGGCTCCCCAGTACAAACAAGACATACTGGAGAGAGTCCAGGAGATGATGGGGATGCTGGAGCATGTGATGTATGTGGAGAGGTTGCAGGTGCAGCATTTAGTTCAGGTTTAAGAGAAGAGAAGACTTGGATGAACAGCATCTTCTGCAACCCGACTAGTTGAGCAAGGGGTTGGGCTGAATGTCCTCCAGGGATCCTTTCCAGCCTAGATCTTAAGTGCCACCTAGCAATTACAAATCTCTAATGCAATCTCCACTCACTTGAGTTCTCTGGTATGATTTACAATATCTATTCAGGGCAATGTACAAGGAGATGGTGAAAGACAGACATAATGATTTAATAAAGTTTCTGTATTTTTTCCCCTCTTGGACACAACACGACCTTTCCAGGAAAAGATAATTATGCTGTGAAACTTGGTGGAAATATCATAAAGGACAACTTGGGTAAAAGCCATCAGATAATCAAGTTCAGAATTCAGAAGAAGGCTTGAATGACAAGCAGCAGTCACATTCATGGACTCTAGCTTGTTAAAAAAAAAAAAAAAAAAACCCTGGGAAGCTGCCAGAGAATAAATGGTACCTAGGAGAGCTGGTTGATCTTTAAAGAAATAGTACTGAATCATCAAGAAGAAACCATGTTGTTGGGCTGGAAGATCATGAAAATCAGCAGGAACCCTGCTGGGCTAGATCAATTTAATCAGCTAAATACAAGAGAGCATATAAAATGCAGAAGCAAGCGCAGGCAAAGTATATGAGCAGTTCTGTTACTCTCCTCATTAGGGAGGAAGATTAGAGGCAAAGCCCAGCTGGAGCAAATACCTAAGGCCACAGACAGTAACAAAAAAGGATCCTACACTTTCTGCTATAAGCAAAAGAATGTTTACAGAATCCGTGGGTCTCCTGATGAACAGAGTTGTCAAAATATGTGAAAAAAGCTGAAGGAGTCCTCATCATTCCACTGTTGCAGCCTTTGCACCCAACCTTCAAGTGCACTTGAAGCAAGACACTGGGAAAACAGAGATGGCCAAGCAGAGGACTGCCAAGATTGTCATCAGCCTAGAAAAAAATGACCTCTGAGGAAAAGCTGAAGGAATTGCCCTTTTTTCTTTGGCAAAGAGGAGTAATCTAACAGTAACATGCAACCACTTGAAGGAGAACCAAAGATATCAGAACCAAACTTTTTTTCTGTAGTTTCAGATGGTAAAGTAAGAGGCAAGTTGTCCCTTGAAAGGGACATTGTGAAAAGTTTTCCAACTTCACAAAAAACTTCTTTGCTAGCTTTGGAAAACAAATAAAGCAGCTCTGGAATACAAATCGTAGAACTGGTGAATTGATGTTGTTAGAGGTTTTCAAGGCTCAGCTGGACAAAGCAGTAGCTCTGGTCTGAGCAGAAGGTTGGACTAAGTTTCCTCTAGAGTTTCTTTAGGTCTCTGCAACCAACATTTTGCAATTCTTATGCGCCTAAATACCAGAAAGGATCAAAGGCGAGGTGCAAAAAGGATTTCAGCCAATTTTTCCAGTATCTTAGCAAAGACAGCAAATGTCCTTGGGATCAGAGCAGATAACAATAACTACACAGGTCAGAAAAGGAATGTGATCAGTGCAAAAAAGTAACTGGAGATATACTTACATATGTATGTACACACATACACATATATATATATGAAGTGATATTCCTCCAGCTAACTGCTGGATACTGGGCTCTAACAATTTCTGAAACATTTTCTTCTGAACAGAATCATCCAGACCTGCAAAGCTCTCTGATTTGCAGACTGGAACTAATCTGCTCAAAGCTAAGAACAGGAAAATAGAAGGAAGAGACTGACTGACTTGATAGAAAAGCTGCAAAGATGAATAAGGGGGAGTGAGGAGGGAAGTAATACCTAGATGGCATCAAAGGTTTCTTTGGGACAAACAACAAACAGTTGAAGCCAGATTTCTCACAGAAAAACAGAAAAAGTAGGCCAAGGAATCTGCAGGCTGTTGTGACACTAGTCACAAACCTTGAACAATTCTGCAGGAGAAAAGCAGCCATTAGTAGATAAAATAAAAATGTTTCTTCATGCTCTAAACTACAAACCCAAGTCAAAGGCGTATGATGGAAAGAACATACTAGTCCATTTTGTGCTAGGCCAGAAACATTAAACAAAACCTATGAAGCATTATTGTAAAAACACACAAGCCTACACTAACACTGTACAAAAACCAAATGAAGAAATGTAGTAACATGAAATGCCCTTTAAAATGCAATAAAAATCAACCTGGCATACCTCAGGCAGCTCTAAGCAGTAGGTTGTGTTCATCTAAAATAAATAACTATAAGGCCTTGTACTGAGGGATGGCTCAGTCTTCTAGCAATCCGATGCTTTCAATCTCTTCTGCTCCTGTCCCCTCCTCTGAGCAGTAAAACAGCTAGAGTTTTACAGGTGACAGCAAAGGCACCTCTGACATGTGGAAATGGGGTACAGACTGCAAGTTATTCACAGCTAGGACTGTAATGATTTAACAAAACTAAGGAAATACAGAATGAAAACTGGAAGCGGTTCTCATTTCTGTACAGGGGACCACAAAAATTCCCACATTTATGGTGGAAGAGGTCCTACACGTGATGCTCTATCAGTTTGTTAAATCATACCCATCTGGTAGCTTCCATACAATAGTACCTTTTCAGAAGAGACAAAGCATCACAAAATCTTTTTTTTTTTAATTAAAAAATAGATGAATTTACTTTATAAGCATGATTATGGGGCAGAAACCTCAAAGATTACAAGAAAGCTGTAGCTAGACCCCTAAAAACTCCCCCAAATCCCAGTTAATATGCAAGATTTTAACCTGATGCTAAAGCTAATAAAACAGACAACCAATAAACTAGTTGCTTAAAGAACTAATGCTTTAATTTGCAAAGTGCAATATGGGTCATTTTCCAGAATAGAAAATGAGATTTCTGAAAAATGGAAGGCTTTTAGATTTAATCCTAAAGGAAGAAGCAGTCATTACCTTGAATGCAATTTTGAGATCTACTGGACAGATAAAGCCACTTTTAAAGGCATCATTCCCTTTGAACACTGCATTAAGAGTGTTCTGGATTCAAAAGAAAATCCTGACTTTTAAAACTGAAATCCCACTAAGGAATACACAGAAGGTAGAGAGACAAATAACAGGTGGACATAGCAAATGCATGTTAGATATATGATCTGGGATTAGCCTGCAGTCTTAGCAAAAAAAAAAAAAAATCAGTCAAGTAAAGACAGTATTTCTATATGACAGAATGTAAAATGCTGGAGCTGAAGCGCAAAGTCTTCATGGTAGAGAAGGTTTCTAGGGAGGAAACTATGCCAGGTCTCATCTGAGAAGAAAATTTTACAGAAGCAGCAGACTTATGTCAAGAGCATGTTGTAAATGAGCTTTCCCAGCTGCCTGCAAGCAAATCAAGCAAAAATTCTATCACAGCAGACCAAAGGGAAACAAATTATTTTTGGGAGTGAATAACATGATAAAAAAAAAATCACAAAGATGACAGTCTCCAAAATCTGTAATTTGTTTAAATGCTTATTTCTGTATCAATCATGTTGGACACAGTATCAATGTTTTGGGAAATGAAGGGCAAAACAAACGTATAACACCATGGCCTGTCTTAAAATCTCTCATGTACTTCCCCCGCCATAACCTGTTTATGAACCCAGCTCCACATCTAAACATCATCGCTCAAAGTCCAAACTGGAAGCAAATTTGGTCAAGCATTTTAATGAAAATTCACAATATTATACAGCAGATTATCAAGAGCACAAAAGAATGTAGTCCTACCACTACTAACTGCATGCTTATATTTTTTTTCTAATTGCCTTCATGCATCACGTGGAGTAGATCAGCGTCTCTTCAATGTAAACAGAAAGCACCAGATACAACGAACAGGAGGTGAGTTCAGAGCAAAACGTGGCACCTCCTTATTCAGTGGGTGTTTGACCCACAGGGCTGCGTGACACTGAATGCCATGAACACTGGTGACATTTTGCAAAGCAAGAACTCATTAATGGAGAGGAAATCTACTGGGAAATGCGATGTGTTTAGTACATCTGTTCCAGAAAGATCCTAGGTTGGTGACTGGATGCTGAACGAACACTTATGGCATGGGATTGGGTGAAGTAGAACACACGTGTTTGCCTCTTTCATAAACACCTGCTTAGGGCACTGCCCAAAGTGAGATTGTTGGCAGACCTCTAGTTTGATTGCTTTTATACATCATTTGCAGTAATTCTGTGACGGAAAACACTAAGTATTAGTGCTATGACTTAGCAACTTTTTTAAGTATGCATTTCCTTCACTGGCACCATGAGCAAGCACCTCAAAAAAATAACACTGTGACAACAAGGAACTGCAATAATCTTAATAATTGAAAGCTTTATAAGCCTCCAGCCACACAAGGCACAAATGCACATCTGGACCCTTCAAGAGGTCCACAAACGGTCTCCGAGCCCTTAATTGCACATCATGAAGTTCCCGAGGGCCAGAACCGTGTTGCACCTCGGGGAACGAGGCTTGAGCAGCTGAAGCCTTTCAGGGATGTAGCTTCCACCTTGCACTGAAGACGCCAAAGAAGCTGTTTCATTACTGCCACAGCAACATTGGCAGGACAGAAGCCCTCCAGAGCTGCCATGCCCCAGCACCGCTTCATCATCACCATCACCCTCTTCATTTCCTTCCACGTTCCCATGTCGCCCCTTTCCCCGCTCCCCGGACCTGCCGCGGACACCCCTCTTCCCCACCAGCCACCCTCGCGCCTACGTGACCGACAGCGACGCTGCTTTGGGGACCGACGGGAGCGACAGCGGCCCCCGCGCGCGGGAACCCTTCCCGCCCCGCCGCGGGCTCCCCACGGCGTCCCAGGGCTGCCCCCCCGGGCCCGCCCGCGGCCGCGCTGCAGCGGGGACACCCCGCGTCGCCACGTACCTCCCGGCAGCGAGGAACGGCAGCAACGCCCGCCGCAGCCCGGCGGAAGCGGCAGCGAGGCCGCGGCGGCAGGAGGCGGAGGAGGAGGACGAGGAGGAGGAGGAGCAGGGCGGGCGCCGCCGCCGCTTCCGCCCGGGCCACGCGCGGGGCGGGCCCGGGGCCGCCTCAGCCCGCGGCCGCCCGGTGCCCCCCGAGCCGCCCGGGGCGGCGGGGGTGGCCCCCGCTGTGGGGATCGGCCCGGGGGTGCCCCTGGAATTCCCGGGCTTGGAACGGGCTAAGCGAGGCGGAGGGAGGAAGGGGAGCCCCAAGGGGGGAAATCGAGATGTACGCGGGGAGTGGGGAGTGTAAAAGCATCTCCCCCAAAATAAACGATTTTGTGGATGAGCTCGCAATAAATCCTTTCTGGACAGTAAATCCTTTCTGGAACAAATCAACATCGGCCAGAGGCTCCGTGTCTAGGAAATGCTCAGGTGTGACCCGCGCTCTGGTGAATAAGGGTATACCATGGAGAAGAAATGAGGCTTCTGCACCCGTGTTGGTCAAGGATGAGCTCCGGGTGGTCGATGGTCATGCCGCAATGCCACTGTTCCTGAGAAACGTGTTGGAAGAGCTATCTCAAATCAGAAGTTGTGATAGAAAATAATCAGTAGCAATATCTGATGGCCTTTATTCAAGGATCGTAGAGGAATTTAGGAATTGGGTAAACTGCTGACTATGATGTGTAACCACTTGCTTAAGGCGGGTTTGGTGCTGGAGGACTGAGAAATTGGACAGAAATTTAAATGGTTCCATGATGAATCTGCAGAACTGAAAACCAGTAGGTTTCATGCATGTGTTGAAGAAACAAGTGGAAAGGAGAATGAAGACTGGTGTGAGTGGAACATACATAAAGATGATAGATGGGAGAAAAGTCATCATGATAGGACCTGAAATCTTTTGGAGGACCTAGATGACCATGCAGACAAGGAAAGCCTGATTGATGCCAAAAGGCTTTTGAGCTCTAACAGTTTTCATCATAGTCTCTTGAAAGACTAAATTGCCATGGGATAACAGTTAAAATCTTCAGATGAATAAACACCTGGTGAAAAGACAGGAATAGAAGGTTGGAATTAACTATTTCTTTTTTTCAATGACATGGCCGAACCTATTGGGCTGCACAGGAATTTGTGCAAAGGTCGGGGCTGGTCAACATATTCAGAAATGCTCTGGAAAGGAAAATGGATTGTGGTGCAGCAAAAAATATTGATGAATTATTCAGGCTAATAAAAAATGTGCAGTGCCAAAGGACCTCAGAATTCACATGGTACAGCAGTAAAAGGACTAATTAGTGTTGATACATGAGATAAGGAAGCCTAAATGTTTAGACAGAATAACAGGCCCTTGGCCCATTATTGCAGTTCTTGAAAGAGACCTTGGAATTATAGATGTTCCAGGAAATCTCAGTACTTTGTGCTCAGTAATGATCAGAAAAAAAGCAAGTACCAAGTACTGATGTAATAACAATTTGGAAAACAAAGACCATCATTCAAGTCACAACAAATAGATTTAAATCCCAAGGATGCTGCCAGTTTCCTTCCCATGAAAAGATGAGGGCTGAGCTTCTGCTCCACAGCTTATAATCTGATTGCTAGTTGTGATAAGGGTGAATGCTGGAAAGTGGAAGGAAAGAGTTGGCTGGTTGCAGGCAGTAAGATATACCAATAATCTCTTTATCCAGGACTGTGTTATAAATTATTTGGGCTGCTTTATTTTTTTTTTCAATAGCTGAGAACGTGGTTGGTTGTCCTCACGGGAGAAGTTCAGCCTTAGTTTTATGTGTGATTTAATGCATGCTTTCTATGAAACAGGTGCTCGTTAATCTTTAATTTCTTAACTGAGACCATAAAATGGCTGATTAGCCTGAACTTTCATATCAACTTCCCCTAGGAAGGGACTGCATTAAGGACTCCTTCACTTCATGAAGGCTGAAAACACCCTAGAACGCATTGCATTCAAACAGGATCACAGAATCGTTAAGGTTGGAAAGGATCTCTAGAGGTCATCTAGTCCAACCCCCTGCACATGCAGGGTCACCTAGAGCACGTGGCACAGGACTGCATCCAAATAGATTTTGAAGATCTCCAGAGAAGGACATTCCACAAGTTCTCTGGGCAGCCTGTTCCAGTGCTCTGTCACCCTCACTGTCAAGAAATTTTTCCTTAAGTTCCTGTGTTTTGGTGTTTCAGTTTGTGACCATTACCTCTAGTTTTGTCGGTGGCCACCACTGAAAAGAGGCCGGCCCCATCCTCTTCACTGCCTCCCTTGAGGTGCTTATGTACACTGATTAGACCCTCTCAGCCTTCTCTTCTCCAGGCTGAACAGGCCCAGCTCCCTCAGCCTCTCTTCACAGGGCAGATGTTCCAGGCCCCTGATCATCCTCGTAGCCCTGCGCTGGACTCTCTCCAGCAGCTCCACATCCCTCTTGTACTGTGGAGCCCAGAACTGGACACAACACTCCAGATGTGGCCTCTCGCGGGCTGAGTAGAGGGGCAGGATCACCTCCCTCGACTTGCTGGAGACACTTTTTTTTAATACACCCCAGGATCCCATTGGCCTTCTTGACCATGAAGGCACCCTGCTGCCTCATGGTCAACTTGTTGTCCACCATGACACCCAGGTCTTTCTCTGCAGAGCTGCTCTCCAGAAGGTTGGTCCCCAGCCTGTACTGGTGTCCGTGTTGCATTCACAAGATCCTGTGTTGCATTCGCATTCCACATTGGCTTAATTATCCTTATTAATAATAAGAATAATTCAGTACGGGGTAGTTAGTTATTGTTTTTGTTCATATTAATATTTTAATATACTCTTTTGATTGATGGTCTTTCTAATATACCAGTTAATTACGATACTTTGACCTTGTGGATTACAGACCGGTAGTTGATCTGGGTGTACTTGCAACAAAAATAAAAGCTAATCAAAATGTCTCTAGAGAATCAATAATCCAAGGGTATGATGCAAGAAGTAAACAAAGCTGGTGAAGTGGGTGTTTTGAGGACAACATATGTTTGGCATAATAGCTTATCATCTCAGCTCATCACTTGCCTACCCTCTGCATAGTCACCTATGCTGTTAGTCATTCCCTTCTTCCTCATAATTCATTCTTAGATATGTATTTTCATCACTTATATCCTCATATAAAGAAAGAAAGAAAGAAAGAAAGAAAGAAAGAAAGAAAGAAAGAAAGAAAGAAAGAAAGAAAGAAAGAAAGAAAGAAAGAAAGAAAGAAAGAAGGAAAGAAAGAAAGAAGGAAAGAAAGAAAGAAAGAAAGAAAGAAGGAAAGAAAGAAAGAAGGAAAGAAAGAAAGAAGGAAAGAAAGAAGGAAAGAAAGAAAGAAGGAAAGAAAGAAAGAAAGAAAGAAGGAAAGAAAGAAAGAAAGAAAGAAAGAAGGAAAGAAAGAAGGAAAGAAGGAAAGAAGGAAAGAAGGAAAGAAGGAAAGAAGGAAAGAAAGAAAGAAAGAAAGAAAGAAAGAAAGAAAGAAAGAAAGAAGGAAAGAAAGAAGGAAAGAAGGAAAGAAGGAAAGAAGGAAAGAAAGAAAGAAGGAAAGAAAGAAAGAAAGAAGGAAAGAAGGAAAGAAAGAAAGAAGGAAAGAAAGAAAGAAAGAAAGGAAGGAAGGAAAGAAAGAAAGAAAGAAAGAAAGAAAGAAAGAAAGAAAGGAAGGAAGGAAGGAAGGAAAGAAAGAAAGAAAGAAAGAAAGAAAGAAAGAAAGAAAGAAGAAAGAAAGAAAGAAAGAAAGAAAGAAAGAAAGAAAGAAAGAGAAAGAAAGAAAGAAAGAAAGAAAGAAAGAAAGAAAGAAAGAAAGAAAGAAAGAAAGAAAGAAAGAAAGAAAGAAAGAAAGAAAGAAAGAAGGAAAGAAGGAAAGATGGAAAGATGGAAAGATGTTTTTTCAATTTTTGGACGTATTTCTTAAGCCGAACTGCACTCACTATGCTCAAATGCTCACTCTCAGGGCTCACCTAAGCACTGTGCTTGGGAGTTGTTGTCCACAGGGCCCGAGTTTGGTGTATGAAGTACAGTTACCGGCAGTGATCAGACATTGTGATTTGATCTAGAGAATGTGTACTCAGGAGAACACAAATGAGTCCTTATTTCCTTTTGTATAAACCTGTAAATAGGAAAAAAAAATCTTGCTTTAATATTCACCAAATTATATGAATGCCCTTTTAGCCTTTTGTTTCTTCTGCTCTCTGGTGCCTGGACTGCAGTGAGAAGATGTTTCTGGTGTGTGTGGCTCCTCTTTGATGCACACACAGAAATGAATGCAATAAGTTGAGAGTGATAGAACACTCTAAGAGTATTCCATAGGCCAGATAAAGAATTCAGTGATTCTTCTACAGTTAAAGGATTATCTGTCATGTTGCTTTAGTATAGTGCTTTTGGAGTCAAATTATGTATTGGGTTGTGAGGGTAATTATATAATTACTGAAGTTAGAGTTAAAACAAGCATAATAGGATCTGCTTCAAGACACTGATAAAAATCTCTTTGAAAAAGCCTGTGTGTGTATGCGTGCTAACGTTTTAAACTACTTGCTTAATGAAAGTGAAAAAAAGCTTCTCTGCATCGTTTTGTCTAACTTCCTCGCCTATTTTTATTTATATACAATACTGTTATCTTTATAAGGGAGATTATGTTTGCTGTTGTTCTATGAAAACACCCACCGGCTAAATAAACTAATGAAATTGCACAGGAAAGGAAAACAATAGTTTGCAACATTTTGATTTCTCATAGGGTCAGAATTATTTATCTGGAATTTATATAACAAAAATGTTAAGATTTTAAAAGTATATGTATCATATAAATATTTATTCTCTAATGGGAATTATTGCACTGTAACAGTTAAGCTATTGCATTAAACAAATTCTTACAGACTTAAAGAAGTCTAACAAATTGCTAGTAGCAAATTTTCTTTTTTAATTACCAAACAGGTGGATATGTATGGAAATGTTTGGAAATGATGAGTTAGAAAACCAAGTCGTAGAGACAGTGAAATGTTTCAAAAAATGATTTCTTTGTGAGCTTCCAAAACAGCTGAGACAAAGATTGTTAGTGTATAAAATTCTTCCAAGGACTAAACTGGCTTTCCAGATAGTTAAAGTAAGGAGAGAAACCCTAAGGAGGAAGGACTTATTATTCCATAGCATTGCAGATGAAAATGGAGCTGGGTATGCCTTCGGTGGGTACGCTCATGTCATAAAAATAGCAGCAGTAATATTTTAGTGTGTATGCTAAAGAATTAAGTGCAAGTGTTTTGAAATGGGAGGTTATATATTTATACGGATGGCATAGAGAGTATTGTTTTCATGAGCTGGTTCATTTCTAAGTAGGTAAAGCCAAAACACAGCATTAAACAATGGTCCCGAGGCTGCCAAGCAGGCAGAGACTTGCAAACAGCCCCGTTGAAACTAATGAGCCTATAGCAGGTTGCAAGCATAAACATTTTGCTGGATCGAGGCTGAACTGAACACGTACATTTAAAGACCTGTTTAACTCTGGGAGAGAAAAAAATAATCATGAAAGTTTGGGGTAGTGCTTTATGAGACCTAGTGTTCCTGAGTGTTTTGCATGACTTCCTTGGTTATGGTTTTACTGCCGAATAAAATGGGACCTCTGGGTGAGCTTGAGCACTTGACCATTGATTGTCCCAACTCGTTAGCTGTTAGCCTGTTCTTTGGCATGTTTTTGGCCCGTGTCTGGAAGCACTTGCTTGGACAATCCTGGCCACAGTTCAGGGCATAGTGTGCACTAAAAATCATCCACAACAGGAAGCATGGACAAGGCTGGGCCAAACTCGACATCTTCCATTTCACGGTTTTCCAAAACTCGCCTAGCAGGCTTTGTGCTCTTAATCATCATCACATGTTCTCATGCAGCATAGACCCTCAGTTTCATGAAATGAAAACATTACGCAGGATAGCTGCATCACAGCCTTCCTATTTTTCAGACACTTTGAAACGACCTCTCTCAAATACAAAAATACAATAATTACGTTTTAAGGCCACAGAGGTACAACGTGCATTGAAGAAGAGACCAGAGCCAAGTACTATGAAGTGTAGGTAGAGCCTTGTGTGTCATTTGGCCTCTTGTCCGCTTAACGGTCCCCGGTGCTATTTCATTTACTGGTAGAGGTGTAACCACTGTGACTAGACCCAAGTAAGGACATTTTATAGGCCCAGATACCAAGAAAGTCTTGAGAAATATTGGTGTTGAAACAAACAAGCATGGAGTATTATTCCTGGCAACAAACCACGGGCACAATGGCATTCAAAAAGGGTTTGGAGGTTAGTTGGTTGTATCTCAAAGCACCAAATAAATCTACAGGAGATAGGTTGTTCTGGCCAGGGCCATGGGGGCCATCTGCTGCGTACTTGTTTAGTAATGTAAATAACACAATAATTGCTATGACCTATATATTTAGCTATATTTTCATAGTTCAGTTTAAAATTCTTAATCCAAAGAAAGCACAATTAATATCCAAGGAAAATATAAAATACCCTTTACATGTCAACAGTTACATGATAGCAAACTCTGTCTATGAACAGATGGTAGTGGCTTTGTTAATCTTGCCCCATAGATGAGTGGAAATTAGGTTTCAAACAGCAGAGACAGGAAAAAAAAAGTGCACATATGTGGATCTTAACATACAGAATTAGTTGGAACTGGGTAAATACATGAAAAAAAATTTACTAGTAAATCTTTCTGAAGGGACATTTGGTTCTTAAAAGTACCCACTGGTATAAAATGTATTTGTAGTTAGCTGTTAATGCAGCTGTGTGTACTGGAACAACTCACACATCAACTGCCTCATATTTAATAGCTGCAAACTGTAATATGAAATAAAACATGGAATTTCATGAAAATACATTCTGGTTATAAATACATTTGAGAACTAGCGAAATAATTATTTTTTTTCCTTGCTTCTCCTTGCTGCTATCTAAAACTGACCATGAGAACCATAAGTCGTAAATCTTATGAGAGTTTGGCCAAGAGTCTTCATCAGAGTTTCAATATTTCAGAAAATGCAGGTTTCAGCTCAGTTGTTGGATGTATTCTACGCAGAAAGTCAGCTCTAGTCCTAAGCTTTTTGTGTCTGTTGTAGTTAATACAGTAATTATATCAACTGCTGTATTTAAATTAATAATTATAAAAAAATGGAATATGAAGAAGACAGCAAATATATATAACTTTTATCTAAAGGAAAGACAACAAAGTTTGCACTAGGTTTCTTGCCTGTACTGCTCTTGTATTGGCATGACATATTGCAATGCTTAGCCTTTGTACTCTAAAATTGCATTTCACTGGTGGAATACAGTGGCCACTACAGCTTAATTCTGTGTTGCCTTATAATTTTCACAGTTAAAGAACATCCCTGTGAAAGGTGTTACATGAAATAAATTTTCTTTTCCTCCTTTTTCTCCCTTCCAGGCCACCATTTTGCCCTTATAGGGCAGTGTTGATAATATTGATTTTCTGCTTTGGTATTTGAAGGTCTTTAGCAAAGATACATAGTTCCAAGGCAAATAAGAAGTTTAGACAAACACAGGAAAAGTAGGTCAAACTCTCTGTTTCTGAATATTACACAGAACTTGAATATAGTGCATGGACAAGTGTGTATTGATAGAAACCATTTTTCTCTTAAACTTAAGCATGGTACAGACAAAATGAAATGTTTTATTTCACGTTTTTTAAAATGCACTTACTGAGGCATAGACTTACAGAATAGCTGAGGTGAGAAGGGCTTCTGGAGATAGTCTATGGCAACCCCTCCTGCTCAAAGCAGGTAGAGCACATTGCTCAGGACCTCATCCAGACAGCTTTTGAATATCTTCAAGGGTGGAGATTCCACAACTTCTCTGGACAGCCTGCTCCAGCTTTTAAACACTCAGGGTTTTTTTCTTATGTTAAAGTGGAATTTCCTATATGTCAGTTTTGCTCGTTTCCTCTCATCCTTTCACCGGATGTCACTGAGAAGAGTCTGATTCCATCTTCTTCACACCCTCTCATCAGATATTTAGGCACACTCATAAGATGCCTGGAGCCTTCTCTACTGCAGCTCTCTCAATCTTTCCTCATAGGAGAGATGCTCCAGGCTCTTATTCATCCTCATGACCGTTGGCTGGACTCACTCCAGTATATCCATGTCTCCCTTCTACTGGGAAGCCGGAACTGGACACGGCACTTCAGATGTGGCTCACCAGTAAGGATTAAAGGGGAGGAATCTCCTCTGTTAACTTGCTGGCAATACTCTTCATAACGTAGTTCAGGATACCGTTGGCCTTCTTTGCTACAAGGACACAATACTGGCTCATGTTCAACTTGATATCCACCAGGACCCCCACGTCCCTTTCTGCAAAGCTAGCTCTGCTCTAGCTAGTCAGTCCCCAGGTTGTGCAGGTTCTTGAAGTTACTCCTTCCCAGGGCAGGACTTTGCATGTCCCTTTGTTGAACTTCATGAGGTTCTTCTCTGCCCTTTCTCCACCCTGTCCATGCCCCTCTGAATTGTCTATGGGGATGTTTTGGGACACAGTGTCAAAAGCCTTGCTAAGGTCAAAATAAGCAACATTCACTGCTCTCCTTCAGTGAGACAGTCATCTCATTGTGGAAGGCTATCAAGTTAGTGATGCATGATTTCCACTTTGTAAATCCATGCTCACTCCTCTTGATCACCCCCTTGTCCTTCAGGTCTCTGGAAGTGGTTTCTACGGCAAGTTGCTCCATCTTTTTCACCTTACTATTTGCAACATTACACCTTATTCTTCTTGACAAACTTCAAAATACAGCAGGCTTTCCTTCTGGCTTGTTGATGCGGAGGCTGTTTGAAGGGGTTGATTGTTTTCTGCTCTACAACATATCTATTTAAAAAGAGGAAGACATAACAATTATCTAAATGTTAGTCGTTGTCTTGCAGTATTCCAGCTGTAAGGTCCTGCTAAGATTCAATGGACACTGAGATAATAAAAACAGGAAAATTCCATTTCAGCAGTATATTTTATGTTTTAAGGTACTTTCTGTTATAGTCTTTGGGAACCTTGCAGAAAAGGTCTGGGTGGTGTAGTTATAACAAGCAGCTGTTTGCAAGATGCAATGGTTTGTTGAATTAGTGTAGAAGTAGGTCTAGACTGTTACCACAGCTATTCAGCTGTCAGCTTTTTTTGCTGTTGTAGCTTGTGGCCCATGATATTTGCCAAGTCATCAGAAAGTACCGTCAGCTACCTCATCTTAGGCATCTAGCACTGCTTGAGATTCTCTTGTGTCTCTAGATAACTGCAAGGATCCGGCAAAGATGAGATAGGATTTATTGAGGAGGGAGCACTCCTTTCTGGGCTGGAAGCTGGTGTCTGGGCATCTCGGGGACACCAGGGGTGTACCCGAGGACATCTCAGTTAGCACTTTCACATATGTTTGTGCAACTGAATCACATCCTGGCCATCAGCCATCATTAAGTAAATTCCAGTGAGCAGCAACACATCATGAATTGAAATAAGAGACTCTAGAACAAACATTTTTTTTCAGAATTGGACAGTACATTCAGCAAGTTATTATGGAGGAAAGAAGGTAGAAGATGGGTATATATGCACCTCCTCACACTCACTCACACTAGAACATGTAGAATATGATTGCGTATGCATTGTTTCTTTGGGGAAGAATATGAAAGGGCCTTTAATAAAATTATGTAAGACATGGAACAGAAATTTAAAAAAGAAAAAAGACTGTTTTTAATTATGAAAACATTTAATACCATTTATGGCCTGGAAAGGACACACACTAGACTGTGACTTCTGATAGGAAGAGGTATTTTCTTCCATTTGATGTATTTCTTAAGTTCTTAATAGTCTGTATAACAAGAGTAACGTTCTTGCACCTAATTAGGAAGTGTTAAGTAGCCTCAACATAAATGTGCATTAAAGCTGCCCTTGTTTAGGCTGAGGTGGAACTGGAGGTATTGTACTAATCTAAGTGCCGAACTTGCTCCACTGATTCATAAGCTCACAGGAGCTCTGTAATCCTCTGCGAAGATGTTTTGACAGTCCATTCCATTGCTGAAAGCTGTACTGGAAGGAAAATCCTGCCTTAGATTGCAGAGGTCTATTGGAATTGCTTGCCTTACTCCGTGGACTTATTCTGCAGAAGACAGAATGGAGATGGCTAAGGTAGAGCAAGGCTTGTTCTATGAAACTTGACCTTGTTGAGGCTTCCAAGAAAAAGAATGGAAATTGGTCATTTCTTTCTTCAGATCCAGAAGTCTGCAGGTGGAGATCCTACAGCCTTGCTCTGGAGTTTTCACCCTTCTCCCACTCCCTTTAATTTTCATTACCTCACGTGTGTAACCTAAATAGAACATGGGTGTTCAAGAATTTGATATCACCTTTTTCTAGGTCAGATTTCTCAAGTCCTCACAAGCACGGCACTGTCATTTGCCAAAAAATTAGCATAAGATAAAGTGAAATTCCAGTATTGGTCTGGAAAAAGCCCAAGTGAGTGCAACGTGCACAGCTTTACTAAAGATGTTTCCTGTGTTACAATAATTCTTTTATTATTTGGATATCTCATGGGATTCCTTTGATCACCAAATTCCCGGCCCCCCTTAACTTCTTTTTGTCAAATAAATTAGAAAAAAAATGCATATTATGCCAAAACATACTCATTTTCAATATATGAGATTTTTTTTTCATAGGACTTCATAGTCTTGAGTATCTCTTGTGTTTATTTAAAATCTTGCATTGATGAAAAATGTCAAGGTACTGGTAATAATTAACACATTTTGGGTCTGCTGATATTCAAATTCAGCACAAAACTTTAGGAATATTTATTTATGCAGTTTTGTGTGTGTGTGTGCTTTCTTTTTTTTTCCCCTGGAATTAAGATAATGAGCAGACAACCAGATCTTTCACAATCTCAAATGAGTAAATCTAGCTACAGGTTTATTTTAGGTACATAACCCCATTACTGATGAATCTTTAATATGTTTATCTTCACAACATCCCTGCAAAGACAAAAAATGCTGCTGTCTGTACATAGAAAGAAAACAGAGGCACAGTAATTACCCTAGCTTTTGAAAGAACCTAACAGATCTAGCCAGACTAGAAATGCCCAGATTTTTATGTACAGATAGAATTTGCAGGAGTTTTCAAGCCTATATGTGAATTATTAGTGGAAATCAAAATCCTATGATATTTCCAGGACGAGAACAAAGTCTCTGAATACCCTTTCTTATTAATTATTAACTCTTCCACTGGAAAGAGAAACAGTATAATGCCATGAAACACTTTATACTAGCAGTGATTTATTCTGTTAACCTCTGTACCGCCAGCTATTGAGTATGGCTTCTATATGGCCTGGGTGGAGGTTGTATAGGTTGTATTAGGAAATTTTAGCTTAGCACAGAAGTGTCTGATTGCGTGTATTAAAATACTTCAGTTGCTAAGATCAGAAATCAGCAAAGAGGCTATATATGGTGTTGAGTAGTGTCTTCTGTTTCTAAGACTTTTTCACTTCCTTAGGGAAGAACCTAAGTAAGATGTAATGGCCTATATGCATTTTAAAAGTATAGTCTGTCTATATTATTTGTGTAGTAGTATTGATATGAAGTGGCTGACACCTGCATTAGCTTATCCTATGGCATGTCCTTCCTGTGTTAATGCAAAATTATTCAGAGCACAGAAGAAATTATTTTTCTGCTGCTTGGACTTTCCTGACTAGCTGCACTCTGATTGTTGTGGGCCTCTTTCTTAGAGCCTAAACAGACAGCGTACACTCAGCACATGAGTTTTTAAATAATTACTAATGTTCCTAGAGCACTTTGAAGAAAAAAAACGTAGTACATGTGCTAATTATTATTAAGAAACTTGCTTTGAACATCATGTTCTGATATGAAAAATGTTTAGTGAGTTCTGTCCAAATCATAGCATTATAAATGTATTTCATTAAGAGATCATTAAGACATTAAAAGACATCATTATTAATCTATACATGATCTAAGCTTGGCAAACCGCTGTAATCCAGACTCATTATATTAGCATGAGAGCCTTTCCAGCCAAAAAAGTGCTGAGATTTTGCATGGTAGCATTTCAATTTATCAACGATATTACAGATGAAATAAAAACTCTGATTTTTGGAAAATCTCCCTTTCTAGTCCCATTACTTTTTCCTGGGTTTGATATAATGCAGTTGTTGTTTCTGGCATTAATGTCTTTTAGGTTGTGTTGCACACATTACTTGAATTGAGTAGGTCTTATACATGAAGTGCAAAAGATTTTCAGCAGGCTCTATCCAGGGGTTGCTTGGATGTGCATCAGTTGATTTTGTGGGAGGAAAAAAAAAAGCTTTTTTGGTAAATATCAGTTGTACATGTTCTTTGATAATGTGTTCTGGAGAAACTGATAATTTTTCAAAATTACTGATTGTAATGTGTAATACAATAGATAGGCTGCTGAAAATCATGGCAATTATCTATAAAGTATAACAGATTAAAAAAAAAAGAAAAGAAAAGATTAAATACTGAACTTCCAAAATGAAATCCTCGAAGAAGTCCCAGAAACACCAGTAGACTGCCTTCCTCCCTTCTCGGTTCTCGTGCTAGGTTCATATTTCATTTATAAGCACAGTCTCTTATTAGCTACAGTTATAGCTTTTTTTTCTCTGAAAGCCAAAAGTTTGGTCAAATACAGACATGTGAAGAAAGATCCCAGTTTTCTTCTCTTTTGGGTTAATTACTCTCAAGTACAGTTAATAAAAGGAATTGTTTTCCTATTTGCCATTTTGCAAAATAAATTTTGGGTCTTCTAAATATGATAATTCATCTTCTGGAACAATTTGATGTACAGCAACAAAGAGTTAGCAAATTTTCAAAATATATATTCAATTCATATAAGAGAAAATGTGCTAGTGGCTGTATAAGAAAATCTGCAGTGGCTGCATGGGACCTCTCTGCTGGCTATCGACATCATGCTTCAGACATGCTTCATGCTTCAGATGAGATGTCTGAATCTAAATCCCATTGCTTGAGCTCCATTCAGTTGTCTAAATAAGTACATATTGCTATTTCAGGTGCTTTTGAATACCTGAGACAACCACTAGATATCTAGAGGCTGGTAGTTACGACAGAGAGTGTAGGGACTTACTCCTACATGTAAACATGTGCCTTACTCAAACAGCATCTAGATACCAGACAGTAAACCCTATTATTTCTAAATTGGTACATATATGTGGACAACTGAATCCAGGCCTTAATTTTTATTATTGTAAACACAAATGTTTTAATTATTCAAGCATTTCCAGTTTCCAGACAAAAGCACAGACTTCCCTCAAACCCGAGCATAGTAGAAAAAGTTGCTTCTAAATAATTAGTGAAAAGTACTCCACGGAGAGAGAAATATCTGAGGTCCTCAGGAGAGCCATACCATTATGCTTACTAGTTAGACTGAGCAGAATTAAATTGGAAGCTGTGAAATTTTGCTAGTAATCTGGTAAAACAACAGATGTCTACTGCACCATAGTTTTACAATAATACATTGTAATAATATATAGTCCACTAGGGGCTGTAGTGGAATTGACAAGTGATTTTGAGTCCTATTTTCAAAGGTGATGTAGTATTTTTAGGCTAAGGTTTTTGTCTTTCATCATACAGTACCATATTAGAGATTCTTGAGCTGTTTCCCAACAGGCTGGAAAGCCCGTACAGAACAGCCTTGCTGTTGTGACTTTAGCCAGACATGTTTTGACAAATATTATTGAGTAAAGAAAAGATAACAACTAAAACAGATATTTTCTGTAAAATGTTATGCTATAAGAGCATTAGCAATACCTAGAAAAGAAAAAAAAAAAGAATACTTGCATATATGATGCAAATGTGGTCACTGTGATGTTCTCTTATGGTCAAATGTAAAGGTTTTCTACCAGTACCCAGAAGTTTTGTACACAAGAAGACCTATTCAGTGTAAAGTTGAAGACCAATTATGACTGAATTTTCTCTCACAAATTGACTGTTCGACCCAGTTATTCCAAACAAATTAGTCTAGTCATAGGATATGCCAGCCGTTCATAGCTCAGTGTTACAGAACCTGCTCTCATGGTTGAGTATCAGATGGTAGACTAATGTACTGCAGATTACATTAATCTTACTTGTTATCTCTTCCTCTCTGTCTATTCTTTCCTACTTTATTTGTGGTTTTGATTCTATGTTTGTTTTCACTGTTCCATGACAGAGATTATCTTTGCAGGACACAAATTGCAATTATATATACACATATTTCCTATATCATTTACTTATGACTGATGTTTGAACTCTTAGCTTCTTTGGTGTAGTATATGCATTCGGTAAAGAACAATTTTTCAAAAATTTTAACTAATTTATAAGCTTATCACTCACCGTAATGCCTGAGAGCACTTGCCTATGATATTAAATTGCTAGTTACAGTCCAATACAGACTTCCTTAATCAGGACTAAGGTAGATTTTGGTAACCTAAGCACCCTATACATCTGATGGAGTAGTGCACTGTCTTTTGTGTAGAAGTTTCACAGATTTTTAGCTTGGTTCTTAGATTGTAGGATCTGGAAAGTTATCTCATAGTCTAAGAGCTTGTCTTTCAGTTTAGGACAGAAGTAAGAAATAAAATGGTTTACCCTCTACCTCTCTTGGTGAAGCTCAAAGATTATGCACCTGGGAATGCGAAAGATGTAGTGCTGGAAGAAAAGGAAGCATGAGGAAGCCTGACTTTTCAGTGTTCTCGGTACATCCTAGCTGAGTACTTCAACATGTGCAATGAAGAGCCAGGTTTCACAGGTTCACAGAATGGCTGAGGTGGGAGGTCATCTCTGGAGAGCATCAAGTCCAATTCTCTGCTCAAAGCAGGCTCAGTAACAAGAAGTTATTCAAGGCTTTGTGTGCAGTTGGTGGTGTATTTTCCAAGGGTGGACACACCAAAACTTGTCTGGGCAACCTGTTCCAGTGTTTACCTCATGGTAAACAAAGTTTTTTCTTAAGTTCAAGTGGAATTTTCCATATGTCACGTCAGTCCACTGCCTCTCATCCTATCACTGGGTGCCATTGAGAGGAGTCGAATTCCATCTATTTTACTCTCTCCCATCATGTAACTTCACTGAGGTTAGAAAAGTTGTAGGCTTTTAGTGCTATAAACTACACAGCATACCTTTTGATACTAAAGTTATTAAAAATCAGTGTACTTCTACTCACATACAAGTATTCATCTTTTCAAAAGGGCACAGCCAAAAGCTTGAGAAACGTCTTATTTATTAAAGTCTTATCTATTGACACAAAGCTGAGAAGTCGCCTGAGTTCAAACAAGAATAATAATAAAAAAAGTTGACCTACTTGGAACACTCTACAGTTCTAGGCACTTGTGTTTAACAAAAATAAGAACCACAGAGCAATAACAATACAATGAGATGAGAAGATGATAAATTACAGGAGCAGCTAAAGAGACTGGAAAAGGACATAATTGCCATCTTTAACTATATCAATAGAATGATAATCAAAGAAAGAAAAGGACTAATTAGGCTAAAAATAGCATAAACACAACTGGATTTAGATAAACCATGGTGAGACTTAGGCTGGGCATTGCAAAGAGGTTCCTTGCTTTTGCAAGAGTCAAGAATACAGAGCATCCTTCAAGGTTGTAGGTAGCTAGGGTAAATAAGCTAACTCCTCCCGCTACACATATAAAAAAAATATGGAATGAACTTGTGATATGCAACCAGTGTCAACAGGCAGCTGATTGGAGTGACTCAGGATGTTCCTATTAGTCTTGAAATCTCAAAAGATGCAAGATAAGCTCATGATATGGGACTTGAAAGTGGTTTTCAGTACTTCTCAATATTAAAAAGTAGGTTAATTTCTAAATAAGAAGTTATGAACAATCATGAATACTCCAGTATTTAGAAAGATGGTCAGAAAAGTAGAGAGGCAGAAAAAAAAACTTACTTGCTCTCACCACAGTATCTGGTATCAGTTGGGATCATCCAGACTTTGTTCCTGACAGAGAATTAGGATGAAGGGTTAACTTTGTTCATCTGGAAAGAGAGATAAACATTAAAGATTAGGACTTAGCAGGATTTTTCAGATGAGACATCCTGCTGCTTGAAAAAGTTCATTTTGGGGATTTCCATGTTGAGAGGTCATTTTGGTCCCCAATTTAAGTGCATTAAATTTAAAAGTACAAAATTCCCTTTAAAACTGAAATAAATACATTTTTTGCAAGAAATGTAAAGAATAACTTTTTATTACAACATGGTGTTGTTATTTCCTCTCATGGTGCCATCTGAAAATAAAATAATCATATTCTGTCTTCTTTTATTTGTGTCATTAATGAAAGTATTTAACGGAGCTCTACTTGTGCTTAGAATTAACTGGACACATAGATGTATGTAGCACAGATGCCTTTATGGTGCATCAGTTTCAGAGGTTTTGGCAATTTTATAGTTCTTAAAGCAATTGAAGCTTTTTTTTTTTTTTTTTTTTTAATAAAGCCATAAATTGCGAAACAGCCTTTTTAGCATTTCTGATATTCCCTTGTTCTGACCCATTTTAAAGACTGTATAAAACTTATCTGCAAAGTTTGGAATTTCACATTAATAATAATGAAGAAAGAGAAAAGAACAATAAATTGTTCAAGAAGAGCCTGGATTTTTTCACTGTGAGTTATCCAATAGAGTAGAGGACTGAACAAAGATATAAACATCAAACAAATGAAATTTTGATTGTCATTTATGAGGAGAAAACATCTGTAATGGATATAACGAGCAATCTCGAATCTTAATATTCAGACTTTAATGAGTAAACAGATATTTCACCATCTTGTAAAACAATAGTATTATGAACTCAATCTGGTTAGAACTACTCTGGTGCTTAAAGACAGACTTAAGTGTTTTTCTGGATCAGGCCAGAATGGTCAGCACCCTGCCAGACTAATTCTTGGAAGAGCTTACAAAAAATAGAAAAAAAAAAAAAGTGTTGTGGATAGCAAGAAATCCAAAACAGTGACCAAATAGTCTACATTAACAACAGGGTAAGCCAAGTTCTTGAAGAGAATGATTTGAGGTACAGAGCATCAAAGAAAAGATTTTTTTTGTCCCCCTCCTCCACTCTTTATTTTTGACAGAAAATTGTATATCCTCTGTGGCACCTGAATGGATTCCAGACTACAGTAGAGGTTCACAAACTTTTCTTTTTTCCTTTATTTATTTATTTATTTTACCAAATCCCTTTTCACTTGCACAGACAGGAGTGTGAGTATGCTTAGGTTGGGACTATGTGTGAACTACCAATGTAAAGAAATCACTACTTAGTACCATAAAACAGTACTGATAGCAGAGAGTGTGGCCTAGAAATATGGAATGAGGATTCAAAACTGGAAGAAACGTGAAACAACTTATTTGATTTACTAGCTTGAGTAAGTCTTCTTTATCAGAATAAGGAAGAAGTTCTATGTACTACCCATATTGAGAGGTCATGGAGAGCAGGGGAGGTGCCAGAGGACTGGAAGAAAGCCAGCGTCACCCCTGTCTTGAAAAAGGGCAAGAGGGAGGAGCTGGGAAACTACAGACCGGTCAGCCTCACCTCCATCCCTGGAAAGGTGATGGAGCAGCTCATCCTAGAGACCATCTCTAGGTATGTGAAGGAAAAGAAGGTGAGTAGTCAGCATGGATTCACCAAGGGAAAGTAGCGTTTGACCAACCTGATAGCTTTCTATGATGGAATGACGGGATGGATGGATGGAGAACTGTGGATGTTGTCTACCTTGACTTCAACAAGGCTTTCGACACCATCTCCCATAACATTTGAATGGGGGAGCTCAGGAAGTGTGGGTTAGATGAGCGGACAGTGAGGTGGATTGAGAACTGGCTGGATGGCAGAGCTCAAATGGAGCTGAGTCTAGTTGGAGGCCTGTGGTCAGTAGTGTCACCCCAGGGACCAGTAGTGAGCCCGGTACTGTTCAACTTGTTCATCAGAGAGCTGGATGAGGGCACAAAGTGCCCCCTCAGCAAGTTTGCGGACAATTCCAAACTGTGTGGAGTGGCCGACACTCCAGAGGGCTGTGCTGCCATTCAGAGGGACTTAGACAGGTTGGAGAATTGGGCAGAGAGGAACCTCATGAGTTTCAACAGAGACAAATGCAGGGTCCTGCACCTGGAGAGGAATAACCCCAGGCACCAGGACAGATTAGGGGTTGACCTGATGGAAAGCAGCTCCGCAGGGAGGAATTTGGGAGTCCTGGTTGACAACAAGTTACCCATTAGGCAGCAATGTGCCCTCGTGGCCAAGAAGGCCAATGGGATCCTGGCTGCATCAGGAGAAGCGTTGCCAGCAGGGCGAGGGAGGGGATCCTGCCCCTCTACTCAGCTCTGGTGAGGCCGCACCTGGAGTATTGGGTGCAGTTCTGGGCTCCCCAGTACAAGAGGGACATTGAGCTGCTAGAGAGGGTCCAGTGGAGAGCCACGAAGATGATTAAGAGACTGGAGCATCTATCGTATGAGGAAAGACTAAGTGAGCTGGGCCTGTTTACCTTGGAGAAGAGAAGATTGAGAGGGAATCTGATCAACATGTATAAGTACCTGAGGGGAGAATGTAAAGAAGATGGGGCCAAACTGTTCTCGGTGGTGGCCAGTGACAGGACAAGGGGTAATGAGTGTAAATTAAAACACAGGAATTTCCATCTCCACATGAGGAAGAACTTCTTTCCTGTGAGGGTGACAGAGCCCTGGAACAGGCTGCCCAGACTGGTTGTGGAGTCTCCTTCTCTGGAGATCTTCCAAACCCACCTGGATGCCAGCCTGTGCCACATGCTGTAGGTGTCCCTGCTTGAGCAGGGGGGTTGGACTAGATGATCTCTAGACGTCCCTTGCAACCTCAACCATCATGACATTTTCAATGAAAATGTCTGTCAGGCTTTTAGTACGATTCTTGAATTACATTCTCCTTTCTCAATGCTGAGTGGAAGTAATTTCTAGTTTGTAGTACATTTCATGCTGCTGAAATCCTTCATCTTCATGAAACCCTTCACTTTTTTCCTACCCTCTTCATGTGGCATTAGTGAAGCTCTTGCAGCATGCAGTTTATTGGGGAATGGCAGCTTCAATTAATTCCCTATGTACTGGAAATTTGTGACTCTTTTAGATCCATCCTACTTCTACAATTCACCAATTATTCATTCAAATAGTCTCCAGTTCCAAATTACGAATGTTATGCTTGAATGAATATTTATTGATTTATTTACTGTCCAGCCCCTGAAAAAAAAGGCAGACTTTGACTAACTTCTCTTTGGTTTGGCCAATTAAATATTTGAATTAAGTAGGAACCCTTTTATTGTATAATCTTGGAAACTTATCAGTTGGATTGATCCTACAAATATAGTTCACCATAAAGTGCATGAAATCTTTCTCTTTTTTTTTTTTTTGGTTCATTTTATCCTAGCTTTGTTCTATAGTGTTTAAATTTCTTGCATGTTTCCAGGCTTGTAGCAGAATGTTATGCTGGCAAAAGTGCAGCATTTTACGGGCTCCACTCTCAGTCACGTATTTCATATTGTCAAAGTTCTTTCACTACTTGCAGTACATCTGAAGACCTTGTCAGTTTTTATCCAATCTTACACTTGTTTTTGCATGCTGTGGGTAGCCTTTGCATATTTTACAAGAAGAGTTAGAGGTTCTTGCTTTCGAAATTTAGAAGCAGTGAGTGGTGCAGTAATCAGCTATAAAGGGAAGGAAGACACGGTGGCAGTTTAAAAACTTTTCAGCATACACTGACCTCATGGTGCTACAAGAAAGCAAATAATCCTGGTAGAGGGAATGGTCAGTTCAGGGAGTCTTTAAAACTGACCCAGACTCATCAAGGAAGAGACGATAAATTTGGTGAGTTGTATTGATCCCGTATTGCCCCTTGAGCTCTGAGTATCCCTGTGATTACTTGTCAGGGTAATGAATATTGAGGCACATCATTATGTAGACAAGCCACTGTTATTTAATCAGTGCAATTTATGTGAGCTTCAAGAAAATTTCAATTAGGAAATCAAAATAAATATAAATGTCTCTATACCTTTACTTCAGCAATTATCAGAAAATGTGAATATGAGTAATCGGTTTCACAGTGTTACATGAGGCACCGGAGACACTATCTTATTTAAAGAGAGAAATACGGATTGTTGTACCTGTGATAATTCCATTGTTACAGACAACTGTTGGTAATCCAGGACCCACTGAAAATAAATTTTCATGAACAAAGGCATAATTCTAGCCCTAGCAGAGCCAATGATTTATTAATTGAAGTAATTGAAATACAGTGAGACTTTAGCTTAAGAGCATCTTCCTTTTTGGCTACCAGTGCTGGATCAAACACAGAAACTGTTACTATTAATTCTTTGAACTAGCGTTTTATGATGCAACAAACATAACAGACTGCCTTTCCAAATTATTATCTGCCAACCTTCTCATCATATTTTGACATACATATGGAGCTTGTTAGATCAACGGTTCCAAAATTCTGGAAGTTTTATCTTACCTTTTCTGAACTGTTTTATTGGCAAACTATTCCACTGCAACTTCCATGAGAGTTCACTTCCATCATTCTGTAATAAAAATAATGTGCCTTTCATGATATTTCATGTTTTAGGTCTACATAACCAAAGAATTAGTAGAGGCCACCAACTTTGCAGGGGCTGCAGACCCTGAAGATCACGGTCACAGTTACTTGAAAAATATGAAAATTTTTGGAACAAAACTTTGGACTATAACTTAGGGAACAAATGACAGAACACAACCTTTAAAATGATTGTAGCCACTACTTTGACCATTTTAACGCATCTTGAGCCTAAAGAATATTAACTCTTCCTTCCTGTTGTAGCCAACTATTTATTCAAGTCTGAGGTACCTGACAGCTATGCTTGTCTTTTTTTTTTCCCGATGTTTTTTTGTTTGTTTGTTTTCAGAGAGAGTAATAATCCATAAATATCTTAAAACCCAAGATCCAGTAATGTGTGCATGTTCTACAGAGGAATACAATCTTATGATTCTTAAATACATAACAATTTTGGCCATTTTTTCTTCTCTAGCACAAAGGGAATATGTATAAGAACAGATAAATACTTGCCATTTCTAGCATGTCTCAATGCATCTAACCTCAGAAATACACTTTTCTGAGCAGCAGTAGTAGGAGCAAGTCTGACTACTCCAGATTATGCTTTTTATTTTACAGATACTTACTACTTCTTACCTTATTATCAGCACTTGGTAGAATCACAGAATCCCAGAATGTTTGAGGTTGGAAGGGACCTCTAGAGATCATCTAGTCCAACCCCCTGCTCCAGCAGGGACACCTAGAGCACGTGGCACAGGGTGGCATCCAGGCGGAAGTCTGCTCTGAATCATTTGCTTATCCTTCGTTATCTGTTATCCTGATATTATGCTGCTTCTTTGAAAAAGGCAGATTGCTAACTTATTAAAAAAAAAAAAAAGGTTAAAAGGAAGACCTTAATGGCTGCTATACGTTTATTAAAATATCTGTGTTGGATGTAAATGTTGCAGAGTTGTCGGAAATAGCAGAAATACAAAAATATTTAAAGAAGCCATGTATCCTGCCAGCTGAATGCTAGGGCATCCTGACCGCAAATCTGGAACTACAAGAAACAAGTCATAAACCTCTGAACCTTGGAATGAAGAAATCTGGCACAAAAAGGAAAAGGCTATCTCTTCATCCATAGTTAATAGTAGTACCCTTTTTAGAATTGTATATGCAGAACAGAACATATTTTTTTGAATTAACAGTGCTTGCCTCAAGCAAAAAATAAAATAAAATACAATAAATAATAGTGCTATTGGGAAAGTTTGAAGAAAACCAAAAAATAAAATGATTGTCAAGTTGGTGAGGAATATGTAAGAAGAAAGATGTAAGAGCAGCCAGATCCCCCATGCCCTGACCAGAATGCTTTCTTTCATTTGTACCTTTATTCTGCATTGCCTAGTGCTAATGTATAAAGTAAAAGGCAGGGTGAATGGCCTGAAAAAAAGACCATTAAAAAGGAAATGGAATATCAAAATAAAAAAGAATTAAGAATAAATGAGCAGTAGCATAAGAACTGGAAGTCACCTGAAGATCCATAATTACATAGTAATTATATAGACTAACATCAAATTGGCAGAATATGTGAGTTGAGCCAGACATGCTAAGTGTCAAACTCAGTCATAGTTGCTCCTCCTAGGGAAGTGTAAATTGTAAAACGAAGTTTCGAAGTAGCGCCCTGCAGTTCCTCCTCCTCATGGCTCCTGATTTTACCCAAATCATTTGCCGTTGTACTGCAATATCAGTAAGATAGTCAGACTTAAGCAGCTACCAAGCAGTCTCCTCCTTGTATGCTCCATGCCTAACAGGGAGCAGTGTTGCATTGATAAAATCCAATGAAAAGGAGAAGAATATGCCAGTGCTACTTTCAAGGCGTATGCTATCCACTTCATATGAAAGAAAGGGAAAAGGAGGCTGGATTAAATCAGAAATATGATATTGGACCCTACTGATAAATATCAAGCAATGCTAGGTAAGTGGTAAAATTGATCAGTAGACAGAAACTGGAAAAAATCAATTTGAGTGTGAAAGGGAGTTCTTCTAAACAGGAAATCCCATAGAGACCAGTACCATTGTTCATAAATTGTTTCTCTTTATGGGCTAATTAAAGAGCATTTTTGCAGTGCAGTTAGGCTGTAGTTGGCTGGTATACACTATCTAGTTATGTGAGGCCTGTTGAATTAAAGTAATATTTTTTTCCTATCTATTTGGCTTGCAAAATTTTCTCCATCTTCCTTTTATTAAAAAAAAGCAAGCAAGCAACCAATCAAAAAAAACCTTTGCTTTTTGTGAGTCTTTTTTTTTGGTTCGTTTTAAACTGATAGCAATGAAATGTTTTGGTGAGTGTCTATGCTGTCTTTTATCACTGATCTCAGCCAATAAACTAAGTATGACTTCAACAGCTGTTTCTTCTGCTTCGAACAATAAGATGTTTTGAAGTCCTCAGAAGTCAATTAAAGTAAGAAAGAGAAGTTTAGAAAGTCTTATGGAGAGAAGAAACATTTTTCTCTGCAGATTTTTAAAAAAATAACCTTTGATGTCCTATTTAAGCCTAATAATAAAAAGCAGAAAGATATTCAGGTAAAGACATAACTGTGCGTAGGAAGGAAATATCTACTACATTCACAATTAGTCACAGTTAATGTTATATCTGGAGTTTAGATACTCCATGCCAGATTTTTCTCTGCTGTGAGCGTAGCTTCTCTGACTTTGATAAAAGTAGATTGACTGTTTTATATCAGGTGAGGATCTGCCCCTCTGAGTCAAGCTGTGAACAAGAAGAAAAGAAGGGACAAAACTTGAGGAAGCATTAAAAGATGTCTGGTTTTTATCTCATTTAAATTCTGTTTATGTTTCCAAAGCTTCAGCAAGACTTTTGTATTTTGTGCTGCCTCATGCTGTATGTGGTGTTATTAAAAGTACTTATAACATGAGTCTCCTTCAAACAGGAATTCTTTCAGTTCAGATCTCTGTATTCTATGAAATGTGTCACTATTTCCTGGGAATAACAGGAAGGGTTTGCCATCTTTACCTGCTTCTGTAACATTTTAGGTGCGAAATCCTTCTGGTGGTGCTTAATCACAGAATGATTGAGGCTAGAAGGGACCTTTGGAGATCAACTAGTCCAACCCCCCTATACATAATTGTGTCATATAAAATACTAAGAGCTTCAAAAATGCAGAAACAAAATCTTGGGATTAATAGAGAAATTATACAAAATTAATTTCTAATGAGTTGTAAGATTTCATCCATAAGAACATAAAATTGCAAAATGGACTACACGGCTGCACAAGTGAAGTGACAAATAATCCTCAAGAGAGCTATGGGAAAACCCTTCTGGAAACATGAATGATCCCACTGAGAGCACAGAGGTAAGAGGTGAAATGAGTCAAATATATAGAATACATTTCCATATGGTAAAGCCCCTACTAGCAGTTCAAATGTTTCCACTGACTGAGGGATTTTGGATCAAAACCCAAGTAAGGATGGAAGAGGGCTGTTAGACTGTACAAATGAGATCCAACTCATTCAATTCATCTGACTTCAGGGAAATAATTCACATACTTCAGTGTACGTATCTACTGCCATCTGGGGTGCCGTAGGTGAGATCCCAACTGTTTTTCAGCTGTTGAACAATCCACGTCCATAGATTCTGTTTGATATCTGAGTCATATGTAGATGTTTTCGAAATTTATAATGACATCTAAAATTGCTTCTATTGCCTGGATCCCACCATGAGATCTTCATTCAGTTGCTCTCTAGCTGCTACTGCAGAAGGCCTATGTTCTCCGTAAATCTTGAGTCATTTCCAGCATCATGTGGCCTTCTTAGACACAGTGCAGAATCTAAAAAAAAAGACATCTAAAAAGCTGGCAAATGAACAGAATCCTAGAGCTGGCTTTACAAAAATTTATTTGGTGGAGAGGAAAGGCTACGTTCTCCATGCTGCTAGTGATTAGGACTTTCAAAGGATGCTTAGGCATCCCAAATGGCAGCAGATGCCTTTATTTAGATAACTGAATCCTACTGTAGGTATTTCGGGGGAGCTGAATTGCTCTTTCAGCGGCACTGACTGTAAAGATTAAACTCCATTGACAATATTGGGAATTCAGGTTTTAATGTAGCCCATTCATTATAACTGGAATTTAATTCTATCCTGCCTGGCCTCCAGCTTTGGCTCCAGAATGCTGTAAATTTTATATTGGAGCAACGCCTCTGCATGGATATACTAGGTCCTGTAGTGTACCTTAGGTATCTAACATCTATTCTTAAGTATAGAACATCTAAATTTAAAGGACTGAACATAAGAGTATCAAAATTGGGTGAAGGGAATGGCACCCTAAATAAGTAGTTCATCATAATTCTTTAAAAAAACAGAAGCATTTGTGTTTTATTTGTGATTTTTTATTTTGGTTATGGTTTTCACATCATGGAAATTATGATATTCAGGTGAACCGGAATATTTTAATATTTAAGGTTTTAATCTCATACTTTTTAAAATCAAAGATTCATCAAAACAAATAAAATAAAGCTTTTATTAAAGATAATTCCAGAATTATTTTATAGACAAAATAATTTGTAATGTATAGCTGCAATTAGATTTTAGTTGTTTGAAATTAAAATGCGTAAAAATAATTATTTTTATTACACCATTGTTTTAGAAGGATTTAGTTGACACAAATATTATCTCTGATTTCTTTTAATGCTAAAACTTTTCAGGAGATGATGTAAATAAAATGATCATTTAGTCACCACTTGCATGACAAAAAATGCTCATTAAGTAATCAAATTGTGTTCAGTAGGATTGGAATTGAACACAGTGGAACTGGACCTGGATTTTTTTTTTCAGAAAAGCTATTACTTTCTATCTTAAATAGCAGTAAAGAATTCTGTGAAATGAAATGAAGCCTGATTCTTTTGGTCAAATTAATCATTTTTTTCATCAAGAAATAAGTTTTGACTTTTTGAATATTCTGGAATGTTCCAAAGAAATCTATGGGGAATTAATTTATATGTTTTTGTTTTGTCCATTGAATTGAATTATCTCATAGCTCTAACAGTGATTTATATTTCTGAATGTCACATTAGAAGAACCAATCCTACATTTTTAAATATTTTAATCTATTGATAGATAAATATTCGGTTTCATGTGTAAACATATAGCTTGTAAGTTTTCAGAATTTTGCACAAATTCAAATTAAACAGAATTAGTTAATTTTCCATCAAAGTAATGTATTGCTAAATTAATATGCAGGTGTACTATATGGAAAGAAGCCAGAAAAAATACTTGAAAACTTGTACAGTGAAATCATAAAAATTTGCAAATGATTTTAGGTCATGCTTTTAATTACACAAAGAGGCATGCATGTAACCAGACAAAAAGTGGGGTTCATCTTGGTTGAGTGAGCTTGAGGAAATGCCATCTTGTTTTAAGTGTTCTTTAGGTCACAAATGTTCTTGTTTTTTTGCTTTTTTAATAATTCAGATTATTGCTGATGTCCATTTAACAAATAACAGTCACTATCTTTAATGTAAACTGTTTCTTGAAGGAGGAATGGTACTGTCTGTGGGCTAAACAGATATAGGACGATGAAGAAGTTTGAATGTTTACTGAATTTATTTGAATAACTATGTCCCATAAATTTGGCACATATTGAAAGACATATGGATTTAATCCTCCACTTCAATACAGCAGTTTTACACTGGTGTAACTTCATTAGAATTGCAAGGGTGTACAGTTGGGATAACAAAGTGGTGAATCAGAGCCACATGTGTTTCATATCCCCTGGGAGTTGTATATCACATGCTTCTCAGATACGGTACACATGGACTGGCATGTAATATCTGGGTGACAGGTACTATATCATATTAGTTCACATGAACCAATATATTATCATATATATTGCATTGTGTAAAATATCTACTATACAGGTTCAACCTAGCTGAAAGGAGAGGAAAAGTACTATGAAGTTACATAAAATCTGCAATTGGAATAAGCGCTAAGTGCTTACAGCTCTACATGTCGTCAGGTGTTTTAGGTAAAAGGCCAAGAACCTGGTCCGATTGGTAGAGCTGGTTCATCTCTACAAGCGTACAAGCTGAATTTCACTGTGTCTAGAGATGTGAAGAGTGTTGCCTATGGCAGTCCATCTATGGGCACTTCCCAAGACTACCTCCTAAAATGTCTGAATGAGTTTTTGTGTTTGAGGGGGTTTGTTTTGTTTTGTTAAAATCCCAACCAAGCTATGACCTAGCCCAAGCCTGTTTATTTTATGAGATCTGATGGGACTGTAGCACAAGACAACAAAATTTGACTAACAGCTGTAGAAAAAAATACTGCAGAGTCCTGATCTGTGCACAAGATTCACAGCATATGTTAAATAGTTATTGTGTACAATGGAATGAACTTAATTGTATTTAGCCATTCTGTAATTTGCGAACCAATTGTTAAAACATGCTGCAGGATGTCAAACTCATATTTTTAATAAGCTGGGCAAACTATCAAGTGGTCAATGTTCTTTTGCTTCAGCCTTTTTTGATTAGTTGCCTTGCAGGCAGATTTGGACAGTTATATGGAAACAATACAAGGATGAACAAAGAAGGAACTGGAGTGATAATTTGAGAGAGTAACTGGGAAATTGGTCAAAGAAGAAAAAAGCATGATGTAGATGGTTCACTGCATGTTGCTTTTTATCCTGTTCACTTAAAAACAATGTGCTGTAATTTATGAGTAGACAGACATAGTTAATCCTTGCTCAGTTTATGTAGATGCTTGGTTGTCCAAAAACCCTAAATCAGTTTTATAGTATGCATTACATGTACTGCTGACTGGCTGACCTGAATAAAATTAAGTTTACAAACTGGTTTTGATTAACCATGTCTGAATGTAGACATTTAGCCTATTATTAAATTTAGAAGCCATTGGTTTGTATTTTGTTTTATTGCTAATCGTCTTTTACGTTACTGTCAGAGTTTCCATAATGTCCAATTAAAAAACAAGTGTTGCACACAGATAAATAAAAACTCTCCAGGCCTGTGAGTGTAGTGTAGAATGTATTTGGACAGCACCCATTCAACTGCATTGTATTACGATGGAAGAATTACTGCCAAGCACAAAAGACATTGGAGTCTCTTCTCTGCATCAAACTGGATGGATTGTCTGTTTGACCATTACCACTCTACTGGATTTAGATTTAACAACAAAAACTACTGGAATCACCCCATCCTGACCATTCTCTCTGATAAACTAGTCTCATCCTAGACATTTTGCTACATACTTGCTGCAGTATTTCTTTTTTGAAAGCTAAGAAGAGCAGCACCCCACCTTCAGCAAAACTGAAGATATTCCAAGCTGGGCTCTCATGAGTACTAATCTCTTTGATAATGTATTATTAGATCTAGATACATTGTCTCAATCTCTGATAATAAAATAATTAGGACTAGCCCAGGCTTTGTCAAATGGTCATCCATACTGTTTGCCAGCACAGACCCCGACCTGCTTTCCGCCTTTGACAACTACCTCTCTTCCAGATAATGCTTAAAAAGAGACTGAGAAATGACATATTCTAAAGGTGCTTCCTAGGAGGCAGTTTGGACCTAGTTTTTGGAATAAGAGTTTAGTTGTAAGGGTGAAAGCTGTGTCATCTGTCCACAGAATCACTCATGGTTCATTATAGTTCCCGCTGTAATGTAGCCATTAATGTGCTTTTTGCAAAGAGCTATAATTGAACCTCTTCAGGTACTTTGCCTCAGAGAAGACCCTAAAAGTCCATCTGTGTGTTGCCTATTTGAAAGGGAGAGCAAACTGTAGAACAGCCATTACCCTCAGTGATGCTTACAAAACGTAAACCTAACTTCCATCTGAAACCTATTGCTCCTGGCTCAATGTTTGGAGAACGGCAGCTCATTAAGATGTCGAGTATCCTAATCCACATTACCAGCAAAACATACAAACTATAGATTAAAATCTGTTTTGTGTTGAACCTGTGGGACTGAAGAATTCCACTCTAACTCCAACATTTATTTTCAGTATGAAAGGTTTGGGATGGATTGTTTGCTAAGATACTGATTTCAGGTTATCTATCTCGAGTGATTTTCTAGCTTTCATTTCAGAGGAAATATGTAGTCATGAGAATACCAAAACAGAACATGATGTGCTAACAGTAAAGGAAATGCAGTTGGAAGTGAGAGGGGAAGATAATATGAATGGACTAAGCCTGACTGCGTGTACCTTCTGCAGAACCACTGGGTTGCCCTACTTTCAATTGGGTAATTGTGGAACAGATGACACTGACATTGCTGGGAAGGAGGTAAAAAATCATTAATTATCTGTCCCTCACCTCCCTGATCCTCTGCTCATTGCGATTTATCAGATTTTGTAAGCATTGAGTGCTGTCCCTTGAGAAATACACAGGCATGCAGCGCTCACTGCCTCCAGCCCTCTCCCCTACTTAGCTGAGATTCAACTTTGCATATCATAGAGTAAGTCAACAAACCATCCCTTCCAACTTCTTGGCATCCTCAAAATAAATGTTTCATGTCATAAAACGGAACCAAAACTCACAGCAGAGGCAACTGCATCAAGGCTCTTACCTCACTATAGCCTGGAGTCTGCAGAGCCTAAAATGTAATGAAAGCTGGGATCATGCTTCTTGACTCACAAGTCAGGAGGGACCTCTGATTTCTGGATCACTCACACCTTTTGAGTCAAACTTCCTCCAGAAGCCAAAATGTGAACACTGAAAAAATAAAAGAAGTCTTGTTTTCCATCTGACTATCAATAAGCTGGAGCTACTGCAACCATCCATGTTCTGTCCATAAACCCACTACTCAGTACTGACCATAGGGAAAACCAAGGTCTTCCATTCCTGCTTCACTGAGGAACAGTCAATCGTTAAGCAATCTACTTCTGAGTAGGAAATATACTGGACAGACAGATTAACCTGGTTAGGGGAAGAATCTGTATTCCTTAGTTTTTAGGAGGTTTAGGAAAAGACTAGGGAACTTATAAAAGTAATAAAATGTGGAACTGATGGATTCTATTACTGTTGTAGAAACTCTTTTTTTTTTTTTTTTTTTCCTGAGGATGTTTCATGCACCTCTACCCAGCTGGAATATTTTTGACCTTGGATTCTTGGCAGAAAATCATTGAACTGTGTCAAGAAGTTCAACCTTTTTGTGTAGGATTTTTCCCCCAGCAACTAAAGTTCAAGGTTTACTATACTTGTCCTTCTGAAATATATTTTCAGCAGAATGACATATGAAGTTCAAAATAAATGAATTGTTATTATTGTAAGGTGCAATAGTACCTCCTGACTCCAAGGTAACAAAATTCACAGAGTTCATGGCTAGAATAGTCTGTTATATTATTAAGTGTAATTTTATTATGTAGTACATTTCTGCTGAATTTCTCCCAGTTACTCGTAAATGAGTCTGCTTCTAGAGTCTGATACGTAGTGGTTAGTTATGGATACAGGAAAAGTCTGGTCTGAAGATAAGTGAAAAAAATACCACATAATTTTGCTGTGTAATTTGTTCCAGTGAATACCTATTCTCATTGATAAAAATGAGTACTGCTTTCCTGAGTTGAATTTTTTGACCTCAGCTTGTATGCATTTGTAGGTATGTTGTGAAATAAGAACTTACCTGTCAAAAGTGTTTAGGATTTCAAGTGTTCCCTTTTGCCTGTCAGACTTGGCAACTTTTAAAATGTTAATTTTTGAGACATTAACGGTGATAACGGGCAAAATAAAAGTTATAAACCTCATAACAACAGAGTGGCATAATTCTCATAATTTCAGCTGTAGCTCAGTTACAGAAAAGTATTATCTGTCTGTGTGTTCAAATTCACTAAGGAAGTCTTAAGCAGAACAAGTCCCTCTTCTATTTATGAGAGTATACAAGCAGCAGGGGGAAAAGAAACATGATCTGACAGATTTGATTATACTGCAGTAGGCCTAGGAGTCATAACTGCATATTCCGGAGACATGCATCCGACAGGATGATGTCAAAACACCTGGGCGAAACACTGTCAGCTCCCTGTCTTCCAGGTGCCTGATTGCTGTGTGGCTGTCAAACAGCCTGCATAGCATGTTGCTTTTAATAAAAGAAATGAGTGAAGGGAATGAAGCAATTGCAAAGCCATTTGGTTGAAAGCAGGTCCTTCACAAGTGATTGGATAATTAAAATATGAATGTAGCTAATCCATGTTGACATTTTTATAGCCTTTACATGAAACAACCTTTAAGGGTATGGTGGAGTAGACAGATAAAATTCTATGGGAGGACCACTGGCAGTCGATCACAGAAAAAGAAGGTATCATATGAAGAAAATGCTGGTTTAAACTAAGCATAAGAAAATAAACTTAATGCCTAAAAATAAACATCAATGGGAATCTCCTACATAGAAAATCACTTCTAAAGAAGTTGTATATATAATGATGAATCCATAGGGATTCATGGATCTGTAGGAATCCATATCCCAGGGATGGCAGATATGCACCATTGCACACCCTTAGGTGGCATGGAGAAGACAAATACATTATACAAAATATTGGGCAGAAGTGGGGGCAGTATATTGTCTGTCTTGCTCATGAAGCTTCTACACTAACGCAGACACTTTTGATATACCTGTCCACTCTCTGTGTCCGTATTTTATAAATCTGGAACATTTAAGAAAATCCAAAAGAGTGGTTCAAGATGTGGCAAATAGATGTGGTAAATGTTTGTTCTCTACACATCTCTGTGTGTAGACAGCAATATCTTTAATACTCCAGTATTCTTCAGGGTAACTAAGAAAAGGATAAAATGATACAATAGCTTTAAGACCAGAAAAAGAGAAGATTGGAAGCGTGCTGCAGGATTTTCAAGTGATGCAATTCACAGTGAATGTTGCACAGCAATACTCTAACAGATTTGACATCATTTAAAATAAAAAAAAAAGAAAAGAAAAAGGGAGCCTTTCTAATAGATAAGGTCTAGCTACCAATGGCTAGGTGATGGGGCTTGGTAAATGCTTCAGAATTCTTGGATGTAAGATATTTGGCCGGTACTATTCAACAGGACCATTTGTGGCAGGAGACTTAATGCCATGCTTTAGAATATGATGGATTCATTAACTTCAGATATTGCTCATGCTTGCAGGATGTTAAGACTTTTCACTTCAATCAGACATTATGTCCAAAACAGGATGTGCACACAAGTTGTTTCAAATCAGTATTGCTGCACATGAGCAATAATGAATGAAGATCACTGTATTAGAACAGCCATACAGTCTTTATCTGTAATATCAAGATCTCTATGAAAATATAAGTGACAGGAGAAGGACTCTCAAATGCTGGGCCTTTTGTCTTTGCTTGACCCTAGCCATATGTTAAAGTAGTCACTGAGAATAATTTAATATACCAATAGCTGGCCATGATCCATTTTAGATCATGGTACCTGGAATGCATAGAGCTCTCCTCATGTGTTCTGCCTTCTACCTTCTGAAGATTGGGTCAGACTCTCCATCCAGCCAGGGAATATGCTATCACTAAAACATTAAAAGGCAAACAGGCCATAATCTCTCTGTATTGAATTTGGTCTGCTAAGTCTTACAAATTGTCGGTGGGAATTTGGCTCAAGTCACCTATACAGAATCTGAACTGTCACAAGGCATAAGAATGAAAAACAAGAAAACAGACCAGAAAAGAAGTTGGTAATGAACTTCCGAAACTTGCTGCCCTAGGAGGGCATGTTCAAAAATGGATTAAACATACTAATGGATAACAAGTCTATAAAAAGGTATTAAAAGGACAAGTATATATTATCCAGCATTCCTCATGCGATGGTTTTGGGTGACGGGAGATTTTAAGGGGGATGTACGACAAAAAGTGGCTAGCATTATGTGCTCTCACATTCATCTCCTTTTGCCACTGACCAAGACAGAGAGATTGGGTCAGATGGTCTGAGGACAAGATTTTGCTCCAGGAATGCATAAGAAAAATGCATAGTAAGGGAATACTAACTGAAAAATCAGTTTTCAGTATAAATCTGGAGGAAACCCTTCAATAACAGCAGAGGCATCTTAATTTCACACATGTAAATGAGTACAGAATATGAACCAGAACACTTGAATATATAAGAATTTATGGTAAATGTGGCACAAATTACCCCAAGGTGGAAAAATATTTGAGAAAATCTTGACTGGTATTCCTTTAGAATGAGTAATTTCTGCAGGGATAATAGTCTGCATTAGAAAAAGAAAATAGAAATAGAAAAAGAAATCTTGGGGCAATTCTAGTATGTGTAAATTAACATAGGTCAGTTGAATTCCATGTAAATACTCCACTAGACACAAGCTGAGCAGCTGACTTTTGAAATTTTTAACTCCACAGCTCTGCGCATTACCTCTCAAAGGTATTAATCAACTACTGAGCTAACCCTGAAATCATGGAAAATTTGACAGAGGGTGGATCCCAAGAAATTTAAGTGAATTAGTCTCATTTCATGTGGAAAATTGGAGAGAAGTATGCATATATTAAGGAAATATGCAAGTTAATGTCCTAGATGTTTATTGTTTCCATATGTTTATTTCTAAACAGAGTAATTTAAGAAACCCATGTTGGACATATGGAAAAAATATGGAAGAAAATATGACCGAAAAATAGGGAAGCAAACCTAAATGAGAAGCTTGTTCAGCTTTTCCCTCAGTTCTTTCCATCTGTAGGAGACACTTTTAACAGCAAGTTTCTGAGGCCACTGATGTTGCTGATCAGTGCACTGATCGTATCTGCAAATCTCCCTCTACACTTTTCAGCATTACCCTCTTTCCCCTCTTCCCTTCCCTTCCTTCTCCCCCCTTTAATTTTCAACTTTCTACCTTTTCTCCTTCCTTTGTTCTGCCTTCTGTTTCCCTGAAGTACACTTAGAGCTTGCTCTTTCTTGGCCATCTCACTCCCTTCATCCCACTTCTTTTTTTTCTGACTCATACAGCCTAATGTTTCATCCTCACAGCAAAATCAAAACAAACAAAACTGCCCTCTTTCCTTCCCTCCTGTCAGCATCTGGAATAGCACCTGCTCATCAGTGCCTGTGCTCACATGATGGATGATATTTTTCCTGTTTTCCCTCTACAGGTTGTTGTCATTGCCTTCTTCACTGTGACCAGAAACATCATACTTACTTCTTAAATTAATATCCAAATACCACATCAGAGCCTACTTTCTTCTCCTTTTCCATAGCAACAGCCATTCCAAATGCATTTTCCAGTAGTTTTTTTTTGTCCATCAATGTCATCTATGATACAGCAGAAGTGGCATGGCTATAGTGTGACATGACACAAGTGACTTGTACTTGTTCCTCCTTGGTTGTAACTAATACTCTTTTGGGTTCTTCACACTTAAGCATATCCAATGCTTGAGAAGTTTCTTCTGATGTAGAAGAGTGGGGTCACATACCATTGCTTGTGGCTACTCCATGCGGCAGTCTTGTTCATGGATGCCTTCTGGTGGATCAGCTGGTATAATCTCATACTTGTGGTGCTGAAGTTCAAACGGGAATTACTCGATTTATTATGAGTGGGTATTCTCAATACAGTATTTTTTTTAAAAAAAGTTACAATTTAGTTAGAGAGGTAGGACATGCCAAAACCCATATCATCCCTGATAATGACCATTGAGCTCAGTTTTGTGTAATAGGCAAATAGCTGGAGAAAACTGTACCAACAGTCTGCCTTCTCAGTTCATCGTAACCTAAATAATATGGACTGTATAAATGATATTGAAAGGAGATGAAAATATGAACTATAAGCATAATTCTTTTTTTTGCCTATCTTTACAGCCTTGTAAGTAAAACACACTAGATATTGAACATAAAAGGTTTCATTATTAGTGGAAGAGTTACTGTCAAGTCTGAGATACTTGGGAATGAGTTAAGTGCTGTAAAAACAGAAAGTAAAACTCTACTGAAAGGAGTTTACAGTCCAGATATAAGACAAGAGAGGAATGATAGTTATTGAGAAATGGGAGACCACAGGGAAACTACGAAATAATTTTGGTCATTATGATAAATAGGGATCTCAGCACTCTAGCATTAAGTGTTTTGTAGACAACATGGAAAATATTGGATGGAAACAAAACTCCTGTTTATTATTATAAACAGAGTGTTCAAAAATCTTTTTGTGGTCTGTGACAATTGTAGAGCAATCCATTTTAAATGGGCTGATAGCATGTTTCCTCATTGTGTAGCAATGGGAGAAGTAACTTAATACAGAGAAGCAGAACACTGGGATGGTGAGCTTTGTCTTGCGAACACAATTCCAAGTGAGACACACCAGAATAAGGCTGACTGAATAAAATATAACTTTGCTGAAAGCTTTGGGCCAAGACAAGGACCATAATTAGGACCATATCATGTCATAGGCATGACAACATAGATGTATTTTAGTATATAATGGTAGTTATAGAAAATTCATAGAAGCAAAACTACATGTGATCTCTTTTCAATGCATAGGTCCATGGACTTAGACTCTAAGCTCCTGTGCTGTGAGGAAACCATATAATCGGGACATGCAGCAGGTCCAATGCTGGATACGTTGACCTTGCTGCCCATGCAATGAGGACTGTGTGTTGCGTGGATGGTGATGTGCAGAGTTCGGGTGCATCTGTTTGCCATTCTCGGTCCTTTCTGGATGCAAGGAGCATTGGAGGGGCACAGGTAACAACTCATGCTGACAGGTCAAAAGCTGGGTGGTTAGCAGGTACTCAGCATACTGTATTCCCGCTGCTAACATGGATCTTTTGCTTCCCATGAGATGTGTCATGAAAGGGATAAACCTCCACACAACTAAGATACAAGTCCTGCTGAAAAGCACTTTTTGACAACACACTTTTATTTGAAAGGAAACCATTTGCAGGTTTTATATTTCACTTCTACATTGTAAGAGCAGCATTTTTCAGCTTAAAATTACTTTTCTAAGCTATGGATATCATTTGGAAAAATAATTTGAATGGTCAAAACCAAAGTGAAATATTACAATATACCTAATTTTATTTCTTTCAAAGTTTAAATTCCTATGTGAATACAGGCACCACATCCATCCTGAGTGGCATCATGGTGAAACTGCTGGCTTCAGGTCAGAAGTCGTTCAACAGAACTCAACAAAAAAACTAAAACACTTGGGGTACTGCAGGAGTTAACAATAGGAGTCAATTCATAAGGGTCAATTCAGGTATAGTTGTCTATGATGGTATCCAAAATAACTCTTAAGTGGAAAAGCTAAATCTTTGAAAGGTCAAATAAATCCTGGTAAAATGCTTAGGTACCCATTTCTACAGGTCCCTAAATATTCTGGTAAAAACATGGGGCCGAGCAAGAAGATAGGGAATTGAAATCATCAGGATCTGCTTCTGCTTCCCAGGACTGTGCCCAGCAGATTACACAATCACCCTTGGTTAAGTGTCTGTCTGGCCCCATGAATCTTGAATTCTTGGCTGCCTCGCAGGGCAGATTTCAACACCTTCCCCCTCTCCTCTGTGCCTACATGCTTGCACTCTTGCACAAGTGAAGCACGGAGAAGAGCTTGTTATGTGAGTCCTGGGTGTTGGGAACTGAGCGCTCACGCTCTCTTAAGTGGGAACTGAGTGCCAGGTACCTTCTTCAGGCTTCTCTCCTCTCCGTAGGAGGCTGTAGTCTTTGTAAAAATGAACTCTTCTTTGAAATGCCTGCTTCAAAAAGGGCGAGTGAGATATAGGTTTATATGCAGATCATCAGAAATGGGTGAATCTGTACTGAGCGGGGAGGTTTGAGTGACATCACAGCTGAATTAATGTTTTTCAAAATAAGTTCTCTAGATAAGAAAGCCAGTGTAGAAGAGCCTGTGTGTCCAGTGGAGCCTGCCATGCATATCTGAGTAGTGTAGTACAACATATGAGTACAGTTATGGACTGACAGAGTTTTGATTAGTTTAGTTGACATCAACCTATGGCTGAACTGGTTCTTCAAACATTGTAAAAGTCACCCTGGTCTGAGTTGTCAAGTGCCTCTCAAAGATCCAACAAAAGCAGGAACAAAGCACTGATAATTGTTACCATGTTTATCTGATATTTCTTAGGTTCATAAAATAATTATGTTCCAATGAAAAAATACATGTGTAAGATATCATGTGAATTAAGGATTAAGCTGGGAGTGTTGTCAGTACAGCTCTCACAAGGTAAGACAGACACAAAATATGGAAGGCAATCCAAATGCAAAAACCACACAGATGGCAACTATTTTTTCTGTTTAATCTCTGTTTCTCTTCCTCTCTTTGCCTCCCCATCCTCCCCTCTCTCCCTTCATTCTCTATTAGGAACCTGGAATCTCATCTTGGATATGTTTTTTAAAATGGCTGGAAAGGGGCAAATGCTCGATGAAGTGAGATGGCTAATTCATTCTAATCAAATTCAAAACACTTAATTAATGCAAAGTTCAGATTACAGAAGTCAGCCAAGTCTCTGTTTCTGTTGGAACCTTAACATGTAGAGTTCTTTACTGCATATGATTTTTAACCATACAAGCCCACCAGAAAAATATTCTTCCTCTCTACTTAATTTTTCTCCCCAAAAACAAAAGAGATTAGAACTGGAGGGGTTAGGGCTTACAGCCATGAGGGGAAAAGTTTAACTGGGAAAATTCATTACCTTCTTGCTAAGAAGCTAGAAATGGAGCAGCCCATACTTACATCTGGGGTGTCAGGGTTGCTTTGCATGCCGTACTCGTGATCTGAACCTCCGGCTCGCTGACTCGCCCATTATGCAATCTGCATTTAACTAACTGCAAATTAAAAAATAAACAGACCTTTTCACATCAAACATGAGCAGGGAGTGCATTGCAACTGTTCCGCTCTGGAAGAGGCTCCTTTTCACTCTAGGAAGGGCAGAAGAAAGGCAGGGACAAGCACAAGGGTAAAAATGAACATTACTCGATGCCCTTCCCTTCTGGTTATTCTTTGCAGTATAAAGCAGAGACTGGGCAGAGGAAAAGGGACATGGACCCGCCAACTGCTCACTGCACACTCAGGTTCCATTTCATCTACAAGACTGAAAACCACTCAACAGATGCTGATATGAAATTAATTGAGTTCTAGGCATCCAAATTCCTTAGGCTTTTTGCAAATTGCTGTCTTGCTTTTTAGATAGAACTTCAGTAAAACGATTCAAGATGAAGCAAAAGGCTAGCATGACTGACTGATTACTTAAAACATAAAAAGTATAGAGGAATAAAACTCTATTACCAGCAAAAGAAAGAACGAGCAATAACAGAGCTTCCCTGCTTTATAGCTGTGAACTCCATTTCTAGCTGCTCTGACTCTTCCCCTATGGCTTCCCAAGGATGACTGGGCAATTAGCCTTTCTCTCTGACTAATATCAACACAACTCACCTGGAGCTTTCCGACAGACCTACACACTCCTGGGGTTGCAGAGCCCTGCCATTGACCTGACAAATCCTAGAACAAAATAAAAGGAAAAAGCCAAGTAACCTCTTGCATTCAAATGTGTTGCATCTACTCACCCTTTCCCGTGCAATATTTCACTAAGTGAAGGCTGCACTGGAGCATGACAAGTCATCAGAGTAGTCTGCTTTTGTCCAAATGCAACGACCTTGAATGAGAAGTACAAATTAATAAAACACTTTATTTTGATTTCATAATGACAAGACAGTGAACCACATGATGCATGAATAACCAATTTCTTTTGTTTCAAGCCCCAAATGAAATATTTAAAATCCCAAATGCACTGTGATATGCTGGTTGGAAAAGAGCAGTGAGCTCAAAGGCTTGCAGGAGACCACAGTGATTCAGTTAGGTAGCCTCCGTTTTGCCTAAGGATTTTTCAGAAGCCCAGAACACAAAAGAATGTCTGGGAGAGGCTAAATAAGCAAAGGACATAACTGTATTATTCTGTGATAAATTGTGCACATAATGAGTAATGACAGTGCTTTCTGCTTTTTCTTTTCATTTTCTGACACAAATAAGCAAAATAATTAGCCAAGCCCTCTCAGAAGGGAATTCTTTTTTCTCAGTGAGCATCACTGAGGGCTATATTTTTTCAGCTGTGCTGCTTCAGAGTATTTCATATCACCTTTTACAAAGCTAAACAAAACTTAATGGTATTTCCATTAAGTTTCAACTGAAATACTTCCAAAACAGTTCGTCCATAAAGATAGGCTATTTGTCCTGATACAGCACTCTGATAAGACCTTATCTGGAAGAGCGTGTACTGTTCTGGTAAGCGTTTTCAAGAAAGCAGAAAAGACCAGGACAATAAGTGGAGTGAAGTTCTTATCAGATGAGCTGGACGTACAAAGCTTATGCAGGAAGCAGAGGCAGCGTGCACGCTGGCTGCCGAATGGTGTACGGGGAAAGAATGAATGCAGACAAGGAGCAAAAGTATCTAAACTATTGGACAGTGTTGGCACAAGAACAAATGGAGATGAAACAAGCATGGAATCTGACACGGAGAATTGAAAGGGTTTTAAGCATCACATTCTTGGATGACCTCCTAGTAGATGTAAAGGATCCCACTTAGTTTTAGGGTAAAACTTGTTCGCTTTGCAAAAGCACTACATGATATAATTCTCTGTGACAGAAACAGCTGACCCGTTCAGTCACATGTTTTCAGTGGTAGCAATGAGCTAATGAGGGTGTTCTTCACCATCTCCAATTTTCTTTAACCAGAAATAAAGATTTTTAAAGTGAAGCCAGTCAAACTTGGAAGAGTGAATACTGGTCCTCGCTGAAGAGAACACATTATTAAAAACACACAAAAAATGTCTCTCTCACTATGCAACCATTCCATGACAAACCAAAAAGCATCAGGTTGCAGCAAGTAAAAAAGGAAACTGATTTAATGGATAAGCTTCTCTTCCCACTGGTGTTAATAAGTAATGACTGTGAAATAAACAGAATTATATCAATAAGAATAGAATAAAATCCAGCCTCAGTATGAGAAGAAAATAGGGGTGGAAAGCACTGTTTTGAATGTGATGCATTTAACTGAATAGTTACTGAAATTGGTGAAATACTTTTATCAAATCAGATGACAGATTTTTGTAGAAAAAAATGTTACAATCTTCTATTATTAAACTTGCAGTTAATTTCCTGGTATGACATAAAAGGATAACAATATTGATCAGGTCTTGCAAAATGTTTGGCTTTCCAAAATAGCTACTTTGATGAAAAATGGTTCCATTAAAAGTCAGCCAACGTAATTAACATGTAGGGAAAAGGTAGTAAGGAAATGCCACAGAGTTAAGTGTTTGTTGCTGGAGCAATTTTATACAAGCTTTACCAAATTGTGAATTCTTGCAGGTGGAGTTTGTGGTAGAGTAGCCAGGCAGACATTTTTAAAAAAGAATTAACATTCCTTAATTCTTATGTTTCTGAAACCAGTTGTCCTCTCCTAGATACTTTCCACAACTTTTCTCCCTTTCACATAAGACAGTATTCTATTGGATTATATAGAAAAATGGTGTTTTCTACCTAAAATGATAATTAAGACATTTTCTCAGATATTGTTGGCTGGTAGTATAAAAATTAGAGGGACTTCTTTCTAAGAGAAAGACAGCTTTTAGTGTCGTTTGTTGCAATGCAAATATTGCCATCAACAGAGCAAATTTAGCAAAACAATATTTGCTATTCTAGAAAGATAGCTGGCATGATTCACAATCATGAATTCACAATCTGTCCTTTTGACTATATGTTTTTATGCTAGCTCTGCCAAACTAATAGTTTTCCTGGGTTGTGAACTGATACTCCCCTTGAAGACTTTTGGCAGGTGCTTGAAGAGCAAGTAAGAAATTTGCAGAGTGTATTCAAGTGGTCATAATCTATTGTGGCATAACGACTATGTGGTGTCTATATGTATAGTCAATATGTAAATGTAAATGTAGTTGATCTAAGTCACAGATATCATATCCTTCACCATCTTCTCTGGTGACAACAAAACCCCATATCTGACCTTTTCATCTGCTGAATCTACTACATCTATTACTCTTTCAAGTTTGCCTCATGTTTTCCTCCTCTCTCTTCTCAGTCCCTAAATACTTGTCAGTCTGCGCAGTGCATGGAGAAGGATGTCACTTTGCACAACAAAATTCATAGTATTATTAGATGTGGATCAGAAAAGGGATGCTTAGCGGATGGGAGCATATGCTCATGTGTGGAACTATGGACAAGTGTATTTAGGATCTCCTATTGTGTCGTCTAGCTGGATTAAACACCTTGAAGGCTAGCTACAGAGACTAGCTGGAGCAGAAGTCTGAAACATTCTCTACAGGAGATGGTTGAAGGGCCTTGTAGAAGACAGTGCACTCAGAGCTACTGTAGCACCATTTTTCACATGAAGTGGCAGAAAACTATAACTTGAATTCACTTTTGAAATGACCTTTTTGCTTCTAAATCAGGTAGGCAGTTTCAGAATTGTCATCCTTTATCTGGAAAGAAAATAAATCTTGAAAATTGCTCTTTTCCTTTCAATGTTTTATCTGTAAAACAATGTATCTCTACAACTCTCAAAAGGGAAATGTGTTTGAGCTTCATTTAAGGAGTAGAACCTAGGTCTTCTCGCTCTTTATCTTTCTTTATCCATGAGAGTCTTCCTCCTCACACGTCAAGAAATAGAAAGGTCATTGCAGAGCGTGTTTTAGCATCTTTTATAGTATTACACATTGACTGAGAGTTTAAATATGGAAAGTATTACAGTACTATGCTATGTTACATGATTAGAAGCACATTTTGCTGGAGATATGATCTGTGTTACCAACAAAATAAGTATGTATAGGATCTGGTTTGACTTAGGTATCCTTTTGTCCTTTTTTTCTGCTTATTGTTATGTAACAGTTGTGATGGTGAAATGCGTAATGACTATTCCGGACAGTATGATAGAGCATCATATGGCATTTATATTGGAAGGTAAAGAATATAAACATATGAAAGTCATTTAAAGATACAATTAAACTTCTAAACAAAGAACTTCATAAATATTTCATTTGAAAACTCAGCATCAACCAACTACCTGAGGGCTAAGGGGACTTTTTTTAATACAGCATAATAAAGATTTAATAAAAATGCTGTTGTTAGAGGTGCAAGTGTGTTAACTCTCTCTGACAGAGGGCTATTAAAATGTATCCTTCAGTCAGTTTCTTCTTGCATTTTATTTAACCCAGCAAGCCCTGTGAGCACACTGCCTAGGACTATGGTAAACAATAGAAGCAATACTTAGAGGTTGCATTGCATTGCATGTATCTATATAATCTTTTAATGTAGATAACTCTTCCTTCATCCTTGGGATTTTCTGCTTTTGAATTCTGAACTCTCCCATTATCCTTTGATCGATTTTATTCAACCCAGTTCTTCACTGCAGTCTGTACAACAGAACAGAGGCTGGGGGGTTTCTTTCAGTGTAAGACTAATGCCTGATATTGTCTGTTTTTCTTGACTACAGCCCCCTCTTCAAGGACATAGCATATTGGCCATCGCTTGAAGACCTTAAATCAAGTGTGAATATGATCCTGCATGATGTTCTGTTGTAAATAAAAATTATGCAAGTAATTCAGGAATTACTATTGAACACTTGCAGTGTTATACAAGTCAGATTAGGCACTCATAAAATCTTCTTTGTCTTTAAAAAGTAGGAATTATGGAATAAATGTGATTTTTAACCACCTTAGCTACTCCAGAGAGGCTGTGATTTTCTTTGCACACTACTACCGTATTTCATTCCAGGACAATGTTTCATAATAAAGTTGATAAAAAATCATCAGAAGACATTTTAAAGTTTTGAGCTAAGTTTTGGCTCACAATATTGCAATCCAGAGGAATCAGATGTTCTTCAGCACTTTGGGTTTCCTTAGGATGGGACTATGAGAGAGAAAAAAAATAAGAAGGCTTCACTAGATTGTAATACAGAGAGAGAAAAGAAAAAAAAAAAAAAGATTATCTGGAGATTCATTATGTTACATTAAAGCAGCCAGAGAAATGTCAGAGGCCAAACCTGGACTATAACCATGCTTTAATATAGAGAAGCAAGGAAGACTGGGGAAGCTCAAGGATTCTATCATAGTGTTTTCTTTTATTTTCAACTGTAGACGATTTAAGGTATGTTTTCTGTTATTCCATTTTTGGACTGAGGTAAAGAAAGCTCAAGATAGTTGCTATGTTAAGATGTTTATTCCTCAGGGTCAGAGTTACATATTTCTGTATGTTTGTGGTTATTTTTTCTTTTCATTTTCATTTCATTGGGGTGCTTTTTAATAAGACTATTTTCATATTATTTACACACAAACTGTTAAGTTATGTTTAAAGGTTTTATAGGTGATAGAACTGTCTATTATTAAAATTACATAATGCTTCCTATTATGAAACCTTGATTTCATCTGCTTATAAGAGTGCCAAACTGTAACTGTTTGGACTGAAGTTTTCTGTGCCAAGTATCTGTCTAAGGGTGTACTTTTCTGGAAGGCTCCAGCCAAAATAGTTCAGCCATTTCTAGGAATGATGCAAGGAAAAAATATGTATTTTTACCCATGTCACTAAAGTACTTGAATTCTTTCCTTTGAAAAGTACTAATCCTCCCAAACCTAAAGGCAGAAAATTGATTTTGTTGTTGTTGTTACTTCAGTGAAGATGCTGTTTAAAACCATTTGAATGCTCCAAAGCATGCTCAGGGATCTGAATGTTCCTACATGTCACCATCTCCTCAGGCACCATCCCTCACCAAATGACTGAGGGTGCTTTAGCTTGTAAAGATGGGAACAAGGATGGAGTTTCTGACTTCTCTGGACACTAAAAAGAGAGGAGAGAACAGGACTTGTATTGTGTTCTCTATGACAATTCTCTGTTTTTCATGTCAACTCTTATGTTAGCACAAAAAGGTGAAGGAGGAGTTGCATGTTCAAATGTAGTGAAGATAAATAAATAAATAAATAAATAATCTATGAGTAAGGAGTGGCCTGAAATGATAATAGGGAAACCAGGATCCAGGATTCAGGAGTGAAGGGAAGAGCTGAAGGAAATAGAGAGGAAAGTGGACAGAGGAAATTGTGACTACCTGAGCAGACTTTAGGAATAAGGAGTAACAGGGAAACTGTAAGTGGGAAGTGAGACACTATTAAGATTGAAAATGCAGGGCTTCAAAGAGAAAGAAATTTCACTTTTAAGATTTGCCTATGCAACATGGCACAATTTTAAGTACATATCCACATAGGTCTTTTTACTGGAGACCTCTGTCCTGCTCAGAGGAGAGACATTATTTTCCTAGTATTTGTATTACAGGAAAGTGTCTTGTAAAAGTGGGAAGGAATATAAAGCTGAAGCCAGATATTTCAGTGAGAAAGGAGCAGCCTCATAACGAAGGCGTGGGAATGCTCATCTAGACAATTGAATTCTCTTCCCATCTCAGCCCCAGATATGTGATTCTGGGAAAGTAGCTTAAAACAAACTTTTCACAGATTGCTGCTAATAGGATGTGCCTCATTTGCTTGGTGCCCAGCCTGAGACTATTGAAACAAATTTGAAGTGCTGAAGACTCCCAGCTGCAGCTTAGGTCAATGGGAGCTGTAAATCAAACCCAAGACATCTCAAATAGGATAATCAAAATTCATGGATACTGTTAACCTTAATCTCTCTGTGCTTCACTTCTGTACTTTAGGATGGTCATAAACACCATCATCTCACAAGGGTATTGTGGACATAATTAATATTTGCAAAGCTTTCAAAGCTATACTGATGAGCACCATAAAAGCAAACTCATGGGGAAATTAAACGTCTTTACGGAAGGATTTGACGAGTGTGCAACAAAGATGGCATAGGGCCATGCTCTGAACAATGGGACCATGCATTGAACAATGAACTAAATATTGAACAGCTGTTCATTAAGTAAGCACCATCTAATCTGGGCACTGAAGGAGGTCGGGGTGCTATGGAAAAAATAGTTTGTGATCATGTAATTAAAGATTATATCAAATTGTATATGCCCAAAATAAAGGAATTGCAGTTACATGGGCAAGCTTATTTCTTGCATGCTCTCACCTTTGGATCTGTGACTTAAACATATTCTTTTCACACTATTTTTATACATGCATGTTCAGTAAAAATATGTGCTAACTTGCTAATAAATACAGTAATCCATAGAGTTGAAAAGATGGGAGAAATATAGAAAGCTAGGGGAAAAAAAAAGAGGTTATTCTGAAAAAATGTGCTTATGTGTGGAGAGGAAGGATAAAGTAGATACAGAGAAGTGAAGAAGATGGAATGACACTCTTTTCAGTGTCCTGAAGGAGAACATGGGAAGATTTTCATTCTCTGTCATTTTCAAGTGCATTTAGAGTAATGCACTCTGAAATGAAATCCACTTATGGAGAAATGGAATTCCCATTTGTTTCATTAACTGTTCGGCCTTTTAGGCAGTGTTGAAAAATCCTGTCCTTAGAGTTTTGCACATCCATAACAGATCAACATTAATTTCAATAAAGAGCAGTTAACTTTCTAAATGATATTGCTTTTTCAGAAGCTTAAAGGAATGTAACTACTAGTTCAAGTGTGCTTTCATCTCATTCAGCATTCTATATCATGTTTAAATGATACTTTCCTGTTAGAACTATCTTACATTTTACAGTTAAAAATTGCATTTTTTCCTTAACTTCTACTGTGAAACAAATGGAGGTAAAATAAATAGCAAAGGAAAAAATGCTGACATGAATTTGCATAGGATTGACAGCTGGTATCACCCTTCCCAGGTCTCATCTAGCGATGATGGGAAGATCATGTAGATGAATTATTTTCTGCAGTCAGAGATTTTTGCTCATTTGTGGTCTTTTGATAACTTCAGATACACTTTTTTTTTTTTGTCATATACTATTCTGCAGATCCATTATGTATGATCACTGAGAAATTTCTGACAATAATATCCCACTGTTACTTTATGCTCTCTGTCTTTTGGGGTCATTTACTTATCTCCTGTTTAAGACTTTGATTTTATTCAAGTCATCTTGGTTTGCATGGTCTTATCATATTCATTTCAGCAAACTTGGACTTTTATCCGATGTAGCAACAATATATAGGGAGCTTAATCCAAATTGAATTTGTCTCAATAACTTAAGGACTAAACTAAATGTTCCTCCAAATCCTCCTGAAAAGTTAAGAACCAGAAGCACAAGGAAGAGTAAAATAAAATGGGAGAGACAGAGGTTGCAGTTGTTATTCATAAATACTGCTATTTGTTACACATATTCTCATTATGTTATTATGATTTGATCTTTCAAGAATGCATGCTAAGTCAAAATTATGTTGAAGATACTAAAATATATTTCTTTACCTGCTTATTTAGATTTAGTAGAGGTAAGGATGATCATAATGAGTTCAAGGGTCCGCAGATCAGAACCACAGGTTCTTTAGTGTAAGCTTTCTACTGCACATCCCTGAACCTTTAAACTGGGATTTTATTATTTCTATAACATATTCTTTTTTATAATTACTTGTGCTTCTATAAAATGGTAGCTTTGCCTATTCAGAATGATGAATTTTAACCATGATTTTTATGTTACAGTTAAAAAAAAAGGGAAGAAAAAGCTTTTTAAAGTATAATATTGCACTGCACAACCTAGGGAACTATATTAAATGCATTGAATTTCCCTTAAATACACATAATATAACTTCATCGTTAAACTTTGTTTGAAGTTTTCTTTAGTTAACTTGTATTATCTCAGTGGGCAATCATTCCCTGGAACATTTTGAAACAAATGGTAATTTCATTTCTAACTAGCACAAAGTCTTTCTGAAAGCACTCTTCACCAATCATCATGCCATGTTCAGGCCTATAATTTTAACAACTCCATCAAACTAGAGAAGAGAAATGCACAAATCATGGGAATACAGCATAGTCTGTCTATGTATATGAGCAAGACCAAAATTGGTTTCGTAATATATAACACATAAAAAGAGAGAAACTACAGAAACAAATAAAACAAGATTAATGAACACATGTGCAATGTGAGAGCATTAAGGTAAATGCAATACTGCTCCAAGATTTTAATTAGGCAATTATCCGTAACATATTTCTTATGAATTTCTTGAATTTTTGCTTGCTATGTAATTTAAGAATATTGGAACTACATGATTTCAAAGCAGAATTTAAAGAAAAATGAGAACAGCATAAAGTTAAAAAAGGATTTCTTTTGCCCATATCATATCTCTCAGTAAATCATTTGCTTAAAGTACTAGACCTTAATGGTATATTTATTCTATTTATGTAGAATTATAAAGTAATAATTTAAATATTGAGATGAAACTTGAAATCCGTAAATCTGCAGCTGTTCAGTGATTATTTATTTAAAGAACTTTGGTGAATATAATTCTAGAATAAATAAATCTACTTAGAAATTACTTGACAATAAAATCACCATGTTTCAAGAACAAAATGTTGATACGTAGAGTTACTGTGGAATGATTATAGTAACACATACCTCAATTTCCCAGCTAAACAAATCCATATTATGTTCTTCCTCATTACATTTTTTTTCAATTTTAATTTTTGTTTTGTTTTGCATTTCTTAAGCTCATTGCTCAGTAAAACTGCCAGCAATTTGTTACCCTAATCATTAAAGTTATGTCTTAGTTTAATATAACTTTTCTATTATTCGGTCAATTTTTAAAACATCTGGAAACACACTAGTTTATAAATCATACCCTTACTAACTGAACCCTCTTTCTATTTTGAGCCACTACAATGTGGCTCAAAGACGTGGGGGAGGAGGGACCCAACAGTACATTTATGTGATACAAGTGTTGTATCAAGTATGTCTTTGAATCTAAATAAAGTTTATAGTTACAAAAATACTATGTCGAGTTAGCGTAACATATTTTCTTCACTCATTTTTCTCCAGTTGTTCAGCTTATTAAATTAACATGCTACTTACAAATTAATTATAAATTCAGCTCTGTGATTTTTGAATAACATCTATCTTAAAATAAGCAAGTTAATGCTTCGTAGAATGAAGGTATTCAAACTCTACCTAAAACACTGGAGAGTCTTCTGCCTAATATGGTACTGCTTACACCTGGGACTGAGAGACTTCTTTTTGAGACTGTAGAAATTTGAAACTGGCCTTCAGCGTAGCTATAAATGCCAGGGGCTGGCAGCCAGGGTTAACCAATTCACCAGTTAAGTCCGTGGTGATGGGGCTGGTTGGAGTTCAAGCTAGGAGTGCAAGTCAGCCAACCAAGGTCAGAATCAGGTCTAGTAGTGGTAACCAAGGTCAGACACCATCCGGAGCTCTCCAGGAAGGTCTGCAATGATAAGGTAGGACTCAAGCCAATCTGCAAGTCAGTCTGCAGGTCAGTTTAGATTAATTGGGCCAATGGATGTGAGGCTGCTGGAGTTGAAGACAGGTACATCTACAGTGTAGCTTGGGGATGGACTGAAGGCTTTGTGCTGAGCTGAAATAGGACTTCTAGGCTAATGGGAAGAGGGTATAGGTAGAGGCCCTAGATAAGGCCAGGGCTATTAGGGTGCATTCAGGCCTCAGGGTATTCAGGGTCCTGTCACCAGATGCTTAAAACTGAGTCATATTTGAGCATAAGATATGTGCTCCAACATATGTGTTGCTCAAAAATCTTTGCTTTTCGCCAAGAGGAGTTCTCAGCATCCAGCCACTTGACTTAATTTTCTGACTTGTTCCATAACATTTTCATGGGTTCGTGGAAGTTATCAAATGTTTCCAATCAAGATATCCGCTTGTCATCTTTCCATTGTACAGCTGAGAGGAACAGATGGGAATGAAATGTATGCTTCGTCCTGAGTAGCATAAATTGAATGAATCTGTAGGTGTCATGGTTTTGTCAAACAAAAAGATTTCCCTTTAAGTCTTACAGCAGGAATTCAGGCCATCTACCTATAGGCACCAAGCTCCGTGAAAATTTATGTAATTAATTCAATGTTCAGCTAAGTCAAATCATGTGTCTGGGCAAGCCTAAGTCCCTGGAAGATGTGGAATTAGAAACACATTCTGAAGCAGTGATTTATGGATCAGTAGACATGTTGCACCATGAGCTGGCACAGTGGAGTAGGATGCTGGGAATGTCTGTGAGGTTCATACCAGCTGGTGGGAAAAGCTGGGAATTGGTGGGCAATACAGACTTGGGAAGAACACCAGAAAGGGAATATTTACCATTTGATTTCAAACCTACTAAAAATCTAGGGTTAAAAGCATTGCATGGATGTTCAGCGACCAATACCAGAGATCTTTGATGTTTACTCTCTGAATTATAGCAAGCAATATAGATACATAAGGTTAAGCATTACAAATTCCCTCTCCCCCATGCCTGCCTATACCCTGTTGAAGAATTCAGAGCAAAATTTACTTTTTAATCATTCTTTAGAGCTGACTCTCTGGTGACAATGCCACGTATCTTTAAGTTAGGTGTTAGAGATACTGGCTGCTTTGAAACTTCTTATACCTATAATTGTATGTTTTGGGGTACCATACTCTGGTGTTCAGAATATTAATGGATTATGCTCCCGACAAATATCTAAATATTCAAAGTATCCCTAGATACTAGAGTACTACACCAAGTATCTTCTGAAGTTTCTTGATTTGTCATGACCAACTTCAAGTGCTTTGTGGACCTTCCATTAGGTCTTTCTTTTAAGAGTAGTGTCATTTATTAATATCCCCATGTGCCTTATGAAGTTAATTTTTTTTTATGTTAATAACTTTTATTTCTTCACAAAAAATCCATTTTGAAGCTCTGTGGAATTTAGAGAGAATCCTTCCTTGCTCTTTGGATTGAATTTAATTGTTTTTGTCATAAATCACATATACTCTGTTTTGATGCAAAACACAGCGACAGAAGGGAATCTGACATTTTATGTAACTGACATGTCATCTGTAAGTTCTGCATTAGACAAAACATTTGTTTAGAGACTCTGTTATTCATTTATTTTTATGTCAACACCAAAACCAACTGCAGAAGTGAGCAGAAATGAATAATAAGGCAAGCTGTTTTAGTATCAATGCACTCTGCCTAAGGCAGTATACTGTGCAACTGGTGAAGAATGCTTATTTCCTTCCCAAAACCTCCACTGAGAACGAACTCTTATAAACAATCTCTTACTCTTTTGTCTTAAGGGACTATTTTCAGTGATCCCTGAGACAAAATTTCAGTTGATATTTCACTTAAAAATGTTAGGGCAAATTGGTAAATAATAGCTATCATTTACAGATGTCTTCTCTGCTGTTGCATTATCTTTTCCATGTCTGTCTACTGTTTTGGAATTGCTTTTCTTGGTGTAGTAAATAAAAAAGACAGCCTATAGGAAATAAGGGATAATGACTTAATTACCTGATGTATATTACAGTATAAGGCCTGTGAGTTATATGTAGGAAATTATGATAGACATAACAAACCTAAATAAATATGGAAACGTTGATATTATCTACCTCAGCAGTAGCAATGTTTCTCTCCCTAGAGATGATGCAATAAGTTTTTTCTTGAAAAAGATGGTAGCCAGGAAATAGATGAGACTGCCTCCAAAACATATATACTCTCAAGTTAATTTGGGGAAAAAAAAGGCAATCAAGAATAGTCTGCAGGATTAGGATTCACTTAAAATCTCAGTTTGTGATTTCAGCATACTCAAAACTTAGAATTACTTCATGACAGGTAGATACCAAAATGGACAATGTCTCCGAGATACCCATGATAGTCTCCCAGGGATGGAGGAAGAGAAAAAGGAGGGAAGGAGGATTTTGAATGTGTTGAGACAAATAAATGAATATCACTAATGATGCACACTGTTCAATTTACAAACAGTCATTTTCTGATTCTGAAGACTGTTAGCTGCACCCTTGAGTGGAGAAAATACGTCTGAGTGTTTTTGTCTCTGATCTGGCTTGCTAAAATTTCTCCTTCTGTGGAAGGACCACTGATAAACACACAATGCTATTCTCTCCTCTGATTTTATCATCTTAAAAACAATTAAATTGACATTCTTCCTATGAAATTTTTTTTGCAGCTGACTTCCTACTGAGAAAAAGAAAAAAATAACTTTGCCAATTTTTTGTATGAACAGTAAAGCTGCCAACACTCAAAAGTATAACTTTTCCCACTTGAGTTTCCTTATGATGGTAGAAAGATATACAGTTCCTTTAGTAACAGGCAGAAAATCGCAGAATTACAGAATGGTTGATGTTGGAAGGGAGCTCTAGAGATCATCTAGTCCAACCCCTCTGCTGCAGCAGGGACACCCAGAGCACATGGCACAGCGTGGCATCCAGGCAGGTTTGGAAGATCTCCAGAGAAGGAGACCCACAACCTCTCTGGGCAGCCTGTGCCAGGGCTCTGTCACCCTCACAGGAAAGAAGTTCTTCCTCACATGGAGAAGGAACTTCCTGTGTTTCAACTTGTACCCGTTATCCCTTGTCCTGTCACTGGGCACCATGGAGAAGAGTTTGGCCCCATCCTCCCTACATTATCCCCTCAGATATTTGTACATATTGATCAAATCTCACCTCAATCTTCTCTTCTCCAGGCTAAACAGGCCCAGCTCGCTTTCCTTTTTCTTTCCTCATACGATAGATGCTCCAGTCCCTTAATCATCCAATCTCTGCTGGACCTTCTCCAGAAGCTCCATGCCCCTCTTTGCCCAGAAAATTTAACTTGCAGATTTTGACCAAGTAAGTAACAGACTGAGCATAATAGCATAACAGTCTAGTTTATCCTGAAATGTTATATTTATTCTCATTGCTTTATAAGTCAGGGTGGAGACTGAGAAAAAGAAATCACCAAATTAATCCAACAGTTTATAGAAGCATGTGAGGTTTCTGCTTGTTATAAAATAACTGATAAATTTATATTGATTAGAGATAGTCAAACGGAAAGAAGATTCCATGAATAGTTTGTTTCAATTTACACTTGAATCTGTGTTCATCTTTCTAAATGATCAATAAACCTGACATTTCAAATATTTCCAATCCATCCATAGAATGAAAGTAAAATCATAAGGGAGTGCAGCATTTGGAATACAATGATTGATTATTTGTGCCTAAAAATAACATGGAAACTATGAAATGCAGATAGCTAGTATCTGGAATGACTAGGATTAGAGAGCGATAGGTTCTTTGCATCACCATGAGTCTTTCAAGCAAGGCTGAACATCTTTCTAAGAATGATAGGTCCAGAGCAAACAACAGTTAAGCAAATTATACGAGAACAACATACTAGTTATTGTTCAAGCCCTTTGTCCTGTATACTTTAAGAGTTCAGACCACAGGATCACATTGTCTTTTCTTGACTTTTTAGATCCACACAGGTATAGGGCAAAAAAAAAGGTGGATTTCTCAACAAGAGAAGACTTTTAGCGTTATGTATTATATGGATTAAGTGGAAAAACAGTGACAAAAATAATTAGTGCAGTGAAAATAATAAAGGCTCCTTAAAAAAATAGATTTCTAATTTCTCTCGTTAAGTTAAAATGTTAAATTCTGCCATTGCAAGTGCCCATTTTGGGCATGATCATCAGCCGCTGCTCTTTCTTATTCATCATAGGACTTTTTGCAGGTTTTTCTATATCCCCTTTACACTTTCCTCATACCAGCTGTTTTCCATGTACCCAAGAAAAGGGTTAACATTGCTTCAGCTGTAATTTCGGTATGGTGGTAACTTGTGGTAGGAAGTGGCAGCCTTGTCTGATGGTTTTCCCCTTTGCCAATAAAATGCCAAGTATTTTGCTACCCTATCTAATTGTTTTACAAAAAAAATGGATTTTGTGGTTACATTTGGTTTCCAGAATGTGACTCCCTTTTTAGAGTGTGCTGGCTCTGCTTTTGATATACCCTTTTATGGTTTCACATTGAAATCAATAGAAAAGTTCCCATTTCTTTCCTGAAAGTAGCAATGTAGGCTCACTCACTAATACAGTAACTTTTCTGTGTGTATTAAGATCCAGGTGCCAAATTTCAGTGTTGGACCTGCAGCTCCACTGAAGTTGCCAGAGGCGTGTGGATTCAGTACCATCTGAGAATCTCGGCATCTTGCAATCGTATCTTGCTTTTCTTCATTGCGCTCTCCCAAATATTTTCTTTGTGAATCTGGTTTCCAGCACTAAGCTCTGTCTTTAACCAGCTGTTTACTCTGTACAAATAGAAGGAATGAATTTTTTAAACGAATGCACTTAGTGTTTGATATGATGTCAAATTGATACTAGGAAGAAGTCTATAGCTTAGCTCACCTGCTATCCCAGATGGGTTTGTTGTCTCTTTGCCAGGATTTTTCCCTTTTTCTTCTTTTTTAATAAAAGTAGGCAAGGAATATGGAAATAAAAATCACAGATATCAGAACAATAAGAAACAAAAATTCAATGCATGTGTATATTAAATGCCATTGTGCCTAAATCTTAACCCTTCCTGGGCAAAAAAAGCAAAGTGGTAAAAGGCTGAACTTGACCCAACAGATTGTATACACCTTATCTGCCAATATTAACATGCACTTGAAAGTTATTAGTGCCTCAAACCTTTCAATACCAAAGTGTGCCCTAAACGTTATATGATACTAGATGTTACATAAATCTGTATTTTCATTACTAAGCAACTTTAGGATATGTAGTGTGTGTTTGAAAAAAGACATGGTAATAACTCACTAATAATGGGTGCCATGTGGGGGGAAAAAGGCAATATTACCTACCTAAGAAATATAAAACATGGTTTATATTTTCAACAGTTTGAGAATGAAATGAAAACAGAATATTTGGTGCACCTGTAAAAACATATTTGATCATAATGGCAAGTACAGCATTCTTAGTGTGGGATTCATATTTCATAACTCATGTTCAAAGAAGAAAAATGATTATAATGTTAAGTATTTCCTGAGTTTATTTTGATGGATGGCAGAATAAGTATCTTTTACTCATTAAAATACAGATTGGTATAATTTAATAAATGAATTTAATACACAGATGTTCAAGGCTGTTTGAGCAGAGTGCATATTAATCAACTTCTCTATACTTTTATACTTTTTAAAAGAAATTTGCAGAAGCCAGAAGTTTATTAGATCTGTATGATCTTGGTCTGGAATCAGATATCAGGTATGTTGCTTGAATCATGTCAGGGGATCAAAGTGCTTCTTTTTGATTGATGAATCTGTAAACACCAGATTTTTTGAGTGGTCATTGCTTTTGCATCTGTTTGAGACACTGACATATCCCTTGAAAATAATGGTCAAAATTTTAGAGAGTGACTTGCAACACTGGGAACATTGAGTGCCCTGGAGAAGACCAGTCTTTAGACAGTATTAAGCAGTACAGTTTGAAAAGCTGTTTCAAGTTAGGTACTTCCAAAATAAGACCCCAGAATCATTTATCACATGAAAGAACTGTAACCAACAAATGTAGGGCCTAATCTTACCTTTGTTTATGTATGTTTTTGTTTTAATGGCTTCCATAGAAATGCAGGATTTATAGTCATATAAATGAGAAAAGACTAGGACCTATTTTTTAAGGAATGCACTGAGCTGCAAAATATCCAAATATCCAGAAGCTTATAATCAGAAGTGGTGGTCTAAGGTTCACAAAAGCACTATCCTGATACACTTAACTCACTTAGATGAGCCTGACCTCTAAGGCTGATGGTTTTGGGAAGGTGTTCAAGAACTCTTCCAAGAGAAGAGAGGTACAGAGCAATAGGGGCAACTATACGCAGTACTCAGAGCTGCCTTTGCCAAATCCTGAATACCTGGATGTTTCTGAAATTCTGAAATTAGTAACAGAAATCCTTCCTTCAGGATCTGTGATTTGGTTGTCTTTGGTTGCCATCCGAGGATCTTTGTATTGATTTTCGTTAGTGCTTCATGCATGGAAATGTGAGCATGTGAGGAGGTCTCAAAGTCTAACTACACTTTGATATTTTTACTCTCTGGAGAAAGAAAGCAATGTGGAGAAGTGATTGCCTAAGTTAGATGAAAGCTTGGTAAATAGGGAGTTTGCCCAGATTTCCATTACTCTGAATGTGAGCTTTTGCCACTGTGCAACTGAATAAGAGCAGAAGAGTTCTTCCTCTCTGTCCCTCTTTAAAGAAAGGATTTGATGTGCAATATTTTCACTGGAATCCTGTCTTGTAGGTGAGCTCCGAGCTTACATCTCAGCTTGTAAATTTAACAGTGCTAGGTCCGGCTCTTTGGCCTGCAGGCCAGCTGGCACCGTCTCACCATGTCCACACATTAAACAGGATGGTCAAAGGCAAACTGTCTGTTGGGAATGTTTCTTGGCTTCTGCTAACTTCCTGACAGTGTCCAGGATTTTGAGAGAGGGCTAGTTGGCCTGGGCAAAATGCGTGCCAGGGACAGCTGTAATAAATTCACAGGAATCCAGCACTAATTGAGGGCCTTTGTCCATGCCTGTGCCCTTGTGCTGCTTGAGGAACTAGTGTAGATATGGACATATCACTCTTTCTGGATTAAACACTGCAGGTAAGCCTCACTGGGAAATATCTAATTTAGAAAAGCCATTTGAGAAGAGGTGTGTGAGAGTCACATATGTGGTTGCGTTGGTTCAAGGCCCTTCTTGAGCACATGCAGAAGCTGAATATGAAGCAGATGGAAAAGGAACACCACTGAGCATTGCCAAGGTTATGGAGCACCTAGGCAGGCCCGTGGGAAGCAGATTGATGATTCATTGACTTCTGTGTTTGTCCCTGTATTGCTCCTGCCTATCTACCAGAACATCTGGAAGGAGATAGTGCAGCAGTGGCTCAGACTGTGTTCACTGTGAGCCTGCCAGTAAGCAGGATGCCTTGACCAATTTCTGCACATATTCTTGAATCTTTCTGAACTGGGTATGCCTGCTTCTTCACTGCCCAACACCTTGTAACTATTTGCACCTGTACAAAGTGAGTGTAAAAATCTGCCAGTCCAGATGGCAACACTTCTCACCTACTTTGCCCAAATTTTAAAGCCTACACAAGCTGCAGAGCAGCAGGAATTCACACTGATAGACTTTTTCCATTTCCACTGTGACTCATTGTAAGGTACATGGTTCCACTTCCCCAGAAGGGGAGAGAGGTGGGAGGGCTATGAGGAAAGGCTTCTTCAAGGCAAGCTTTTCATCTCCAATAATCAACAGGAACAGCACAACTTTACTTTGTTTTTCAGATATCTTTTGCATGATATCATGAAGATAAGAAGTTTGCCTTAGTGTCCACTTCTGCAATGTATCAGCCAGATAATCTGTTTCTGCTCCAAGAATTTTAACAAGAGGTTTGTGGTCTGAAGTCAGAACAGCTTCTTCCAATGTAAAGACTCATGGAATGTCCTCATTCCAAGTTATAGCAGTCAGAGAGTCAGTCTTGCTTCACGTGTTTCATGAAAGTGGAAGCAATTAGCTTCTTTATTCCATTATTATTTTAGGTGAGAGGCATCTATATCTACAGCTGAAACGTCAGGAATTGGGAAAGAAAGGAAAATGTATATATTTTTTTTAAATCTCTGTAATTTCTAAGTGTCATTAAATAACATCTCACAGCAACATTTTTATCATTGATTTCATTAATGTATATAAGTCAGAATAAAAGTTACTATAATACTTAATATCTAACAAGAATCTTTGGCAATGTATTCTTTTTAGTCTTGCACAACACTTTCATGGCCTAGTCAGTTGCTTGTGGCTGGAAGAAGTTTTATTTCTCCTTATTCTTACCTTTTCCATATTGTGCTAGTCATTTCAGTGCAGATTCCAAGCCTCTCAGCGTGTTTTCTCACTCGCATTTGAATGAAAATCTCTCTCCACTTACTCTCTTGGTTTATTACAGATTGAGATGTCACATGTGCTGCTGTTCAAGAAAACAATCATCTTATGCTTGTTGATGATGATGAAGACCCTAGTTCCTACCCCATCTGCTGGTAAGCCCAAAACAGACCTACATTTGTGAACTTCTGCTCCTCATTTAGTAGTGGAAACATTCTTTAAAGACTTTTGAATGGGGCCAGGTAATAATTATCGCATATGCCAAAAGTCATACCATTCTGAAACTTTTACCTGACTCTAGAATGTGACCTTCTTTGCTCTAGAAAGAGACATAATTTGGGATAATCTTAGGAGATCCAACTCCTAGTTTTAATGCCTTTTTTTTTTAACAACATAGACCTTTTTACTTCTTTCTCTAAGCTTTATGTTCTATCTGTAGCTATATTAACTGAACGATATGTGACCTGTAACTTTACCATGAATTGCATGTTAAATATTTCACTAAGGTACATTTACACAGCACACAGATTTAAGGATGAAGATTCTTTGATTGCATCCTGACTGATTTTGTCAAGTTTCAAACCACTCAGTTTTCATTTTGTTCTACGTGAACAAAACTCACCATCTGACGAACACTGTTCTCCTGGTCCTTCTTCTTTTAATGCTAATGTATCTTAGAGAAACTACAAGTACACTTGTCTTAATTGACCTGCCTATAATACGTTTTTGTAAATGGGTGTCCACTCCTAGTATTTAAAAAGACCTGGGCTTTAACGAAGGCAGGAAAATAAGAATCTTTTCAGTCTTGCTGGCCTCAGTGAGTTATGAACCGCCTGCAGGGTGGTGTCTTCCTTTGGAGAACAGTGTTGTGCTGTAACAAACAGGCTAGTATCAAGTTTTGAAGACTCATCTCTAGTTCTTAAACACGGGGCTCACAAATGTGGGTGCTTTTGGCAACTTTTTTAATCTCACCCAATAAACAATCCACTAAGAAAGTTTTGAGTGTATTGTTTCTTGAGGAATCAACTCACAGATTTTTTTATAAGGATAATAAAATCTGAGGCAAGTTGAATGGTGAGGCCCAAGGATTAGTTTTCTAGTAGCTTCCCCATTTTTTGTTCCTTTGGCTCTCCAGCTCTTGTAACAACAGATATCAGGTGCCTCACTTAAGAACTGCTTACTAAAGCAATAATCAGTGATCTCCACAGTAAGAACTGCACTACTGAGCCAAAGTCGTCGGTGCCAACTCCACCATATTTGGCAGAAAATCTTTATACATCATGTAGAGTCCTGCTGCTTTTTTGGCCGCTAGTCTAGGAATTCCAGGCAATTGCCCGGCTTGTGGGAGAAGCTGCACTAGCTCCAGTAAAGCTGCCCAATACTCAGATATCCTGAGCAAATGGCCACTGCAGAGGTACAAATTCACTTCACATGTGTCTAACGGATTAGATGTGTTAGACTGCCTGTTTTCAGTGCAGCAAAACTGCAGCCTGTTGAATTCCCTGGTTATGTCTGTACTACGAAATGAATCAATGTCAAGGAACATCTCTGGAGGCTGCAGCTAGAGTGTCTATACTGCCAAAACGGACTTTGGCATAGTCTCTGGCATTACTAAGACTCAGGCCAACCAGAAGGACCTTCACCATAACATGCTGGTGCTACAAGTGAGCTTATGTACACTAGAGCCGGATCAATACAGCCCCACTGCCTGTTTTGGGAATGGACTGCTGTGCTCACATGGTTGGAGAGAGCTGCATCCATGAAGCATTTGGGATCAGTATTAACTTCTGGGTCTCTACCACAAAGGCACATGGAGGAAAAGGCTGCTCTTTCCTGACTGGAGCAAAGTCCACTGCAGGAGGAAGCTCAGATGCAAGAACTGAACTTGTCTCCCATGGGGCATGTACACAGACGCTGGAGCAATGTGCAGAGGCCCAAGCTGGCACCTGCTATGTGTGTATCATAAATAACCCCATGCAAATCAAGCAGATGAGATCCAGCAGCAGCGTGTCACAGCTGTGTGTGATTCTGTCCTTGAGAAGGACAGGACTTACCTGAGGGTACATAGTACTGGCCTGGCAGCCATAAACTGCCGCTGGATCTGCCAGACTCAGAGAGATTTCTGTCTTGCAGTCTATTGCATAAGGAATACACGTCCTGAGGTCAGCATGGATCCCAAAATCAGAGGGAAGTTTGTCCTGAAAAATCTGCTGGCAGATGGACTTCTAATTATCAGACTTACTACAAGTAGCTGTCCTTGCACACATCAAGCATGCTGTGCCACAAGCCTTAGGATGAAAAACTGATCAGATGATACACACAAGTATCAGAGACTGGAAAGAGGTAGCTTCAGTATTAAATTTGTTTATATTTTTGATAAGTTGCAGGAGATATCTTTAGGCAAGAGACTTAACCATGGTTCAACTTGTAAATATCTTCTCCATCCAGTGAAGAAAAAGAAAAGACAAGTTATTAAAAATTGCCCCCCTTTTTTTTTTCCTGCCTTGATTATACAAACTTTAATGTCTTATTTCTCTTGCAATTATAGCAGTATTATTGCAGTGACGAGTGAATAATGACCTCATTACAAGAGAAAGAGAGCAAGGCTAAGCATGGTTCCCCAGGTGTCTGGAAATTTGCCCTGTGCTTGGGCTACAGGCAAGCTATACAGCAGAAATTAAAAATGGGTTGTAGTTAACACACACACACACATATACACATATATGTATATATAGTGCTTTGTAACATATTTCCATTTTGTTTTATTTCTGATAATATCACAAAAAAGTTCTTAATTCTGCTTTAGTGCTCTGCTTTTTTTCAAGCATTGCTATCTATAATTCTAACAAGCTTTTTTTTTTTTTTTTTTTGAGAAAAAAAGTCCTTTTCAAGCTATGCTTTCCAAAGTTCATGTAAGTTATCTACCAAAGGTTACTGGTTAACCTCTACATCAAATTTCTTTTATTTGCAGACTGGGTTTGAGCTTCCACCTGCTTCTCTTGACAGCCATCCAACAAAAAGCAAGATAGATTAATGCATATATTGTGCAAATAGTAGATTTTATTTTAGCTTGGCACATCAGAAAACATGTAAGGGAAATAATATTGAGTGAAGAGAGTTTAAATTATTTTGATTTTTATTCAGACAGAAAATTTGAAAATACTATGAATCAAAAGATACTTTGTTTCACTTAAAATTAATCGTTTTGATTTCTAGCACAATTAAGATTTTGACATTTGAATTACATTTCAAAACTAGAAGTCACTTCAAATGGGAAACCAGAAATCTTTCAACATCTAGGTATAGCTCCCCCCCCCCCCTTTTTTTTTTGGTTAATGAACACTTTGTTGAAATAAAGCAGCATTCATAAAATGTACTGTCTCTCTGGACCTACATTTTTCACAGAAAAAAAAAATGTCATGTGCTAGTAATTTATCTAGTCCAAGAAAAAGGGAAAAAAGAACAAAAACAGAAGTCAAAATAAAGGGAAGGCCATATAAAAAAGTCTTACAGACTTGCCCTTAATCTCACATTTTTCTTCTGGCAGACACTTTTCACCCACTAATTGTATAGAAAAGGAAGGAAGTGGTATGTGTTCCTTTTCAAATTAACTAGTGACTAGTTCATACTTCTAGTTCATCACATATTTGATATTTACTTAGAAGGGTTTTTGGGGGACCTGATATTTCTTTTTTTTTTTTTCAGAAATGTGTATTTCAGCTCCTGGATTTCTGACATGTGTTGTGTTCTGCCATATTTTGTTACACCTGGCCAGTTATGGTTTTATGAAATAACCTGACATGACTCTGGGTAGCCAAGTGTCATTTGAAAAAATCCCACAAGTCACAAAGTCACACAACTGGCTAGAGCAGACACTTTTTCTGCATTTCCTTTGGAAAGTTATTAGCAAAAAGGTAAATCAGTATGACACTAAAATAAAAATCCACTAATTAGAATTAGATGATGGCTTTGAACAAAATGATTTTGTTCATCAAAACATGGTTTGCTGGATATTTCTCCAGAGAAAAGAAATGAACAATAAATATTTCATCAAAACAGACTAAATGGAAGATCTTGTCACCTTTAATTTTAGCTATAGTGACATATATGACTTTTTAACTGAAATTTTTATGAACTGAACTTTAACTGAATTTTTATATTTTTTGAAATAAAATAGTAAAAATCGGACTTGTATAAATGATCCGTCTGCTCAAGCTGGTCTCTGCAGGTCATGGTGCAGCCGTGCTTTTTGATTGCCATACTGACATTGATAGCCAATCAGTTGATTGGTGGCCAGAATTTCTGCTTTTTGGCGTGATGCTGGAAGGGCAGTGAGCTGTGCCTGCATCTCTGTGGTTCACCATGTCTCAGCTAATGAAGTTAGCAAATGAAGTTAGCTCAGAGGTGCCTATTTAAACCCCTCAAAGCAAATTCATTTGAAATTAAAGACTAAAGTCTATTCAGTAGGCAACTGCTTTTATGATATGCTGTCTATATGAAAGCTGCATCGTGTCATTTTTTTTTCTGTTCTGCATTGTTTGCATTATGCAAGTTTTTAAGCCTGAACTTTGAAGTTTCACAATTCAAGATTACTAGTTAATTAGACATTTCATAGTATAATACGGTATAGTTACAGAATGCATGTGATTTCAATATATGGCACGCATACCTAACTGTGTATTGTATCTGCAAAAGCTCTCTCTTCATGAACAAATAAACACATGATAAATAGACGGTTCTGCATATGAAGGCATATGAATTTCTTGAGCCAAGACAGCACTTCTTATGCACCTACACGGATTTCATAGAATAAAGCTCTGCTGGAATTTGTCTGAAAATAACAGGGGGCAAATTAAATTTTCAAGTGGAATTCAGAACAATAGTAATATTTCCTGAAAGGCTACTAATTCTAGCGAAGCTATTTCAAAGGCCACATTCTTTGCAGGTTGCTATGGAGGGCCAGCTCACGTTATAAAATGATAGCACACCCTTTTGTGTTTTGAGCTCTCTGTTACACCTGCTGTGTCCACTTTTTTATTTTTATTTTCTTTTTAGTTTTCTGTTCTGCTTGGTCTAGCACAGGCTGGTGCTGGCTAAATAGAAAGCTGCAATATAAAAGAATCTGCCCCATATCTCTGTGATTTTTTTTTCTTCTTTTTGACTGTGTCTAAATATGCAATTAACTTCTCATAAGACATAAAATAACACCAGTGAAAGCCAAAATTACTAGCTGGTATTATTCCATGTGTTAAATTACCAGAACACTGAAGCTAAAGATGGGAAACACCCTATAAAATAACTCATTATGAATAGCGCTGGTTTTCTGTTCTTGTTATTTTGGGTATGCACATCCCTTTGAAAAATGTAATTTGGTTAAGAGGGACAATGCAACCACTCTTGTGCTGAGAGCTATGAACAAGGGGCCTGTTCCAATCATAAAATAATTTCAGATGAACTAGTAGGGAGTAGGCACTAGAGCTATTTTCTATTTATTTGGCTTTCTCTGAATGTGTCTATTCACCTCAATCACACTTTTAAATAAGTGAGTTTGGGTCCTGATGAGAGTGTCCTGTGTCTGGGTGCAAAATCTGCTCCTAACATCTGTAAATACTCAGAGGGTAAATCCAAGCTAAACTCCACCCTCTGTGGCTAAACTGGTATCAGAAAACTTTGGATTACATCAGAACAACACACCTGCTCATTTTCAATATCTTTCTCTAGTATTTTTCCACAGCACCTTCTTCGTTCATGCTAAATAAAAAACTCGATGCTTTTTTTCCTCTAGTGAGACTTGTCGGGCCCTCATACAACTGATGCAACTTTGCATCTTTTGCATTTTTTTTTCATTTATCTTTGGGCTTCTTAATCTGCAGCATTGGTATTCTTGCAGCTACAGGAGGGCATTAGGAAAAGAACTGAGAGGGAACGCTCTTCAGGTGTGACATTCTCCCCATATTCAAAGAAATCAAAGGAATAAGGAAAACAGAACTTAACCATTTTCAGAGCACCAGAGAAGAATACTGTTTTGAATACTGATTATATAAAAACAAATGAAAACACCGCGGAGAGAAATAATATAGAAAGTGCTTGAGGCAGGGAGAGAGATAGTGCTGAAAGATACAGAAAAACTGTTTTTCTCAAAACAGAAAGAGAAAATGAGTAGAGCTTTTGTGTATCTTGGTGTTTTCTCCTTGGTGCTGCTCTGAATGTCATATTCAATTCTGAAAACAGCATGATCAAATATAGATAACTCGGAGAAAAAATAATGCAGTTTTTTTCTGAGAATAGCTAATATCAAGTCCAAGTTTCTTATGGATGAGGTGTGTCCCTCTCTGTCCATCACTTACCCATTGCAACTATCATCTCAGATTCTGCCTTCATTTTGTCAGTGATCACCTCCCCACTTTTGCAGTGAACTCCTCCTGTTCCCTCCCTCCATCTGTGCCTGGCTCTTCTTTCCCAATCCGCAAGAAAACATTATGGCCTGTTATAGGCTTTCCCATAGTGGTCAGACCAATGGGATCTTTCTTCTCTGCTTAGCCCATGATTTCTGCAGAAGTCTGGAATGAAGAGGAACTTCTCTAAACCGAATTTGACCAATGGGTTCACCTGTTTTTAAAAGGAGATTGATAGATAAACAGACAAATACTGCAATCATATAACTTTACATATGCAGGAAAACAGGCTGAAAAACAGCTAGAAGCCTCAAAGGATTGGTTTATGAAGAAAGATGATCACTATGGTATTGGCTATTATGAGGTAGGTCTTTCCCCTTTTGCTCTGTGGTTTTGACCAAAAATTCCATTTTGGACCCAAGAAACTTTTCCCAACAAAGGTTTCTAAAAGGTTGCATGAAACATGTCAGTTTTGAGGACTGGTATTTTTCTGATGAAAGAAATATTTTCTTGAAACTCTTGAGCAGCTCCAGTGAGCTATGACCACATGGCCTATAATAACTTGTATTTACAATCCAGCCAGAGTAGAAGGCAGAAAATATTAGACCAAGCAGCATCCACTCAAACTAGAAAGCACTAAGAGGAATTAGGAAACCTTTTGTCACAGTATAGTGCTTAATATATAGCTAAGAGAACATGAATCTACTAAACAATTTTCTAATTTGGGGTTCCTACGGATAGGATAAATAAGCTTATTCCACCTTATTTCAGAATAAAAACACCTGAAAAAAGTTCACATTTACTTTGAGAAGAAGTCCCACAGTACCAGGATTTTTCTACCGCTTTTTCTCAGATAAAATGTCTCTAAAACTCCCATGAACAATCTCTGATGTTTGCTTTTTTTCTGGGGTGACACCTGTGTTAAAAACAGTTTTTTTAAGTGTAAGTGATGGCATTGGGATCCTCTCCTGAACAGGGAATTCAATCACTCTTACCCACTTCCAGGAATGTGCTAGGGAAGCGAGGTCAAGTCTTTGCTGCACAAGGTGGTTGGCTATAATTTAGCAAAGGAAATCCTTGCCATTGTGCATGTTTATTTGTTTGCTTGTTTTACATAAAATTGTTAGAGTTCAGCCAAACAAAACAAAACAAACCCTGTGCTTAGCTTGTCCGTATTGTTTGCTTTGCTCAAAGGTTGCAGCCCAACCCCTGCAACACAATAATTAGAGAGCTTTGCTTTTTATTGTTACATTTAAGTGTTCCTGGAGCAGTGGCTGCTCTGCTGGAGGACAGCGAGCAGATGATATATGTTTTGCTTCTTTTTAATCCGTCGCCCAGTGTCACCGCTACTCCAGCAATGGGCCTCCTGACTTTGCTCATTGTTTCTAAATGAACTGAAAAAAAAATACTGCTTTTGAAGAGTGAAAGCGTGAAGAATTACAGGCAGCCCGATCAGCTTTGCTACATCCTTGAATGTACTCCTGCTTGCTGGTAGTCCTAAATCATTCCCTTGGAGAGACGAGCCATTTTGGAGGACTGCATTTGCTAAGGAACCTGGAGGATTTTCTTCCCTTTGTCTCTTTCCATTTGGCTCCTCAGCAAGTGGTTCCTCTACTGACATCCACTGGTAGCTCCAGGACAGCTGCAAACGGCTCATAACCCACCCGTGCTAATCCCAGCTGCTGTGCCAGGTCTTTGATTTAGTGCTGTGCTGGATTTCAGCTCGAATGTAAGGTCAAAATAATGTAATCCTTCCAGGTTCTGCCCCTTTCCTGGAGGACTGGCTCCTTTCCCCTTCCATGGTGGTAAATAAATTCAAGAGATGAAAACCTGCTAGCAATTTCTTTGGCTGCAGCTCACTAATTAACAACACAGAAAATCAAACCACAGTTTCCTAGGTGTAGTGGGAATTTACAGGCAATGAGAGCTACCAGGAGCATGAGCTTGTATGTTACCCATTATATATTTTTTGTTTAAAATGCAGTAAATTAAGACTCAGTGATGGAGTGTGCAGGAATGAGGATTAGAGACCAGCTGGGAAGAGTTGAGGACTCCTTGCTGCACTCACTGTGCCATGAACCTCTTTGGTCGTTAATCCCAGTGCCTCTCCTATCCCACGGCTCTGCAGGCATGGCTGTATCAGATGAGTGTGAAGATAATTAAGAATACCCTTGTCATCGTTAGCTGCTTCTGGCGCGGCACAACTCTCCCCAGATAGTGTTGGCTTGTCTACAATATAATAAAATTCTTGGATGTGCGGAGCTTTGGACTGGGTCCCTGCGCATTTGCACGGCTTTGCCTGAAGAAAATGAAGAAGAAGATCTATTGCAGAACCTTTAGTGGGTAAATCAGGAGTCATAACAGAATCCCCGTTACAGTTTGGCTAAGAGTGTAACTCTATTATATACTTTTAGCCAGTTGTTTGCACACAGCCTTAGCTGTCTGTAAATTTGGTGTGTAGTTCTAGCCATTCAGTGAAGTAGCATCAACTTGTATGATTACCTGTAATCTCTGCTCATAACTTACATTTATTTTTGTTTATTTACTATCCTATTGGTCATCTTAATCAGATGCTATTGTTTCTCCTTCCTGATTTGATGCATGTAGCTAGGAAGGAGGACTGATCAGGAACAGAACACCGTAGACTAAGCCACTCACCTTTTACTCTCTGAAGAAGAGGAGCAGACATTTAAGACATAAGAAGGTATAACAGAAATCATTAAGGCTTTTTCTTTTTGGATCCCGACATCCCTGCTGACCTCCGTTGCTGCTATTAGAGAACCGAACAGATTTTGCTTTTTAAGGCTCTGCAAAACATGTTGTCAATACTCTTTTGATCCCAAATTTTAAAATTTACGTTACGCTGCTACTGAAATTAAGACTCCTGCACCAAAGCCTAGACTTGAAAGACAAGGACTAGCCTTGAATCTAGTTAATATTTGGAATATACTTGATATTTTTAAGCCCCAGTATTTCCAGAACTGAGTAAAATTACTGCTGGGGGTAGCTGATAAGCAGCAGGCTTGCTGGAAGTAGCCGCTGACATGATGAGCATGGATAAATCTCCGGGCCAGCCTGTGCACCTTCGCATAACAGTATTGCCGTTGTGCAAGACCTCGTGCAAAGCCTTTTCCAAGCCTGTCGTTGCTAAAACCTAACTTTATTCAGCCCAATCTTTGGGCTCTTCTGCTCCCTGCAAGCTCTTTTCTGTTATTTAGCATTGTGCACATGGATCTGTTCATCTACATTAAAAGTAGCTTTAAAACACTCCAGAAAATTACTTAGTATTTTTTCAGCAACTTTAAAAACAAAATCTATGAATTCTCCATGAATTAAATTTGGGGGCCAAAAAATAAGCATGCCTACTTTATTACCTAGTCTTTGGTGTGCATGTCATGTGTATTAAGGCCCCTGCAGCCCAGCTTCGTAAGGATAAGCGTTAGGATTTTCTCCTGGACTCCAAACTGTATTTAAATTGGAAGTTAAAATGTCAAAGCAGAGAGGGATCTGAGTGTGCCTTTTCCTTATGGAAAGTTCAATGCTTGGGAGTTCTTAATCAAGATTGTCAGACATTTCCTGCTCATTTTCAGCCACCAACGGCAGGCATAGGTGACTCCCTCCTTGCTGTCGAGGGGCGGACAGAGCAGTACTGTGTGATCTGCTGCCCACTGAGCCACCTGCAAGTCGTTTCGCTCCAGCTGTGGTAGACCTCATGCAGAAACACAGCCTCGAAAGCACTGGCTCCGGGCCAACAACACTGTTAGGGGTTTTTAGCTTAATTCTTTCACTGACCTCCTCGTGAGGAGCATAATTCATTAAGTATAGTATCATATAGGCCATGGCGATTAGAAACAGAAAACACTGCCACCAGTGTAGCCTGTGGAGGGATCGGCGATGCAGTATATGTATATAAAGTTCATGTCAGTTTATCCTGATATTAGGAGCTGAGAAGGAAATGTCTCCAGCTTTGCTTGCTTGGGAGCACTAGGTATAAATTTAAATGGATAATATTTAGTCTGGGCTACTGTAAATCCCAGTGTGGGGCACAGCAGGCTGTCCAAAATGATTGTGCTCCTAAGCAAGGATGTGTGGTACGGATAAGAGTCACGAGTTAGAGCAATGTGCTGAGTCCTCCACTGTGAGGGGAAATGCAAAACCTCACGGCATCTCATGGCATCACTCCTTAAAGGGGGAAAGATGAGATGAGAGGAGACACAGGTCTGAGCATGCTTAAAGTCCTTCTTGCCACACACTAGTGCAAAAAAAAGGTTAGGTTTAAACATCCTTGTCTTTCTGTTATCCTATAGATATCAGTTAACCCTGGGTTATGGTTGCCAGGGAAAGACTGCAGTGAATGAATGTCCTGAGACTTTGCGAAGGAAAAAGGCACATGAAAAACCTCTGTTGATCGTATGTGTATTCTTTACTACCTTGAAATACCACATTGGACAACATACCACTATCATTAGTTCTTCACATGTTTGGGTTAGACTTGTGGTCAAATGGAGAAATTCTGCTCATTTTCCGAGTCTGAGGACGTGTATAGCCGTTTTTAGGAATGGCAGAGCTAGAGAGCCTACCGTGCAAAAGCTGAAGGAACTTGCATGGTTTCTTCTTCTTGCCTAATGGTTAAACAAAAAATAAAATAAAAAAAAGAACATTATTACTGATGAGAATCATGTGCATTTTCTGACCATTTATCACACCCATCCTGCTTCCTGCTGCCTGGTCTTTGATTTCCCCTTTTAAATTTATTTTGAAGAACAAATCTATTGTGTCTTTTTGGACCTCTCTGTTCTTCTTCAGCCTGCTTGGACTCCTCCACTGAGACCAAATATTTTCCTCACACTTTAGTGCAGGGGAAGGGGAACAGCAATAATTGTGTGATTCGATGACTGACTCGATGCATAGATACTCATAAATACTTATAGTAATGCATGGCTGGTTTCAGTAATATATATAAGCACTGAATTACCTAATTTGCACAAAGCTCACACCTTCACATAAAAATAATATTGCATGAGTGTGCCAATTGGAATTAAACTAAGCAGTTATCAAAAAGGCAGCATTAGAACCCATAATATGCAATTATTCCAGACATACTGTTTCAATTCCTTTGACTATTTTGGTTGGTTTTATTCTGAGCTGGGGTTTTAGTGGGTCTTTTCAAATTTATGGGAGATATAACTAGAAGATGAGAATGAGAACCTGAGGCTTGTTGTAACAAATACTGCAGTAAACACTGCTTCATCAATCTGCCTGTCTTTCTTCACGCACTGTTATTCTTCATATGAATGATACAAGTTACCTCCATTTAAAACTTGGTGAGTACTTGAAGATCAGACCATATTTTACCTGGAATGACAATATTTTTTTAATGCGCAACATAAAACATTCATAATTTAATACATATCCCGCATTTCTGGATATGGTTTCCTGATTAAGTGGCCATATATACATTCATTTGAAAAGTGTTTCAGACACAGGACTTGCTTGCTTTATTGGCAGCAGTATAACATTACAGAGATATCAATCACCTGTAGCAAATGAAGCTCACAATCTCTCCTCACTATTGAAACGTGTGACGGTGCTGCACACTGAGGGCTTGATCATGCCTTGTATATCAGTAAGAGTGAAGTGTTGAGGGACAGTACTGTAACCATGGTCAGTGAGGGCTTTCCCAGTCAATGCACCCTTTCTTTAGTGCTGTGTCATCCTTGAAGAAAAGGCTGCTCTTCCTTTTCTGAGTAGTTTGCTCTGGAGCTTTAGGTGAGTGTGGTGACATGAGCCTACTTTCTACCTGATCAGTTCAAAATTACCTTATTTTCAGGGGGAAAGGAAGGCCATGAGAAAAGAGACAGACAAATGGGATTTTGGTCTAGCTGTGGCCTCAAGTAATAGGCACTTGATTTCTTGCTGTTGGACATTTAGGGCATGATCCAGAAAGAGATGGAGTCCTTATAGAACGCAGTGCTGTGGTATTTAAAGGCTATATTTGTGACTGGGAGTTTTCCTGCAGCAGTATGTTCGAAATTCTGGGGTATGTGCTGGAGTTCCTAAAATATGTGAAGCTGAGTGGCAAACATCTCAGAGTGGGATCCACAAAAGACATCTTGTAGTGGGAAGATAAAAAACACTGAAAGAAAAGATACATCTTAAGATTATGTGTGTTGTCTATTCTTATATCGCTTATCAGACGTTCTTAAGTTGAAATAACGGTCCTTGTAGACATCTCTGACTGAGGGTTAGACATTTCGAAGGAACAATTCAGCAAGTATCCTCTCCACACTGCCATCAACACCAAAGATCACTCTTTGGATTTTAGGCCAGCTGGAACTCTTTGATAGTGTCCATATTATTAAATTCTCTTACTTTCCAACACAGGTTGGCCATGTCCAAACCTGTGGCATAGATTGGCCATGGCAAAAGGTCGTTGGCTTTTAGCAATTACAAAATTATACTGAGAAATATGTGGAGAATGCAGATTAATCGGGATCAGAAATGTTCCACAGACAAGCAATATAATAATGTGGATGTTCATGCCCTGACTCCATGTACAGAAATAGCCTAGAAACAATTGTTCACTTTAGGGTAATCCCAGGGTGACCAGGACCCTTGCTTAGGCAGTCAGTTCTGTGCATGAAATCAGTGGCATATGCACAAGACCTAGGCCATTTCCCAATCTATCTTTTCCATTGGACGGACTACATTATTCAAATGTTAATGATCATCACTTTGATCACTATAGGAAAGAACTATCATGTTTGCACATTGACATGTCTCTATATTGGGACAGATTTAAGCTTTTCTACCACCAATTTAAGCACATCTGGAAGTCCTGTTAGCATACAAGTCATTTTAATGTGAAAAGAATGGTATCACTTTCCTGTGGGAGACACATCTCTGGTATCTTTACACTCTTTTGTTAGCCATGCCACTCTTACTATCGGTGACTGTTGAAAGCCTGGAAAAGAATAACATGGCTTGAAATATAGTGATCTCTTCTTCCTTTCTTTCAGGTCATTTCTCTTTTTTTACGTGCCGTGTATTTATTTAGTGGCTGGATGCTTTTTGTTGGTAGTGATATTTTTTTCCCCCGAATGTTTAACATTGTTTTGAAGCTAATCTGTAAAAAGTCAGGTGGATAGCAAAAAACTTTGCGAAGTTTGTAATCTCTGCTGTGGAAGGGCATCATCTAACCAGAGGCAATCTGCCATGACGTTTGCAGTTCCAGAGTCTTGGATGTCTGTGGATCTGATATTTTCTTCATCACCTATAACATTACATATGCTTACACCCTGCAACAGAAGCATTGCCTCTGCTTTCTCCCACAAATCAAAAAAACAAATACAGATAGAGGGTCAGGAATGTGGTCCTGCGTTTATATTTAAGGGGGTTAAGCAGGAGCAGGGTTTGGAGCACACCACACAGTAAATCTTCATTCTTTCTTTCATTTTTGTTCTGTTACCTGAACCTAAATGTTATAGACACTGAAACAGGTTTATGTCACAGTAAGAAGCATCAATGTGTTGCAGTCAACTGAGTTTTGCTAGATTTTTCAGTCATTTATTCAAATCCTTTATCCAACCATTAGCTGGATGAGTTGCTGCCCAGAGATGCTTCTAACTTGCCAGGTTAGCGTGCAGGGGGCTTAGTAAGGCACCTAACTAGTTTCATGGGATAATTTAGGCTAATATTGCAACACATTGCTGGATATATTGCATATTTTACCCAGTTACTTTACTGAATGTGTAAATGAGCAAGAGCAGCTTCCTTATTTCCTACCTGGGGGAAAGCTACAGGTCCCATCCTAGGAGAGCAGGAAGAGTTAATCCTTCATTGGTTACTAGGACCACTTAAGAAGTCATTTCCTACTGTAAAAACGCAAAGCATATGCTGCTTTTTAATACATATGGGCAAGCAAGGCATTTTTACAGTCTTTTGATGCTGGGCTCATTGGCTGCACTGTGGTAAGGATCTGCACCCCCGTGCCAGCCTAAAGTCCATTTGTCCTCAGTTTCATTACTGTATGTGTCTGAGTTAGTGTCTTCATTAAAATGATAAGTTTCTCTAAAAGCTGCAAATGACAAGTGACCTTATAATGTAACATGGTCCCACTTAGTCTGCAGGAAAGTATTAAATGTCAGGACTTATAATTGTAAGGATTTGATATTTATGAAGGTCAGTTCAAGTGTGAGTAATATAACATAATATTACATTTAAACTAAGATCTGTGTTCATAGGAACCTTTTAAAAACAGCCAGCTGCCACTACTGAAATAGTGCAATGATAGATGATGATTTTTTTAGATTTAACACATATTGTGAATTTGCAGCTCATGTAGGGTTCTTATTAAAAACTGACAGGATATTTTAATTTAAACAGAGGTTAGATTATTAAAATTGGCAAACAGCCAGAAGTATATCAATGTTAAAAAATGTCCATTTACTTGACTTTTGCTGTCCTTTGTTTTTAGTGGTAAAACACATTTAAAAATGCTCCTGAATTGTTGTTCCTAATATATTTAATATTGCTCATTCAGAAAAGTGTCATATTTTGCCTTATTTGAGGTTTGACATTGCAAGCCAAAAGGTAAAAATGCATTTTCAATGAATTAGGGAAAAATAAACCCCATTCCACACATTCTATATCTCATCAAAATTAAGCTTCTCCAGGTCAATTCCTTGTGAAAGACTGGAAGTCTCTACCTCAATAGGAAGAAAATTTTGCACTTCTTGGAAAGAAAATTTCTTGGGGAGGTTCTTTTCCCCTAGATCCTGGTGCCTATGATGTCCTTAGAAATTATACAGATGAACGTTTCATATAAACATTATGACATTGAGACATATGAGCTATGTCTTGATGAATGCAGAATGTCTATAGTCGTCATTAGGTATAAAACTTTTTCGGATGCTCAGGCCCCTTCAGCACTTGGCAGGCTTTATGAATCCTGAATTTGAACTCGAAAATATTTAAGTGGGATTATTATTGTTGATACCAGATTTGTCTTTAGAGTTTGAAAGTGCACTTCAGTGGATTTCTAGCATTAACTGCACACAGGAAGAGGAGTAGAAGGAGAGGGTGATTCCATGGACAAAAACTGAACTGAGTCCTATGCTCATAGGAGGGACACAGCTGAAATTAGCTTTCAGAAAACGACAGCAGATGTAAAATAAGTAGCATTGCTTCCAAAAAAATGATGGACCTAAATGTGTGTGGAAGTGGGGACATTGCACATCTTAGGCACTGGAAGTATATTTTGTTAATTATAAATCTGTGGATGAAGTAAAAGTATATTTTATTTGTGCAGAGAGTGGCTACATGGGAGTTTATGCTGGAAGTGGACAGAACAGGGTGGTACATAGGATCAGGATATACATGGATGCATTAGGTACAAACTGAATACGTGGTGTGTGATGGTGTTTGCAATGCTACTGCCTCATTAAAAAGTAATTTCACCAATTTTCAGTGACTGCAATAATGGTAAAAATATTTTAGCAAGTTAATTGTATTCTGAATTAAATTATATATGTATAGAGACAGTTTAGATTAAATTTGCTATTTTTCTCTATTGGGGGGTTAAGAGCACAGCTGATTTACAGATGCATGCTTTCTGTGTTCTATAGGATTAAAAAGGATTATAAAAACATTGGTCAGCACAGTCCTCTGACTCCAGCACCATTCACTTTGACTGCAGATGAACATAATGACGAGGTGAAGGACCAGCTCTGATGTATGGGAAAGAAATAAAGCATTTCCTTCTGCAAGGACCATGTGTTGTCTTTCATACTGAAGTGTAGATGCTTCCCCCCAGCCCCCCATTTTGATCTTTATACGGTGTTTTCTCTGTACCATTGAACTATACAAAATGCCTCTTTGAGAGTTAGGCAAACAAATGTCAACCTTTTGCCAACTGGTGTGAAATTTAAAAAAAGGATTTTTTAAAATTGATTTCAACTGCTTTTCTGTCAGACAATGATTGTGTAATAGAAAGACATCCAGTTGATAAAAAAGAACATATTTTTTATTGGCAGCACAGTAACATGAGTTCAAAGACTGTATTTGCCAAGACTGCATAACTCTGTAATGGCCGGCATACTTTTACAAGTGTTCAGTGGTATTACTGACAGAAAGAACGCTTTGGTCCAAGACAGATGTAAAATACTTCATTTAACAAATATTTACTCCACAATTATCTGAAAATGTAGAAAGTACAACCTGACATGCTTGAATATCTAAAGAACCTGTTTATGGGGTATTCTATTATTGTTCCTACATAATAATCCAAAAAATAGAGTTGCAGGGGAGGTTGGATGATTTAGGATATTGGTAATAGGATACAAAGCCTTTCACATCTTGGTCAGCAGTTCAAATCTGGCTTAGGTTGGTGGTAACTCAAAATGATTGCTGGACTATGTGGCTAGGGTTGATAGAAGATTGATGCTTTCTACTTTTCAGATTCCACCACCATAACGACTAAATTGGCATGATGACCAAAGAGCATTGTCCGTTTTGCAGGAATTAGTGTCACCTAGGAGTAAAGCTTGAAAATGGCTGAAAAAGTTATCAGACCCCAGAACCACTTTCAGAGAACCATACAATTACCTTTATTCTACAGTCTCCAGAAACTGCCACAGGTGTCAAAAGTTTGCTCCTAACTCTTCGGCGATGGAGATAGAAAATGCTTCTGCAGATTGAAGATCACTAAATTTCAACAACGAAGTAGCAGGAAATTATAATGGAAGAACTACATCATTGTTATTTGTCACTGTAGTGGCCATGTTAATAGAGAACTGTGACTTAATTTTAACAGCAGATAGTCAGAAAGAGGATGGACCCAAGTGTGGGAGTTCATCTGAATTTTATTTGGTGTTCTGAATTTGAGAAATAAATTTTTTGGTCAAAAGTGTGGACCTATAAATGATTTTAGAATTGAAAATGTAAATAGTTGTATCGTTAAGGTGATACAATGGTCAAAGTAGCATTTATCCAAGTCCTATGCACAACACCGATTCTTTGTGGCTACATCTCTAGCTAGGGAAACAAGACTAGTGCCCCGTTCTGATATGGTCTAGCTCACACTTGTGCTCTTAAACTCTCTCACTCTCCAAAGCAGGGCATTACAGTAAAACTACTTACAGGCAAAAGTTCCTGACCCCATGCTAACTATCAAAGCATGCTTGGAAACTGCTTGGGGGGCTGCTAGCTGGGACCAAAACGATGTCAAGAACCATTCTGGAAGACAATCAATTTCTAGTCCTAGACACATGCCCTGGCACTGTTAAGTTTAGTAGTACAAAGAATGTGAATGTTGCATCTTCCTTGTTTCAAATAAATATCTCTGAAATGGAAATAGTTATCCTTTAATTTCTTATGTATTTAGAGTTAGGTTTTTTGCATGTGATTGTCAATTGTTTGAACACTGTTTTTGATAAAATTAATAATTTGATCAGTATATCTAGTATATTAAGCTAACGAAAGTTTCATGTCCTCTAATGTAACAACTCAAGGGAAAACATTTACATAACTGAAGCTTACATCTGCATTTTAACTCATTCACATATCTCACACCTTCCCTATCTTTGAATTTACAAGGGCTCTTTAGGAGCGTCTTGGTCAGTATGGTGTTTTCTCTGAGAGGGAGTAGACTCCAACACTGCTGCAGATGTCCAATAAAAGACAGAGGAATTCTCTTCTCCATCCTGGAGGCTGGGAACAAAGAGAGACCAGGTCATCAGCCAGACAGAGGTCCTGGACATCTCCATTTGTTTGCTTTTTGCTTGGCTCCACCACATGGCAGTGATTGATGCTACTTTTCAATCTGCAAAAATTTTCAATCTGCAAGCAAGTAGGCACCAAAAACATAGCATCGTGACTTTCTGCCATGGGACAGACAGCGGTTTTTCTTCCCTGATTGAGGCTGGGTGATGTAGTGCCTGTAGTGGCTGACGTACTTAAGTAGCCTTCATGTTTCTGTTTGTTTCATGGAGGTTTTTCATCCTGGGACACAAAGCCACCCTGGCAGCCTTAGGGGATGTGATGCTTTTGATTCTGCGTTGTGCTGAGCAGAATCATGATGTGGAAAATGAGCATCTGCTTCCCTTCCTCACTGTCCTGCCTCCCTCTGCAATACGCAGTCCTGCACTCGTCTGTGGCAAAATCCTCCCTGTCTTACCCCTGAATAGCCACGTCGACTTGAACACACCTCGTCAGTCAAAAGTGATAATGAAATTGCATCCAATGATACCACACGGTTGCACCTGTGGATAGTATTTTGTACATACTTGTAAAGGAAAGAGAAGAAAATAGATAGTATCTTCTAAAAATGAAAAACAGATTTGAGAAAAAAAGTTGGTCTATAGTTTTTTTTTTACATCTAGTTCTGCTGACAAAACTTATAAAAACATTCCACAGTAATGTAGTGTGATGACCCTTGTTCATAATCACAGAAAATCTCTCCAAGTTTTTGATTTTTTAATAAGCCTATCATTAATCTTCAATGAAAATAATATAGATTTTATGAAGGAAGCTCACCAAAGTTCTTGGAAAACTTACAAGACATTTAACAGCTGAACAGCGTATCTCACAAATGGACTTTAAAGGTGCTCATTCAGTCTGAATCCTTTATTTGATCTGATTTTACAGTTAGCAGTCGCTTTGGTCTGAAACTTCACCTGTCCTTTCCAACTAATAACCAAAAGAATCCTGAAATCTAGCACTCAGTGGAGGTATGACAGCTCCTAAACCAATTTGTATTGCTCTTAGACTTTGAAGGCTGATTTACTGTTTTTTCTAAGACATCCTGTTTTACCCAAAATGTCAATGTATATTCTGAACAAAATAAACTACAGCATTTGCCTTATTTATATATATGTAATAAATATGTACCTGAAGCTACAGATTTTTTAAACTTGCTTTTTTAAAAAAAATATATATAAGTATTACTCAAATGTTTTCTCCAATAACTTTAATTTGGATTTCCTTTCTGATAAAACTCTGGTTGTTTGCAGATCCACTCGTCAGTTTTATGAGGATATCTTTGAGACATCACAATTATAAAACAAACTGGAAGGAAGAGCAGCTGTACTTACAAACAAACATCACAGGCACAATTAATCTGTTTAAAGGGTTTATGAGGGGAAGCATAAAATATCAAATAAAGGCTAATGGGAAATATTTAAAAAATGCTGAAGCTGGTAACGATCCACAGAGCAGAGCAGCCAGTGCACGTTCAGGAAACAGCATGTAGCTAGTAACTCATTTGGTTGTAAGCCACCAGCTCTGCCTCCCAGCCCGAACTGTGGGACTGTTTCATGTTTCTCAAGCAGATACAGTTCTAGATATACACTCTATTTACTTTGTAGATTACAATTGAAAAGGATATTCCTTTTTTTTAAAAAATGAAAAAGTAAAGATGGTAATAAAACGTAAGGGGCCAGTTTTGGTTTCTGCTGCTCAACTTAAACCTAGGACGTTTCTACACTTGTGGTTGAAATTTATGTGCCTTTTTAGGTAAGATTAAAATATATACATATGCATACTCTCTCTCTCTCTTTCTCTCTCTTTCATACATGCACCCCCCTGTCAAAAACCATACTGGAAAATGGCACTGAATCAAGCAGGTGTATGACTATTGTGGATACTTATTAAAAATTACCATACATTCTTCTCTTCATGTAAGGAAGAAGCAAAATTCTCTTAAACCTAACAAGAAACATCACCTTCAGCTTCAAAATCCCATTTTAGAATATAAATGAGTATTTGTGATTTCCCCACATTAACTTCATTAACAAATTTCAGCATATATCAAAGCTAAATAGCTTGCTATATGCTATATGCCTTGCTATATGCAAATATCTCCAGATTTAGTACATAAGAGACTTTATCTCCTAATGCTGCATATAAAACAACTTTATCTGTTTCTGCTCATGGAATCCCTTAGGCATGAAAGATTCTAGAAGAGTGAGGGCTGCTGGTTTTTCTATGTACCATCTCTTTGTATTTTTAAAATCACTCTTTCAATATGATAGTCTGTGTGTTAGCAAAAATTGGAGCAGGGTGGCATTCATATCAAATAAATTCCCACATGCCCAAGAGAAGGCTTTTGTTCAAGAAACAGCATCAATATAGCCAGAAATACTCTTCAAGGAAAAATCTCTTGCCTCTTATCACTTTGTCTGTGAGTAAGTTTATTATCAAGAGATTTTATCAGCTTAGGACACTTCCTGCAAGTTGGTAGAGCATGAGCTACTGTCTCCTGAAAGGCTGTGCATTAGGTCTTCCTTGCTGTAACTGTATAAGCATAGAGGGTTTTGTCCCAGGGACAGTTCCAATTTAAACATTGGTTTCAAAGGGTGGTTTAATTAGTGCTTTTGAAAGGACCTGTCTGTGCTTGATTCTGATCTCACTTAAACTGATGCAGTTGTGTAAATGCTGTGTGAGATCCTGTCTTCTTGCAAAGCAGTTACTGGCTGCTTATTCTGAAAAAAAAAAGTTAAAAAAAAGAATTTTTTCACAGAGAAAACAAATCAACTTAAAAAAATAAAATACAAATCCATGCAAAATAGCAACAGTCCAGTGGATTTTCCAAGAAGATGAAGGCATAGTGCCTTTGGATTTCTGCCTGTTTGTGCACATGAGGAATGTTGGTATCTTGGGATAACTATACTCCTTGTCATGTATTACGCTTTATATGGGCTCAGAACTGTCATCACAACCCACATAAACATATTTTATTTTCTTCACCTGCTCATGTGGTGCACACCTGGGGCTTGTTGGCAGCGTACTTGGCTTCAGCAAGCGCAGGAGAGACACTGCCAGGTTGGAAAGCTAGCCCTGTTCACATAAGCTAAGTTGAGTCGATCCCCCACCGCTTTTATAGAGTGGTTAAGGACTGGGCTGAAAAACTTTAGCTTCTACTGAACATTCAGAAATGTGGGAAAAAGCAAACTTCTCGAAACTCACCCAGAACCATCAGTACTTTTGTCTAGACTTTAGGGCAGAATTCCCTTTCTGTAGGCTATCGGCTTTATGAGGGGCATCAGCCCAAACCCATTGCCTGGTGTGGCAATGAGCGGCCCTCAGAAACTGGTTGGATGGCCCAGCGCTTCGTTGTTGTTCTGTTAATGTAATGGTTTGGACTGAGAGCTTTGTTGCTGGTTGGTGCTTCCTGGAGGAAAGGAAGTGTCAGCTATGTATTGCTTAGAGTTGGCTGAAATGTTTATAGAGGAACCAAAATTTTCACTGATTTGCATTCATGGGCATTACATAAAAACACACCGTTTCCTGCCTTTTTTTTTTTTTTTTTTGCATTAGTAAACATTTCCTCAGAAGGTTTTCCAATCTGTGGTTGTCAGGCTACTGGCCCTGAAAGCTGCAGGAGAGTGGAAACAGTGAGAGGGGAGGCGGCTGCAGGAACTGCTTTGCTGTGCGAAGGACTGAAACATGCTGAGATGTCTTCCAGACCATGAAGAAATGCCATCCCTATGGGCAGACACACAAACATACCATCTGTGTGTGCACCTCTATGTGTGCATGTGATACCTTCAAGTCTGAAAGCATATGCCTGCTTAGGAGGAAGCTCTATTAGTTCTTCTTGTGAAAAAAGCAACCTCCTATGCTCTCTGTGATTGCTAGGGCTGTCTGTGGGGAGCAGAAATGTTACTACCCATACCTGCCTTCTCGCTCAGTTCAGGGAAAGCCAGATAGCAACCAACTTTGCCATAGCAGGAGTTGCCTTCTCAGGGGAAAGGAATTTTTCAGGCTTCTTTACTGCTGCAGGTACAAAACACTGGTAATAACCCAGTCTGAAATAAGGCAAATTGTGCTTCTCCTTTCAAGACAAGATTATAAGGCCTGTATTATCTTTGAAGCTGGAAAGGGAGATTGCTGGTCAAATACTGTTCTCATTTATATATATGCAATTCTTCTGGGTGTTATTGAAAGAGGTTTTTTCTTATTGTGCAAATAAAAGCAGCAGAAGTACACAGTGTGATGGAGGAAGTGTGAAGCATTAGCTTTTCATCTCCAGCTCTTCATCTTAGGCTTGCTTTTATTGTTGCACATGAAATGTTCCGAGTGCTAAATCGTTGTTGTTGTTGGTTTGTCTGGAGAAGACAATCCGTACTTGCAGTTAAGACTGAGATTCATTGCTGGCAGGGATGAGCAAACTGAGTGCGCTTGGACTTGATTTACTGGTGTCAGCTTTGAAAGTGAAACGATGCAATGACAGTTACAATGTAAATAATGGCACCAGAAACAGCAGCTTGGAAGAATGTAGATATTTTTGGCTTTCTGTTTTCTCTAAGTATCCCAGTTGTCCAGAAAATGAATGTATATAAGTCAAGCTAATCAATCTGCAGCTCTACTAGTGACCACAGTATTTTCAGGTGCAGTTCTTTAGAATTTGGATTTCAGTAATCCCTTCAAGGCTGACTTGGACAACAGTCTTCTCACACACAGTGTGTGGCATTCTGCTGCAAAAAAACAAGGGTGTTTCCAGTTAAAATTTGGCCTTCACATAAAGTCCATCCTTTGGCAGAAGATTTTGTATTATGTCATGAAGAAATCCAATAATCCTATAAATGCACATCCTTGAAGTATGGAACATTTTTTTTTAAAATAGAATATTTACCATGTTATCAACTTTTAACCATCTGGTCAGAAAATGAGAATTAAGGCAGTGAGTTTGCAAATATGTATATGTATATGAGATTATTAAAATAAGCAACCAAATGATTTAACTGTCTTCGGCCAACACTGTTATGTTTTAAAAGCAATGTTTACTACTAAGCAAGGGGTTCAAGCTGTAGAATTCATGTCTTCACTTCCTGACTTTTTTCCATGCACACACTGGCACACACTAAATTCAATGCCTTCAGACTAGAGAGATGGCAATGGTGGGGAGGTTGATTAGACCTGTTTTAAGGATAGCAACTCTTTGAAGAATTTAGGATCTTACTGAGAATTTAGATTTTAAAGTTCATGGCTGTTCAGATCTCTGCTTTTGATTGTAGCTTGTTCTTATTTATTAACATTTTTGCTACTGGCCACTGTCAGAGAAAGGACTCTGGACTAGATGGACCTTTGATCTGACCTGGTATCCAGCTGTTCTTGTGGCAAGCGGTGCATTGCGCAGGAAGCAGATGACGCAACTTCACAGATTGCTGGTTAGTTCCAGGCTGGAGCTAGAGATGCTCTCATTTTCCCCCCATAAAGCCAAAGATGTTTTGGTCTTGGGCCCCCACATAGATGACTTTCCTTCAGGGACACTCTAACTAGCTGTTCTCTGATGGAAGATAAGGACTGTTACTAATACACCCTTTGCCTCATTGAAACATTTTTTTCTGCTTGGTCCAATAAAATACTGATTTGTAGATCTTTGGAACACTCTGTCTGCTTTATTTATTGATTTGTTTATTTACTTTTCCTGGCAGAAGGACCTCAGTTGCTTATTTGTTGGACATCAATTTTAATTTTTATTTTGAGGTCTTCCTGACTTGCATCATTAAACTCTATTACTAAGTGTTTCCTAAATAAGGTAGACAAAGAGATTCTTAGGATGTTCCCATGGATTCTTTGGCTAGGCCTACCCCAGCAAACTGAACAGATGCAGGGCATGGGCCCAAGCATGGACATGTGATCATCCATATCGTTAAATTTTTATCATGGTCCCGGGTATATATTTGATTCAGAGCAGCCAGCATTTTCCCAGACAATGCCTGGGTGCAGTCTGAGGTGGGCGAGGAAACATTCTCAATTGGAAGCTTGATGAGGCCACCAGATGGGGAAGGGCTATTTAGCTGTAAGGAAAGGTGCTGAGATGTGCTATGACAGTTGACTTCAAGACCAAGAGAGCTTCTTTCTTAGAGTTTTAATCCTCTTATTTTCCTTTTTTTTTTTCTGCTATGCTAAGGGGTGGACTTACTGTTTATGTTAGTTGAAAGACTTCTAGACCATCTAATAACAACTATTTGTTCTTCTAGCTGGCCATCTTAAATAATACCTTTTTTCAAATATATTTTATGTAACTTCCTAAATGAATATTTCTCTTCCATTGTTTATATCCTTCAATTATTTTTACCCTACCATAATTTTCATTCTTCACCTTTCTCTGGTAGTTAGTGCTTTCCTAAAGTTCTTCTGATAGTTTCTTTGTTCTCCCCTGAAAGTCCTGTTGAAAAGTAAAAGACTACATATCTTTTAGCTTAGCAATTGTTCCCCTACATTCGACACTTGTGAGACAACACCTGGAGTACTGTGCCCAGTTATCACCTGTATCCAGGTATCACCAGTACATGGACATACTGGAACAAGTCCAGTGAAGGGGACCTCAATATCTTACTGCTGTCTACAACTACCTAACAGGATGGTAAAGAGACGACGAGGCCAGACTCTTCTCAGAAATACTCTGTGATAAGTTGAGAGCCAAAGGAAATCCCAGCTACATACTAGGAAACAGTTTTTCACCATAAAGGTGAGTCTGTAGTAACTCCATCCTTAGGGATATTCAAAGTTTGGCTGCACAGACTTATTAGTCATTTGAGGCATTGACCAGCCTGATCTAGGCTGACCTTGGTTTAAGCAGGACGTTGGACTAGAGTCTTCCATAACTTCCAATCTGAATTATTATGTGATTTTATTATTCTAAATAAGGGATAAATCTAATGGAAATTCATTCTGGTTTCTGACAATTTTTTTGAGGTTTCTAAGTTGAGAAAGACATTTTTTTTTTCTTTTTTGCTTGGACTTTTCCCCTCCTTTATTCCTTTTTTGCTTGGGCTTTTCCCCTCCTTTATTTACACCAAATATAGTATATCTGTGATTTATATTTTTCCCTTTAATTATACAACGATAGTTCCTTCTGTACAAAATGCTCAGGGTTGATACCAAGAAAAGATAGTTCCCATGATTTTTAATTTGTATGTTCCTTTCTGGTCAATGTAAAAAAGTACTGATTCCAAGGAGTTTATTGCTCATTTTGTTTAGACTTGACTATTAATTTTTGATGTCTCGTGATTCAGATTGTTGAATTGTTGTTGTGGCCTGATTTGGTTGTAATTCAATTGAGGTTTGCAAAAAGAGTAAATACCTCAAAATTTCTGCAAAACTATATGCAAAAAAGAGTTTTTCAAATGTGAAATGCAAAACCAGACCAGATTTCAAAATCTGATACCGTTTCTGCAAATCTGATGAGAAGTAGTATTTGAAATTTAGGGATCAAAATAAGGGACAGAATACAGTGATTTTATTTTTAAATTATTTAAAAGTAATAATTGCTGCATCAGTCATTTAAACTGCTGGATTAATAGAATCTTTCCACTGCAGATATTTAGTTTCTGTAGAGATAGATATTCAAGTTACAAGATTAACCATAGAAATACTGTGATGAAGTATAGTAAGGAAGTGATTTATAATGTTAGTCCAGTGAGCCTGTCTGGTATGAACTAGATGTTCCCTGAAATTTGAGCACAGTCATTCATATTTGACTATTAATGGAGTTAATCAAATGAAAGAACTGTGTCTTCTCTCCAACCAGCTGACCTCCTGAGTGTACGTTAGATCTCAGAAAGGGGATTAGGACTATTAAGTAGTGTTTCTCAGAAGAAATACAGAGGAGAGACTTAGAATTTCAATTAGCTTTCAGAGTTGAAAAAATACTGTAAAAGAAAAAGAACTCTTCAGACTATAGCTCTGAATATATTCCTTCTTTTCTCAACTGTTTGCGTTCCGTCTACTTTCCCAAGTAAATATAAAAGCAGGAGTAAGAAAGAAATGAATTTAAAACTTTTTTTAAAAAAATTTGGATGTTCATAGCTATTGAATAGCAGATCAATTCTGAATGTTCTATCACACTTGGATGCAAAGTTCATTTGTGTTTCCTTAGCTCATTGTGTGTGTTTCTGTAGATATATTGTGTTGAGTGAGAGGAGGGTTTTAAGGGAAAACATAAAAGACTGTAATCCAACAAAATCAGGAGAACACTTTGAGAAGATTCGCTTTGATGTTATGAAAATGCTAGAATGTCAATACAAATAATTTTCATGCCAGCATCCTGATCCTTGTGAAAAGTGTTGTTTAATTCCCAAACCTGCATAATCTGGAGTAATTTGTAGCTCAGATGATTATTTTTATTCACCAATCTCTTCTGCCCTCTAACTCCTTTTCTCCACTACTTCTGCTTAATCCTTAGGGGAGCACTGATATCTTCAGTAATGCTTAGGTGCTGCAGAAAACCAGAAAACCATTCATTTATTCATGAATCCATGAAAAAATACCTCATTTATTCTCTATATCAATAAAGAAGGCACAGAATCATAATGGTAGGAAAAGACTTTAAAGATCATCAAGTCCAACCATATACTTATCCTCTTTTGAAGGGCTAAAATATTTGTAAGCTGGAGGATGCCAGTGTTATGTACTTAGGTATACAAGAGATTTCTCACATGAGGATGACTCTGTTAGTTTTTTAACTGTAAGATGAGAAGCTATTAAAATATAAAACAACTATATTAATGATTTCATCATCTACAGCAGAATAGTGATTTCTGGTAGTATTTATCTCTTTAGTCTCCTCTAAATTGGCTATTTAGTTGCTTGTACAGTCAATGACTCTGTAAGAAATGACAAAAGTTAAATTATCATGACCCTTACATAATAGCTGAGATGAATTGACCTCTGAAAATGCCTTAAACACTAGTTTTAGCTAAAGATAGAATTTTTGTTGTTTGACTTCTTGCTATTATTTGAAAGAAAAATAACTAATCTAGGCTTGATGTTTTGTCTCTCTCTGTAGTCAATGAAAAACAGTGGATATCTCCAGAGGATGTTTCATTCCATCAAACTTAGTTTAATTGTCTTTCAAGGGTGTAAAGAGTGTTTAATTGTCTTTCACTCTTTGTTGTTCAGGATGCAAGGAACTATCTGGGAACATGTGCCTGAAATCTAGACTGCATTAGACGCCCCGCTCTATGTGTCTAATCTATCTTGATGTTTCAGTATGTCACATATTAGAAAAAAAATTTGCTGGTGATTCATAGATACGTTGCATAATAGCATAACACTAGTAAAAAGTTGGTATGGTTGCAGCAACCCCTCCAAACATCAAACCAAAACCAAGAAAGCAGAGTATACTGAGTTAACCTTTAACAGTACTATTTTTAGTGGACTTCTGCATTCACTTCAAATAAGGATTTAGTCATAGGAGCTGGTACAAAATAAGCTACAGTTATATTAGAAAAATTAGCTCCATCAGGAAACATTCCTGTAAGTTTGATCTTGATCAACTTTATCATTAAATTGCTAGAAATTAATTGCTTAAACTAATAGTTTAGTAGTATATACATAGGTTGCTTTGCCGCTCTGTCTGACATCACAGTATTCTCAGCTCTCTCAGCTGCCTAGCAATCTCATTTCAAGTCATTGGTTCTTACAGTGGACCGATGAATGGAGTAATGAATGGATCATTCTGCACTTTCTGACGCGTAAATTTCAGTTTCAGAAGTCAATTTTAGTTCATAGTTCCACATTATCTGCATTCCTTTATGACAAAGCACAAGGACAAGTCCTTTATGACAAGTACAAAGACATTAAGAAATTTCTCTGTCAAAGGGTCTAGCAAAGGAAAGATCTTGCAGAGAAAATGTGGCTTATGCACAATTCACCATCTTTCACAAATGTTACAAAGCCTTTTGCATTGCAGACTCCATTCTGCCATGGGCGGCAGTGAGGATCCTCAAAGAATAGCAAAATAACAGTAATAAAAATATCCTCTGGAACAAGCATATCAGTCAAACCATAACCAATAAGCCTAAAACCCACAGACATGATTTTTTAGTTTTAAAAAAGATGTGAGCCGAACAGTCCTTCATGTTCTGTAGACACTTTGCCATAGCTTTTCATAGCATAAAAGATGTTTAAATGCTATCTATAAGCTATCTATAAATGCTATCTACAATACCACTATAAGATGGAGGAAATCCTATTGCCTAAAATCAGTCACAAAGGTTTCAGGGACATTCTTGCAATCTTGCATTTATTAGTTTATTCTCATTTTTGTCATCGATTTTCTTTAAACTGTAGTCTAACTGTTCAAATCATTTCTTTTGTACTATTGATGGGCTGAGACCAACTGTATGAAGTTCGACAAGACCAAGTGCCGGGTCCTGCATTTTGGTCACAACAACCCCATGCAGAACTTGGGGCAGAGTGGCTGGAGAGCTGTGTGGCAGAAAAGGATCTGGGAGTGCTGGTTGACAGCTGGCTGGTCATGAGCCAGGAGTGTGCCCAGGTGGGAGGATACAGCCTCCTGGCTTGTATCAGGAACAGTGTGGCCTGCAGGACCAGGGAAGTGATCATGCCCCTGTACTCGGTGCTGGTGAGGCTGCAGCTCGAATACTGTGTTCAGTTTTGGACCCCGCACTATAAGAAGGGCATTGAGGTACTGGAGCGTGTCTGAAGAAGGGCAATGAAGTTTTGAAGAGGCTGGAGCACAGACCTTATGAGGAGTAGCTGAGGGAGCTGGGGTTTAGTCTGGAGAAGAAGAGACTTAGAGGAGATCTTATTGCTCTCTATGACTGCCTGAAAGGAGACTGTAGTGAGGTGGGGGTCAGTCTCTTCTCCAGAATATCTATAGATAGAACAATAGGAAATGACCTCCAGTTGTGCCACGAAAGGATCAGGTTAGACATTAGGAAGAATTTCTACGCAGAAGAAGTGGTGAAGCATTGGAAAAGGCTGCCCAGGGAAGTGGTGGAGTCACCATCCCTGGCAGTGTTCAAGAAACATGTAGATGAGGCACTTCGGGACATGGTTTAACAGGCATGGTGTTGAAGGGCTTACAGTTGGACTTAATGATGTTGAAGGTCTTTTCCAATCATAATGATTCTGTGATTCTATGATCAGCTTGATGCTGATTAGTTAGTTGATTAGCTTGGGAAATGAAGTTTAAATTCAATTACTGTGGCCCATGAACTGGTATGTACATTGTGACACAGGGCGGATTGATAATTTAGTTAATTGATGGTAAGCTTCACTAGGACTGAGGCATTTTCCATTTTGTTCCCAGATGCTCATAAAAGTCAGATTAACTGCTCTCCTGAAGGTGTTGCTAAGTCTTCAAGAAGAGGAGTGGAAACGGAAACCGTGTTTGGAGATCAGAGGAAAAAGCAAGACCAGACTGTCAGGTATCAGTGAGGGAGGAATTTCCAAAGATGCAAGAGAGAACAGAGTAAGACAGCCAGGAGCTGATTTTATGAGAAAGGGAAAGCAAATAGCAAGAAACAATGTATAAGCTAAAAGGAGGAGCAAAACTATTGAAAGATTATGTAGTGAGAGAAGAAAGAAGTAGGAAATAGCCAGCAGGAAAATGGGTGGTGGAGAGAATGGAGGAGAACACAGAGGAGCAAAATGAAGCTGTTCGAAGTATATTTTTTCTAAAAGTAATTAAAGAGCAAGTAGTTTCTTTGTTTATAATAAGGTCAATATGCATCTCAAAGAGTTGGGCATCATGTTCACAACAGTCTCCAGCTGTTAAGAGTGTATCCATACTTTGGAAAAATGGATTTACACAGAGAAAAACAAGCAATCAATGTCAATCATTGTCAAATAGGCAACCAGGCAAACCAGGTTGAATGATTCGAAAGACTAGCAGCAAATGCCAACAGATTCTTTCACCTTTAGATCACTGCTTCAGATGTGAGTTGTCAGTGACAGCCTTGCAGCTTATAGTTGTTACCTGATTTTTGTTTGTTGGACTTTCTAGACTCCATTCAATTCCAGATTATTATCTTTCACTGAACTGTTTTGTAAATAGTGTGTGAGAATAGTGAGAATTTTCCAGAAAGATTTGATCTTTTTCTCTTATGTACAGATAGATCATACAAGAAAGATAGACATTTGCTTTAGAAAATAAATGTGTGTTTGTGTGTGTGTGTGGGTGTTTTTTTTTTTTTTCCCCTCATGACATGTTACTATGCTGCTTTTGTAATCTGTGGTGTTCCATAATTTGACACATCATGTTCTGCTGTATCCTGGTATGTCAGTTTGGACTGTGATTCAGTGTGACAAAACATGTGATACATTCCAAGAACTGTAAAATGAGGGCTAAAATTTAAAAAGAAACACATGAGATGTAGAAGCAGAAATGGCTGAAAATGTCATAAGGTTCATGTAAGTCAGCTTTTACATATGTTTGGCAACTGCACATAAGGAGCTTTAGATGGCCTTGAGTCTGAAAAAGGATTACCATCAGTCATTCAGGATGGTAGCTCATTTCAAGAAAGGAACGGAAAAATGGCAAAGGCCTGTTGCCTCGGGTGTTGAGCTAGCTGTCTTCTGGATACGATTACTGAATCAAACTGTGTTTATCTAAGCCCTACCTATAGGTGCAGTGTATCACTTTCAACCACATTACCATGGTCCCTGTAATATGTCAGTAGGAAGAAGTACAAAGAATGTCTCATAACTAGGGGACAGTTGCTGTGGGTTCAATTTCTGAGTACTAATGTGGAACCCAATATAGCTGGATCTCAGGATCTTGCAGTATTTCTTGTGTTAACCTTCAAAAGACTCCTACAAAGTACAGAAGTTAGCTGTGTATTTTTTTAAATGAGGTACAGGATGTTGTGTTCCTCCTTCCTCATTCTGAGCTGGCCTAGGCTCCTTTCTGGGGCATTTACTCAAAATCATTCAGGTTTCTGGGGGACTGAACTGACTGACTGATTAGGAGATGTTTGTTTCATCCCTTTGACTATGGAAGTAGCTCAAAGAAAATAGCACCCAAGTAGTGGGTGCCTCACTTAAAGAGGATGAATCTGGACTGTATCCTCAGAGGGACTTAGCAACCTAACTCCCACTTGTGTTAAATATGTCATGGGAGCTCTCCACAAGGAATTGAACCTGGGTTCCTAAATGTAGAGAGTGACTCCTCCACATGATCATATTTCTTCCTGTCTAACATCCCCTTATCCTGGCTATTTTAAGCCATGTGGTATTTAACAAAGCCAAAGAGAATATTATGTGCTTGTTCCAACCATATCAAGGTAAAGTCCATTTTCCTGCATATAAAACAATTCAAGCAAGATACAGAGCTTCCATTAGCCCCATCCTTCAAAATTAAAACTTCCTATGATAGCAATATCATAGGATAGTGAACTATTTTCAGCATGTGTTGTTGGCTTTGTAACCAACATTCTTCTGATGGAAGAGCTGTAGTATCCAAACAAAGATTAAAAAAAGGAAAAGATTAGAAAAAGAAGAAAAATGACCATATTCTGGTGTAACTTTCTTAACAGCCTGTTTGCATTTTTATATGAGAATATAGATCAGATATATCAGACCAGATATATAGATCAGAATATAGATCAGAATCATCCGACCAACACTTACAAGACCTTAATTGACTTTATTATGTATGTATACTAACATTAGATAGCATTATGCAATAAAAGCAGTCCTACTCATTCAACTAAGAAAGTGTGAGGTATCAAAGACTCATTATAAGGACATTGGGCTGACATTTAGCAGATTACCTAAGAGATATTTCACATGAGGACGATCTCAATGTGATTTACATGCTTCCAATTTTTGTAATACATTATGCACAAATGTAAGGAGACAGATCATAGTATATGAACAAAATCAGAAAAAAATTATCTTCTCATTATTTTCAATTAATAAAAATAAAATTCTGGAAAAATCATGTCCTCTTTTATTCTTTATTATTTATTTAATATAGAATTATTAACAAATGTCATATGTATATCCTATTTCCATGTGTCTGTGCCAAGGAGCAAATGATTTGCTTAGAGTTTAGTAGAGTTATTGAAATTCTGATCTCTCTTTTTTTTTTTTTTAATTTTCTCTTGACATTATCAGGATTGCAACTAGATATGGACAATTTCTGTCCCAAATCTGCTCTTAATATTATTCAATAGTTACTGTATTTTTGTTTTGCAGATATATGTGAACTTTGTATCCTGGAAACACTTAGATAAGCAGAACTTGTTGAACAGTAAAAACAGGATTCATGAACATTTGTTTCAGGTCCAAGCAGCTGTTCATTTCAACAATGTTTGCACAATATTCTGTTTCACAGAAAACTTGAGATAATGGTTCTTCTTACTTGGTTGCTAATATTTACATCTGAAACATTATTCATAATTAGTTCTTCATCATCCTCTCTTCTTTATTTGCTTTTCCTCCCATTGTTTTCCGAGTCAGCAACAGAGACAATATAATGTGAATTGGCCAACAGTCCATACAAGACAGTGATTAGCAAGTAGCCTAACAGATAGTGTCAAGAATACGCAAAAAAAAAAAAATCTGCAGAACAAAATATTTCATTATAACCTCTTATGAAACAATCACATGCAATAAAGAGAGAAAATCAATGTAATTTCATAGATGGTTCTCACAGTGGTAATACTTGCTAGTGTTTCTTAAGATCAGTTCACCTTTTCTGAAAGCAAGAAAAGCAGGGATCTGTATAGTAGATATTATTACCAAGCTTAATTAAAACTATTCTACATAAAATTATACATGATAAAATTAATTGCTGTGGAAAAGGGACTCTGTGAATCATTTAAGCCCTATTTTAAGTCCTATTCATCAGAGGGGATAGTTGTGTGACGGGATAGTAGGTTGAATTCATTTCTCCTACTTTAGTCACTTACATAAACTCAACTATATATGCATCTCAGAAATAATTTAGAATATGTATTTTAAAATGGTTATAAATCCATCCATCATTGTGTGTATTCACATCAAGGGGAGTATCATTTCAGAAACAGTGAGGTTAGCAAAAGATGCTTCTAACTATAAACCCTAGCAATATGTATGAAACGCAGAACTGTGGTGGACAAATGTGAAAGACAAAAGAATTTTTTGTAGTGCTAGATTCTAGTAAAAATATTAATAAGTAAGCAGCAAGTCTACAGCCTTGATATACAACAAATGGTCCACATATTGGCATTATATCTCTGGCAAAATTCTTGCACTAGCTGGCACATAGTCATTCCAATGGATGTAGAAAAAGTTTAGAAAGAATTGTGGGTTTTTTTATGACCTTAGAAGTCACAATCATGAGTGAGTGACTTGCCCACAAAATGGCAGTCAATGTTAAGGCAAGTGAACATCGCTTAGAACAACACAGAATATTGCTGTAAACAAGCAACTCCCTGCAAGACAGTTTGCAATGCATTTAGCCTGCACAGAAGTTCTCTGGTCTTAAATTTTCCCAAAATTCCAATAATGTGTTTTTGGCCATTTCTCTACCCTACATTAATTCTTGACAAAATTCCGTTACTTGGCTGAAGTGTCTCTAAGAGTCTTCCCCCATTTGGCTCCCTGCTGTCGCATTCCAGAATTGCCGATCACTTAACACATGTGGACCCAGAATATTAACTTTGGCAACATCCCCAGGCTCGTTGCAAAACAAGAATTCACACTTCCCAGGCCGTCTGTAAATGGAAGGTTCCCACAACACTGATGAATCCAGAATGATTCTCGTAGGCCACTCACATCCAGGCAACTGAAGAGCTTAAAGCTGTTGATTGGCAATACCACTTATGGCCCATTCTTGTGGTAAGAAGCAAGTTATTAAATTTTCCTTTTGAAGGCATCTTGCTTGAAGGTGCCAGAAAATTAGGACTTTTCTTAGCGAGTGTTAATAACATGCAGTTTAAGCTGGAGGGTTTTGGTCTATACAACTTCGTTTTATTTTGCATGGAAGAAAACCTACTCCTTAGCAACAACTTAAGTATAGTAAAAATAAAGGTTCTATGGATTTTTTTTTGTCTGCGGCTTCCCTACCTGCTTCTCCAGGAAAAACACGCATTCATCAGTCCATCTCAATGCTTGGAGCTGGAGTCAGTGGGAAGGAAATCACTAGTGGAGGAAAATTATACTCCTCCATACTCCCCTAAATTTACCTTTAGCAAACCAACCCTTTTTCAGACATATTGGTATCTTCTCTATTGACCTTTGACTCAGAAACAAGTGTTGAAAATATTTCTACTTCTCAGCTCTAACACTTAGCAGATCCCCAAAATAGCAGATCTCCCACATGGTGTGTGATTTAAAGAAAAAAAAAATTCCTTTATATTGGTCCAAGAAGGCAGAACTGCAAGTCATTTATGTGCTGTGTCCTGAGACATACACATGCAGAGAAAGAGCAATTTCCTCCCTGGGTTTTCGCAGACACGTGGCATGCCCTGGCACCCCATTATTCTGCAGGAGGTTGATTTTGTCTCCTGGAGGTTCCTGCTGAGATTCATTTGGGAGAGATGAAAATTGAACAGTGCTGTCTCCTTTACTGGTGGTAAAAATATTCCTGTATTGCTTTTTAATAGGATTCTGGGATTTATGTGCACATTCCATCCCACAAATTCTGTTCAAGCGTACAACACATACAGGTATACCTACACTTGTATTTTTTAAGTTCAGAGCCCCTTCTATTGATCCCACTAGCAGACCACAGTACTGCCTCATACTGCACCAGGCAGAGCACTGTATTTCTTTCAAATGACTAGTCTAGTGCTTGGTTTTCTTTTTCCCGAAGTATATTAAATCTCTCTAAACAGTTTTTCTAAGTATATTATCCATTTTAGCAGGGAAGAGCACGTTTTGTTTTTCATCAACACAATGTATCACAAAAAATCGGAAATTTTGAGAAAAATATCACTAATTTTTACTTTTTTTTTTTACCTGTTTCACACAGGCCAGACAGTAAGAACAATTTTCAAAAATTCAGCCAAAAAGAATGCCTTTTGGACAGTTTTTAAAATAAAATAAATATAGGGGAAGGAGAGATAAAATATTCCTCAAACAAAAGAAGATTATTACAGCATTTATTTTGAGTTAAAATGTATCAGGGTACACACCTAACTGTATTACTTTAGCTATAGTTCCACTACCACTTATATTTTATTATAATTTTTTTTTCATAACTGCAGGAACAAAAGTGACAATGCCGATATATAGCAGGTTATTTTAAACTAACTGACTCAAGTATCAACAACAGTCTATGGATAGCAATAGTGAACGAATGCTTCATGGCCTGTTTGACGTTGCTTCTCTTCCCTGTTCTGTTGATTAGACATAGGAGACAAAGTAGCTGGAAATAGAAAAACAGAGTCAAATGCCTTTGCTTCATCAGGCCCTTATGGATAAATGAGATTGACAGCAAGCCCCAAGAAACCATGAACAACTGAGTAAACCACTGATGTTATCAAAAAGCATTAGACCATCATTAGTAGTCGTTATATAGTTACATATATTAGTAACATATGCATTAAAAGAATAATAACCAATTATATAATATTGCTCCCATTTCAGTGTGGGAAGAAACAGCGGAGCTAAAAGATTCTTTCCGTTCCTACATGAGAATGTATTTGTTATCTCTCATCCAGCCCTTCCCAAAAAAATGAAGTGATAGAACTAGCCGATTCCCTAAGGAGAAATGTGAAGTTATCTGAAAACGATGCTTTGCGGGGGAAAAATAGAAAATGAAACGGTATGCATGGGTCACTTGCAAGTTATAACCTGAGGCCATCACCATCTGACAGTCTGATTGCCTGTGTGAAACACACTGACAGTCTCAGTCCAATTGCAAGCAGACAGGTGTCCACATCACTGGAATCACCAGGTGGAGATGACTACATTTTTTTCCCATAAAAAAGGTGATTATAGCTAGCACGGTGTAAAACATTAATATAAAGTACTTATAGTTCCCACAGCAGATGTTACAGAAATTTGGAATCCTGCTCACAAGAGAAAATTGTGCCCAGATGCTTGTACTTGAGCTTTATGGCCCGAACTCTGCCCTCAGATGTATGCACAACTCCCAGAGATTTCTGAATTTCTGAGGGAATAATGTTCATGTCTGTTAGGACAACGTTTAACTCCTTCCCTAGAGTTCATATTGATGTTGAAGTTTATTGTGAGACAAGGGGTTAACATCCAGTATGACAACGATGATGACGATGACAGTAGCGCAGTAGCTCAGAGGAGCCTCACCCAGCATCAGGGCTGAGCGATACCAGGCTTTGCTCAAATGCAAATCAAAACAGAGGTCTATAAATAAGCAGACAAAATAAAATGAAGAGAAAATTTTGGAAACGGGCTTGGAAAATGCAGTGAATTGCCCAAGATCATGAAGTAGCTCAGTGGCAAAACTGTGATTAATACTAGTCTTCAGTCTAGACCAGTGAGAAATTGATCAGATTTTGTGACTATTCAGACAACCATAAGAACTGCGTAGTACCACTCTTGGAGCAGTCACTTATTTCATGATTTTGTAATGTTTCTAGAAAACTGGAAATGCAGAATTTGCATTTAGGTTTTCACGGGGAAGGCCACTCAGCTATCCTCTCCCAGTCAGTTTTTAGAAAGAAGCTCTTTAAAAAGACATATATAGTACTAACCTTATAAAGGACAAGGTGCAAGCTGGTATTTGGTGAGAGGGGAGTGATGTAAGCAGCATCATGTGCAAATGCATGTGCTTAGAAGCAATTGAAAACTCAAGCAGGACTGTGCTTGCCTGAGCTTTGCAACTTGCCTGTGTCTGTGTTGGTATTTTGGTTGTTCCAAGGCTATCCTGCATGTTGATATTTTCCAGCATTATGTAAAGCCTTTCAGGAGGAGGGTGGTCAGTGCAGTGCACTTGCTTGGAGAGACTTCTGCAGCACGGGGCCAGCAGGGAGCCTCCAGGAGCAGGGACCAAATATACACCCAGTCTCTCCTTTGAGTCTTTGGGTCTCAAAGGAGATTTGGGGTATCTGCTGAGTTTTCCATAAGTATGAGCATTGAAACATTGCCAGAATAAACAGCAGCCTTGAGCCCAATGCTTCTTTTACTACTCCATCGAAGATAAAATTTTTATCCCACTGTGTATAGGGAAATCAGACACTGTTAATGTTAAATTATCCCAAACTCTAATCAGATACCACTAATGCTAAATTATTTTAAGCTATGTAAGACAGATGTATTTATTTTTCATTTTAAATACTAAATTATTCTATGTGATGACCTGAGTATATAGCTTTTTATTCATTTTATCACACTGGGTTTTTGATCTCTGCCCATGAAAATCCCTTGCTTATTTCTATTTCTGAATCTTTATGCCTTGTATATCTTGTGAGCATCTGTTTTAATGTTAGCGTGATTAAAATTAATTTCTGTCATTTGTATCTGTCCTTTTATTTTTATTCTGCTATGCTACTATATTGTGATCTTTATTTCTAGTATTTTCTTTAACTACTTATACATTAAGACCAGATTTAAGATTAAGAGATAGATCTACACAAGAAATAAGTTGGTGTTTTAACCTATTCAGAATGTTGAACCGGGGATGTGTATGACACCTAAACCCCATTGTCCCTGCGAAGAGAAACATGAGGGATATTCAGAGGGCTGAGAAGTGTGGCCTGGCAGCTGTGTGCTGCCAGTACTGAATGTCCTGAGACATTCTGAATATTGCACATGTCAATTGTCTAAGGCAAAACGTGTTGCAAACAGCTTGAGACAGCTCTGCACAAGCTGTCAAGTCAGTAGGAGCATTTCCCAGTGCTTGCGGTTAAGCTCAAGTGTCTGTGACTTGATTACAGTTGCTCGGCATAAACATGATAAAACCCTAACCATGTGTATAAGGCTGAATAGTTCACATGGGGAAATATGCATGCACACGCTCTCAAACACATGTGCACGCGTGTGTTAGCGCCTGTGCGTGCATGGGGATGTAGGGATGTAGCATTCCCGCTGTGCTTTAAAAGGATCAATTTCACAAAGCTGAAAATGGCTACAGATAAAATCATCTGGGGAGAAAAACTTAAACAGAAAAATATGGATGATAATTAGAAGCTGTTTACTTCGACTCCTAAACAGCATAATTCCACGATGGAAGAGAAGAGGAAGCTTGTTTAAAAGACCCAAAAATGCTTAAGAATGAAAGCAGCGATAAGAATCTATATACCTATAACAAGTGAAGCAAGAAAACAATTTATAAAGGTTTATATAAACCTATTTTTTATGTCAGAAATGTAAAAAACTGTGACACTATAAAGAAGAAATGTCGCCAGTACTGTACAGACAAGACAAAGGAAAGGCCTTTTGGAGAACAAAACGAAAACGAACAGTGTTACTGATCCATTGTTAGAATAGTAAATAACAATGCAAAAAACCCACAACACCTGTACTTAATAAATATTTTTTGTTCTAAATTTAAAAAGATGATTCATCTACATTATATAAAAATTATTGCTATCTAGTAACAACCAAACTAGTTAAGTAGCTGCTGTTAACATTAAATTATTTTCTTCTGTGAATTTATCTACATGGCCAGAACTATCTGCTTGAGTCACAGTCAGAAAATATGAGCCAAAGGAAAAGAGTACAAGAAAAGAGCAGAAGGGACAATGATTTATGCTTGAATCTAAGTATTATCTTAGTTTATTCAAATATCTGTTAGTGATGGAATATTGGGATTACTGTACAGGTCATGCCATTTTAACAATAAATAAACATGTTGTTCCTAAAGAAAAGAGGCTGCACTTTCTTGCGTGAAAGGGGAGGTGATTTTGCACATATCAGTAAAAACAGCAGTTGCCATTGACGATTGATACAATCCACACAGAAGCGAGCCCAATGTTCATGCTAGGCAGTTAGATAAAAGATAGGATGAAATGGGAAGATTAATGATTTCAGCAGAACTTCCATGGGGACCCTCTGGCCAAAATTTCTTGATAGGAAATGTCAGAATTTGGTGTGTGGAAGCAACAGAAATTTGTCGCATTATTACTCAAGGCCATGTTTGCAGATCACCTTATTTCACAGACTCCTATGCCATTGCTGCGGACCTGAAGATAGCTAAAATGAAATATTTTGATATGATAAAAACATCCTGTAGTCCCAGGAACATAATCCTCTTTCAATGATAAGGAGGCCTACAGACACTGTTGAAAATGCTTTGTTTTTTCCTCTGAACATTTATGCCTCAGACTCCAGAAATATGCAGATGTTTCAGATAAATATCCATTCCTACAATGGAAGGCTCAGGATGTGCATAATTATCTTTTCAAGACACCAGTGAGGCTGCATTAAAAATAGTTGAAAATGTAAAACATGACAAAAACTGAACTATTAAATTTTGACACTCTCTTATCACTTGCAGCTTGCTAATTTTGTGTAAAGCCAAACAGTGGAAAATAAGAAATGATATTGCTTCCAGAAAGTTGAGCTTTTAATAAATGATACAATGCAACAAAAGACATTGTAGAAAAATATCCTGGGCCAGAAAGAAAGATAATAAAATCTTTATTTTTCCTCATTTTCCAAAAGAGTTTCGAAATGACACAATTACAGGAAATATTTTGTCAACTTTAATCACATAGAAAACTATGGTTTTCTATGTATGGTGGTGTTATGTGTGTGGTGTTATGTCCCCATAAGCTGACACTGCATAAATTCCTATGTTTTCTGCTAAGGAAAGGCTTTTAAGCTGTTTCCAAGCTGTTAGAAGTTATCTTTGGGTGTTAAGTGGTTATTAGACTGTAACAATTTATCAGTCAAGAAAGATGGAACTGAAGGCAATGAAGAGACACTTTCGGTAACAGGCATTTCTTTTAAAATGCATGACAAATTTCTATGTTTAAAGATTAGAATTTAAACAACCTCATTCACATTCTTAAATGTGATTCAGCTAAAAATATATCACAGCAAAGCAGAAATACTGGAAATTTCATCCAGCTGTATATATGATCTACTCTCTGGTTTCACATTGTGATTTCATCATAGCTTGTCACAGTTCAGCTACTATTGAAAAATGTTTATCTTTCAGGAGATCACAGGGATTTGAGAAGGACTGAAAAACTTGACAAAAGTCTCCATGTGGACTGAGAATTATTGTACGCTGAGGGACTTGGCATCCTCTGGAATCTTTTTTTATGAAATGATCTGATATTCTATCTTCAGGTCATCATTTTCATTCTTTTGATACTTGCACAGCATATAATTTCTAACTCAATTGTAGTAGTGAAAAGAATATTTTTCTGACATAAATACGGTTGGACAGATTAATGAAAACATTTTGAGGCGATGTTTCAAAATTTTACCTGAAAGTCCTATATGTAAACAGCTAAAAGGAAAATTATTATTTGCAGTAGTGAGTACAACTGTATTAACATGAAGTTTTTAATATATTAAACTGTATATTTGGTGGCACTTAAGAGATAAATACATAGTATACAAAGCAAATGAGTTTTACTCCTTTGTTTCCCTTAAAACAGTGTTGTTTCTTATTTATTCAAAACAGACTTGTTTGTTGGGGGACAGTCCCTGCACAGAGTATGTTTGGGTTGGTGATGAAATTATACCAGTCAATGGGATTTGACAGTTGTACAACCATCCAGAAAGTTGTTCCCAGAAAATCTGGGCTGTTTCTTCTAGGTCTTGCATTTAGAAGAAGTATTTCACCATAAGTGATAAACAATGTAAGCATCCAGCTCCCTCAAAGACCCTGAGCAACCAACCAATAAACAAAAACAAAACCCAAATAGTTCCCAAGAAGAGCAGAATAAGGCCGATCTCTTGGGAATTGCTTTGAATCGATTCTCTAGTGTCTAGTAATGTCACCAAGCAGACTCAGCGCCTTTTTTTTTTTTTTTTTTCAGAACGGGGACGTTAACTTGGGGTCTCTTCTTAATCTACCAGCCCCCGCCCCAAAACCTTTAGGAAATTAATATGCATGAGCTGTCTGTTCTGCCAATAAATGCCACTCTCACAAATAAGATTATATTTATTGGGGAGAGGGAATATTTGATAAAATGATACTACTTTGGGCCAATAAAACTCTTTCTGGACTCATATCCCCTACTCTAAACAAGAGCCTGATGCCCTGAAGTGAGAAATTCAGGAAATTAATTGGAGTGCTGTTTTTAAGCTGGAGGCACTATGATACTCAGGTATACGGTTAACTGTGATACTTGGCAGTGATTAAACCACCACCAAAGATAGAAATCTTTGTCTTTTGACCCAAACTCAAGGCAGTATCTGGAGGTAATGTTTGGGGGGATGGGAAAGGATAGAAGACTTTTTTCTTTAGCTTCTTCCCATGACTTCCTCCTCTCACACCTTAAGTGGGAGGCATACTGTTAGACTGCAGGCAAAATGTGGGTAGTTTCTTTGAGTCCTTTTGGATATGTCAATGTGAAACCCTGATCATTTTTTTTTGATCGCAGCATGGAAATGGCCTATGAATATCATCAGGAGATTATGAGGCTGCATCTAATGAATTAATCCTTGAGGTCTCTTTGCATTTGGAGAACTAGGGTCTCAGCCTTCTATTGGCTTAATTTGTAATTAGAGAGGACCATTAGGAAGCATGTGCTCCCATCCCTTTCCTGGGTACAGATGAACTTTGCAGCTACTCACCTGCTCTGTGACTTCTGGTACTAGCTGAAAGTCACCAGCAGATCACAGGACAAGCAATCTGACGTCAATACATTTTGGAAGGAAAGATTATACAGAAGGTCAGTCAATGTAGATTTTTACCACTGAGGAAAAAAAATATTGCTTCCAAAATGCATTTCAAATGCATTTGTTACTTACCTGTTTTCAATTTTCACTTTGCGCATTGCTAAGATTAAAAACGAAGACTTTAAACTCTAGTAATTTGTGAATCCTGCATGTTCATTCTACCATGAAGTAAGCACTTTGGATAGTAGCTGAATCACTGCCATCAGTTACAACAGGCCTCCGAAAGCACAGTTACACTTACAAAAATAAAGGAAAAGACTTAGTGGACGATGACTTCTCATTTTTTAACTCAAAAAAATGACATGGAATCCTATATTTTTGTTTCTATTTTTTTTCCTAGGTCAATGTTGCTCTTCACTCATAAACTCAAATCCAGCCAACTGACTAACAATGTTGTGAACATGCGACTGAAGATAATGGGTTCCTTCTAAAGTGGAGATCAAAAGTATGAGTGAATATTCATGAAATATAGGATTTATTTTGACATAAGTCTTGGATTACGTCTTCCTCTTCAATAGCAAAAAATAATAGTTCACTTCCACCATTCCTATAAAGAATCCAATGATTAAAGCAGTATCATCAAGTAGAAAGAGTGATGGATTCATGGTTACAAGTTTATTTTTTCTTTATCAGTAAACATATATTATCCCATTTTATACCAACATACTGGGCTGTCATAAATTAAAAAAAATCAAAAATACCTTACTTACTATGATTCACGGTTTTTAATGTGTCCTATATATTCTGTCAACATAGTTATAATATATCCTAACATGGCATTTAAACAATGGTGCCATTTAAAACATGTGGCTTATTCTGAAGAGTTTAAGAATAAATAACTTTGGAATTTTGCTTATTTTTATTCTACTTTCATATTTCCTTGCAGAAAATATTCAGAAGAATTAATTGCAATTAATGTTTGAAACTCAGCACACAAAAATATTTAGGATCTTGCTTATCACTATTTTAAAAATTATAGACTTTCTCAGTGTATGCCGTACATATAAAAAGATCTATTTGAGATGTGAGTATTAATGACTGCTAAGAATGAAAACTCTTCTTCACAATTAAACAAAATTCCAAAGTTATTTTATAGTTTATTGTATATTTTAAGGCTCTTCCCTTTATTACAAAATGTCTTAGAAGGATTTATATTGTAATTACGAGTCCTGCATAACCTTGTATGCTCTTTTTCTGACTAAGCTAAGTATATTTAATTGATGAAGTTGAAAAAGTCACATAAACATTTTGTAAAACAACTCAAAGATCTTCTCAACTAAGCCATGGTGATTGTTAAAATTCTGTCCTTTGGATGAGTGGGAGCTATTTGCAAGCATCCGTATGCTTTTGAGAAATTTCCTTTTTGACTTCCATAAATCACATGATACTTTAATTTTGAATATACTGCCAGCAGACCATGGCCTAAGTAGGAATATGAATTTTAATTTGTTCATAAGATTAACTCATGTTAATGACCTTTTTCAAGCAGTTTTCCCTTATCTGTAAACTATAATAGTGATTGTATTTCAGAATGTGTTATTTAAAAATTATTTGATATAAAGCATACTTCTGTCAAACACTCATTTTCTGGGTAAATGAAGTGAGAAATGGAAGAAGAAAAAGAAAATATTAGACTTTTCTCAGTTAAACTTCACTTTTCCAACTTCACAAAATACTTGTAAAAGTAGATTAGTTTAGCAAACTTTTCATATTTTATGATGACATTTCAGTCTGATATACAACTTATCTGTAACTTCTGGAAATGTTTTTGTCAGCCTAGTTTGAAATAAGTTCATAGGTCATTCAAACTGAAAATGTAAGTGACATGGTATTAATATGGTAATTAATTAATTCCAGATATGCTGAATCCCGTCCATATAGTCAGGGGGCTTCAAAAAAGAAATATGACAGTTTTTAAGAGTCTCTAAAAAGCAGGGAAGTGGAATTATCTGTTCTTCACAGCCATGATGCATAGGACAAGAAGTAATTGGTTTAAAATGCAGTGAAGGACATTATATATTAAGAAAAAAAGTCTCAATCAAGCAATTAAATGAAATTCTGGACAGGCTGTAGACTCCCATTCATCAGAAGATTTTAAAGACAGATATGAAATTTTCTGCCATGGAAAATATACCACCACATGGGCAAGGAGATATATTAAATACTCTGTTGTGACCCTTTTTTCTGTTATTCTGTGCTTTTATGTTCTTTTCCTGAGTCAGCCTCAGATAAGCAGCAGCAGCATAATTAGTGATGAGGTGACTCAATATACTGTAGTAGTGTGAGTAATGACAATAATAAATAATATATATATATTTAATAATATATTTTTTATTTTTAATAATAAAAATAAATGTGCACAAGCCGGAACTCACAGGATATATAACAACACTGCTTGTATCACTTAGGATAGCCCTCACAAATGTCTAGAATTTAGTGATAAAAAGGGCAAAACAACTAAACTAGAAAAACTCACCCAGACCAACTGAGTAGGGAAAGGAGACGTTCTTGACTGTTCCTTTCTAGAACCTTGGAAAAGAACAATCCATCTGCAAAAGCTGGGCAAGGAAAAGTAGGCA